>NC_083335.1:68981434-69605246 GCF_963455315.2 Globicephala melas
CTGTTGGTAAAGTGGTGTTTCTCTCTTACTGCTTTCAAGATTTTCTCTTCGTCTCGTTTTTAAAAGTTTGATTATAATGTGTCTTGGCATGGATTTGACTTTATCCTGTGTTGCGGGTTTGTTCAGCTTCTTGAATCTGTAGGTTTGTGTCTTTTGCCAGATTTGGAGGATTTTCAGCCATCATTTCTTGAGGACTTTTTCGCCCCCACCCTTTCTCTTCTCCTCCTGGGACTCCGATGACATGAATGTTAGGTCTTTTGTTATAGTCCCACATGTCTCTGAGGCTCTGTTCATGTTTTTGTTTTTAGTCAAGTCACCTAGTCAAGTCTGTCCTTTTCTCCTTCTTTTAGCATCTTCCTATGTTTGTTTTATATATCACATACAGAGTTTTAGCTGTCCTTAGTGGGAGAAATAGGGAGAAGCATGTCTACTCCACTTGGGTCCAGAACTAGAAGTCTCCCATCTTTATTTTTTTTAAATTAATGACACTGGCTTTTTGAAAAGTACAACTCAGTTGTTTTGTAGAATATCCTACTTCTGGATTTGTCTGTTGTTGTTGTTTTTCCCCTCGTGGTGTCATTTATCTTGTTCCTCTATACCCTGTACTTACTGTAAACTGGAAATTAGAATAGAGGCAATCTTAAATAGGCTGGTCAAGGTAGGCCTCACTGAGAAAGTGACATTTGAACAAAGACTTGAGGGAGGTGAGGAAGGGAGCCATGCAGAAGAGTATACCTAGCAAGGGAAGAGCCAGTGCAAAGGTCATGGGTAAGAAGTGCATCTGGCTTGTTCGAGAAACAGCAAGGAGGACCAAGCAGCTGGAGCAGAGTGAGAGGGAGAACGTACTAGGAGATACGATCAGAGATTTAGTAGGAGACCAGATTGTATAGGGCCTGTAGGCCATTGAAGGATTTTGGCTTTACTCTGAGAGAGATGGGGAGCCATTGGAGAGTTTTTGTGCTGAGAACTGACATGATCTGACTTGTGTTTAGCAGGATCACTCTGGCTTCCATGTGGAGAATAGGCCACAGGGGACAAGGGTGAAGCAGTGAGACCAGTCAGGAGGCTACTGAGGTGATGCCAGAGAGACGTGAGTGATGGTGGTTTGGACCAGGGTGGTAGCACTGGAGGTGATAAGAAGTGATTGGATTCTGGATGTATTTCGAAGAGAGAGTCAACAGGATTTGCTGACAGATTGAATATGAGGTGTGGTTCCAAGGTTTTTTGGCCACAGCAACTGGAAAGGTGAAACTGCCATCGACTGAGATGAGGACTGCTTTAGGGGAGGGGTCATTTGGGCAAAAAAGATCAGGTGTCCAGATTTGGACATGTTGAGTTTGAGATGTCTATCAGACATCCAAGTGGCAATGAATAGTAAACAGACCCTGTCGCCAAGATGCTCAAAGTTAGAGAAATAGACATGTAGAAGCATTTCATTACAATAACTGTGAAAAGTGCTATTTCAGAGGGGTATACAAAAAAGCAAGTTATCAATTCTACTTGTGGGTGGCGAGGGGCTTACGAAAAGTTTCATAAGAGATGATATTTTTAGTTTGCTCCTGAAGGGTGACTAGGTGTTCATTAGGTAGAGAAAAGAGAGGAGTGTCTTGTTTCCTGTATTCTTAGACCCTGGCACACAGTGGTTGCTCAGCCACACCCAAGCCAGTCACTAGTTGTGTGACCTTGGCCGTTACTTTACTTCTTGAGCTTCAGTTTCTTTATCTGTGAAATGGAAATCATCATAGGGTTTTTGTGAGGATTAAATGTAAAACATTTAGCACATTACCTTGTAACAGTGGGTTAGGGTTAATTATTATTGTTGAATGAACAAATGAATGAATATCTTCCTTCATGACCAAGTCTAGGCTAGGCTGGTAACTCAGGACCTTAAAGTCTTTTATATGCTCGGCAGTTTGCCAATACTATAGAGTGCTAGACTCTTTTCCTACATCCTAAAAGTAGCTCAGGAAAAACAAAAAACAAAAAACACCCTATAGCCTGGGCCTCTGAACTGCTCTGATTGAGGAATAAACATTGCTAAGCCTGGAGTGAATGGAGAGGGTCAAACTGCCTTCCCCACACCCTGTCCCTATTTGACTGCTCTCTCTCTCTCCTCTCTCCCTCTCTCTCTCTGTCTCTCTCTGTCTCTCTCTGTCTCTCTCTGTCTCTCTCTCTCTCTCACACACACACACACACACACACACACACACACACACAAACACACACAAACACACACACATTTTCATTTTTAATGAATATGAGTTACATCCCTTTACATTCATAGTGAGCTTCTCCCCACTCTACAGGCTCTCTGATGCTCAGACTGGACTTGGTTGGCAAGTCAGCAACCTTGAGATGCTTTGACACTTGGAATCCCCTCCCAACTGCTAGAGTTCCAGCCTGAGGCCCCAGGGAGACAGGCGCCCCCTACAGGTCGAAAACAGCCCACGCCCCTGCAGGCGGTTGTGGTTGCTAGGCAACCGGGAGGCCCGCATGGAGACTGATGCCACAGAGGAGCCTGAGAAGGGATTTGGGAGAAGGGGACTGTTTCTCACTCCTATCCACCGTTTCTCCAGCACCCTCCCTCAGCAAACTGATGGGGTTAGGGCAGTGCGGCCCGCTGCTGTCTGATAATCTGGGCTCATTCTTGAAAGTACAGCTTCACTGGGTGACCCCAATCTTTTTGTGTGGAGAAATAATCACCCTTGCCCCAAAGCCCTCGGGTTTCACCTGGGAGCCAGAGACTGGGATTGCTGAAAGCAGGAAGTTTCTGGTTTGTGAGTAAGGGGCATTGCTGTGGGTGTGCATCCTTGGTGGATGGGAATTCTAGCACATTGGGCGTGGGTAGGAATAATTTTGGTGATTAGTCTACTAAGGTATCAGGATTTCCCCACCTTTCCCAAGGTATGGATTAGGGAACTCCTACTTTCGCCCATTAAAATAAAAAGGCCCCATAGGAACGACAATATATAAAGGATCATTCGTACCTTGGTGGAGACAAGTTTCTCAGTGGCTTTCCTGAATTAGATTTCTCTATGGAGTAGGGAGAGATCCTGAGGTCTGTTGACCCCTGTGAGTAGGGACAGAACCCAACAAGAGGGAAAGAAACAAAAAGAAGAATGGCAGGGTAGTAACACAGAATTCGGCAGCTTCCTAGTACTGTGTCTGGTTTGGGGCTAGCAAATCCTGTCAGCTCTGTGCCCTCTCTGTTAGGACCATGCTGAAGTATTCCGTCCTTAGGACCGCCTTTGGGGACCAGAAATCCACAGCTTTTCCTCCTAGTAACCTAGCATTCTGGCCCAGGAGTAGGTCCAAGCAGGCCGAAGCCGTGGGCACAATAATCCCTCCACTTGGGACTCATCTCTTCACAATCAGTACAGCAGGAGCTTCATTGTGGCAGAGCCCCAAGCCATGGCAAGCTTAGGGGAGAGCTGTACCCGGAGTCTCATCGTGGGCTTTCCCTCAAGAGTTCCAAGGTAGAGATACCAGGCTGAGGTACTGGCAGCCAGAGAGGTCCTGGTCCAGCCACTGCCCCAGTCCACAACATCTCCACAGCCGCACGATGGCAGGGGGAGGCTCCTTGCTCCCTGTGTTCTAAACTGAACTGGGTCGGGGCTGTGCCTTAGCTCTATTAATAGCCCCCTAGCCCAGCCTGCTAGCCCCAAACCCGGATGCCAGAAGCTGTGAGTCAGCAGCTAAAAATAACGAGAGCAACTGCACCCAAACCCCAATGAGCAGCGCCCCTTGGCCCTCCACCCTCAAGTTTTTGTTAATCTCAGCCTCCAGTCCAGGACCTTACAGAGGTTAAGTGCGCCATAGCTGTCCAGTCCTCCTGGGAAGAGAGGAAGGATGGACGGTGGCAGGCTCAGGGCTGAGTGCTCAAGGCTAGGGACTAGGGGCAAAGGCTTGGGGCATTCCGGCAGAGAGTCTAGACTCTGAGGCTAGAGGACTGCAGCTGCGAGCCTGGGAGCTGAGAGGTGGAGGCTGCGGGGGTTGGAAACCCTGGATGTGGTCAGGGTCAGGTCGGAATGGGAGGGGAGGAAGAGGCTGCGGGGCTGCGAGGCTGAGCGACTGGGAGGGGACAGAAAAGTAGGGATGGGGGTGGGGGGGAGGTCCATGCTGAGAGGTGAGAGCCCGGCAGTACCTGGGCGCCCCAGAGCTGAGGCCGGCAGTCGGTCTGAGGGGCGGGATCGGGAACAGGGAAAACTACGGAAATGCAGCTTGAAAAGGTAGTGTGTGGAAGAGGCGGTCCAAGGCGGCGTGGACCCCCGAGAAGACTGGGACCAGGCAGCAGCCGCGGCGTGGGCTCCCGGCGCTCCTCCCACCTCCCAGCCCGTCGCACGCCGATGCCCCCGCCCACCGCGCCTGCTGCAGGCCAGGTATGTTGGCGTGGACGGCGGCCTGTGTGTCTATGTGCATGTGTGTGCATGGCGAGGGCGGGGTGGCGAGAAGGGAAGGGGCGGGGTCTGGGAGGAGGAGGGGGCGGGAACACAAATTCAAATTAGCTTCGGTCCATCCCGAGACCGGAAGTGGCCGTGGGGCCTCCTGGGAGTTGTAGTTCCAAGGCCTGCCCTGCAACCGAGGAGGGTCTTGTCCCTAGGTGCCAGTGCCGCCCCCGGTCCCAGGCTGGCGAGAGAGGAGGAATTGAGAATCGAACCTCCCGACCTCGTCAGACCCTTAGTTCGATTTCCCTTCGTGTGGAGCCATGAACCGGGGTGAATGTGGGTGCGGTGGGGACTGAAGAGTCAGCCAGAGCCCCCTCCTGTCCTTGTGTTTGCCTTAGCCCCTCCCGCACTTCTACCAGACTCCTTATCCTAGGCCAGCTCCGCGCTGGTCGTCTTAACTGTTTATCCCAGAGGCTCACGAGCAGCAAACATACCGGGGACTTTGCTCCTCGAGGGGAAGGTGGGCCCGGCAACCTGACCCTGCACGCAGCCCAGAGAAGCGAAAACTTGTGGAAATCGGACCATGCCCTCGGGGATGCCCTCCGGGATACGGAGTCAAGGACACAGGTCCCCAATGGGCACAAGAAACAGGTAGCATTCAGCAAATACGTCACGGGTGACGACGGCGCGGCCCTCCTCTTGGGGCAGGTGACCACAAGGTGGAGCTACAGCGCAACTCTGCACAGCGCGCCTGGGCCGCCCGGAACGCTCCCTGTGGCGGCTGCTCTCCTGCTTCCCACTTGCAGCCCTTCATTGCCCCAGGTGGACCTCTTGCCACCTCCAACCCACGATTCTCCCCATGATGACCCCTCAATGTCATGTCACATGCAACCCTAGATGGAAGGTGCATCCTCCACCCAGCCCCAGCGCTGAAAAGATTAGACTGTGCCAAATGGGCATTCAATTCACTGAATAACCGATTAACGGACAAGATTCAGGAACGAATGTGTCTTGAGGAAAAGACTGTGCACAGCAAAAAGCCACCTGTAGGCACAGAATTACATGGCTAGATGGGCTCTTTGGCCCCCAGCCTCTAGGCAGGAAATCAGATAAATTGCATATGTCAGGGGAGACAGTGAATGAAGCCAGGTCAATATCTCCATCATCTTATAGTTCTCCAGGAAAGGCCGTTTTGTCATCTCCTTCAGTCTGTTCCAAGCTGTCCCGTCCCTGACACCCTGTGCCTTCTACACAAGAACACGTGAACACAGATCAGAAACATTCTCTTGGCAATCTCCTCGTCTCTTCCTCTGTTCTAGTTTCATTTGGGGAGAAACTTCTGGTGACTCAATGTCTTCCTAACCACTTCAGGTCAAAATCCCAAGGGGAACAGATTCCATGGAAGCTTGGGGCATGCCACCATCTGGGCAGAGGGCCCTCATAGTTCAAAACCTCCTATTGGCAAAGTTCACCCCACGCCAACCCCACCAACATTCCACCTCGGCCATTCTCTCTTCCTCCTTGCTGTTGGCCAATGCAGACAGGCCTCAAACTTTGGCTGGTGGGGGTCCAGGACAGGGCGTTTACTCCATTATGAAAGCGTTGATCCTGGTCAGCAGCACTGCTGTTTCTAAGCCTGGGGAGAGGGGCATATAGGGAATGAGCAAGGGGAAGGCTAGAGGAGGAGAAAAATGAAGTGAGGGGACAAAGTTCTTACCGGCTCTCTCTCTCTTCTTAGCACATCTCCTACAGGGAGAAAAGCTTCTCATTATGAGTTCAGCCAGCTTCAAGCATGACCTTTTGACCCCGAGTTCCCCCAGACTGCCTTTCCCAAAAGGTTCAAGCCAATTGGATATATAAGGAAGGGTCTAAGAATCTCTGAGGAACCAAACAGACCAAACCCCAAGCCCCAGGCAGCATTTATGAATCTGAATCAGCCCTACCACCAGGACCCTAGGGAGAATAAAGACCCAGAAAGCTGGGGCACAAAACACTCACCGTTGGAGGAGGAAGGTCCACAAAAGCAGCAGGATGGAGACACAATTGGTAATGATCCACATCAGTAGGTAGGTTTGAGGGGACTATGGGAATAGAAAAAAGCCCCTGTCAGTGGCCAGAGCGACCCATATACAGACACAGGTAGTATATGGGGGGAGGAGGGGCAATAAGTAAGGAAGAGAGGGATAGGGTTAAGGAGAAGCAGGGATGGGAAAAGAGGAGGAGGGGTGACAGTCCCAGAGCCCTTACAATAAGCCAGACAGGGTAACGCATCTGCTGCAGCAGCTGGCAGTCATTGGTGGTGACCGAATCCACCCCTGCACACCAGAGTAGGGAGAAGAGCCAGGGCTTGTTCACTACAAATAGGTTCACCGAGACATTATCTTGGTGCAGTGCTCTGTGGAGGAGGGGAAGAAATAGGGAACATCCAGAATCATGGCGTTCCAGGCATGGGAGGGAGACAGCCCCTCTCTGTGCTTGAATCTCCAGTGTCACTTCCCCAGAGCCATCAGTTCTGCCTTTGCATAGCAGCCCCTGACCAACTCTGTCTCCTGGTGGATTCCACCTACAGGTCTTAGCTTTGCTGTCTGGGGCCACACAAATGTGTCTCTCCTCTTTGTCTCGTGACATCCCTTCAGAGGTCTGAGGGGCAGTGACCACATTCCCCTGAGTCTTCTCTTCTCCAGGCCCAACAGCCCCAGTCACTTCAACTGGGGCTGGGGACCTGGCTTATCATTCCCTTCCTCATAAAAACCTCTCTAATCTGACCTTACTCCAATTTACCTATGTTCCTTTTGAAGTTTGGAGCCTGCATCTGAAGGTGATATCCCGGGCAGGCTGGGACCAGCTTCGAGGAGAGCAAAACTCTTCCTGCCTTCTGGGCACTATGCCCATGTGAAGGCAGCCCAGGGTCAGGCTAGTTTTTGGCAGTGTCATTCATTATTCACAGTGTTCAATCAAAGCCCTGGTCTTTTTCACACATGCTCCTGCTAATGCCAGTGTCTCCCTCTCTTGTTTTTGTGCAGTTGAGCTTCTTTTGGACCCCAAATATAGGTCTTTGCATGTATCTCTGTTGCATTTCATCCTGGTACATTTGGCCCGTCATCTTGGAGTGCTTAGACCTTTCAGGGCCTCCATTTTCCCATCAGTGTTTTCATTACCAATTCATGCCTTTTGGAAACATGATCAGCAGTCGATGTTGACCAGGACAAGACTAAGGGGAGGGCCAAACCTGATATCGTGTCTCCTCCCATGGTGACAACTTGGGGAAAGTTCCTTGAAATACTTAATATGATAACTGGGCTATCTTTCAGTCCACATTTTTTTCTATCTGACCACAAGGATATTATAAGAGACCTTGGCAACTGCATGTTTGTAAGTCTATCATGTTTCCTGGCTGGGTCAGCTTCTGGGGCCCAGCTCACATCTGGGACTCTCGCCTCTCTCCCCTGGATCCATCCTCTCTTGCACCAATCTCTTTGGTGTAGAATGAAAGCTAAAATCCTTCTGGTGGCCTACAAGGTCCTACCCAATTTGGCCCCTGCCTACCTCTCCAGCCTTGCCTTCCCCTCGCTCACAAGGCTGCTGTTCCTGTTCTTCTGCAGCTCTTCCCATTGTCCTCTCTTTGTGACCTGTCAGGTCTCAGCCCAGACACCACCTCTTTAACCACTCTTCCTACTGTGACCCTCCCTAGCCCCTCTCTCCCAATCTCTACTACATCTTCCCAATTTTTTTGTCTTCAGATCACTTATCACTATCCAATATGCATATGTTTTGTGCAGTGGTTTGTTGTCTGTCTGTCTCACCCCCAAAGCCTGCAATAAACAGTGCCTGACACATAGCAGGTGTTCAATAAATATGTGTTGTATGAGTGAATGAATGAATGGCCTTTGCCTTCCCAGCCTCGGCTCTTCCCCACCATTAAGCCTCGTGTGATCCCCTCAGCTCCTTTCCTCTGGCACTCACTTGATATCCAACAGTGGCAGGTCTTGATAGGGGAGGTTGAGAAACTGGGGCCTCTCAGTGCTGTGGCCTCCCAGATGTCCATATATCTGGCGCATTTGGGGGGCCCGTTGTTGGACATATGCCCGATCTTCATCCGGTAGCCAGAGGACCTGTGGTTCAGGGTGGATAGGCATGAAGCTGGCGAAGGCCTAGGGATTCCGGGGGTGGGGACAGGGGCAGAGAGGTCTGACTGCGGATGGGCTGTATGCGCTGGGGTGGGGCCCTGGGGCGGGGGGAAGCCTCAGCATTATCATCATGGCCTAGGGAAGGCAGGGGAGAGGGGCACTAGGGAGCACTTGGGGTCCTGGCAACATCACCATGGCTTGGGGCACCCCTGAACTCAGCACAGTCTCCAGTGTCTGGTTCACAAAAGTGTCATGGTATGTATGGTTTCGTGGGGGGCGGCGCAGGTCAAACATGACAGAAAGGTTGTGGGCTTCAGCTTCTTTCAGTAGTTCTTTCAGGGCTGGCACTGTCTGATTCTCAGCGTCTTTCCGATCAGGGCCTGACAGCTGCTTAGCCCCCCAGAAGGGTCGCCTCTATAAGAAGAAGAAAATTGTTTCAAGACCAGAAGAAGCCTCCAGGCCATCCTCCCATCCTCATTATCTTCACTCATTACCCCCACTTGGTGTACAGCTTCGGCCCACTGCTGAGCCAGGGTTTTTCCTTTCTCCAAATTGTGGCCTTTTCTAGACCCTCTAATACCTTACTCTGGCCCCAACCTCCTATCCTCCCGGTTTCCTAACTTCCTCACTCTCACTACACTTGCCCTTGGGTCTCACGGAGACCTCTGGGATCTTGACCCATTGGTTTCCTCCCAATCCATCAGCCCCTTTCTGGCCACACCTACATCCCCTACCCATGGTCCATCCGCAGCTTGAACTACTTTTCCACAGCCCCGTCAACTCCTTTCCTGCCCCACAAATCCCAAACTCATTGAATTCTGCAATTGTCCGCCCCCCCCACCCCTAGAATCGGGGGGCAGAGCACACCACGTAGGCTGTTGGCACTGTAGTCCTATTTTTTTTTTTTTGGCGGTATGCGGGCCCCTCACTGTTGTGGCCTCTCCCGTTGCGGAGCACAGGCTCCAGACGCGCAGGCTCAGCAGCCATGGCTCACGGGCCCAGCCGCTCCGCGGCATGTGGGATCCTCCCGGACTGGGGCACGAACCCGTGTCCCCTGCATCGGCAGGCGGACTCTCAACCACTGCGCCACCAGGGAAGCCCTGTAGTCCTATTTTTTGCTCTCAGTGCCACTTAGCCATCCTTTTACTTTTTCTTGATTTGTTCCCTCTCCCATTCCTCCTGGTGGCTGTTCCAAACCTCTGCCACTCTCCTCTCCTCCCCTTGAAATCAACAGATGACCTTACCTCCTAGTCACTGGCATGGAGAAAGTGAGCTATCAACACTTATTAAATGTTTACTATGTGCCAGGCAGCATTAGAAGCACTTATGTGTATTAATTTATTTAGTCCTCCCGATAATCCTACAAGGTAGGTACTGTTATTATTCCCATTTTATAGTTGAGGAAAATGAAGCACAGAGACCCTAAGGAATGTTGCCTAGGCTCACACAGCTAGGAAGTGGTGAAGCCAAGATTCAAACTCAGACGTCCTTTACTCTTAAGCGCTCAGATATGTCTTAATCCCTCAGAATATGTATCCAACTGACAGGTTGGATTACGGGAGATTTTTCAATTTTAGGTTATTTCTCTGAAATTTTACTTTAAAAAAATTTTTTTTATAAGGAACTTGTATTACTTTGGTAATCAAGAAAAGAAAAACTAAACAAATTAATTATTCTTTTAAATAATTTCCATCACCTGCAGGATTGAAGTCCACACTTCTAGGCCTGGCATTCAAAGCCCCCGGAGACCAAGCCTCTGCTCCCCCGGCCCCCGGCCAGTCTCATCTCCCACGACTCCCATGCATTTTTGTCTCCCACTTCCACTGAGCCACTTTTTCATTGTCTTTTTTTTTTTTTTTTGGCCTTGCCGCGCGGCTTGCAGGATCTTAGTTCCTCAACCAGGAATCGAACCCGAGCCCAGGCAGTGAAAGCGCCAAATCCTAACCACTGGATCGCCAGGGAATTCCCACTGAGCCACTTTTTGTTCCCTGGAAAGGTTTCTTCATATTTCTGGGCTTTACACACACTCTTCCCTCTGACCAGAATTCCCGTTCCCTGCCTTGTCCATCTTAAAAACTACCCTCACTTCATATGCTGCTCAGGCATCCTCTCCTGTGAAACCACTCCTGATCCTCTCCTGTGCTCCCCCTGCCCAACAGTGACCTCTCTCTCCTCTCTACCCAGTAAAGACCTTGTTCTTGCTGGAGGTTTCATATTCTGATAGCCTGTTGCCTAGGTGCTTTCCTTACTAGGAGGGAATGACCTGAGTGCAGAGATTGTATACCTGTCGCCCAACACGGGGCTCAGCAGACGCTTATCAATGAATGAACTCCACCCCCGAGTGCCCCTGCCCATGGCTGCCTCTTCCAGAAGGCTGTCCTCACCTGTAGGAACCAGGCCCCGGCATTGAGTCTCTTCAGCTCAGTCCAGGAGAAGTTGCTACTGTGGCTGTTGACTCGGTGTGGGAACACAGTGGCCACATCTGTGGTCCTGGTCAGGCGCTCATCATGCATGAGGAAGGGGATCCCGTTGGAGCTGAAGGCACAAGGGGAGTCAGAGGGCCAAACTCTGGGGCATCATTTCCGGAGCGTCCCTGCTGTGTCCCTGGGTTCGGGAGGGGACCCCGGCTTCCCTCACCTGACCATCACATCGGTCTCAAACACAACAGCTCCACATTCAGCTGTCTTCCGCAGGGACATCAGGGTGTTCTCGGGGGCCAGCTGGGAAAGGTGAGGAGGTGGCAGGGAAGGGTGAGAGCCTGGGAACCCACAGGCCTGGTCACAGCAGCCTAGAGGAGCAGACCCTCCCTGCCCTGCCAGCATTCTGCCCAGCACTCACCATGGGGGCCCCTCGGTGTCCCATCAGCTCAGGCTTGGGGGGTAAGTCTTTGGATTCCATGATACAGGCTGAGGAGATGAATAGGGGCACCAGGTAGATGGCCAGGGCAACTCCAAAAAATAGGAGAAGTAGCAGAATCTTGGGACCTGTGGGGAGTGGGGGACAGGCTATAGAGAAAGGACAGTGGTGGGCCCTGGGGACAGAAAGCAGAGTGCAGGTGCAGGGAACGGAGCAGCAGGAGGCAGAAGCATTGATGGCCAGTGAGGGTGTGTGAGAGGGTAGAGTTGGCACCTCTTTGGTGGATACGGTAGAAGGTATCAGCCACAGGCCAGGCCAGGAGAGTGATGCCAGCAACTGCTCCAATATGAAGGAATGGGGCTGTGGCCTGTGGACAAGAGCTGTTGAGGAGGGCTCTTCTCCCTAGAAGCCCTCCCCTTCTCCCCCTAGGACCTGACTTTTGAAGTTGAGAGCTACCTGGAGTCTCGGGGCACCAGGGAGCAAGCTGTGTCCTGGGGTTGGCCACAGGCGAAGGTTTCCCCCGCTAAGCCCTGGATACCAGCCACTCACCTGCAGTGACAGACGTAAGCTATGCCACTCCTGCCGCCATTGGACCTCCAGTCCCACAAGGCCAGCGGCCACAAGAAGTATAATGAGGAGCAGCAGCACCTGGGGAACCAGGGATCTTCATGTCAACCTGGGCTTGTGGCTGCCTGGGCTGCCCCTCACTCTGAAAACAGGACCATTCTCTTCTCCTGACTCAACCACTGTCCTTCTTTCACTCAGCACATATTTACTGGGCTTCAGGTCCTGAGCTCGTGCCCAGGGATAGAAGAACTGGCTAAGTACCGGGCCCAGTGTACCCCTCTCCCGCTTGCTCCCATATGCCCACTCTACCTTGTGAGTGGTGTGCAGGCACAGAGGCTGGCCACAGAGCCGCAGGAACAGGGCCAGGAGCTGAGGGCAGAGGTGGTGGGAGTCATGAGGTGCCAAGAGAGGGGCTTCCCAGGCTGACACCTCCCTCCTCCCCTCCCCTCAGTGGCCAGGGTGAGAACGACAGGGTAGAGCTGAGCGGGAAGGAAGGGCTAAGGTTTGACCAGCTGCTCCGGGACCCACCAAGAGCAGGGATGCGTATGTGACCAGTAGAGAGATGACCAGCAGGAATGCCGGGGACCAGTCCATCCAGTGTCCCCAGTGCTGGAACAGGAATCTATGGGAGGGGAGAGGGAGGTGTCCGAGTGGGGGAAGGGCAGCGATAGTAGCCTGAGGGGAGCTGGGCTGGGTGGCTCTAGGATGGGGGCTAGAAGGGAGTGAGGGGAAGCCCTTCAGGGGGTCAGGGGCTCCACGGACTGGGGAGACTTCACGGAGGGGTTTTCAAGGAGGCTGGGTAGGGGGCAAGCCAGGCAGGGCTGGGGATGACCGAGCACCCTGGAGTCCCGAGGTGGGGAGTAGGTTGACATGTCTGCTGAGGAAGGGGGTCTGTGACACACTCATTGAAGTTGTGCAGGTCATTGAGAAGGATGAGCACGACGTACAGCCAGCCCAGGGAGAGGAGAAAGGTGAGGAAGAGCAGGCCAAACCAGATGCATTCGCACTGCAAAGGGGCAGGAGAGAAGCTCACAGCCCATCCCCACTTCAGCTCAGAGTCCCCAACAGAGGGCAGCTCAAGGGGGCTTCCTGCCAGGCATGGGGGTGCTCTGCTTTTGCAGGTAGCTCTTTCCATGTTTGAGGGGATTTTTGAGGGGATTTTCCTCCTGGGGAGAGAAAGCCCCTTCCTTCCCTATCCCCTCCCCTCCGCTGTCTCTGAACACACCTGGCCTTCTTATCCCCTCCGAGTGGCCTCTGCCTTGGACTTCTGCCCCCCCACCCCACCCCATCCGTACTTCACCTGGTTGGTTTGTGTCCTGTCTTTGGGGCATTTCTTCCAGTGGCAGCTATACAGGCAGTGGAGGCAGTGGGCCCAGACCGAGCAGCAGCCGGGAGACTCACCCATGGTGAGGGCCTGGGGGAAGGGACACTTGGCTATCAGGGACCCTGGCAGAAGGCAGATCCCAGCCTCCCTCCCAGTATATGTGAGGAGCCCCGGGAGGAGCAGAGGCCTGGGCCGCTGCTCAGCAACGGAGGTCACAGGGCAGGCCCCAAGTGCCAGATTGGATGAGGAGGTGAGCAAAGGGGACAGTTTCCGGGGTCTTTCTTTCCCTTTCATCTGCATATGTGGAAAGTCAGTGGGACACCCAGAGGTCTAGCCTCCTGGCAGGATATACACCCACTCTCTCCATCTCCTCCCCTTTCAACAGCATCCCTATCTGGGGATGGAGAGGTTGCCTGTGGTAGGGACTCAGGAGAAACTTCCCTGGGGGTGGGGCAAACACGGTTTAGCAAGTTGAGGCAGATCTGGCCAAACTTCAGGCGGCCCCGTGTTGAGGCTTCCACCATAGAAGCCAGGAGTAACCTGAAGGAGAGGCACCAGGACTGACCTGGGGCCGAGGGAGGCCTGGCTAGTGGCTATTTGGTTAGTTGCTATGGATACAGAGATTGCACACATTACAAAGCTCTGAACTGAAAGATTCTCTGTCTCCACCTCCCAGGGGCAAGGGGGTACTACCAATAAGAGGAAATCTTGAGGAGAACAGGTTGCCTGGGTCACTCCCTACCTTCTGAAGGAAACTTTTTCCTGCCTGCACACACCTGGAACGTCTAAGCCCTCTCACCCCAGTCCTGTCGTTTCTTGCCCAGTCATCCCCCAACCTCAGCCAGGAACCCAGTCCCCGCCTTTTCCTTCTCAGGGGCCCCACCCTCTGAGGGAACTTTGGTGAAAGTACAACAAATACAGGGCAAAGGTGTGTATGGGGCCTGTGGTTGTCTTTGGACCTTGTGCTTTGAGGTCAAGCTGAGTCCAAGCTGGCTTACTGATCCCCAGACTAGGCTGGGTGTGTGATTTTGATTCTACATGAGAAGGTGTGGGATTTGTGTCAGCATTTGTATGTGCATGCGCACTAGTGGCTGTCAGTAAAATGGGTTTCTAGGTGATTTGGAGTATGTAAAGGAGCCCCTGGATACACCCAAAGTGGGTGTGGTCTGAGGAACATGACCCCTTGCCTTGTCATCTGGGCTCCCCTGAAGCTGTGGAGTCTTTAGGGGTTGCACAGTGGCTGAAAGGAGGGTGTGGCCGCTCCTGAAACAGCCCTTCTTACCCTCTGCTTGCCTTGGGAAAGGAGGGTTGGGGTAGGAATGGAAGTTAGGGGGCTGAAGCTGGGGGGAGGGAAACCTCTCCCCACCCTGACACCCCTCCCAGGAAAAAGCCAACCCAGAGGGAGGTCCCCTGCCTCTTCCCATGCTGGGACCGAGTGGTTGTAGCCTGCCTCGGGCTCCAGCCGTACCTCGGGTACTGCCTCTGCACCCTGGACACTGCCGTCCAGGGTCCCACCTCCCTCCAGAAGCTGTCTGTAGGATAGGGTCAGGATCTGAGCAGCCAGAAAACTCCAGTCAGGGGAGCTGACCAGGGGTGCTGCTCAATCCCTGGGCCCAATCCCTGCCGGCAGGAGCCAGTCTCGGCCCTGCCACTCCCGCCTGTGGCCCCCAGCCTTCCCGAGCCCTCACACCTTTTCTCAGCAGCAGGTCCGCTCTGCTCTCTGCCCTCTGCTGTGCACTGCACTGTTTCCCAGGTCCTCTCCGAGTTGTCAGCCTCCTCCCTCTTCCAGGCTCAGCCCCCACCAGTCAAACAGGTGGCACTGTTGCCACCTACAGGAGGCTGTGCGGGTCCTCTCCCAAGGCCTGCAGCTGCTCTGTTGCCTGTGGTGTCCGTGCCTGGTCGGGTGGGAAGATGGGAGGGGGGAAGGGGGAGGGCGAGCAGATCTGCTGCTTTACTCGCTGTCGGTCAGGGGGCTTGGGGTGAGGAATTCCTTTGTGCAGCTTTCCCCATCCCTCTGTCCCTCCTCCTGTTCTCTTAGTCACTGCTGGGGCTTTGTCCCGGCTCAGGGAGGCGAGGGCTGAGGGCTGAGGGCGCGGGTGGGCGGGAAGCTGGGGGGAGGTGACCACACAACTTTGCAACTTGGCAGTGAGGAGAAGGGGCCCAGCCAGCCCCCTGGAAGGGGGTGTGTATGTGTGCGAGGAAGTCTAGCATCCAGTCTCAAGCTCCCTGGGAGGATAGCCTTAATTCATCAGCCTCCCTTCCCTCTTGGGATCTTGCTTCTGCTTCTGCAAGGTGCATCTAGAAGGGAACTCAGAATTGCATGCCACTTCTTGTTTCACCCAGTTTCTGGACCAGGGGTCTCCGTGGGCCTTATGGGACCTGGGTGGTACTAGCAGCCCTTCCCTTTCCCCCCTCACCCCAGAAAGGAGATGCTCATTCAAGATGTGCCGAGATTTGCATCTTTTTCACTGCTTTGACCCCAAGGCATCTACCGTCTCTTTCCAAGAATCATTTGAGGAGTGTATAGTGGTATGGTCACTGGCTTTTGGAAGATGAAAACACATAAAAGACACTTACCACACCATCAGCAGGGGAGGGATGGCCAGTAGGCCGTAGAGTTAGCTCAGTGCTAAAGCACAGGGCTCTGGGTGGGCCAGGGACTGGGGGCTGGCTTGATTGACCTTCCCTCTCAACCTTTTGGCTGAGGCAGTGGCTCGATGCCTGGGGGCTAGTGCAGTGTTGGTGGGAAAGAATGTCTTCTCTGGGGATAAGTTCATTTACCCCTCCCCCAAACGCACTGGATTTGGAGCAGTGAGAAGGAAGACCTGCTCTCTTAGGCCAAGAGCCTGCCCCCTCCTTCTCTGCCTTCCCATTGTATCCAGGCTCTAGTTGGCAATGGCAAAGGCTCCCTTGCTCCCTCGGCATTAAAATGCAAAGAGAAGCAAGGCTGCTTGCTGGCAGGAGGCCAGAAAGGGCTGCAGGGTCACCTAGTCCCGAAGGCTTCGCTCTAGGCAGGTTGTCCTTCAGTTTCCTTTGCTTGGACTCTGTTGGATTTTGGAGGAGTCTTGGCTTTCATGTGCTAAATTCTGGGGTGTACTTTGGGAGATTTGTTTGGGGCAGGGGGCTGGGATTCAGAATGCCTGGATATGACGCTCAGGGCTTGTGAACTCCTGAGAAGGCTGCAGGGCCAGGGCTGGCTCCCTTTTTGCCTTAAGCAGAGATGAAGAACCCAGATGCAGAGTGAGGAGTAAGCTGTGCCCATCCTCTTCCCTTTCAAAGGAGGAAGCAGGGTGTAAGTGTAGTCCTGTCCGGGGGCTGGGCAGCAGTACGATCCCATGCCCAGGTGACTCCAAATCAGGCCGCAGGCTGTCAGTAATGGCCATCACTGCCGATCTAGAGCCAGCTAAGAACTTTTGGTGTCAGACCTGGGTTCAAGTCCTACTAGCTCGATTACTCGTTAACTTTGTGACTTTAGTGAAGTGACTTAACATCTTTGTATCTCAGTTTTCTCATCTGCAAAATGAGACCTATTCACCTTGAACTTTTTTGTGAGGAGCAAATAAAATTGTGGCAAGCACATGGAGATGCTTGGTAAATATGGTCCCTTCCTCCTAAATCTGGAGGTCAGGCAGCCTCTACAGTGAAGGTCAGGCCACTGGCCTTGCTAGCATTATTCTAACCTCCTGAGATAACAGAGCAACATGAAGACACATGACTTGCTGCTCCATACTCCCCTCAGGGGATGAGGGCTGCTACAAGGCAGTGGGGCTTGGGCACTTGCACTGACTTTCCTTAATAGCGTTCCCAGGGGCGGAGGAACACAGGTTGAAATTGTATTTCTCCCGCTAGCACAGAAGACTCTTTCCAAACAGCAGATGGGCTAAGATTTATTTATTTACTTAACATTAACATTTAAAAAGATTTCATTTACCTCAGCAACTTGAAAGACAATTGATTGTACTATTAAAACACTTGAAATTTAGAGACAAGAAAGATCCCAGCGCCATTCTGGAGGTGGCGTGAAGATCTGTGCCGGGCCTCCAACCTAGGCTAGGCTCTGCCATGAAACTGAGATAACCTAAAGATAAGACAGCCTTGGTCTCAGTCCCACTGGGACACAGCCCTAACTGCTCATGAGTAAGAGACAGCTAGATTGTACTGAGGACTGGTTCCTCATGAGTCATCAGGAAGGTCAGTTGGTTCTGTCTTCAGCAGGTAGCTTAGCACCCTTCTGGAGAGGAGAGTAGTCGTCAGGGGCTCTGGACACGAAGTTGCCAACATCCAACAAAGGTTCCCTCTGGACACGAAGTTGCCAACATCCAACAAAGTTTCCCTCTTTTTCAGTAACGTGCTGTTCCTTTTTTCAACAGCAAGAAACCTGAAATCAAGAGGAATCATGAAAAAAAACCCCTTCTGGCTGCAACCTGAAGGCATCTCCCAAGCCAGACCGGGGCAGATATGATGAGTCCAACTTCAGTGGGCCTCTTCTTCAATGGGGGAGCAGCCAGAGAAGAAGCTGGTATTGCTGGCCAGAGCTCGTTTCTTTTTCTTCCCTGGAGCTTTATTTTCTTGGGATTCTGTTGCTACATGTTTTGACTCTGGGAGGCCAAGGGAGGAGGCACCTGGAGCCGTGTTGTTTAATAGCACCTGCTCCACATCACACATGTCTTTCAGGATCTAGGAAGGACAGAGACAGCTATATGACTAGATCTGGGGTAGGGACAGAGGCTCAGTGCAGCCTAGCCACTACAGATGTTTAGCACACTCCCAATGGTATGAGGTGACCCCCCAAATAGCTCTGTTGAAAAAACCAGACTCTAGCAGATGCCCGGTTCCCAGTTCCCAGTTCCCAGCAAGCTGATTGTACCTTTACCTCCTTTTCTCCCACAGCTCTCTGTCAGTGCTAATGCTGAGACGGACGCTAATACATTTGGAAACACCTGGCTTTTAGGCCACCTACCTTGCTGTTGGGAGTGGCACAGACAGGGTTAAAGAAGCTCAATCCTGGGGTCACCTCTGTGGGATCCTCCAGTTTGAAGGAGCCTTCAGAATCCCGAGTCCGCTCAACAGTGCCCAAGCTATCCTGAGAATCAGACAGGGATATTAGAAATTCAGCTACTAGGGTTACACAATCAGTCTGCTCCCCTTCAGCCAGTGAGGTACCAGCTCTGAGGGCCTCATCAGTCAGTGTAAGCAGGTCTTAGGGTGACCCTGCTTGGGGAGGTCATAGTGCTCAAAGGCAGCCTCTGAAGGCAAAAGACTGGGTAGGAGAGTAGCACAGGACACATCATGAGGCATGGTTTAAAACAAGGCTGAGCCTTGGTCATTTCTTTGATTAATCCTCTCCCCTCCCCAATCTATAATATACTTTTTAGCATTTCTACAGAGTGTTGCCTGTATTGGTCTTCCTTTCAGAGAGGAAGCTGAGGCCAAGAGAGAGAAGTTGCTTAGGTAACAAGGCTACTCTGTGGTAGAGCTTGGATTAGAATTATAGCCTGTTGTCATGGAAACTGAACTGGATTAAGAGTCAGGAAGCCTGAGGTCTAATCTTAGCTGCCATGACCAGCTGTATAATATCACACCCAGTCACTTAAGCTTATCTCTGGGCCTTAGTTTCCTTCTCTGTAAAATGGCAGTATTGGACTAGATCAGTGGTTTTCCAACTGAAATTCTAAGAGGAAACTCGATATATAAACAAGTAAAGAGCAAGTTGCTTTGGTTGGCACGGGGTCAAACTGACCTGGGCCACACTCCTCTGCCTGGAAGCACTTCCATGGAGCCACTATAGGACTCTAGAACCCAAATTGAGAAAAGCATGGACATAGAGAATCCTGAAGGTCCTTCTGCAATGCTACTTCTACAGTTCTTAGCCTGACCTCTAGCTTGCCACTTTAGTCCTCTAATGATTACCTACCTCAGAAGTTTTTTTAATGGACGACCCAGGGCAAAACTGCACCCATATAGATGGTTAAGAAATGCACGGTGAACTAGTCTTGCTAAAATTCCTGTGTATCACACAGAGAGCAGTAGGAATGAGCTTTTGCCGTGGGCACAGGTAGGCATAAGGCAAGTTCGGGCATCTGACCTGCTTGGTGCTGCACTTCTCAGTACACATTTTATTTCCTTGAGTCTGCTATCCCTGGGAGCAATGTAAGAACAATTACAGTTAACTTGGCTCAGAACAGTGAATATCAGAAAGACCAAGTTCCTGTGGGTCTTTTCCTAGAGCCATGGAATAGCTGGTTCCCATGGAGAAGGTCTAAGTAACTAATGTCTCAAGATGTTAGAAGGATTAACTTCCTTCCTGGAAACTGCTACCTCAGCACGTGGCCCTTACAATTCCAGCTAAGCCTCTGGACTAGTTTGATCCTGCGTGGCTGTATGCCTGTAAATGCTTGCTCTACTGTTCCTTGCTTGTGCCTTAGACACTGTACAGAAATTTTACAGCCAAGGCTAGGGGTGGGGAACTGCATATCTGGGAATCTCCTGGGAGAGGCTGTGGCTTCTGAAGGGGTTGTGTGGACAGGTTAGCAGCAAGGAAGAAGGACTGAGAAACGAAATGTCTTTTTCTGGTTGCAGAGGGAAGAAGGGTGGGAAGGGCTGTGCAGGAGACTGGCTTTCAGGAAGGAAGGCAGAAGAAAAGGACAGAAACTGCTGGGAGATCTGAAAGGATGGTGAGGGACGACAGCACCGATCCTACCTTGCCTTGCTGACGGTTCCTACACTTTGTGGGGTCACAGCTGCAGTCCACGCCACAGTCCAACTTCTGTCTCCTGCACCCGCACTGCTTGTTCCCACACCAGCCCTTGCAGGAACACTGCAAAGCAGGTTTGTAGAAAGACACATTACTGAGTCAGAAGACTAGGTTTGAAGTACCTTCCCTTCATTCTCAGGCCATTCTAGAAAAACTGGAAAGTACCATCAACTTTACTAAGCTTCTATCTCCTCAGTCCTCTCTTTAGTGAAACAATGATCACCAAGAACCCCCATAGGTTTTCTAAGAACAAGTCATGCCACACTTTTGGGATAGTATACTTGAAAGATGGATTGGATGGATACCATAATAATGCAGGGCAACTGACAAAGATCCTCATGGTGATTTTATGGCCAAAGTGAAGAACTATGAGATGAATGGGAGTAGAATTAGGCATATTTAAGGACTGAGTATAGTTGCTCAGTATCTTTAGATCTACCCAGCTGTACTTTCATCCAACTCACATTTCTACAGTTTGTTTAGTGTCAGCCTGGGCTTTGTCCTCAGCAGTTTAATCATTCAACATTTTAATAAATCACTGATGATATGAATACATTTACATTTACATTTGTATAGCACTTTACAGTTTCCGAGTACTTTCATATATAGAAATGCAAAATCTCATTTGAATCTCATAGCCAGTCTACAAGGTAGGCATATTTATCAGCTGTAACAACGACACAAAGCTGGAAGGATGATTAATATGTAAGATAATAGGATCACAATTCAAAAATATTTTGACTGGCTGGAATTATGGGCTGGAAGCAGACAGAAAAGTTATAACAGGGATAAATGTAAGTCTGGCACTAAGTTCCCCCAAATCAGCCATATAAATGTAATGTTGGGTGGGGGAGATCTGGCTTAAAAGTAGTTTGGTGCAGGGAATTCCCTGTCGGTCCAGTGGTTAGGACTCGGAGCTTGCACTGCCGATGGCCCAAGGGCCCAGGTTCAATCCCTGGTTGGGGAACTAAGATCCCACAAGCAAGAATGGAGTCCGCCTTTCCACAGAGCTGGAACTCCTGGCTTGGGGTCTCTTCCCTCCGCCGTCACTGAACTGCCCCAGAGCCTGAGCGGAGGGCGGCCTCACTGAGGCTGCCGGCTCTGGAGGGGCCCCAGCAGCCAAAGCCGCGACAGTCCCGGGGACCACGGGCCGGATCACTCATCCTGGGGTAAGCCAGCTGCCATGTCATGAGGACACTCAAGCAGCCCTAAGGAGAGATCCATGTGGCAAGGAACTGAGGCCTCCTACCTACAGCCACATGACCGTGTGGATGACAGGCTCTTGGTGCTCCAGCCAGGCATCAGGGCTGTGCCTCTGAGGTGGGAGAGCCAAGTTCAGGACACTGCTCCACAAGAGGCCTCCCAGCTCCACGTAATACCAAACGGCGAAAATCTCCCAGAGATCTCCATCTAAATGCCAAGACCCAGCTCCACTCAACGACCAGCAAGATACAGTGCTGGACACCCTATGCCAAACAACTAGCAAGACAGGAACACAACCCCATCCATTAGCAGAGAGGCTGCCTAAAATCATAAAAAGGCCACAGACATGCCAAAACACACCACTAGATGTGGACCTGCCTACCAGAAAGACAAGATTCAGCCTCATCCACCAGAACACAAGCACTAGTTGCCTCCACCAGGAAGCCTACACAACCCACTGGACTAACCTTAGCCACTGGGGACAGACACCAAAAACAACGGGAACTACGAACATGCAGCCTGCGAAAAGGAGACCCCAAACACAGTAAGTTAAGCAAAATGAGAAGACAGGGAGACACACAGCAGATGAAGGAGCAAGGCAAAAACCCACCAGACCTAACAAATAAAGAGGAAATAGGCAGTCTACCTGAAAAAGAATTCAGAATAATGATAGTAAAGATGATCCAAAATCTTGGAAATAGAATGGAGAAAATACGAGAAACATTTAACAAGGAGTGAGAAGAACTAAAGAACAAACAAACAGTGATGAGCAACACAATAAATAAAATTAAAAATTCTCTAGAAGGGATCAATAGCAGAATAACTGAGGGAGAAGAACGGATAAGTGACCTGGAAGATAAAATAGTGGAAATAACTACTGCAGAGCAGAATAAAGAAAAAAGAATGAAAAGAATTGAGGATGGTCTCAGAGACCTTTGGGACAACATTAAATGCACCAACATTCGAATTATAGGGGTCCCAGAAGAAGAAAAGAAAAAGAAAGGGACTGAGAAAATATTTCAAGAGATTATAGTTGAAAACTTCCCTAATATGGGAAAGGAAATAGTTAATCAAGTCCAGGAAGCACAGAGAGTCCCATACAGGATAAATCCAAGGAGAAACACGCCAAGACACATATTAATCAAACTGTCAAAAATTAAATACAGGGCTTCCCTGGTGGTGCAGTGGTTAAGAATCCACCTGCCAATGCAGGGGACATGGGTTCTAGCCCTGTTCTGGGAAGATCCCACATGCCGCTGAGCAACTAAGCCTGTGCGCCACAACTACAGAACCTGCGCTCTAGAGCCCGTGAGCCACAACTACTGAGCCCACGTGCTACAACTACTGAAGCCTGCGTGCCTAGAGCCCATGTTCCACAGCAAGAGAAGCCACCACAACGAGAGGCCTGTGTACTGCAACGAAGAGTAGCTCCTGCTTGCCATAACTAGAGAAAGCCCACTCACAGCAATGAAGACCTAACGCAGCCAAAATAAATAAAAAAATAAATTAATAAACAGTACTTCTTTAAAAAAAAAAGAAAATAAAATTAATTACAAAGAAAAAATATATTAAAAAAATTAAAAGCAGCAAGGGAAAAACAACAAAAAACACAAAGGGATTCTCCATAAGGTTAACAGATGATCTTTCAGCAGAAACTCTGCAAGCCAGAAGAGACTGGCAGGACATATTTAAACTGATGAAGGAGAAAAACCTACAACCAAGATTACTCTACCCAGCAAGGATCTCATTCAGATTTGACAGATAAATTAAAACCTTTACAGACAAGCAAAAGCTAAGAGAATTCAGCACCACCAAAACAGCTTTACAACAAATGCTAAAGGAACTTCTCTAGGCAGGAAACACAAGAGAAGGAAAAGACCTACAATAACAAACCCAAAACAATTAAGAAAATGGTAATAGGAACATACATATCGATAACTACCTTAAATGCAAATGGATTAAATGCTCCAACCAAAAGACATACACTGGCTGAATGGATACAAAAACAAGACCCATATATATGCTGTCTACAAGAGACCCACTTCCGACCTAGGAACACATACAGACTGAAAGTGAGGGGATGGAAAAAGATATTCGATGAAAATGGAAACCAAAAGAAAGCTGGAGTAGCAATTCTCCTATCAGACAAAATAGACTTTAAAATAAAGACTATTAGAAGAGACAAAGAAGGACACTACATAATGATCAAGGGATCGATCCAAGAAGAAGATATAACAATTGTAAATACTAATGCACCCAACACAGGAGCACCTCAATACATAAGGCAAATACTAACAGCCATAAAAGGGGAAATCGACAGTAACACATTCATAGTAGGGGACTTTAACACCCCACTTTCACCAATGGACAGATCATCCAAAATGAAAATAAATAAGGAAACACAAGCTTTAAGTGATACATTAAACAAGATGGACTTAATTGATATTTATAGGACATTCCATCCAAAAACAACAGAATACACATTCTTCTCAAGGGCTCATGGAACATTCTCCAGGACAGATCACATCTTGGGTCACAAATCAAGCCCTGGTAAATTTAAGAAAATTGAAATTGTATCAAGTATCTTTTCTGACCACAATGCTATGAGACTGGATATCAATTACAGGAAAACATCTGTAAAAAATACAAACACATGGAGGCTAAACAATACACTACTTAATAACCAAGAGATCACTGAAGAAATCAGAGGAAATCAAAAAATATGTAGAGGGCTTCCCTGGTGGCGCAGTGGTTGAGAATCTGCCTGCTAATGCAGGGGACACAGGTTTGAGCCCTGGTCTGGGAAGATCCCACATGCCATGGAGCAACTAGGCCCGTGAGCCACAACTACTGAGCCTGCACGTCTGGAGCCTGTGCCCCACAACAAGAGAGGCCACAATAGTGAGAGGCCTGCGCGCCGCGATGAAGAGTGGCCCCCGCTTACCACAACTAGAAAAAGCCCTCGCACAGAAACGAAGATCCAACACAGCCAAAAATACATAAATAAACAAAAACAAAACAACAAAAAAGACACACATAACTGAATATAATACATTCTTTTAAAAAAATACGTAGAAACAAATGACAATGAAAACACGACAACCCAAAACCTATGGGATGCAGCAAAAGCAGTTCTAAGAGGGAAGTTTATAGCAATACAATCCTACCTTAAGAAACAGGAAACATCTCGAATAAACAACCTAACCTTACATATAAAGCAATTAGAGAAAGAAGAACACAACAACCCCAAATTTAGCAGAAGGAAAGAAATTATAAAGATCAGATCAGAAATAGATGAAAAAGAAATGAAGGAAATGATAGCAAAGATTAATAAAACTAAAAGCTGGTTCTTTGAGAAGATAAACAAAACTGATAAACCATTAGCCAGACTCATCAAGAAAAAAAGGGAGAAGACTCAAATCAATAGAAATAGAAATGAAAAAGGAGAAGTAACAACGAACACTGCAGAAATACAAAAGATCATGAGAGATTACTACAAGCAACTATACGCCAATAAAATGGACAACCTGGAAGAAATGGATAAATTCTTAGAAATGCACAACCTGCCAAGACTGAATCAGGAAGAAATAGAAAATAAGAACAGACCAATCACAAGCACTGAAATTGAAACTGTGATTAAAAATCTCCCAACAAACAAAAGCCCAGGACCAGACGGCTTCACAGGCGAATTCTATCAAACATTCAGAGAAGAGCTAACACCTATCCTTCTTAAACTCTTCCAAAATATAGCAGAGGGAGGAACACTCCCAAACTCATTCTACGAGGCCACCATCACCTTGATACCAAAACCAGACAAGGATGTCACAAAGAAAGAAAACTACAGGCCAATATCACTGATGAACATAGATGCAAAAATCCTCAACAAAATACTAGCAAACAGAATCCAACAGCACATTAAAAGGATCATACACCATGATCAAGTGGGGTTTATTCCAGGAATGCAAGGATTCTTCAATATACGCAAATCAATCAATGTGATAAACTATATTAACAAATTGAAGGAGAAAAACGATACGATCATCTCAATAGATGCAGAGAAAGCTTTCGACAAAATTTAGCAACCATTTATGATAAAAACCCTGCAGAAAGTAGGCACAGAGGGAACTTTCCTCAACATAATAAAGGCCATATATGACAAACCCACAGCCAACATCGTCTTCAATGGTGAAAAACTGAAACCATTTCCACTAAGATCAGGAACAAGACAAGGTTGCCCACTCTCACCACTCTTATTCAACATAGTTTTGGAAGTTTTAGCCACAGCAATCAGAGAAGAGAAGGAAATAAAAGGAATCCATATCGGAATAGAAGAAGTAAAGCTGTCACTGTTTGCAGATGACATGATACTATACATAGAGAATCCTAAAGATGCTACCAGAAAACTACTAGAGCTAATCAATGAATTTGGTAAAGTTGCAGGATACAAAATTAATGCACGGAAATCTCTGGCATTCCTATACACTAACAACAAAAAATCTGAAAGTGAAATCAAGAAAACACTCCCATTTACCATTGCAACAAAAAGAATAAAATATCTAGGAATAAACCTACTTAAGGAGACAAAAGACCTGTTTGCAGAAAATTATAAGACACTGATGAAAGAAATTAAAGATGATACAAACAGATGGAGAGATATACCATGTTCTTGGAATGGAAGAATCAACATTGTGAAAATGACTCTACTACCCAAAGCAATCTACAGATTCAGTGCAATCACTATCAAACTACCACTGGCATTTTTCACAGAACTAGAACAAAAAATTTCACAATTTGTATGGAAACACAAAAGACCCCGAATAGCCAAAGCAATCTGGAGAACGAAAAACGGAGCTGGAGGAATCAGGCTCCCTGACTTCAGACTATACTACAAAGCTACAGTAATCAAGCCAGTATGGTACTGGCACAAAACCAGAAAGATAGATCAATGGAACAGGATAGAAAGCCCAGAGATAAACTCATGCACATATGGTCACCTTATCTTTGATAAACGAGGCAGGAATGTACAGTGGAGAAAGGACAGCCTCTTCAATAAGTGGTGCTGGGAAAACTGGACAGGTACATGTAAAAGTATGAGATTAGATGACTCCCTAACACCATACACAAAAATAAGCTCAAAATGGATTAAAGACCTAAATGTAAGGCCAGAAACTATCAAACTCTTAGAGGAAAACATAGGCAGAACACTCTATGACATAAATCACAGCAAGATCCTTTTTGACCCACCTCCTAGAGAAATGGAAATAAAAACAAAAATAAACAAATGGGACCTAATGAAACTTCAGTGCTTTTGCACAGCAAAGGAAACCATAAACAAGATGAAAAGACAACCCTCAGAATGGGAGAAAATATTTGCAAATGAAGCAACTGACAAAGGATTAATCTCCAAAATTTATAAGCATCTCATACATCTCAATAACCTAAAAACAAACAACCCAATCCAAAAATGGGCAGAAGACCTAAATAGACATTTCTCCAAAGAAGATATACAGACTGCCAATAAACACATGAACGAATGCTCAACATCATTAATCATTAGAGAAATGCAAATCAAAACTACAATGAGATATCATCTCACACCAGTCAGAATGGCCATCATCAAAAAATCTAGAAACAATAAATGCTGGAGAGGGTGTGGAGAAAAGGGAACACTCTTGCAGTGCTGGTGGGAATGTGAATTAGTACAGCCACTATGGAGAACAGTATGGAGGTTCCTTAAAAAACTACAAATAGAACTACCATATGACCCAGCAATCCCACTACTGGGCATATACCCTGAGAAAACCATAATTCAAAAAGAGTCATGTACCAAAATGTTCATTGCAGCTCTATTTACAATAGCCAGGAGATGGAAGCAACCTAAGTGTCCATCATCAGATGAATGGATAAAGAAGATGTGGCACATATATACAGTGGAATATTACTCAGCCATAAAAAGAAACGAAATTGAGCTATTTGTAATGAGGTGGATAGACCTAGAGTCTGTCATACAGAGTGAAGTCAGAAAGAGAAAGACAAATACCGTATGCTAACACATATATATGGAATTTAAGAAAAAAATGTCATGAAGAACCTTGGGGTAGGACAGGAATAAAGACACAGACTTACTAGAGAATGGACTTGAGGATATGAGGAGGGGGAAGGGTAAGCTGAGACAAAGCAAGAGAGAGGCATGGACATATATACACTACCAAACGTATGGTAGATAGCTAGTGGGAAGCAGCCGCATAGCACAGGGAGATCAGCTCGGTGCTTTGTGACCGCCTGGAGGGGTGGGATAGGGAGGGTGGGAGGGAGGGAGACGCAAGAGGGAAGAGATATGGGAACATATGTGTAACTGATTCACTTTGTTATAAAGCAGAAACCAACACACCATTGTAAAAGCAATTATATTGCAATAAACATGTAAAAAAAAAAAAAAAGCAAGCCAGTCAGCCAGTAATTTGGAGCTCAGAAATCATAGGGAGAGAATGTTTCAGTAAACCCTGGGTCAGTCAGACTCTATTTGAAATGATATATCCTATTTTAGGGCCCCATAAATTGTTTTAGGCATATAAAAAGTGTAGACAAGAAAAAAAACCCCACTCATGTCCCCAACCCTCCCTTGATGAGTAAAATACAGATAGAACTGAAGCCTCCTGTCTATGCTTTCCTGATCCCATTTGCCTTCCTCCCTCCCAGGGGCAGTCTCTTGAATTAGGTGCTTATTATCCCATGCATGTCTCTTTTTTACCACATATGAGTTTTTGTTTAAAATATGTAAGGAGATATCTTACATACTTTTAAACTTTATATAAATGGTATCTTATCATCCGTTGATGCATGTAGCTCCTGTTCCATTCATTTTCACACTATGAGCATGCCACAATTTACCCATACTCCTCATAGTGCCATATTTCACACTTACAACAAGGCTACAGTAGTAATAGCTGACATCACCATGTGCCAGGCACTGTTACAAGCGCTTTCCATATATTAAGCCCATTTTATCAATAAGTATGTTTCCTTGTGCACACATTCAGGAGTCCACTGTGTGTATGTGCTTCACAAAGAGGGAATTAAACAAAAAGGGGGTGGGTGACCAGCATTATATGAAGTGATGTTGTAAGAGAAATGGTGGAAGAAAGTAAGGATAGTTTGGCTTGGAACAAATATAGGCGACAGAGCTCTCAGAATGATGGATTAGAGTCAGAGGAGACCTCAGTGACCATCTAAAGCCTGATTTGATGTATGAAGCCCCACTCAAACATCCCTGGTCTTATTATCCAATGCTCTATTTATCCTGAGATAACAGTTTCTATATAACTTCTGATCTCAGGACCAAATTCTGCCATCTGGAATGATATGGAATCAATTTAACCCCACTTTCACAGCATATATGTTCAAACCCTGAGCATCGTTTTCACTCCCCAGTCCCACTCTGTCCAAATCCTCTCAAAGCTAAATATACCTAGCTCCCTCAATGATTCACCACATGACATGGTTTCCAAGAATTCTCACCACCTTGGCTATATAACAATTTCTCCAAGTTCATCTTCAATTGTGACACCCAGAAATGAGCATAACTTTCTAAATGTGGTGTGACCATTGTGAAGCAGATTGAGACAAACACCTCCCTTGTTATGAACTCCATAGTTCTGCTAATGAGTCCTAAATCACAGTAGCTTTTTTTCCCTTGTCATATCTTTGTGGATTCATATTGCATTTACAGTTAAATTCAAGCCCTTGAGTCTGTTTCATATGGACAACCATCACCATTGTTGTGTAGTTGTGAGGGTAAAAGAAACCATTAAAACATCTTCCCCCTCGCCCCCATTATGAGAATAATATATAGTACTTTATAAAATCTGAAAATCAAAACCATGATTTTTAATATTTAACAATTGTATATAGTCTTTCATCATGTGGAAATGTCAATTTACTTAACTGGTCACTTAACGTTAGATATTAAGATTGTTTTGAAAGAAATTGTTTGCCATTAAAAATCATGTTGCAGCAAATATCCTGGTACATAAATACAATCCAAATCTTACCATGATTGACAAGGCCTCTGACTACCCCTCTGACCCGACCTTGTACTGCACTCTCCCACTTCTCAGTATCCTCCAGCCTCACTGGCCTCTTCAGCTGTTCCTTGATAAGCCAAGCTCATTCCTGCCCTGAGGTCTTTGCATTTACTGTTTCCTTTTCCTGAAATGTTCTTCTGATTTTTTTCCTGACTTGCTCCTTCACTTTGTTCAGATCTCAGCTTAAATATCTCCTCTTCAGAGAGGCCTCTCCCAAACACTCGTCCAAAGTACTCTTTTCCTACCCCATCATTCTCTATGATTTGACTACATTTTCTTTTTATCTCTTATCATCTAAAATTATTTTGTTTTTCTGGTCACTATGAGTCTCTCTCCACAAGAATGTCTTCAGTTTCATGAGGCCAAGGATTTTACCTGTCTTGTTTATTGCATCCTCAGCACCTAGAAGCAGTGCCTGATACATAGTTTGATGCTCAAAAAAGATTTATAAATCTTTTTACATATCAATGACTATATCCTTAGTATAAATACCTATGTGTATAATTATTGAGCCAAAGGATAGGAATATTTTTAAGGCTTTTGATGCATATTTTCAAGTTGCTTTCCAGAAAGGTATGCCAAACTACACTCCTAACAACAGGAATGCCCACCTTAGTCACCTTTGCCAACACTGGACATAACAGAAAAAAAAAACCCCTAACTTTGCTTCTTTGAATAAGACAGAGCAAAACACAGAGTTCTATGACATGTCCTAGAGACACCTCGCCAGGATGACATTGATCCATTGATTGCTACAGGCTGGGTATGGTCCTCTGACCATTTACACATTTATCTATATTATATGCCTCAAAAACACTCTATTACCCTGTCCATGTGTCTCTATTTTATCCAAAGTACAAGAATGGCATCTGAAGGGCTATCATAAGGAAGAACAATTAGACTTCTACATAGCCAAGACTCATTGGGATGATTTATAGGACAGCTCAACAAGGAACAACTTTCCAACACCTACTTGGAATACAATGGGCTGCCCTCTCTCACGACTGTGAGCCTCCCCCTACTAGATTGCTTGTTTTCAAGCAAGCAGAGCCTAGATAAACACCTGGGAGTTGTATTATAGAACAGTCATGACGTACATGACAGATGTATTCACACGAATGCCATGTGCACTAGCTTTAGCTTCATCCTATTTTCTCTCACACCAGGACGCAGATCAGAATATAAGAGAGGGAGCAAGATCTTGCCACAGACAAAATCTCAAATATGATGTATGTGGGATGTGTGTGTATACGTGTGTGTGTATCACAACTGCTAGCAACCCACCAGCATGTCCCAACACCATAGCTGAGAACCACTATAATAGAGAGATTCTTTATATAAAAGCAGTGGGAAGTCAAGATGAAAGACCTCTGGGGTTCCTTTAAGCCAGTGGTTCTCAACCCTGGCTGCACATAAGGAATCTCTGGGGAGCTTTTCAAAAAGGCCAGGTCCCACCTCAGACCAATTAAATCAGAATATCTGGGGGTGGGGTCCCAGGCAACCTGTGTTTAAAAGCTCCCTGGGGGATTCTAACGTGTAGCCAGGGTTGAGAATTATTTCTTTAGAGTCTATAATTCTTCTAGCACTGATTTCAGTGTTACATTATATCTCAGAATGATAAGATCTGGTAAAAATTGTAACATAAAGGATACCAGGCTAGGAATTGGGAGGCTTGGGCTCTAGTCTTATATTTAATACTTGGCATGACCTTGGACAAGTCACTCCATCCAAGTTTATCTTCATTCTTTCATTACTAGAGACCAGAATACCTCCTCCCTCTTTTCTGCCAAAGGGGACAAATGGGAATATTTGTAAAAATGCTTACAGTGCTTTAATAACAATACCTGCATGATATTTTATCCTTCACAAGGTGCTCCTGCATATATTCCTTCTTTTAACTTCTCAGACACCATATAGCCCCATATAAAGGTAGTATTATTAAAACCCATTTATTAAAAACAACAACAACAAAACCCATTTATACAACTTTGACTGTTACTTTGACTCAGGATATTAGTGCTGGAAGGGACCTTATATATCACTATTCTAGCCTCATCCCTTTATTACATAAATAAGGAATCTGAGGCTCAGAGAGATTAAGTGACTTGCTTAAGGCTATCCAACTAAACAGTGGCAAAGTCAAGGCTACAACTCATGTTTACCTGGCTTCTAAGCTATCACTTCTTTACTACAGCACATGGCCTATCCTTCGGCATCTCCTTAGTACAGATAGGAAATATAGCTGAATGAGGAAACCTAGTTTTTTCAGCATTAGCTTTGGACAAGTCATCATTTTGGTACCTGCTGCAGTCTCCTTTGCAGATACCTAGTGATTCATACCAGCCCGCTTCAGCTGGGTTGAAACAATAATAATCAGGATGGCCTTCATGCAAAGCATCAAGGTCTACAGCTGATGTGTCTACAAGCAGTCTGATCAAAGAGCAGTCCATGTACTTCGAGGCCTCCAAAAGGGAGAAACTAGATTGTATGCCAACTTGCTCCCCTTAAAGCCCAGTTATATTCTCAAGTTATAAAATCAGGGAAAAAGCCTAGAAAATAATCATCTCTCAGTGTTTTAGAGATAGGATTTATCATTGATAGCAAATATCACTTACTTGCATTTTTGGCTATACTTCTATATTTCCTTTTTAAGCTTACAGCAACAGTGCTATTATATCTATGCTTGTGTGTGTGTGTGTGTGTGTGATAAGCTTTCCTCAAGGACAAGTATACCCATATTTGCTTGCCATTTGGAAACTCCTTCCCCAGAGTTTTAGGTCCTCTACCATTTGTTTCTGTGTGTACTTCTCACCTGTGCTTCCTAGTACTTGGCTGACCTTTTCATCAACAATCAGCTCATGCTTACCACTTCAACCACAGTAGAGAGCATAAATGTTTGCTGAGTAAGTGAATCAAAGTCAGACATGTTCTGCCCCATCTTCTCTCAGTGTCCCAGCTCTATGTCCCGCTACTACCTCTACTATCAAGTCTTTACAATATGCTATTCATTGTGCCAGAAAATGGCTTCCCAGGTGCTCCCAAGACTGTATTTCCCTTTCTGTCTTATAATGAAGCAAGAGTCATCACTTTCTGGCATGTTCATAAACTATATCTATTTGGTTTGGCTTTACAGTCACTCTTAAAAGCCGCTCAGTCCATCTCCCTGAGATGAGTATGCTGAGGTCCTGTGATGTGTTCCTATTTCTTTGGCTTGTTTTCCCATTAGATTATAAGCTCTCTGAGGCTAAGGATGAGCTCTTAGTCCCACTAAGAGCACCTGGTATGTTGCATTCCTGATGACTTTCCAAATGACTTAAGGCCACCACGGCTGTCTAGTCCTCATGAGTTGCTTCTCTCTGGTGTTGTAGCTTTACAAGGCTCAGTTCCCCATGTGGTGCACTATCAGCTAATGAAATCGAATAACCTTCCAGGAATCCAGCTAGGGTAATTTGTGAGCTGTTCTCTTTAAGTGGAATGTGGCTGCAGGCCACAGTTGGGGTAGTGATGAACTGTAATGCCTGGGAAGTTAATGTTTCAACATAGAACACCTAGGTTTGATAAATCCGTAGGATTATCATTGTGTAAGTAAATAGAGCATGCCTCAAAGTCAGATTGTTTCTAACTAGCCTTAACTTTGGTGTGTTCAATCTTAAAGCTCCCACTTAGCTTCTGGGCTACAATTTTTACTGATATGACCATGACGTGGTAGAAACAAACTGGACTTGGAGTCAGAACATTCGATTTCAAGTCCTGACTGTCACTTTGTTTTATGTCCCTGGGCAAGGTCATTTCCCTCTCGTGGGTCTCAGATCCAGCTGTAAAATACAAATAATAAACACCTCACTGGATTTTTTTTTGCTGACAATGAAAAGAGGTAACATATATGAGAATGGTATATAGACTGTAAAATGCTTTAAAAATGTGAAAGATTATTATGGTCACACTGGAACCAGTTTCAATGAGATGGTATAGAACACTACTACTTGTTCAGACTGGTCAGAACTTGAAAACATGAAAAGAGCCTCCCTGTGCACCCAGGCAGCCCTCTCAACTAGCCCCCAGTTCCATACAGAGTTGGCCCAACAAGCACCCCTCAGCAGAGCCAGTGCCTCTGAACACGATCGAGGGATTGAGGTGTAGGGTCTGGGGCCGGTACACCCTCACTGGCAGTGAAGACTAATAACTAGAACCCCTGAAAGAGATGAGCTGCCTCCTACCCCTTGGATGTTCTTCTTGGACATCTTAACTAATTTTGTTGGCTTCCATTCCTCATCATCCCCATCACCACCATCACCATCACTGTCCTCAGGCTCATTCACAGAATATTCTGAACAATATTTTATATCTTCGATGTTCATGCTTTGCTCCAGGAACTTTTCTTTAAACCGGGGAGGTTTGGGCTAAGAAAAAAAGTTTGGAATGGTTATTTAATTAAAAACAACAACAACAACATGTGGATTATATCTTCCCAGTAGCTGCTGCCCGCTATATTCTCAGAGCAGAGATTTCAGATTTCCTCAAATATACCCCACTTGGCTTTACCAATCAGAAGAAATTCTGCTTTAGCCTTTGGCCTCAGTCTTTGAAGGGAGAGAAACTGAAGGGATAGAGGCTGAGCAATCTGAGGGAGGAGGGAGGGACTCATGATATGATAAGTATCTTTGGATGGACAGCCGAACACTGCTCTTTTCTATGCGCCTCCTCCTCAGTTGTGTTGCATAATGCCTGTACATGGTCCAAAGTCAGCCGTCTAGGGAGGGAGAATGACTATTTTCCTCAAGATTGTACTGTAATTTTATTTGGGACTCCATAGAAAATTGAGATGCTGGAATGTGGGAATTTTAACTCTCAACCACTTCTGAAAGGTGATTTTAGTACACTCACCCCAAACCTTGGCTATGCAAAGGTATCACAGGCCCTGAGCAGTTTACCTTAGGTGGGATATATTCGAAAGAAGAGTCTGGAGATAGAAGGGTATCCTTAGGAAGATGAGATTTCTGTCTGCTGGCTACTTGGAGGAGGTTCAATTTCTATTTGAAAAGAAGAGACAAAGTGTACATTGCAGGGCAGCTTCTGAGAGTGTTCATGGCTAAAACATAAAGATTCCTAAGTTAGCTTAATCTTAAGCCATGGTAAAGTGAGGCAGGGTAAGAGCAAAGTAGGTTGAAGGACTCCCACTTTACAAGATCAGTATTAGATTCAGAAAAGAGCAAATTAAAAAATGTGTGGGCTCCCCTGGTGGCACAGTGGTTGAGAGTCCGCCTGCCGATGCCGGGGAAACGGGTTCGTGCCCCGGTCCGGGAAGATTCCACATGCCGCGGAGCGGCTAGGCCCGTGAGCCATGGCCACTGAGCCTGCGCGTCTGGAGCCTGTGCTCCGCAACGGGAGAGGCCACAACGGTGAGAGGCCCGCGTACCGCAAAAAAAAAAAAAAAAAAAAAATGTGTTTATGCCATCTGAAATGCACATGACCATACCACATGGAAACTAGATGTAGACCTCATAAAATTGAGCCAAGTCATTATACTCAGGGTTGCTCCCACGAGCTGGCCTCTGTTGCAAGAGGGTCTCCCAGGGCTTATTAAATGGGTGGGAAGCTGTACTACCTGCTTCATGATTTTGTTCTCTCGGAGAAGTTGCTGATTTTGCTCACATACTTCCTGCATCTTCTCAAGTTCTTCATCCTATTTCCAGATAATGCAGTGATAGGTGGGGTTATTTGGGGCACTACATGTGGGTTACCAAACAACTCACAGGGATGAAAACATACTACTGCCAAGTTGCTGGCAGCAGGTGGTTTTTGCACAGCAGGCACTGGCGCCCAGAGAAATGCCTGATCCCCACCAATTCCTAGGTGTCCTGAGTGCCACCTCTATTCCAACGCTCCCAAGCAGCCACGACTACACTTGCAGGAAACATGGGCTCTGCTCTACATGCCTTCCTCGTTCTTTTCTATTTTCTAGCCTAATATCCCTTATTCACATCAGGATGCTGATAAAGAAACCCATCCAGAGTGTCAGCTGTTTCTTTGAAGTCTACAGATGCTTTTGCCCACGCTTCTCAACACAGGTTAGGCAGTTTATTTGCTACACTAATAAACCTGATTAAACTTCCTTGGCACTTATGATAATTGGATTCATGCCTACGACCTTAACACATTTGGTTGTCTTTGATGGGCAGTGCCAAGGAAGCCGTAGAGACTGGTGGTTCAGGAAAAAGACTCTAAGTTGGATAAAATAGTACTCCATCATGCTACTAAAGGGTGTGGTATTCCCAGCCTCTGGAAGAAATGCAGACCCCAGGCATTTTACAAACAGGTCAGGTCTCAACTCAGAACAGGCACGGGAAGAGACAGCTAAATGTCCTAGGATTCTACTGGATGATTTAACTTTCTCAACTCTTTAGAGCTCAGCGTTGAGGCAAAGAACCAGGAGGCCTCGAAGTCTGGTATGGAGTATGTACTGTCATTTCTGTACCAAAACGGAGGTTATCCTGTATGTGGCTACATCCTAAACACCCCTAAATTGATCAAACAGGGCAACAAGGCAATAGAGACTACCATTATAAAAGGCTACCATTATAAAAGGCTACCTTTATAAAGCTTTTTTTCAGTAGGTAATTACTCTTTCCTGCAGGTACAGTCATGTAAATCAGACAGGATTCTCAGTCAGGCCTGGGGACCCCATCTCTGGAGACCTTTGCCTCATCTCCATACCTGACACTTCAGGATGCTCAGCAGCTGTTGTTCCTTTTCGCTGACGGACTCCTCTAGCTGCTTCTCTGCCATTTGGCTTTGCTGCAGCTGGCTGAGGAGGTATAACACCTAGAGAAAGATACAACCCAAAGGTACCAAAGGAATGAGAGGAAAAAGGAATTCTGGTTTAGTCCAAGCAGTGATCCAGTTACTCCTTTGTGATTTCAAAGTAAATTGTTCTCTTTGGCTCTCATGGCTTGAAGCATCATCATGTTCATCTTGGTATTAAAGTTGGAGGCTAAGAGCCATTGTCACTGGTATGTGTAAACTTATTAGATAAGTCATTTTTCTCTATTTCTGGTTTCTTATTTACAAAAATTGGAAAAGACTACGTGGTCTTTTGAAGGAAACTTCATACCCCCATTATTATTATTATTATTTTTAACTAACAATAAAGAGCAACAATGGTTTGTTTTTCAGTATAGATTCTTGGCTCGCCAGCTTACCTTCTCTTGGTGCTGTTGCTCCACTCTCACCAGCTCTGCCTGTAACTCTGTCTCTATTTCAGCAAAATGATTTCGTTCCTCAAACAGCATCTTCTGCATGTCAGCACAGCTGGCCTTGTTCTGTTTCAGGCTGCTTTCAAGCTTGCTGACCTGTATTTTGGAGGAGACCAGCTGGAAGGGATAAAAGAAGATCAGTTTATTTGGAGAATGGCCACCTTTCCCCATTCATTAGGCAGGAAAATGTCAGCTTTCTTGAAATGGACTGAGAAAAGTTCTTCCATGTCCAAGTCCATTCTTATGTTTTCATGTCATATGGATTCTACCATTGAATAGAATCACCACCACCCAAACCAAGGGCCGAGATAGATATCTGCTGAGATAGGTATCTTAGAGCTGGAAGCCACTGCTGAGGTCATTTAATCCCTTGTTTTACCTCAAGGCAAGAATAAACCTAACACAAACAGTATCTGACAATTCCAAACTCTGATACTCAAGAAGTTCTTCCTTAATTTTAAAGAGAAATCCACAGCACACACCCTTATGGCTAATTATGTCCCATTTCAGAATGTCTGTGTTCACATGTTGGAACTTGTAGACACATTAGCCGAGACTACAGCTCTGGCTCTTCAGGCTAGATTGATATCCTATGCTGGCCTAGTTTTATATTCTCTACTAGCCCAGATGGTGAACATCATAAACACCAGTGTTCACAAGACTAATCAGGATTTCCTTAGTAGGAAAAATCTGCTAACCCAACACAAAAATGCATAAAGGATAGCACTGCTCAAACTTGCAGAGTTGGAGTTTGTATGCTTGCTTCAATCACCAGAGGTGATCAATTTTAATTCCTCTTGTGACAGTGGAAGATGATATATTTATTTTAAGGTCAGTGAAGATGGATTTTCCTTAAGATGAATCTTTATATGTCAAAGGTTTTCTCTTTCCTAGATTGTATCTTAAACTTTTTGAATATAATACATGTCAGAGGTGTTTTAAAAAGTAGTATAGTATAATATTTTACGTTTGACCTGTGGCCTACTATGGCATCCTGATTTTTCATAATAATAACAGTGAACATTCATTGAGCACCTGCTATATGCCAGGTATGGGTATCAACTTGCAACTCATATATATATATTTTTTTTAAATATGGAACGCTTCACGAATTTGTGTGTCATCCTTGCGCAGGGGCCATGCTAATCTTCTCTGTATCATTCCAATTTTAGTATATGTGCTGCCGAAGCGAGCACTCATATATATTTTTAAGTGACTGGCTTGTACTTGCCCACACCAACCTTTACCCATAAAACTATTTCTCTAATGTTTGTGTCATTGTGGTTTCTACCATGAGCAGTGGCAATAACACTATGATAGTATTCTAGGCTAACATCTTATTTCAACCCACCAAGTCAGACCCTGAATTGCTGAGAGGAAGAGAGATGTTTACCTCTCCAATTAAGTATTTCAGGGCACACTTGGCTTCCAGAATGGTAGCAATATTCTCCCAGCGGTGTTTTGGCCTGTCTTCACTTTCTGCATCCAGCAGCTTCTGCTGTAGGTCAGCAATCTGAGCACTCCTTCAGGGAAAGAAACAATGAGCCTTATTTCTAGTAGCCTCAACACCAAGGAGAGGGGAAGAGCTCTGAGGAGAAACTTCAAATAGTTTCACGGACAGAGGTATCAGTTAAATACCATTTAAATAATGATTGAGTCATCTGGTTAGGGTTTTATACAGTATCTCAAAACTTGTTACAAAGGGATGCTAAGACTAACCAAATGGTTTTATTTTATTAAATACTGGTTGAAATAAGTGGGTCATATAGTGGGACTTGGAAAGATTTGTTTTAGTGAGGCTTTTGTTGTAGCACATTGACCATAATGTGACTTTGTCTTGAGGCCACATAAGCTGGAACTGTGACGTGGTGGCTCACCTATGCAAGGACAAGGTTCAGGTTAGAGATCTTAAGGGAAAAAAATCTCAAAAGAACAAACAGGTAGATGCTCTTTGCTGGAATCTAACACCAAACTGATACCTATGGCTGGTGTCGTGAGAGGTTATCTTGGAGTACCTGCCACAGGACTGAGAAGTTTCTACGAAAACTAGATACCATGACCCTGGTTATAGCTTCCAGATACTTTATGGTCAAGTATGGCCTGAGACCAAGATGTACACAATATTTCAGTTTTGTCAATAGCTTCCTTCTCAAATTTGCTAGGTGTCCAGTGAGAGGGAGCATACCGGCATGTGTATAACATGCAGTGCTATGTAAGGTACTATAAAGAAGATGGGTACTAAAATAATCTAAGATAGCAGTTCTAAACTTTTTGGGTCTTAGGACCCCTTTACACTCTTAAAAATTATTGAGGACCTCTAACAAATTCAGCTCATGTATGTTATACCTATAGATATTTACAGTATTAGAAAGTAAAACTGAGAAAAACATTTATTAATTCACTTAAAATCAAAACAATCCATTATACATTAACAATTACACCTGCAATGACACTATTTCCAAATAAAGTCACATTCTAAGGTCTGGAAAGGACATGAATGCAGGTTGGGGGAGTGTGTGTGTCACAGACACACACAACAACATTCTCCAACACAAAAAATAATGTAGTGAGAAGAGTGGGATTGTTTTACATTTTTACAAATCTCTGTAATGTCTGGTTTAGTAGAAGATAGCTGGATTCTCATATCTCCCTCTGCGTTTAATCTTTTGTAATATGTTCTGGTTGATGTAAATGAAGGCAATCTGGCCGCACATGGATATGTAGCTGGACAAGGGAGGAGCATTTTATTTTATTATTTTATTTTATTGTGGCCGTACCGTGCGACTTGCGGGATCTTAGTTCCCCGACCAGGGACTGAACCCAGGCCACTGCAGTGAAAGTGCCGAGTCCTAATCACTGGACTGCCAGGGAATTCCTGGGAGGAGCTTTTTTTATTTTTAATTTTATTTATTTTTGGCTGCATTGGGTCTTCGTTGCTGTGCATGGGCTTTCTCTAGTTGCGGCGAGTGGGGGCTACTCTTCGTTGCGGTGCGTGGGCTTCTCATTGTGGTGGCTTCTCTTTGTTGCGGAACAGGGGCTCATGGCGCATGGACTTCAATAGTTGTGGCACTTGGGCTCGGTAGTTGTGGCTTGTGGGCTCTAGACTGCAGGCTCAGTAGTTGTGGTGCACAGGCTTAGTTGCTCTGCGGCACGAGGGATCTTCCCAGACCAGGGCTCGAACCCCTGTCCCCTGCATTGGCAGGCGGATTCTTAACCACTGTGCCACCAGGGAAGGCCCCAGGAGGAGCTTTTTTTTTTTGCTGTACGCGGGCCTCTCACTGTTGTGGCCTCTCCCGTTGTGGAACACAGGCTCCAGACGCACAGGCTCAGCGGCCATGGCTCACGGGGCCAGCCGCTCTAAGGCATGTGGGATCTTCCCGGACCGGGGCACGAACCCACGTCCCCCTGCATCAGCATGCGGACTCTCAACCACTGCGCCACCAGGGAAACCCAGGAGGAGCATTTTAATAGCCTTTTCAGATAATTGTGGATATTCTTCTTTGAGACTACACCAAAACCCAACAAGTTCCTTAAAAGTTAGTTGAAATGTGGTTACTTGCAATCTGAATGGATCTTTTACTCAAACGTGATTCTGTAACATGTCATTTGGACAGTCATACAGAGCCTTCAAATCAACACATTTCATTACACAATATAAAAAAGACCACAATTGTTAATATCACTACTGGTCTCATTAGAAAAGTTATGAAAAACTGTCAAGTTTACAGTGGCAGATACACGTTTTCCAAAATTCTAAGTTTTGCTTGAAAGCTCAAATTTTATTTTTGGTGACAAACACTGTCATTTGTTTTCCTTGACTTGACAGGCTCACTCGGTTCATTTCTGAGAAAATGTCTGCCAAGTACCCAAATCTGAATAACCATAGTTTGTCTGTCAGTCGTTCTTTCAAGTAAAAATGATGTTCCATGAAAAAAGAGGCCCGTTAAACTCACACCTCAAACAATCACACAAGTGCTTTTCCTCGAGAGAAACATCGTCCTTCGGCATCAGCACAAGTGGTTTATGTGTTCTTCCCATTCTGTCACACAGAATATTAAAAAGGTCTGAACTCAAGGGTTGAGATTTAATAAAATTAATAATTTTTATTGCTTTATCAAAGCCAAAAGTAAAACTGACTTTTAAGTAAAACCGAGAGTGTGTGGTGGTGAAGTATTCAATGACTGCTAGTACAGGTTTGTGCTACTGGTTTGATTCAAGCTAAGGTGTTAGCAGTTTTGTCCACTGTTGCTTTTGCACTATCATGGCAAATGTCAGTGTAGTAAAAATGGCAAACAATGTCTTAATACTATTATAAAAACAGGGAGTCACCTAGACTCCCTGAAAGGGTCTCAGTGACACCCCAGGAGTTTGCAGACCTCACTTTGAGAACCCTGGTCTAATATATAGTCTTTTCCTTTAACAAGCTTACAATCTGTCTAGATTGACAAGACTAATCAATGTAAAATAATTAATAAATATAAAGATAACATACATCATCTATACTACATGACCGAGTACTGTAAGTTCTGAAGGAGTTTAGAGAAGAGGAAAATTAATGAGGGATGAAGAGTCAGGGAAGGCTTCTTGGAAGAGGTGGGCCAGAACACTTCAGAGTTGTTTTATCTATCAAATGCCCTTTCTTGCCCTTAGGGAAATTCCCTTGATTAAAGTCACCTCTGTCTAATTGCCCTCTACCTGGCACCTGCCCTACATTTAAATAATCATTTACTTATGCACAGTGGTGTGCAGGTAAATGTTTAACAAACAGTACCTAAAAAAACAGATCTGATTTGTAGCTTTTGCTAGTTTCTGTAGTGTGAATACTCTCATCAAAGGAATTGTAAGCTCTCAACAGTTTACAACCGTCTTAAAATTTTAACAAACAATTCCAACACACCACTGTCAGTCATTATACTGTTTCTACTCGAGAGCAAGGACAATGCCATCTATTCTTTCTATATATCCCAACTGCATCCAGTGCGGCATAAAGCAGAAACTCAAACGTTGAGCAACTTAAAGACATATCCAAAGATAAACAGCTAGTATGTGTTGCTAAAAACAAATTAAATGGTCTCCAAGGTCTTCTGGGCAATAAAATTGTATTACCCTAAGACACTATAAAATATCTGTCAAAGTTTTGTTCCTTCTAGATTTCACAGATACTTAAAAGAAACTAACAGTGATTAAAGAGAAGAGCATTCATTGAGCACTTCTAATATGCCAAGTACTGTGCTATGTACTTTACTTTCTAATCTCATTTAATGGTCATGATACTTTACTTATGCATTATATTATATCTACTTTGCTGATGATCTCTAATTCTCCTTCTCCCAGGTTGTTGATCTTCTGGTATCATTTCTTGGGTTCCTCTAAAGTTTTGTTTTTAGTCAGTTCTTGTGGTATATGATAAAGACCATAGACTTTGGAATTAGATAAACTGAGTTTCAAATCCCAGTTCTGTATAAACTTCAGCAAATTTTTTAAGATCTTTGAACCTTTAGCTTAGATCTCTAAAGTGAGAAGAATGGTACTTACCTCACAAGGTATACCTCATAGGGAGAGACTGAATGAGAAAATGTATCTAACATGTCTAGTGAAGTGTATAGCTCAAAAATTGTTACTTTTTCTTGTTTCTCCTACATCACAAAGCTTCTGAAAAACAAGCTTTTGAATAACTGATTGATAGGTTCTATTTTGATTCAAGGCATAAATTTTTATAATGCCTTAGACATAGTCCCATTACCTGAGTTCCATTTCAGTCTCTAGGCTTTCAATCTGCTTTGTAATGGAATCCTCTGACTCAGAAACTTGACCACGCAGTTCAGCAAGTGAGAATGTACGCCTCTGTAAAGAAGAATAGTGGGGATGAGGGTGAAGTACTACTTGGAAAGTAATTCTCCAAAGTAGTGAGGGCTTCTGGGGAGTGTGGAGTCTGATCATTGGTAACGTATTTCCATAGGGCACTTACGCGGAGTTTAGGAGGTGGATTCTCCCCAGATTCCACTTTTTCTTTGAGTTGAGCCACATCCTGCGCCAGGATCTTTCTGTCTTCAAGAAGGTCATTCAGATGGCGCTTGGCTTCCTCAGTACTGACCATAACCTCAATTTCATTTCCAAGCCAACTCTAGAAGATAAATCAGTGATGTTGGGTTAGGGATGAGGAATCTCTGGCCCATGGGCTATATTCAGCTCCAGATTTAATTTCACTTGGACCAGAGCCCAAGTAACTAGAAGTGAGATTTCCATTTGTGCCTACACTGACCAAAAATCCCAATAATGCTCTAAGAGCCTTTAACAGCAATATCCCAAAAGGTCACAAGAAAAGTTTTCTGCAGAAAGTCTTTCTCCAGATATCCTAGCATTTCTATGTATTCTGTCTTTACCTTCTCCACTTTCTCCTTAACCTTTGTCCTTAACAAGTCATAATATAGAACTGAAGTATATTTAGATTACCTGTTCTATTTAATAAATAGATAACTATTATTAATCTTTAAAATAGACGAATGGAATTTTTAAAAAAAGCAAACAAAATTAACTAAATTCAGTTTTTAAAAAAGTAACCATCCCTGAGAAACCTTTCACTTTTGGATGAAGATATACCATGCTAAGATCAAAGAAAGCTGGAGTGGATATAGTAATATCAAATAATATAGAATTTACATCAAAGAATATTATTAAGAAGAACAAAGGCTGGAGGTATCATGCTCCTTGATTTCAAACTATACTACAATGCCACAGTAATCAAAACAGTATGGTACTGGCACAAAAACAGACACATGGATAAATGGAACAGAATAGAGAGCCCAGAAATGAACCCACACTTATATGGGTAATAAATCTATGACAATGGAGGCAAGAATATACCAATGGGGAAAAGACAGCCTCTTAAATAAATGGTGATGGGAAAACTGGACAGCTAGATGCAAAAGAATCAAACTGGACTACCCTCTCACACCATGCACAAAAATAGAGTCAAAATGGATCAAAGACCTAAACGTAAGACCTGAAACGATAAATCTTTTTAGAAGAAAACATAGGCAGTAAGCTCTCTGACATCAGTCTTAGTAATATTTTGGGGGCTATGTCTCTTCAGGCAAGGGAAGAAAAGCAAAAATAAACAAATGGGACTATATCAAACTAAAAGCTCTTGCACAGTGAAGGAAACTATCAACAAAATGAAAAGGCCACCTACTGAATGGGAGAAGATATTTGCAAACAATATAACTGATATGGGTTAATATCCAAAAATACACAAAGAACTCATACAATTCAACATCAAAAACAAACAAACAAACAAAAACAAACAACCAGGTTTAAAAGTGGATAGAGGATCTGAATAGACATTTTTCCAAAGAAGACATACAGATGGCCAACAGGCACATGAAAAGATGTTCAACATAGCTAATCATCAGGGAAGTGCAAATCAAAACCACAGTGAGATATCACCTCACACCTGTCAGAATGGCTATTATCAAAAAGACAACAAAAAACAAGTGTTGGTTATCCATTCTAAATACAGCAGTGTGTATACCTGAAACTGTCACAACATTGTTAATCAACTGTATTCTAATAGAAAATAAAAAGTAAAAAAACAAAAACAAGTGTTGGTGAGGATGTGGAGAAAAGAGAACCCTCATGCACTGTCGGTGGGAAGGTAAATTGGTGCAGCCCCTATGGAAAACAGTATGGAGATTCTCAATAAATTAAAAATAGAACTGCCATATGATCCAGCAATTCCACTCCTGGGTATTTATCCAAAGAAAACAAAAACACTAATTAGAAAAGACATATATACCCCTATGTTCATTGCAGCATTATTTACAATAGCCAAGATATGGAAGTAACCTAACTGCCATCAATAGATGAATGGATAAAGAAGATGTGAGATATATATATGTATATACGATGGAATATTACTCAGCCGTAAGAATGAAATCTTGCCATCTGCGACAACATGAATGTACCTAGAGGATATTATGCTTAGTGAAATAAGTCAGACAGAGAAAGACAAAAACTGCGTGATTTCACTTATAAGGGGAATCTAAAAAACAAAACAAATGAACATAACAAAACAGAAACAGTTATAGATACAGGGAACAAACAGGTGATTGCCAGGGGGAGGGGCATAGAGGGAGGAAAGAAATAGGTGAGGGAGATTAAGAGGTACAAACTTCCAGTTGCAAAATAAAGGAGTTAAGGGTATGAAATGTACAGTGTGGGGAATATAGTCCATAACTATGTAATATCTTTGTATGGTGACATATTGCAACTAGACTTATCATGGTGATCATTTTTAAATGTATAGAAATATTGAATCACTGTTCTGTAACAGGAACTAACATAGTGCTGTAGGTCAATTATACTTCAAAAATAAACAAACTAACAAACTCATAGAAAAAAAAGATCAGATTTGTGGTTACCAGAGAGGCAGTCAAAGGTACAAACTTCCAGTTATAAGATTAAGTAAGTACTAGGGATGTAATGTACAACATGATAAATATAATTAACACTGCTGTATGCTATATATAAAAGTTGTTAAGAGACTAAATCCTAAGAGTTCTCATCACACACAAAAAATTTTTTTTCTGCGGTATGCGGGCCTCTCACTGTTGTGGCCTCTCCCATTGCGGAGCACAGGCTCCGGACGTGCAGGCTCAGTGGCCATGGCTCACGGGCCCAGCTGCTCTGCGGCATGTGGGATCTTCCCGGACCGGGGCACGAACCCGTGTCCCCTGCATCGGCAGGCGGACTCTCAACCACTGCGCCACCAGGGAAGCCCTATTTCTTTAATTTTGTATCTATATGAATGATGGATGTTCACTAAACTTATTGTGATAATCATTTCAAGATGTATATAAGTCAAATCACTATGCTGTATACCTTAAACTTTTGCAGTGCTGTTTATCAATTTATCTCAGTAAAACTGAAAGAAAAAAGAGGAATATTATCAAGGATAAAAAAATGTAATTTCATAATGGTAAGGGAGTCAATTATTCAAGAGAACCTAATCCTTAATGTTTATGCCCCTAATATACAAAGCACCAAAATATCTGAAACAAAATCATATATAAGCCAATAAAGGAGATAATATGGAATCATAAAAATACTCAATTGATCCAAAAGAAGCCAGAAAACAAGGAAAAGGGAATGAAGAACAGATGGGACAAACAGAAAACAAATAGCAATAAGATAGATTCAAATCAACCCATATCAATAATCACATTAAATGTAAATGGTCTAAACACCCCAATTAAAATGCAGATTGTCAGACTGGATTAAAAAAGCTAGACTCAAGTGTATACTGCCTACAAGAAAAACACTTTAAAAACACACAAAGGCACAAAGAGGTTAAAGCTAAAAGGATTTTAAAAAAATATACCATGCTAACATTAAAAGAAAGCTGGAAGGGGCTTCCCTGGTGGCGCAGTGGTTGAGAGTCCGCCTGCCGATGCGGGGGACACGGGTTCGTGCCCCGGTCTGGGAGGATCCCACATGCCGCGGAGCGGCTGGGCCCGTGAGCCATGGCCACTGAACCTGCGCGTCCGAAGCCTGTGCTCCGCAACGGAAGAGGCCACAACAGTGAGAGGCCCGCGTACCGCAAAAAAAAAAAAAGAAAGCTGGAGGGACTATATTATTATCAGAATAAGATTTCAGAACAAAGGATATTGCTCGGGATAAAAATGATCATAATAATAAACTTATTATTATAATAATAAAGGGATCAATTAATCTTACATGTTTATGCCTCTAATAACAGAGCTTCAAAATATACAGAGCAAAACCAGAACTATAATAAGAAAAAGACAAATCCATAATTCTAATTGAAGATTTCAATACCCATCTCTAAGTAACTGATAGAACAAGTAGGCAGAAAATCAGCAAGAATACAGTAGAAATGAATGGCACAATCAATCAAATTAACATGATTGACATTTGTAGAACACTCTATCCAACAACAGCAGAATATACATTCTTCTCAAGTACATACAGTTTGAACATTTGCCAAGACTGACCATATTCTAGGCCATAAGTCTCAAAAAATTCAAAAGGATTCAAGTCATATAAAGGATAGTCTCTAACCATAATGAAATTAAATTAGAAATCATAACAGAAAGATATTTGGAAAAATCTCCTAATATTTGGAAACTAAATAACATCATTTTAAATAACTGTGGATCAAAGAAGAAATCAACAGGGAAATTAGAATGTATTTTGAATTGAATGAAAACATAACTATCAAAATTTGTGGGATGTCATTAAAGGAGTACTGAAGGGGAAATTTATAGAACTAAATGTTTATATTAGAAAAGAAAAGAACTCAAATCAATGACCTCAGGTTCCACCTTTAAGAAAAAAAGCCCATTATATCCAAAGCAGAAATAAGGAAATAATAAAGGTCAGATTGGAAATTAATGAGCTAGGGTTTTGGGGGTACTGTTTTTAATTGTGGTAAAATATACATAACATAAAATTTACTATTTTAACCATTTGTAAGAATGAGCTGGTTCTTTGATAAACCTTAGCCAAACTGATCAAGAAAAAGGAGAAAAGACACAAAATATCAATAACAGGAATGAGATAGAGGACATTACTACAGTTTTTACAGACATTAGAAGGATAATAAAGAAATATTATGAATAACTTCATACCAATAAATTTGACAATTTAGACGAAACACACAAACTACCAAAGCTCACTCAAGAGGAAATATATAACCCGAACAACCCTATATCCAGTTAAAAAACTGAATTACAGTTAACCCCTCCTCCCCACCAAAAGCAACAACTAACAAAAACATCCTTCAGGTCCAGATGGCTTAACTTGTGAACTGTACCAAACTTCCTCTTCTTTTTTTTAAAGGATTTTTATTTTTATTTTTAAAAATATTTATTTATTTATATATGGCTGCATCGGGTCTTAGTTGCGGCATGCAGGATCTTTTGTTGCAGCGTGTGGGCTCCGTAGTTGTGGTGCATGGGCTCCGTAGTTACGGCACATGGGCTCAGTAGTTGCGGTGTGTGGGCTTAGCTGCCCCGTGGTGTGTGGGATCTTAGTTCCCTGACCAGGGATGGAACCCGCAATCCCCTGCATTGGAAGGCGGATTCTTAACCACTGGACCACCAGGGAAGTCCCTGTACCAAACTTTTAAGGAAAAAACAATATTAGTTCTATACAAACTCTTACAGACAATTGAAGAGGGGGCAATAGTTTCTAACGTATTCTAAGAGGCCTTGATACCAAAACCAGACAAAGACACTACAAGAAAACAACAGACCAATATCTCATGAACACAGATGCAAAAATTTTATACGAAATTTTATTTTAGCAAAATCTTAATTTTATGTACTGTTGAATTCAATAATACATAAAAAGGATGATATATCACAACCAAGTGGAACTTATTCAAAGAATGCAAGGCTGGTTCCATATTTGAACATCAAAGTCATTCACCAAATCAACAAACTAGAGACAAAAAGTATTTGACAAAATTTATACACACTCATTGGAAATTCCCTGGTGGTCCAGTGGTTAGGACTCGGCACTTTCACTGCTGGGGGCCTGGGTTTGATCCCTGGTCAGGGAAGTAAGATGCCGCAAATTGTGCAGCGTGGCCAAAAAAAAAAAAAAAATTATATCCACTCAGGATAAAAACTCACAGAAAACTAAGCATAGATAAGAACTTCCTTAAGTTGATAAAGGGCCTCTGAAAAACCTATAGCTAATGTCATACTTAATGGTAAAGACTGAATACTGTTCCCCTGAGATCAGGAATAGCAGAAGGGTTTCTACTGTCACTACTCCTATTCAACATCATCCTGAATGTCCTAGCCAATGCAACAGGGCAAGTAAAATAAATAAAAGACATATAGATTATAAAGGAAGAAATAAAACTATTTATAGATGGCATGATTGTCTATGTAGAGAGTCCCAAAGAACCTACAAAATAGCCACTAAACTAATAAAGTCAGAAGATAAAAGTTAATATACAAAAATCAGTTGTATTTCTATATACCAGCACTGAACAACTAGATAAATAATTTGGTAGTTTTTCTTTTTTTTTAAAACTTTTTATTTATTTTTTTTTACATCTTTATTGGAGTGTAATTGTTTTACAATGGTGTGTTGGTTTCTGCTTTATAACAAAGTGAATCAGTTATACATAAACATATGTTCCCATATCTCTTCCCTCTTGCGTCTCCCTCCCTCCCACCCTCCCTATCCCGCCCTCCAGGCCGTCACAAAGCACTGAGCTTATCTCCCTGTGCTATGTGGCTGCTTCCCACTAGCTATCTACCGTACGTTTAGTACTGTATATATGTCCATGCCTCTCTCTCACTTTGTCACAGCTTACCCTTCCCCCTCCCCTTATCCTCAAGTCCATTCTCTAGTAGGTCTGTGTCTTTATTCCTGTCTTACCCCAAGGTTCTTCATGACATTTTTTCCCTTAAATTCCATATATATGTGTTAGCATACGGTATTTGTCTTTCTCTTTCTGACTTACTTCACTCTGTATGACAGACTCTAGGTCTATCCACCTCATTACAAATAGCTCAATTTCATTTCTTTTTATGGCTGAGTAATATTCCACTGTATATATGTGCCACATCTTCTTTATCCATTCATCTGATGATGGACACTTAGGTTGCTTCCATCTCCTGGCTATTGTAAATAGAGCTGCAATGAACATTTTGGTACATGACTCTTTTTGAATTATGGTTTTCTCAGGGTATATGCCCAGTAGTGGGATTGCTGGGTCATATGGTAGTTCTATTTGTAGTTTTTTAAGGAACCTCCACACTGTTCTCCATAGTGGCTGTACCAATTCACATCCCCACCAGCACTGCAAGAGTGTTCCCTTCTCTCCACACCCTCTCCAGCATTTATTGTTTCTAGATTTTTTGATGATGGCCATTCTGACTGGTGTGAGATGATATCTCATTGTAGTTTTCATTTGCATTTCTCTAATGATTAATGATGTTGAGCATTCTTTCATGTGTTTATTGGCAGTCTGTATATCTTCTTTGTTTTGATATTATTAGATTTTTAAAAATTTTACTTTTGGCTGTGTCAGGTCTTAGTTGTGGCATGTGGGATCTTTGTTGCGGCATGTGGGATCTTTTGTTGCAGCTCTCGGGCTCTTTGTTGCGGCACAAGGGCTTCTCTCTAGTTGTGGCGCATGGGCTTCTCCCTAGTTGTGGCGCATGGGCTCTGTAGTTTGCAGCACTCAGGCTCTCTAGTTGAGGTGCGCACACTCAGTAGTTGTGGTGTGCAGGCTTAGTTTCCCCGCGGCATGTGGGATCTTAGTTCCCCTACCAGGGATCTAACTTGCGTCCTCTGCATTGGAAGGTGGATTCTTTACCACTAGACCACTAGGGAAGTCCCTTGGCAGTTTCTTATAAAGTTAAACATACACTTACCATATGACCGAGCAATCCCACTCCTAGGTATTTACCCAAGTGAAATGACTACCTTTGTTATACAGAAACCTGTATGTGAATGCCTTTATAGTGGCCTTATTCATGATCACCAAAAACTAGGGAAAAAAAAGACTCCAAGATAACCTTTAACAGGCGAATAGATAAACTGTGGAACATCCATATGATGGAATAATACAGGCAACAACATGGATGAATATCAAATGCCTTATGCTAAGTGAAAGAAGCCATACTGTACGTTTCCAGTTATATGACACTGATGCAATGCAAAGTGAAAACAATAATGACAGAATACAGATCAGTGTTTGTGAAGGGCCAGCATATGGATGTGGGAGAAACTGACTACAAAGTGTTATAGGGGAATATAGAACTACTCTATATTTTTATTGTGGTGGTGGTTATACACCTGTATATGATGTTAAAACTTGCAGAACTACAGTAAAAAGGGTAGATCTTACTGTACATCAGTTATACCTTAATAAAATAAGTTGGAAAAAAATCAATGTCGTTTGCCATACTGAATAAAAACAAACCAACCAACCATAAGATCTTAAGATCACCTCAAGAAGATTATCTCAAAAAGATCAGAAACCATAAGATCAGCTCAAGAAGATTCAGAAAAAACTTTTGAAAAAATCCAACATCTATTCATCATAAAAACTTTCAGCAAACTAAGAACAGACAAGAACTTCTTCAACCTGATGAAGAACATATACAAAAAACCTATAGCTAATATCGTACTTAACGGTGAAAGGCTGAATGCTTTCTCTCTAAGATTGGGAACAAAGCAAGGATGCCCTCTTTTCACCTATTCTATTCGATATTTTATTGGAGGTTCTAGCAAGTACAATAAGGCAAGAAAGTTTTTTTTAAAGGCATACAGAGTGGGTAAGGATAAATAAAATTGTCCCTATGCGCAGATGATGTGATCGTCTATGTAGAAAATCCAGTGACAGAAAGCAGATTAATGGCTGCCTGGAGATGGGGTGTAGAGGGATAGACTGGGGAGGGGAGGGAGGGATTACAAAGGTGTACGAAGAAAGTTTTGGTCCTGATGGACATTGACTTTATCTTGATTGTGGTGATGATTTAATGGGCGCATATCTGTGTCAAAACTTATTAAACTGTACACTTTAAATATGTATAATTTATTGTAGGTCAAGTATACCTCAATAAAACTTTAAAATTTAACTGAACAGGGGCAGGGATAGAAAGGGTTCACTACTCATGGTCTTTAACAACCGTTCAGAGATAATCATATCTTTAGGAAATAATGCTTTCAGGTAGAACTCCAGATTTTGTAGTGTTTACTTCTAAACGAAAAGAAAGCTACTTCCCATTTTTTCCTATTCCCAATGTACATAAGACAAATGGCAGTTCAAGTTGTCCATACCTTCACTCGAGCTGTAGTGCCTTCCATTCCACGGCTCTGAGTCTCCTTCCGCTTTTCTGCGACCTCTCGTTGTTTTTGGAGAGCATCCTTGAGACGCTTGTTGGCAGCTGCTGCCTAAATAAAAATGGCTCATAGTAATGTTGAATTGAAGGGTAGAAAGAAGAACATTCTTCATTAATTATGTATCTGATGATTCATACTGCTAATCATCTGAGAAATACAAATTAGAACCCAGTGAGATGCTTTTACTTAAACCCTGGAGTGGCTACGATGAAAAATAAAACGACTGACAATCCCCAGGTTAGTGAGGATATGGAGCAACTGAAACTCTTATCCATGGCTGGTGTGAGTAAACTTTGGTACAAACACCATGGAAAATCATTTGTCATTATTAACTAAACTTGAACATACACAATCCCTGTGATTCATCATTTCCCCCCTAGGTATAACTCACCAGAAATGCTCACGTACCTGTGCCAAAAGATACTGAAAGGCAAGTTCAGAGCAAACCACCCCTACGTGCAACAGCATTGGTGTTTATTACAATTCTACTACCAAATCAAAGAAACAAGATGCACTTCATTCTCTGTAATTCCCTTCAAAACCAGGAAAAATAATTTGTAGTGTTAGAAGTCAGGACAGTCGTTACCTCTGAGGAAGAGGGAAGGACTCGTCATTTGGAGAGAGAACAGGTGGGGGTGGGGATGAAGTTCTAAGGTTCTAGTAGTGACTTGTTTGTCTTAGGTTGATGGTTGTACAGGTTTTTTCGCTTTGGAATAACTCATGGAGATGTACATAATATTTGTGCCCTTTTTAGGTATATATATTCTACTTCAATAAAATAATTTATATTAACATAATAAAAAAGAAAGAACATTCTAATTTCTAGCATATTAGTCAAGAAAAATAAAAAATTCTATGGGTTTGAATTCTTATAGGAACTACATTTATAAGTCTCCATGTACATAACACTGGTGAACAGCTACTCCGTTAGAGCCTAGGGGAGGCACACAATTTCAAGGAAGCACTGCAGATTGAAAGCGTCTGGAAATGTCATATATCAGAATTACTCTTTTTGTTTTGTTTTGTTTGGAAAGAAGCAAGCCCAATTAGAAAAAATCCTTATTTGAATAGTGCCATTTTCATCAGGTTTTTATCTGCTGACAGCTCATGACAAACAGGGATCAAGACTTAGGAACTGCTGGTCAAGACTGTTATCCCTGGTTTCTCAGGACACTGGCTCATTTAAGGGATACTCCTCTGCCATCATCCAAGCCTGAAAGTGATAATACACTTGACCTAGCAGATTGGATTTTCTTACCTCTTCAGTTTTACGTCTGAGCACACTAGACTGTTTCTGGAAGCATCTTTCAAGTTTGAGCAGTTCATATTGCCTCTTACGGTCCTGAGAAGAAAAGAGTCAGACTTTTTATTGCTATTCAGCTAGCTAAAATAAAACCTTATAATGTAACTGAAGAGTCTTTCAATGGTATAGTCTTTATGGAAATCAGTATGGAGGTTCCTTAAAAAATTAAAAATAGAAAGACCATATGATCTGACAATCTCACTACTGGGTATATATATATCCAAAGGAAATGAAATCAGTATCTTGAAGAGATATCTGCATTCCCATATTCGTTGCAGCATTATTCACAATAACCAAATATGGAAACAACCTAAGTTGACAACCTAAGTTGACCTAAGCTGTTGACAAATGAATGGATAAAGAAAATGTGGTACGTGTATACAGTTGACGCCTGAACAACGTGGGGTTAGGGGTGCCAACCCCCATGCAGTCGAAAATTCATGTGTAACTTTACAGTTGGCCCTCCATATCTGTGGTTCTGCATCCATGGATTTAACCAACTGTGGATAGTATAGTAGTGTAGTATTTACTATTGAAAAAAATACATGTATAAGTTGACCCGCGCAGTTCAAACCCACGTTGTTCAAGGGTCAACTGTATATACAATGGAATATCATTCAGTCACATACAAGGAAATCCTGCTATTTGTAACAACATGGATGAACCTGGAGGTCACTGTGGTAAGTGAAATAAACCAGACTGAGAAAGACAAATACTATATGATCTCACTTATATGTGAAATCTAAAAAAGTCAAACTCATATAACCAGACAGTAGAATGATAGCTACCAGGTACTGGGGAGGGGATGGGGGCAGTGAGGAAAATGGGGAAAGGTTGGTCAAAGGGTACAAAATTTTAGTTATAAAATGAATAAGTTCTGGGGATCTATGTATAGCATAGTAACTATAGTTAATACTACTATACTGTATACTTGAAATTTGTTAGGAGAGTAGATCTTAAGTGTTCTCCCTACACTGAAAAGAAGGGGTAACTATGTGAGGTGATGGTTGTGTTGCAATCAGGAAATGTGATATCTCCAAATGTATTGTTCTCTTTCAAGATTGTTATGACTATTCTGGGTCACCTGCATCTCCATATGACTTTTAGGATCAGCATGTGAATTTCTACCAATAAGCTAGAGGAAATTTGGTTGGGATTGTGTTGAATCTGTAGATCAATCTGAGGGGGTATTCCAACTTAAGAATATTAAGTCTTCCCATCCATGAGCATGGATTATTGTTCCATGTATTTAGATCTTTTTAAAAAAAATTAATTAATTTATTTTTTGGCTGTGTTGGGTCTTCATTGCTGCGTGCAGGCTTTCTCTAGTTGCGACGAGTGGGGGCTACTCTTCATTGTGGTGCGTGGTCTTCTCATTGTGGAGGCTTCTCTTGATGTGGAGCACAGGCTCTAGGCACGCGGGCTTCAGTAGTTGTGGTGCATGGGCTCAGTAGTTGTGGCGCACAGGCTTAGTTGCTCCGCAGCATGTGGGCTCTTCCCAGACCAGGGCTCAAACCCGTGTCCCCTGCATTGGCAGGTGGATTCTTAACCACTGCACCAGCAGGGAAGCCCTATTTAGATCTTTAATTAATTCAATGATGTAGTTTTTAGTGTATAAGTCTTACACTTGTTAAGCTTATTCCTAAGTATTTTATTCTTATTGATGTTATTATAAAAGGAACTTTCTTAATTTCATTTTCAAATTGTTAGTGAATAGAAATACAACCAAATTTTGTGCATTGAACTTATGTCCTGCAACCCTGCTGAACACATGTATTAGTTCTAATAGTTTTCAGTTGATTCTCTAGGATTTTCCACATACAAGATCATGTCATCTCTAATAGAGATAGTTTTGCTTTTTCCTTTCCAATGTGGATGCCTTTCATATATTTTACTTGCCTAAGTGTTCTGGCTAGAACCTCCAGGACAATGTTGAATAGAAGTGGCGAGAGTGGATACCCTTGTCTTGTTCCTGATCTTATGAGAATTCAGCTGTTAATTTTATTGGGATTTCTTTGTATGTGATGAGTAATTTTATCTTGCTGTTTTTAAGTTTTTTGTCTTTGTCTTTCAACCATTGGACATGATGTGTCTTGGGTGTTGATCTCTTTGCATTTATCCTACTTGTAGTTGATTGAGCTTCTTAGATGTGTAGATTAATGTTTTTCATCAAATTTAGAAAGTTTTCAGTCATTAGATCTTTGAATATTTCGACTGCTGTTTCATTTATTGTTCTCATGGAGCTACCAGTCTCCTCTTAATTGCTCACCATCAAAATTTCCATTGTTTTTGACAGCACCTTTAGGTTTTAACTTCCCCAGACTCTGTCCCCAAATAAAGTCAGTCCCCTTAGGGAGAGCTGCATTCCTATGGACTGCCCCTCCCCCTGGGCAGAATCCTCTGCACCACTGCTTAGGACCTGGGGATGGGGACAGAAGCCCACTTCTCTGAGTGACATCTCTGTTCTATGAGTAGGATGCTGGCCAGTGGCAGCATACCCTATTTTTCTTGGCTGGTCTCCTGACATGGAACCTACATCCTACGATTAGATGGGTTATGGTAGTCAGACCCCAGTAGTCCTGGTCTTCTGCAGCAGGGATACAGCTTCCACCCTCTGCATGGAGGCTAGGTGGAAGAAGGGATCCCCAGATCTCTTGGCTGCTCTTGCCTGAAACAAAGCTTCAGCAACATGGAGCTGAGGGGGATGAAGGGAGAGAGTTGGTCGTGGCTCATATGCCACAGACTATTGTTGTTCTTACTCAGATTTAGTAGATTTCCTTGAATAATCGGTTCCTTGCTGTATGCCCTTAGGACAATACATTTCACCAGTTGTGCTTCTTTTGCTGGGAAGAGAGTCCACAAAGCTCCTCATGCCACCATTCCTCATGTCACCATTCCTGAAGTACTTCTCTCATTTCCTGACCCAACATATCACATTCTGGCCAATTCTAAAAATTACCCCAAATTAATGTCCTTTCCAATGTTCTTTCCAAGAACATTGTTACTACTCGAATTCAGGCCCTTATTATCTTTCTGGATGACGCAATACCTGCTTAACTTGTGTTCTGGCCTCCAGTTTCTCAATAGTTCAGTTTGTTCTACACCTGACTCCCAGATGTATCTTTGGAAAGCAGTACTTTGCTGATAGCACTTTGTTTCTCAAAAACCTTAAAAATCTTTACACTGCTAACAAAATACAGTTCAAACTTCCTAGATCTTTAACAATCCAGATTCAACTTGTCTTTCCAATGGAATCTTCTCCTACTATCTTTCATCCCACCTGGATCATTCGCTATTCCTACAAAGTTGTCATCTCTGTGTCTTTGTTCCTGCTCTTCCATTTATCTGGAATGCCTGCATTTATCTCTATCAAAATCCTCCGTATTGTTCAAGGTCTTTTCAGTCCAACTGGAAGTGTGCTTCCCTTTCTTAATTACATTGGTATTTTAGACTATTTGTAAAGCACAAGTCTCTTTATTTCTTGTATTGAAGAAAATCATGCGTATGTCTCATTTTCCCCTTTAGACAAGATAGTCTTCAAGAGCAAAACACATATACTACTCATCTTTCTATTTTCCATGGTATCTAGTGGATAGTATCTTGCACGTAGTAGACGTTTAATAAATAGTTGTTAAATTCATGAATGTATCATATATTTAGAGATACCAGCTGTTTGAAGAGAAGCTTTAATGTTAGTCAGCCCAGAAAAGGGTTCATTAGGTAGGACTTTGAGAAATTGTAGTTACTTACCCGTTCTTTTAATTGGATTACTTCTTTGTCTTTTTGTTGCTTCCACTGTCTGAACCTCTCAGCATCCTCTTTCATCTGACGCATTAACTGTACCCGCTGGTTTTTCATCACCTGTAGAAACAAAAACCAGCACGAATAGTAGTCATCTGCACTTATTCTGGGCTGATGTACAGATGGATAGACTAACCATTAAGAAGAGAGAAAAAAATCCAGAGCTGAGCTGAGAAGCCTGCCAACAGATTTTCTGATTACGTTTGCAATACCACTTGCTATTCTTACATAGACTATACAAATGAACGCTCTGAAGAAATGATAGAAAAAATGTACCTACAAGCTAAATCCAGCCCTAAATTCACTGCATATAAATGAAATTTCAAGGAAGTATCTACTAAGTCTCAAGGACAAATCTACCTAGCAACCACTGTATTCGAATAGTTTCAGTACAATGACCTGTAACCACCACTTTGTACATGTCAGAAGTTGAACATTCAATGACTGAAAATTTTCTCTATGTATCTGTTGTTTTGCAACCACTTTGCAAAATTATTCCACATGATCATGGAAAGTGGTCAGAATGTCACCACGAAATATTAAGGTATCCTCGCCCTTTGGTTTCAGAGAATCTAACATTAAAACTCTGAATGTCAAAGCAGAGTTTTGTTATTCAGATTCTAGATGGCTAGCACAATGTCCTACAAAAGGGACATCTGTAGAGATTCAAACACTTGAAATGATGGGCCCTGCCTGCTACTTTCTCACCTGCAAACACCTCTGTAGTATAATTCTAAATAAAACGCCTATGTTTGTAAGTTTCTATAGGGTAAATGCAAGGATGAGAGTTTATTACCCGTATTTCCTGGTTCAGTTTGGAGACGGTATGCTCTGTGGATTCTTTCAGCTTCAGAAGTTTAGACTGCTCATTCAGTTTCTTCTTCAGATCAGCTATTTGACCCTCTAGCTCCTGGAGACGTTTCCGGCGGCGCTCACTCAACCTAAACACAGATGTTGTAGGAATGAGGACTAGCAGCAGCAAAGTCTGACTCCAAAAGACATAATATTAGACTCCCAGGTTCACAACCTTGATATATATAAAATAGGCGGCCAGTCACATAGCCATCTTTAAATAATGAATCCCACCCAAACAACCAAAACCATCTCAACACTGGGAGCTAAAGAGTAAAGGAAATTTTTTGCGTAAGTAACAATGTAGCTGCCTCAATACACTACTCTCTCACCACTCTGCGTTAAAAGGATGGTTCTTTGAAGGCATTTCACTTCACTTGAGCCTAAGGAATAATTCCGATGATTGTTACACAAGTCTGAGATAGAAAGTAAACATTCAACATAACTTTTAAGAACATGAACTTTAGATACTATAGAGAGATATAACAGAATCACTAAGTAAAAAGAAGGTAGAATAGCCAATAAAGGCAAAGGTCTAAGGGAGTGTAGGATATTCTGGTAATTTGTCTTGGTTTTATTCTTAACCGGCTAAGGGATGGCTAGATTGATTTTTCATTTGCTAGCCTGAATATTAATTCTATTCACAAACTAATTTACCATCAGCACAGGGACAAAGAAACTCTTGCTGTCTGGTAGGTCTGATAACCTTTCAAAATACAGCTCAAATGCTAACTTCTTATAAAGCTTTCCTTGATCATGCCAGCCTGAACTGATATCTCCTGCCTCTGAACTCTTAAAGCCATTACTGCCTAAGAAATTTATTTGGCTGCTAATCATATGCTGTGTTATGGCATTCTTTTACTGTCACCATGAGATGTTATTTAAAATCTCAGTTCCTTAGCTTTTCTTTTGTTTTACGTCTCCTCTCCATAATTAGGTTTAAATCCTGTAGGGGCAGGAAATGGCTCTTTCACTTCTCTGTTTCGTCTATGGCTTTTCATACACAGTTTGGGACTTGAAATAATAGTATTGACTTTTTTCTTACTTGGCATGGTTGACATCCTTCTTTGCTGTCTGAAGTTCAAGAACCAATTCTTCTTTTTCCTTTTGCAGATTGATGACTTCCAATTCTAGGTTTTTTATGTTATCCTAGAAATGTTATAGGTCGAGAGAAAGAAAACATTAAAAGGCAAAGCAAGAAAATCACTTCAACATCTCATGTCTTAAGGAACTAGGCATTCAACTTTACCACTTCGATTGCACACTAAAAGCATTTGTACTTGATTTGATGGAGAATGAAATTATATAGTGGGAAAAGTATGAACTTGGAATCCAAAGGCCTGGGTTTAAACCTTGAGTCCAGCACATTCTATCTAAACAACTTAAGGAAAGCCATTTCATCTCTTTTAGTCTTAGTTTCTATGCAAACAAGAGTTACTGTGGCAGGCCTGAGACTGATATCCTAAAAACAGACCTGGCTTGCAAGTTGGACCTCGGCTCATGTCTGGGATCTTGGATTTTGGTAGGATTCCCACCATCTCCTAACTGATAAGAGTGGCTCATTATGCCTAAACTGTGCAAACAGAATGATTTATCCTGAACACATGCTTTCCTTCTGGAAGTCTAGAATTTTTGTATGTGCTAGGCAGAGAATGCCTACATGAATTATTGCTGCTAACAATCCTGGACTCCTAGGCTCAGGGGAGCTTCCCTGATAGACAACATTTTGACAACACATGTTGTCAAAACCCATTGCTGGAGGAATTAAGTACATACTATGTGACTCCATCGGAAGAAGACTCTTGGAAGCTTGCACCTGTTTTCCTTCAGACCTTGCCCCATGTGTTCTTTCCCTTTGCTGATTTTGTTTTGTATACTTCCACTGTAATAAATCTTACACTGAGTCCTGTGAGTCCTCCTGGTGAATCATTGAACCTGGGGGTGGTCTTGGGGACCCCCGAGAGTTTTCCTATCTATGTAAACAACTAACACCACCTACCTCACAGGGTTGTTGGGAAGACTGAATAAGATAAAAAGTAAAGATATTTTGTAAACTGTAAAGAGCTGCACAAACATTCTTATATTCTGAACTTTCAAACGTATGCATTCAATAGCAACTGCAGTTCTGCATGCACTTAGAAAACAAATTCTAGAAACTGAAGTTTGGTAGTTTTTCCAAGATTGGGAAAACTCAATGAACAGATTCCTTCCTGTTCTCATAACCAAAAAAAGATTAAAGGAAACTGACTGAATGAGTGGTTGGTAGCCAAGAAGATTATACGAGGGCCTTAGACCAGTACTGAAATGACAAAAAGAAGCAGAGGCAGGTTAGGTGGGGCTGTACCTAAATAGGCAAGAGCTATTTTCCATGAAGTATACTTTTAGTCATTTCAATCTAATCAATGAAACCAATCTCACTGCTTTATATACCCTGTATATTTAAACTGGCAATAACGTGTGTGTGTGTGTGTGTGTGTGTGTGTGTGTGTACTTATAGAAGTAACACATGAAAACATTCTTGTAAAAAATAATCCAGATAATACATATAAAGGGCAAGTCCCCTTAACTTCCTTACCCCTGCCAAAATTCCAGTCCTCTCTCCAGAAGTAACCACTGTCATCAGCTTGGTCCAGATCTTCCAGACACTTTTTCCCTAGACACTTACATACTATGTATATGGACATGTACATATTCTAGACATTTACATAGAAATGTAAATGCCGTGTGTGTGTGTATTTACTAAGTATATTGTGGCAAATGCCTAGAATATATAATAATATATGTAAATAAATAGACTTTAAAATAATATATACACACACATGTGCATATATATATGTGTATGTGTGTACTTACTGAAATATGTTAAAGATAAACAGAGTTACATTATATGTAGATAATATTCTGTAACTTGCCTTTTTTTTAAAACTTGGTCTTGGAGGTTTATTTATATCAGTGCATACAGATCTATCTCATTCTTTTTGTTGCCATAATGAAACATTCTTGTACATGCCTTCTGTGAACACGTGCAAGGTTTTTCTAGGGTAGAGACAAGTGGATTACAGGGTCATGGGGGTACACATTTTCAATTTTAATAGATACTACCAAATTGTCCCCCAAAGTGGTTATTCCAGTTTACACTCTCGCTAGCTATGTATGAGAGTACTTATTTCCCTGCACCCTTGTGAACATTTGATATTGCTACACTTCAAAATTTTTACCAATGGGATGGGTAAAAAAATAGTATCTCTTCATTATGTATGCCACATTCAGTTAATAGTCTCACTGGCTCCACAAGGGAAATTATTCAAATATTTGACTCCTGGGCTATTATAATTCATGGTAGTCTTCACTAACAAGAACTTATACCTCCTCAGATTTTTCTATAGCAATTCTTTACAGTGATAGGAAAAATATTGTTTAGAACAAAAAATTACCTTTATTTCTTAGAAAAAGAGAGACATTTACATGTGATTAAAAGGTACTGTTAACATTAAGAATTTATTTCCTTTTAACTTTAAGGTTTGGAAGCTCAAGCATATTTGATTCCAAGGGAAAAAAAGGACAAGTTATCTTATTACAGCTATAGCTATAGATCATTACTAGCACCCCCTCATAGGGTTAGAAGTACACTGGGGGAACATATGTCCCTGCGTTTCTAGGCAAGAGTACAAGAAGAGAGGAATAATTTCTCAGCCTTATCGTTAATCCTTCATTTATCCTGGAAAGGCCAAAATACATTCAACCTAAAAAAGGCTGCATTTTATGTCCTGTTAGTATGGAAGATTGAGCTATGTATTTAACTTGCTCTCTCCTGAAAACCCACTAAAATGACCTCCCAAAAGGGTATAAATCAATAAGGATGAAGAGAGCAGTCAAGAGATATAAACAAACTTTTTTGGATGAGGAAAATATTTTGGATAAGTGGTAACTGAATTAGAGTAGAAAAAGCTAAACTATGACTCCTATAGGACAAATGTCAAGAAGTAACAAGCTAATTTGTACCATAGCACCACAAAGAGGAGAAGAGGTTTCCTCTCTGGAGAGGCTGAACCTGACAGGCTGGACTCATAGGCAGCAGACACAGCAAAAGGCAGGGATAAAGTAACATACTACTGATAGGGAATTAAATAAAAGTCTGTATATAACTGGAGAGACTTCAACTCCCTCATTTCCTCTGAGTTACCAGAAATAGGGCATATTACTACTCTCCCCACACAACTCCAGGCAAGAGAATGAAAGATTTCTTTATTGGAAACTGACCAGCCCAGAGAAACCTATGCATACAGAACTTCCTATTGGCTATTAGTGTCTCACTGTTAAATATGAATGGACAACCAAAGATCACTGGAAATTTGAAGAAAGCTTCTTACATGAAAGACCAAATCAAACACACTAAAGAGGGGAATTTGAACGAAACAGAGGCAAGGCAGGAAGAAGAAAACTTCAACAAAATTTAATTTCTATCCTTAGAGATGAGCACTGCATCCATGAAAAAAAGAAGAGAAGGCTATAAAAAGGAACAATTAGAGAATTTTAAAAAATCTTAGAAATAGACAAATAAAAAAATTCACCAGAAGGAGTGCAAGGAAATCTCCCAGAGAATGGAATAAAAAGACAAAGAAATAGAAAATAGGAGAGAGGAGATAAGAAAAGCAGAGACTAAATCTAAGAGATCCAATATCTGACTAAGAGGAGTGCAAGAAAAGAAAAAACAGGGATTTCCCTGGTGGCGTAGTGGTTAAGAATCTGCCTGCCAATGCAGGGGACAGGGGTTCGATCCCTGGTCCAGGAAGATCCCACATGCCACAGAACAACTAAGCCCGTGCGCCACAACTACTGAGACTGCACTCTAGAGCCTGTGAGCCACAACTACTGAGCCCGCGTGCACAACTACTGAAGCCCGCGCACCTAGAGCCTGTGCTCCACAACAAGAGAACCCACCGCAATGAGAAGCCCGCACACCACAGTGAAGAGTAGCCCCTGCTCGCCGCAACTAGAGGAAGCCCATGTGCAGCAACGAAGACCCAATGCAGCCAAAAAAATAAATAAATTTACTAAAAAAAAGAAAAGAAAAAAGAAAATAGAGAGGTGGGCATTATTAAAGAAATAATACAAGAAAACTTCCCACTAAAGAAGAATACAAATTTCTAGATTGAAAGGACCCACCAAGCAGCAAGCACAATAAGTGAGAACAGATCCACACCAAGGCACATGATTGTGAAATTAAAGAATATTTTGGGATAAAGAAAAGATCCTGAAAGTTGCCAGAGGGGAGGAAAATACAGGTCAAATAAAAAGAATCAGGAATTATAATGGACTTCTAAACAGCAACATTGGAAATAGAAGACCATGGAGCAAAGCCTTCAAAATTCTGAAGAAAAACGATTTCCACTGTAGAATTCTAAACCCAGCCAAACTAACAAGTGTAAGAAACACCACCATCACCACCACCACCACAACAACAACAAAAAGCTATTTTCAGGCATGCAATGGTTTAAAACATTTTCCTTTCATGTACACTTTCTCAGAAAGCTGTTTGGGTTGTACTCCACCAACACAAAGGAGTAGCCCAAGAATGAGGAAGACATGGAATCGGTTTCAATACAGAGATGAGAAGTGAAGCAGGTTCCCAGGACGACAGTCCCAGGCTGATGGCTGAGCAGTAGGCCTAGAGAAAGCAAACCAGAACAAAAGATTCCAAGAGGGTTGTCTTCAAGAAAGAAATGGATTGATAAATTACCTGGTATGTTTGACTACTGAGAGGAGTTTTATAATTCTGTTAAGAAGTTTGGAGATAAATTATTGACAGGTAAATAGCAGACTAAGTAAATGAAAAAATGAGATTATTATTACTATTGTGATGATTATTATTATTTTTGGCCATGCTACATGGCTTGAGGGATCTTAGTTCCCCAACCAGGGATTGGACCCAGGCCCACAGCAGTGAAAGCCCCCAGTCCCAACCACTGGACTGCCAGGGAACTCCCAAAATTAACTTCAGGAAATGCAAAAGGCTGTATAAGAAAGGAAATGGAATCATAGTATACTATGTGGCTCAGTTATAAAACTTACGTAATCATAAAATTTAAACACTAAATATTCATTTAATCAAAAAGTGTGATATAACCATTTTGAAAGATAGAGGTGAGGCACTGTGCATGCGGGGATGTATAAGAGAGCTATATTCCCATCTCCCATAGTGGGAAGTCAATTGAAAATGTCCAAAAATTTTAAAGTAACATAATTATACTACCAACTCTTATCTAGAAATCTGGAGGTAAATGTCAGAAGAAACAGCTTAAAGAACTTGAACTATAAACCTAGGGAATAGGAGAGAAGGTAGTAGGGCAGGAGATTGCTTTTATTTTTCTGAGCATTGTACTATTTGACCTGTAAAAACGATATACATGCATTTGTGTGACATAAATAAAAAATAAGTTTCAAAAAAGTTAAGACTGAAAAAAAAAGTTAAGACTGTGATAACAAAAAGGAAATAACACCTCTACTGGCAACTCAGTTATTATTTTGGAAGCAACTTCTGCCCTATGGAAAAAAAAGTGAAAATTATTTAGGAGAAACACTTTTCTTGTTTTTACTCTGAAAACTTAGGGGAACTGGTGGTAGAAATGTATGACTAATACAGGGATTTGTCGAGAACAGCATATAGGACTTTGGGGATGATAGGATATAGCTGAATGGGAAAGCAATCCACCCTTCCCCCTACCAGTTCTGCTAACATCCCTTTGTGGATGGGAAATACCGGGCTACAGGGGAAAATAAGGTCTGGAGCAAGGGTAACCTTGTGGACAACCTAAAAGCCCAAGACTTGTCTTTAAGTAAAGACCTGATTATTAATTAGCAAGGGCCACTTAGGACTACCACTAGGAAAAGCAGTTTAGCCATTTGCCAAGTCATGTGACATCCACTACAAGTGTCTTCATAATTCTCACTATAACCCAGACTGTCTACTAAGAGATGTACCTTTCTTAGAATCCCAGCATAGTTATTAGAACAAAATTTCTCTACAAGTAGGGACCACATTTATTATAACATTATCTAACTATTTATTAAATACCTGTTGCATAAGTAAGGCATTAGATTAAATGAAAGAAAATTACAGTTTCTTTATACTGAATGTATCCTTTTTTTTTTTTTTTTTTTGCGGTATGCACACCTCTCACAGTTGTGGCCTCTCCCGCTGCGGAGCACAGGCTCCGGACGCGCTGGCTCAGTGGCCATGGCTCACGGGCCCAGCCGCTCCGCGGCATGTGTGATCCTCCCAGACCGGGGCACGAACCCGTGTCCCCCACATCGGCAGGCAGACTCCCAACCACTGCGCCACCAGGGAAGCCCGAATGTATCCTTTTTTTAACCAGCAGTACAACTCCAGTTGTACTATGCACATTATGTTGCCTTGTCATCATCAAAAACGGTGTGCCTGCTTTCTTCCCATACTACTAAAGAGAGATGGTAGACATGAACATTACGTGCCCTAGTAAATATTGTACCTGGTACTGGAACTCGATAGGCTGTAGTTGGCTGTCATTCTGAGTCATTTTCTTGGCTAGGGCCTCTTTCAGTGCAAGGGCTTTATTCAACTCAACCAGCTCCTTAGACATCTGAGCTTGACGTAGAGCATGCTGAGTGGTGAAACCATCAGAAGACCTGCTGCTCCCTGGACTGATTTCCACTTGCTGGAAAAGATCAGTATAATGATTTGTGAGAGGAAAAAGCAATTGGAGTTCCTTAGGCACTGTTTCATCAAGTCTCACAGCCACTTCTCCATTATCAGTACCTCTGTTCTTTTTTTTTTAAGTACCTCTGTTCTTTTAAAACTGTAGCTTCTCAAACATTTGCTTTAAACATCAGAAGTAAATTGAGCTAACCTATTTCTCTGCTCTCACAAGAACCTTATTTCTTATATCCTTTAACTGATTCTTTTAGAGTGAACCAAGTTTCGGGCCTCTCACTGTTGTGGCCTCTCCCGTTGCGGAGCACTGGCTCCGGACGTGCAGGCTTAGCGGCCGTGGCTCATGGGCCTAGCCGCTCCACGGCATGTGGGATCTTCCCAGACTGGGGCACAAACCTGTGTCCCCTGCATCGGTAGGCGGACTCTCAACCACTGCGCCACCAGGGAAGCCCTGGCCAACACTTCTTACTTTCACCTTATTAGAGGAGAGAGGGCTCTGGAAATGGCACTTTGGTAATGGTGGAAATGGAGAAGAGGCTTCATTTATTCTCACAGAGCTGACCTCTGGCACCTGATTTACCTCCTATCTTTCTTCTTTCAGAATATAAAAAATACCAACATATATTTGTTTTAGGGAGAAAAAGCTGTCTCAAGCAAACCACTGTCCATCCTTTCATTCTGACTCTGCTCTATAGCCATCAGCCAATATCTAACACATTTTATCTATTCTTGCAACTTGAATGCTCAAAATATTTTCCTTGGTTCTTTTAGCCCTTAACCACTGCATCCACAGAAACGTATGTTGAGAAAAAATTTTCTTCCATTTCTTCTCTAATGCTTTTTTGACTTTGCCATAATTTCCTAATTTGTTTCCTTCTTTGTCTTAATGTGCTAGACAGTTGATGCAGAATACTAGCATCTAATAAGAAATCAGTAAACCAGACTGCAAATATGGAAAGTGGCAACCCTGAGAAGCTTTGCTTAGCAGTTATACTATTAGAGATACTATCCAAGTTAGGGATTTTATAGTTAACTGAGTTTTACACTCAAGATTTCTGGATTTCCAAGGCATTCTATGGAGGATGGTAGCAATCAGGGAGTCTCTTCCTCAGGTGAGTGATAAATCATAAGAAATGGCACAGTTAAAGCTCCTGGTTCTACACAAAGGGGCCAATTACTTACCGCTTCTGGTTCCACTGCAGTATCAATAGCTGCAGCCATACAAGCAACAGTTTCATCCTGCAATGAGAAATGATATCTCAGTTTAGGAGCTTACTAGTGGGTTTTATGTGGGTTATTTAGTTGTTTTCAAGTGTATATAGAGACCATTTAAGGTGTTGGACCAATTCTGTAGTCACATATACCCCAACAACCATGTTTCCACTTCCTATTTCTCAAGGGTCTGTCTTTTGTATAAAGGTTGATTGTGCAGTCTTCGTAAAAATAGGGTCATGTGGCCACTGACATATTTATTGCACCTCTCCTGCTCTGCCAGAGTTCACTGGGCTAGAGTGAAACAGCCATTCCAGCAGGCCAAAGTTCAATCCACTTTATAGACTCTACCCTTTCTTTTTCTGTTTTTTACCACTAAGTCTACCTCTATAATGTACAGGTCTAGCCAGTTCTCATGGACATACCATCCTAAGACCAGACATAGCAAATAAAGGCAATGCAGCAGAAAAGTGAATAGGATAAAGGATTATTTTTGATTTTTATCTTATATCCAGTCAAGGTAGCAAGAGCCCACTCTACAAGGAAATAAACGCCACAGGTGAATGCCCCAGAAAAATGTGCTCATTAAGTCAGACACACTTCAGACTCTGTCCCTCATATACATAGGAACCAATCATATGCAGCTACTCGAGGTAGTGGTTAGTTGAAGGGAAAGCGTAAGCACTGATTCCCTCCCAGGGAAGGGTACATTCCTTTCTTGAGCATTAGAACAACAACCACCTAAAAGGGAAACCTAAAACCACTTATTAGGACTAATTTATTTATAGGCTCTCATATGAGCAAGCTCTGTTCTCCCCACTGGAATTTAGGTTTTATTTGGCATTGCAACATAAAGATTACCACTTCTGTTTAAGTGATTCTGAAAAGCCCTGGGAAGAAAGGATTATTTCCAGGATGTCACATGATTAAGGTCATAGATGAAAGAGCTATTGGCTCAATAGCAAGGAAAGAATTTAGGGTTAGCACAGGGAGTCCCGGCACCAGCCCAGTGAAACATTACATAGTTGTTGAAACTTGAATCTTAGTACCTTTAAGGCAAGAAGTGAAAGAGGCCCTTAATGGAACTTCCCTGGTGGTCCAGTGGTTAAGACTCCATACTCCCAGTGCAGGGGGCACGGGTTCGATCTCTGGTCGGGGAACTAAGATCCCACATGCCACACAGTGTGGCAAAAAAAAAAAAAAAAAAAAAAAAAGGCCCTTAGTAAATGCTGTTTGTAAAGCATTTCCCTTATTCTGCCCAGAAATTCCTAACCAGTGAGACTCAAAGAGAATTCAAAGGAAGCCCCAGTATTCCTACATCCTTTCTCATCATGATTTACACTACTGGTGATTCTCCAAGGGCAGGACATACTAAATCCTTCTTAAAAAACAGAGCACTTCAATGTATTATAGGTTAATGGTTACCCTTTTCTCCCTCCCAGTAAGTCTCAGTAAAAGGACTATAGACCTATCCTAGACTAGTAGGGCCTATGACACTGGCTTTTGGAGACTTTTTCTAGGACCTTCCAGAGGGTCAGGATCCAGGTAGATCCGATTCAACATGCCCTGAAGAAGACATGTTGTTACTGTGGGTTTACCTTTTGGCCCAGTGAAATTTCACAATGCTAAGGTTTAAGCTTTGGTGACACGTTCTACATGAACATGGCAGGTTTATGCCTTTATAATCCTAAATGTAAATATATAACAATAGGATTTATTTCAATCTAACAGCCTTTCTCCCTCATTCTAAGGCTACTGAGAACCTCTTGTAATAAAAAGACATGATTTGCTGAAGGTGATGGTCAGGGGAACAGGACTACTACGGGAACAGGTACGTTGAGCTACATTAACCAGTAATACCCTCCAAAATGAAGTTTGTGCTTGTGGGCTGTAGGCAATAGCATTACTGGGCATGCAAAAAGCTTTTTATGGAACTGGTCTTGGAGAAAGGGGTAAAAACAAAAAAAATTTGATTTTGTGGGAACTGAAAGGACTGCATGAATTTCCTCACAGGTAACTGCAACAAGGTTTGCCTGAATTATATTTTAAAGGAAGAAATAGTACAGTTTAGCACTTAAAGCCCTAGGAGAAAGGTCCAGGAAAAATGGTTGCCTTCATAACTGAAAAGAGGGTGTTCAACCATCACTTGTAATAAAAATAGTTTTAATCCAGAATGAAGGGCACAAGCACTTACATTTAAAACATTCTGCTTTCACTGTAGTGAGTCTCAGTAAAAGCCACAGGATACATTGTTGTGTATTTCCAAAAAAATATGTAGCTGGGAGGGTCTCCAAACAATAGACACAGAGAACTCTGATTCAAGAGTCCAGCAGGAGCCCAGGGTAAAAGGGTTTACTCTACCTGACCATGATGGTGGATGGAAGCCAGGGACTTTATCAGCTTGTGGCAATCTTTAGCACCCTCCTGCTACGCATGCCAAGTGAATTTTAGTGACAGACACAGCAATTCTCTAGAGTTCCTCTGAGCCAGCCACCACTAGCAACTTCCTCCACAGTCATGCCAGGCACCAGTCATACTGCCAGATCCTCACTGAAGATATGCCTTCTCTTATATTGTTAACTTGGTTCCATTAGTTTCCTTCTTCATCTTTCCCATGTGACTCAAAGAGGTGGTGTGGAATCCTTTAAGATCAGTGTGGTGGCCACGAACAATGGTGCCTTGGATTACTCTTTTCTGATCTTATAAGATTTGGCTCCAGTAGGGTTCTGCAGTCTAGATTATCTCAATTCTGAGGCAGTTCACACAAAGTTTTCATATATAAGATGCTTCACCTCGATTACAGATGGTGAAATTTAACCTTGTGGATAGCCATTCTCTAGCACACATTCTATACTTCAGCCACAATGAAGTTCTTACCATGTTCTAAACATTCATACCTCTTTGCTTTTGCATATACCTTTTCCTCTATATAGATCGTCCTTTCCCCTCTGTCTGTGTGGCAAAGTCCTATTCATTTTTTAGGACCCAGTGTTTTCTTCCTGAATTTTCTAGGCAGTTAATCACCCCTTCCTTTGGGCTCCCACCACACTTTGCTCATATTGCTAATGTAAGCGGATTAAAACAGACATGAGAGAGGGTTTTTTGTCACCTCTCCCACCTGTGAACCTTGGCAAACTGACAAACAACAAGGCTTGCAAGAACAACTCTTGAAAATAATTGGACATTTATCAGGATGGGATTGCACCAGTGTTCTTGAGCAAGAAGCATGAAAACTGGAGCATCCTCCAACCAAAAGATTCACAGCAATTAACAACAAAAACTGCCAACTGAGACAAACCACAAGGAATCACACCCCTCCCTTCTCACTGTATGAAACTCCAATCCTATTTCAACGCGGGGAGTTATTTGGAGTTCAGGTGATCCCTGAGTACATCAGCTGAATAATGCCTTTAACCTCGATTTGAGTCACTTGGATTATTTTCTTTCAATATCAATATAGTACTTAGCAAGGTTACACAGCTAGTGAGTAGCAGAATGGGATTCAAACCAGGGTTTGTCTGGCTTTGGAGCTCAGATTCTCAATTACTATGGCCTGTTTGTTAGGAAAATGAACTGTCATCTTGGACTACCTGTAATAATTTTGTACAGTACTACTTATTCTAAAACACTGCTTTCTAGTCTTTTGGAAGTTTACTCATTTAATTTCTTGAACTGGCCATCCTAACCATTTCCCTTACAATATTGTATGGTATTTTTTTCACTGACTCTTTAAGAGTAAAATAGAGATGCGGATGATTTTGTGATAACCTTTTGACAACTCTAGAAAACACTGGGCAAGACCCGGGGTAGAGAATCAATCACTGTTCTGGTAAAATTAAAACCTCTGTTTCAGACCTAGGAATTACTACCAGGCACTTACATACACATTACTGCTTCAGAATAATAAACAAGAGGGTATAGATGGAACAAAACAAACCATAACCCCTTTACCAACCATGACCCCATAACATAATATGATTTCAATTTTTCAAAAAAATATCTATGCTTAAGTACTAGGATAGAGAAGGAACACCAAAAATAAAAAGAGGCTTTTAGGATGGTAGGACTGTAAGAATGTTTCTTCTGGGAAAAACAACAAACAACCACCCTCCCAACAAAACCCACCCACAACTACTATACTAGTTCTATAAATAAAAATGTGAACTTATAGTGGAATGATCATTCAAACTAATTTATTACTGGTTATAAAAGAGAGCTACGGTATTCCCTGGAGGCTCTATGCTATCTGTCAGAACCCAGCTTATTTAAAATTGGGGTATGGTATAAGGCCTCTTACTAAGTTAGCCTACACCGAAAAGACAGCAAATCAATGACTGCTGCTCATGCTACCCAGGCAATTTTGCACCAGTGTTGCTGCTTCCAGTGTTTGATTAGAATACTGAAATATTAATGTGCCACTGCACGTGTAATCTATGAGTGGTTTTGATTTAACTAATTCAATATTCAGGTCATATCCAATGATCCATGATCTTTGTCCTCAAACAGCTCACAATCTAGTTGTTTCAGCAAAAGGTGCAGAGTTAGACATGTTTATATGCATCAAGAGAAACAAACGAAAGCAATATGCCTGTTTACACTGTCCCTACTTGGCTTACCGATAGCTGGGTAATCACTTGCTGCAGGTTACGAATCATCTCTACATTTTCTTTTAATTCTTGGTCTTCCAAAGTCTCCACTAGCTTTTGAAGATCCACTTTGCAGCTGAAAATTCAAGCAAAGGAACCCAAGGGTTAATCATACTGCAAAGGCCAGTGGGTCCGTGATTATGTACTAAGGTGGTATAGGTCACAAACATCTGGTAGGAAACTTACGCTGCATGCTTCCTGAGCTCTTCTAGCTTGGCGTTCATTTTTTCATTCGCTTGTTCTGTCTGCAACAAAGACCCAGGAGATCATCAGTGGCACTGCCTGACAGCCTCACCTAATTAGGCCCTCTCTTCTGCTCCTATGGATTAAAACCTAGGTAGAGAGGCTAACTCCTTTGCTGTAATAGAGGATTTAGTGGACTTTGGTTATTTAGCAAGAAATGTGTTTTTTAACAGTCATGGAAATTAGCCCTTCAGTCAACATGAGCTACTAAAAATAGCATCCAAGCAGCTGGGTCTTATGCTTGCCATGAAGCTCAGACTATAGGGTGGAGCGTGAAGCCTTAATTCCATAGAGAACTTTGCAACTGGGGGAAAAAGCAATACTTCCTGGCATGCTACGCCCTGCTGTTTGCAAAAAACCCACTTGCTTTAAAACTGCCTCCTACACTACACTGTTCCCTAGCCCCACCATAAGGACATTTAAAACATAAAAGGGCCTCACATTGAATATGAGCTGAGGGTTTTTTCAAGTTACACTATGTTATATGGTAGACTAGTTTTAGCAAAAGAAAGCAAGAAAAAGATGAGGCATAAGACTGATGGCAGAGAAGAAGAAATGGCAGAGAGGCAGCTACATTTTGGGAAGGGTTACTGATATTTTCCATTTTATTTCAGTCACAGTATCTGTAACATGCTAGATGCTGCAACAGATTTGGGAAGGACAGTTTATATAGGACAAAACTGTTGTGCTCGTTATGAAGTTCTGACAAGACATCAAACAATAAACCTATTGGGCAGCCATTGTAACAACCTTATAAAGGTCAGATGGGTACACGGCTAGAATAACAAGTACTGTCTGTTATGTGAGCCACACTCACATGTGAAGCACAGCTTCTAGAGTTACTTCAAAGACATAAAATGTAGCACTGGAGATAGAAACCTGTATATAAAAAAATCCCCTAGATCCCATTTTCACCCTTCTGCTAGTAATGGACATTACAATGGACCTAGGATTTGGCCCCCTTTAAAGAAATCTTTAAGCAGGTTACTCTTCCTTGACTGGAGTACACTGATTCGTGAAGGTGTATAAATTACAGATGGTCAATTACATTTTGGTGGAAACTCATTTTTACTTCTGGCAATCGCTGTGCTATCAAATATTGAGTTGTATTTAGACTAGTAGAACAATGTTAGTGACAGAGCCCGCACACACTGATCCAGGAGGGTACTATCACACATGTAGTAGGACACAGAACTGGTGTAGTCAGTTACATAGTGATCCACTATTTGAAAATTAACCATATGTAAAAGGAGTTAAAATTAATTTTCCAGATGTTTTCTCTCTCCATGGCAGCTGTTAGGATGGGATATGAAATGTGACATTACGGGAAGGGAGATAGAAAGGAACTAAAATCTTAGTGAGGAGAATTACTTGGTATTATGGATGATTAGGCAGAACTTAAGGTGACAGAAGGACCTGGTTCTTTCCTCTCTGATATTTTAGAACAAATCCATTTTAAAATGGGCTTCATGTAGATTCTTTGTGGTAGATATATATGTGTTCACGGTATAAGTCTTTCAATTTTTCTGTATGTTTGATTAAACGTTCTTGGATTTTCCCTGGAGGGGGCTTCAGGGAGGATATGGTAATATTAATTCATTTCTTTCCATGTAACTTGTCTCTCATAATGAGAAGCATGTTAAGTATTTCAGAAACTAAAGTTAGTAAATGTCCAGACTGGTAGTAGTTTAGTCTTGAAGCCTCACCAAAATGATCCTCTCCAACATCTGGGCTGTCTGACCAGCAGCCTCACTTAGACCACGACTTAATTTTTCATTCTCCTCTACCAGTGACTGATTCTTCTCCATTAGGGATTGTAGATTCTCTGATGGTTCCACACTAAGACAAAGAAAGTAACATATTAGAAAAGTACTTGTGGACTTCCCTGGTAGCACAGTGGTTAAGAATATGCCTGCCAATGCAGGGGACGCGGGTTCGATCCCTGGTCCGGGAAGATCCCACATGCCGCGGAGCAACTAAGCCAATGTGCCACAACTACTGAGTCTGCACTCTAGAGCCTGCGAGCCACAACTGCTGAGCCCACGTGCCACAACTACTGAAGCCTGCATGTCCTAGAGCCCACGTGCCACAACTACTGAGCCCACGCACTGCAACTACTGAAGCTCGCGTACTTTAGGGTCTGTGTGACGCAACTACTGAGGCTGTGTGCTGCAACTACTGAAGCCTGCATGCCTAGAGCCCGTGCTCCGCAACAAGAGAAGCCACCGCAATGAGAGGCCCATGCACTGCAATGAACAGTAGCCCTCGCTTGCCACAACTAGAGAAAAGCCCATGCACAGCAGTGAAGACCCAATGCAGCCAAAAAAAAAAAGAAAAGAAAAGTTCCCGATTGATAACAGTTATATCAAAGGTGGATAAAAATATATATCCCATAGGCCTTAGGGTGGGATTGGTTTAAAATTACCCCCCAGAAGTCTAGAAAAAGCGTTCATTCCAATGTATACTTCCAGCCAGGTACTATATTGGATAAATAAAAATGTATGCCTGAACTACTTTAAATTAATGGTTTGGAGGAAGGTAATAATTCAGAGCAAGAAATGGTTGCAACAAGAATGACTAACCTCTAGGTTTAGGATCTTGGTTTAAGATCTTTCTATTTATGCTATGTAGGTAAGAAGTAAAGGCTAACTAATAGCTAAGATACATGTTCTCTCCCGCTTCTCATTCTCAATCCCTCATTAAAGATTAGGGAACTAGAGAAGGAAGAGGTATGGGGGAGGTAGAAGTGACACTGCTAAGGGTCAAAATTTAAGCTAATCAACATAAGTCAATTACCTATTTGCTGTAAAGTTAGGGAAATAGCATTTAAGGAGTGAAAAAGTTGAAATGATGACCTGTGGCCACTAAGAACACATTTCACAACTCTCCATAAACAAGTGCTCCCTTCTAAATGCTTGCCTCCCTTCAAACTGATGACCCACAGCCTCCTGTTCATTTGTCTATCAATTTTTAATGGCTTAGAGTGGGTGGTGGCAACAATAGTATTCATTTCAAATAGGAGTGGAAGGGACAGAAATAGCTTCAAAGAACGTTTGGCATTTATGCAGATTACTTCCTATCAGTTCCAGACTACTGAAACAGATCAATAAGAAGCAGTTTTGATTTGCTTTTTTTGTAATCCACTGGGATTAATTGCTCAAAAGACTAGAAAATAGGACTGGCAAAAAAAGATCAGAAGAAACATGAAGATTTGATCTGAAGGAAACGGAAGGGGAAAATGAATAGTTGTCAAGGATATAATAAAGAGAAAAAAAGGACAGGGAACAGCTGTTCTCAATCTCAAGAAAGGACAGAAAAGGATTTCAGGAATAGATGCCCTCTCACCCAGTTTAAGATTTCCATGAAGTCTTATAGAAGATCTTAGCATGTTCTTTATCAAAAGTTAAGAGCAAGGCCACACCATAGGGTTTCATTACACTCTTGAGAATTTACTAGAACTCTTATGAAGGAATGTTCAATTGTGGATTATAAAAATAAACTATGAGTAAATTTAGTGTTAGTTTAGATTGCTCTGATTTCTTTATTGTTATTAAACTGAAAACTTCCATGCATCGTTCATGCAAGTTGACAAGCTCCAAAGTAATGATACTTTTAACTCAATAGTTTTTTTCCTCTAAAAATTTCCAAGGTTTCTCTAAACCGGGGAAAATACAATGTAAACCAATGTTTCCTCTTTCAGATGCTATTTAATTGCCAATGCTAGTAGGATTCCTCAGTTGAGCATGTGAAAATTGACAAACACGTGCAGAAAATCGATACAAAAGCTTCAATGACACACATTCACAAAGAAAAGAATATAACCTAAGGAAAAAAGCAAAAAAAAATCATGTATATAAACTGTACATTTTGTAAAAAGCCTTAAGAAATGTCTCTAAAGATATAAATATACATTTTTGAGAAAAGTAGCATCTTTATTTCTCTGTAAAACATTGAACAATTGAGTTACATTGTTTCATTCATCAACTGTTTCTTAGAATCTGTTACTTTTGTAGTTAAAACTATATCCTATAGGATATTCTAGGTAGTTGGAAGTCTGGAATGGTTTTCATTAGTCTTGTCTTACATGAAACAGGTCTGGCTAAATTGAAAGAAAAGATGGGTCAATTGCTTCTAAACTGGCTATACTAGAACAGGTCTTTAGGAGACCCTTTAAGAGATCCAAGCTTTCCTCAGTTCCTTTATCCAACATTTAAAAAATATTATCAGGAAACCAAGATTAAATGACCCAAAGAGGGAGAGTTACAAAGAGAAGGGCAGTCATTTCTGGGAGATAAAACTATGACAAATTTTAAGATTTATTCTTTATACTTTTCTAAATGTTCTATAAGAAGCAAGGTATCACTTTTATAATCAGAAAAAATGATTGAGTTATTGAAAATAAGGATATTAAAAGAAAATAGGTCCACACCAAACACAAGTATAAACTCCAAATGGAAAAATGAAATGTAAAAAATAAAACCAACACAAGTACTAGAAGAAAACATGGGTGATTTCCTCTTTAATCTTGGCATAGAGAAAGCTTCTTAACTATGAAGCAAAATCCAGAAACATGAGGAGAATGTAAACAGTGTAGCGACTTTGGAAAAGTTTGGCAGTTTCTTTAAAAGTTAAACATATGACCCAGAAATTCCACTTCTAGGTATCTACCCAATAAAAAACATATGTCCATACAAAAACTTGCAAGTGAATATTCATGGAAGCATAATTCATAATATTCACAAAGTTGAAACAACCCAAAAGTCCATGAACTGGTAAATGGATAGACAAAATGTGGTATATCCAGACAACGGAATACTATTTAGCAATGAAAAGGAATGAAGTACTGATAATCTCAGAAACATTATAGATGAAAGAAGCCAGACAAAAAGTCCACATACTGTAAGATTCCACATACATGAAATGTCCACAATAGGCAAATTGTGTAGAAAAAGACAGCAGATTAGTGATTGCCTGGGGCTGGGAGTGGGAACAGGAGTGAGTGCAAATGGGCACAAGGGATCTTTCTGGGGTGACGGAAATGTTCCAAAATTGGATTGTGGTGATAGTTGTACAACTCTGTAAGTTTACTAAAAACCATTGAATTGTACACTTAAAATTAGTTAATTTAATGGTATGTAAATTATATCTCAATAAATCTAGAGGCTAAAAAATCTGGAGGCAATAAAAAAATGATGGATAAACTTTTTACTATATAAAGAGTAATTTTTTGGCCTGCCTGAGCTGAGGTGTTGGTGGCAGCCATTCTGCACTAGGAACTCCAGTCAGAAGAGCCAGGTGAGAGGCCTCTGCACATGGCCCCTGTGAGCAAGTGAATCCCAACTAAGCACAAAGGGGAAAAAAAAGGTCATCTCAGAGCTGTGACTATTTTCAAGGCCAGTGTTTTTCCCTGTGGAACACTGCCTTAGGGGCAAAACAAGGAAGGAGCAGCTGATTCTAATGTGCAGTGCAGAAGGAGAGCCACTGCAGGCCAGCTTCCCCAATTCTAAAGGCACTCCAGCCGTGTGGCTGACAGGGTCTGGGTGCTCCGGCTGGGTGTCAGGCCTGAGCCTCTGAGGTGGGAGAGCTGAGTTCAGGACACTGGACCACCAGAGACCTCGTAATATCAATTGGCACGAGCTCTCCAAGAGATCTCTGTCTCAATGCTAAGACCCAGCTCCACTCAACAACCAGCAAGCTCCAGTGCTGGATACCACATGCCAAACAACTAGCAAGACAGGAACACAACCCCACCCATTAGCAGAGAGGTTGCCTAAAATCATACTAAGTTCACAGACACTCCAAAACACACCACAAGATGCAGTCCTGCCCATCAGAAAGACAAGATCCAACCTCATCCACCAGAACACAGGCACCAGTTCCTTCCACCAGGAAACCTACACAACCCACTGAACAAACCTTAACCACTGGGGGCAGACACCAAAAACAACGGGAACTACAAACCGGCAGCCTGCAAAAAAACCCCAAACACAGTAAGTTAAGCAAAATGAGAAGACAGATAAACAAGCAGCAGATGAAGGAGCAAGGTAAAAACCCACCAGACCAAACAAATGAAGAGGAAAAAGACAGTCTACCTGAAAAAGAATTCAGAGTAAGGATAGTAAAGATGATCCAAAATCATGGAAACAGAATGGAGAAAATACAAGAAACGTTTAACGAGGACGTAGAAGAACTAAAGAGCAAACAAACGATGACGAACAACACAAAAAATGAAATTAAAAATTCTCTAGGGGCTTCCCTGATGGTGCAGTGGTTAAGAATCCGCCTGCCAAGGCAGGGGACACAGGTTCGAGCCCTGGTCTGGGAAGATCCCACATGCTGCGGAGCAATTAAACCCGTGCGCCACAACTGCTGAGCATGAGCTCTAGAGCCCATGAGCCACAACTACTGAGCCTGTGCACCACAACTACTGAAGCCCGTGCACCTAGGGCCTGTGTTCCGCAACAAGAGAAGACACTGCAATGAGAAGCCTGCGCACCGCAACAAAGAGTAACCCCTGCTCGCCACAACTACAGAAAGCCCGTGTGCAGCAACGAAGACTCAGGGCAGCCAAAAATAAATAAATTTATATTTTAAAAAAATTTCTAGAAGGAATCAATAGCAGAATAACTGAGGTAGAAGAACAGATAAGTGACCTGGAAGATAAAATAGTGGAAATAACTACCACAGAGCAGAATAAAGAAAAAAGAATGAAAAGAATTGAGGACAGTCTTAGAGACCGCTGGGACAACATTAAACGTACCAACATTCAAATTATAGGGGTCCCAGAAGAAGAAGAGAAAAAGAAAGGGATTGAGAAAATATTTGAAGAGATTATAGTTGAAAACTTCCCTAATATGGGAAAGGAAATAGTCAATCAAGTCCAGGAAGCGTTGAGAGTCCCACAGAGGAAAAATCCAATGAGAAACATGCCAAGGCACATATTAATCAAACTATCAAATATTAAATAAAAAGAAAAAACATTAAAAGCAGCAAGGGAAAAGAAACAAATAACATACAAGGGAATCCCCATAAGGTTACCAGCTGATCCTTCAGCAGAAACTCTGCAAGCCAGAAGGGAGTGGCAGGACATATTTAAAGTGATGAAAGGGAAAAAACTACAACCAAGATTACTCTACCCAGCAAGGATTTCATTCAGATTCGACAGAGAAATTAAAACCTTTACAGACAAGCAAAAGCTAAGAGAATTCAGCATCACCAAACCAGCTTTACAGCAAATCCTAAAGGAACATCTCTAGGCACGAACCACAAGAGAAGGAAAAGACCTACAATAACAGACACAAAACAATTAAGAAGATGGTAATAGGAACATACATATCAATAATTACCTTAAATATAAATGGATTAAATGCTCCAACCAAAAGACATAGACTGGCAGAATGGATGCAAAAGGAAGACCCGTATATATGCTGTCTCCAAGAGACCACCTTCAGACCTAGGGACACATACAGACTGAAAGTGAGGGGATGGAAAAAGATATTCGATGAAAATGGAAACCAAAAGAAAGCTGGAGTAGCAATTCTCATATCAGACAAAATAGACTTTAAAATAAAGACTATTACAAGAGACAAAGAAGGACGCTACATAATGTTCAAGGGATCAATCCAAGAAGATATAACAAGTGTAAATATTTATGCACGCAACATAGGAGCACCTCAATACATAAGGCAAATGCTAACAGCCATAAAAGGGGAAATCGACAGTAACACAATAATAGTAGGGGACTTTAACACCCCACTTTCACCAATTGACAAATCAACCAAAATGAAAATTAATAAGGAAACACAAGCTTTAAATGACACAATAAACCAGATAGATTTAATTGATATTTACAGGACATTCCATCCGAAAACAGCAGACTACATTTTCTTCTCAATTGCACATGGAACATTTTCCAGGATAAAGCACATCTTGGGTCACAAATCAAGCCTTGGTAAATTTAAGAAAACTGAAATCATATTAGAAATAAATTACAGAGAAAAAAGGTAAAAAACACAAACACATGGAGGCTAAACAATACATTACTACATAACCAAGAGATCACTGAAGAAATAAAAGAGGAAATCAAAAAATACCTAGAGACAAATGACAATGAAAACACGACAATCCAAAACCTATGGGATGCAGCAAAAGCTGTTTTAAGAGGGAAGTTTATAGCAATACAATCCTACCTGAAGAAACAAGAAAAATGTCAAATAATCAATCTAACGTTACACCTAAAGGAACTAGAGAAATAGAAAACAAAACCCAAAGTTAGTAGAAGGAAAGAAATCATAAAGCTTAGAGCAGAAATAAATGAAATAGAAACAAAGAAAACAATAGCAAAGATCAATAAAACTAAAAGCTGATTCTTTGAGAAGATAAACAAATTGATAAACCTTTAGCCAGACTCATCAGGAAAAAGAGGGAGAGGACTCAAATCAATAAAATTAGAAATGAAAAAGGAGAAGTTACAACAGACACCACAGAAATACAAAGCATCATAAGAGACTACTACAAGCAACTCTATGCCAATAAAATGGACAACCTGGAAGAAATGGCCAAATTCTTAGAAAGGTATAACCTTCTGAGACTGAACCAGGAAGAAATAGAAAGTATGAACAGACCAATCACAAGTAATAAAATTGAAACTGTGATTAAAAATCTTCCAACAAACAAAAGTCTAGGACCAGATGGCTTCACAGGTGAATTCTATCAAACATTTAGAGAAGAGCTAACACCTACCCCTCCCGAACTCTTCGAAAAAACTGCAGAGGAAGGAAGACTCTGAAACTCATTCTATGAGGCCACCAACAGCCTGATACCAAAGCCAGACAAAGATGTCACAAAGAAAGACAATTACAGACCAATATCACTGATGAAGATAGATGCAAAAATCCTCAACAAAATACTAGCAGACAGAATCCAACAACAAATTAAAAGGATCATACACCATGACCAAGGGGGATTTATCCCAGGATGCAAGGATTCTTCAATATACCAAATCTATCAATGTGATACACCATATTAACAAATTGAAGAATAAAAACCATTTGATCATCTCAATAGATGCAGAGAAAGCTTTGACAAAATTCAACACCCATTTATCATAAAAACTCTCCAGAGAGTGGGCCTAGAGGGAACTTACCTCAACATAATAAAGGCCATATATGACAAACCCACAGCAAACATTCTCAATGCTGAAAAACTGAAAGCATTTCCTCTAAGATCAGGAAAAAGACAAGGATGTCCACTCTCGCCACTATTATTCAACATAGTTTCAGAAGTCCTAGCCATGGCAATCAGAGAAGAAAAAGAAAAAAAAGGAATACAAATTGGAAAAGAAGAAGTAAAACTGTCACTGTTTGCAGGTGACAAGATACTATACATAGAGTATCCTAAAGATGCCACCATAAAACTACTAGAGCTAATCAATGAATTTGGTAAAGTTGCACGATATAAAATTAATGCACAGAAATCCCTTGCATTCCTATACACTAACAACGAAAGATCAGAAAGAGAAATTAAGGAAACAATCCCATTCACCAACCATTGCAACAAAAAGAATAAAATACCTAGGAATCAACCTACCTAAGGAGGTAAAAGACCTGTATTCAGAAAACTATAAGAGACTGATGAAAGAAATCAAAGACAACACAAACAGATGGAGAGATATACCATGTTCTTGGATTGGAAGAATCAATATTGTGAAAATAAGTATACTACTCAAAGCAATCTACAGATTCATTGCAATCCCTATCAAACTACCACTGGCATTTCTCACAGAACTAGAACAAAAAATTTCACAATTTATATGGAAACACAAAAGACCCCGAATAGCCAAAGAAGTCTTGAGGGAAAAAAACTGGAGCTGGAGGAATCAGACCCCCCGACTTCAGACTATACTACAAATTTACAGTAATCAAGACAATATGGTACTGGCACAAAAACAGAAATACAGATCAGTGGAACAGGATAGAAAGCCCAGTGATAAACCCACGCACCTATGGTCAACTAATCTATGACAAAGGAGACAAGGATATACAATGGAGAAAAGACAGTCTCTTCAATAAGCAGTGCTGGGAAAACCGAACAGCTATATGTAAAAGAATGAAATTAGAACACTCCTTAACACCATACACAAAAATAAACTCAAAGTGGATTAAAGACCTAAATGTAAGACCTGATACTATAAAACTCTTAGACGAAAACACAGGAAGAACACTCTTTGACATAAATCACAGCAAGATCTTTTTTGACCCATTTCCTAGAGTAATGAAAATAAAAACAAAAACAAACAAACAAACAGGGCTTAATGAAACTTAAAAGCTTTTGCACAGCAAAGGAAACTATAAATGAGAGGAAAAGACAACCCTCAGAATGGGAGAAAATATTTGTGAATGAATCAATGGACAAAGGATTAATCTCCAAAATATATAAACAGCTCATGTAGCTCAATATTAAAAAAAAACTAACAACCCTATCAAAACATGGGCAGAAGACCTAAGTAGGCATTTCTCCAAATAAGACATACAGATGGCCAAAAGGCACATGAAAAGCTGCTCAACATCACTTATCATCAGAGAAATGCAAATCAAAATTACAACGAGGTATCACCTCACACCAGTTAGAATGGGCATTATCAGGAACTCTACAAACAACAAATGCTGGAAAGGGGGTGGAGAAATGGGAACCCTCTTGCACTGTTGGTGGGGATGTAAATTGATACAGCCACTATGGAGAACAGTAATGGAGGTTCCTTAAAAAACTAAAAATAGAATTACCATATGATCCAGCAATCTTACTACTGGGCATATACCCAGAGAAAACCATAATTCAAAAAGACACATGCACCCCAATGTTCACTGCAGTACTATTTACAATAGCCAGGTCATGGAAGCAACCTAAATGCCCATCGACAGATGAATGGATAAAGAAGATGTGGCACATATATACAATGGAATATTACTCAGCCATAAAAAGGAATGACATTGGGTAACTTGTAGAGACGTGGACGGACCTAGAGACTGTCATACAGAGTGAAGTAAGTCAGAAAGAGAAAAACAAATATCGTATATTAACGCATATACGTGCAATCTAGAAAAATGGTACAGATGAACCCGTTTGCAAGGCAGAAATAGAGACACAGATGTGGACAACAGACGTATGGACACCAACGGGGGAAAACCGTGGTGGGGTGGGGATGGTGGTGTGCTGTATTGGGTGATTGGGATTGACATGTATACACTGATGTGTATAAAATTGATGACTAATAAGAACCTGCTGTTTAAAAAAATAAATACAATAAAATTTTAAAAATATTGTGGTAAAAAGCATAACATAAAATTTACCATCTTAACCAGTAAATTTTAAGTGTACAGTTCAACAGTGTTAAGTATGTTCACATTGTTGTGCAATGGATCTCCAAAAGTTTTTCACCTTGTAAAACTGAAATTCCATACCCATTATACAACAACTCTCCACACACACACCCCAGTCTATTATTTTAGTTTTGTGCCACTGCTTCTAATGCTCTTTACCTTCACCTATGTGCACACAGAACTTTGCCTATATTTTCTTCTAGTTCTCTTGTAGGTTTTTTTTTCTTAAAAATTGTGGGGACTTCCCTGTTGGCACAGTGGTTAAAAATACGCCGGCCAATGCAAGGGACATGGGTTTGATCCCTGGTCTGGGAATATTCCCACATGCCGTGGAGGAACTAAGCTGGTGCGCCACAACTCCTGAGCTTGTGCTCTAGAGCCCGTGAGCCACAACTACTGAGCCCGCATGCCACAACTACTGAAGCCCCCGCACCTAGAGCCCGTGCTCCACAACAAGAGAAGCCACCGCAATGAGAAGCCCACACAACACAAGGAAGAGTAGCCCCCGCTTGCCGCAACTAGAGAAAGCCCACATGCAGCCATGAAGACCCAATGCAGGAAAAAATAAATAAATAAATTTACATTAAAAAAATTGTGGTAAAAAACATATAACATGAAACTTACCGTCCTAACCATTTTTAAGTGTACAGTTGAGTAGCATTAAGTATATTTACATTGCTGTGAAATAGATCTCCAGAACTTTTTCATCTTGTAAAACTCAAATTATATACCCATTAAATAACAACTCCCTTTTTCCCCCTCCCCTAGCCCCTGGTAACCACCATGCTAGTTTCCATTTCTATGAATTCAAGTACTTTAAATTCCTTATATAAGTGGAATCATACAGTATTTGTCTTTTTGTGACTGGCTTATTTCACTTACATAACGCCCTCAAGTTTCATTCATGTTGTAACATGTGATAGGATTTCCTTCCTTTTTAAGGCTGAATAATATTCTGTTGTATGTATATACCACATTTTATTTATCCATTCATACACTGATGGACATCTGTATTGCTTCTGCTTCTTAGCTACTTTTTATTTATTTATTTAGTTAGTTTTTATAGAATATAGGAAGGTGTTTAAGCCCTTCCTATATTCTTTTTTTTTTTAATAAATTTATTATTTATTTATTTATTTTTGGCTCCATTGGGTCTTCATTGCTGCGTGCAGGCTTTCTTTAGTTGCAGCAAGCAGGGGCTACTCTTCATTGCGGTGCGCAGCCTTCTCATTGTGGTGGCTTCTCTTGTTGTGGAGCATGGGCTCTAGGCGCACGGGCTTCAGTAGTTGCGGTATGCGGGCTCAGTAGTTGTGGCGCGCAGGCTCTAGAGCACAGGCACAGTAGTTGTGGCACACGGGCTTAGTTGCTCCACGGCATGTGGGATCTTCCTGGACCAGGGCATGAACCCATGTGCCCTGCATTGGCAGGCGGATTCTTAACCACTGTGCCACAAGGGAAGCTGTTAGCTACTTTAAAAAAAATCTTTATTTACTTATTTGGCTGCATCAGGTCTTAGTTGTGGCATGCGGGATCTTTCGTTGCAGCACGTGGGCTCTTTGTTGTGGTGTGCGGGCTTGTCTCTGGTTGAGGCGTGTGGGCTCCAGAGTGCGGGGAGACTCAGCAGCTGCTGCGCACGGGCTCTCTAGCTGTGGCACGCAGGCCCCAGAGTGTGCAGGCTTAGTTGCCCCACAGCATGTGGGATCTTAGTTCCCCAACCAGTGATCAAACCCACGTCTCCTGCATTGGAAGGCAGATTCTTAACCAGTGAACCACCAGGGAAATCCCTCTTAGCTATTATGAATAGTGCTGTTATGAACATGGGTATGCAAATATCTCTTTGAGACCCTGTTTTCGATTCTTTCGGATATATACCCAGAAGTGTGATTGCTGGATCATATGGTAGTTCTATTTTTAATTTTCTGAGGAACCTCCATACTGTTTTCCATAGCAGTTACACCATTTTAGAATCCTTTCAACAGTGCACAAAGGTTCTAATTTAATTTCTCCACATCCTCCTCATATCCTTTCCAACATTTGTTACTTTTTGTTATTTTTTGTTTTTGATAGTAGCCATCCTGACAGGTGTATGGTGATATCTCATTTTGGTTTTGATTTGCATTTCTCTGCTCTGAGTATATCTTTTTGTAAAACTCTGACTCTTAGACCACGATAATGTTTCACATACACTTCATATACCCAAAATATAAACAAACAATTAAAACTAACCAAGCAAGATGTAGTGGGAACCCACAATGGAATACAAACAGTAACTCTGGGAAACAATATCTTGCCTGGATATTCTAAGCCTAAAGACAAAAGAATTATACATATATGCTGTAATCTAGTTCCTAAAAGTGTTTCTCACAGGGGTATGGGCTAGCAATTCCAAAATTATTTTACGTGTATACTAGAACTGAACAAGTAAGTAAATAGAATGCAGATAATGAGAGCTGGTTTTTCACTGCTGGAGAAAGAAGTTATAAATAAGGAGAGCGGGAGGATTAGAATAAGCCTTGTAGTGTTGGACTGGAATCAGATGTATCAGTCTAAAATCATGGTTTTTAATATATACACAGTTAGGTAGACATAAAAATATAGATATATGTGTGGGTTACTATACATACAGATATTTCCTAGCTCTACTCACTGAGAGGGCCTAGAAGTAATGACTTCTCAGTAACAATGAGCACACCTAGCACCCAGATCTGGTTTCTAAACACCATTTTCCAATTAAAAAAAGAAAACCCAGGGCTCCTTGGACATATGGTTGACTCCAGAATTGGGGCAGGGAAAATAGAAGATGGGTGTGGAGCATCTGGTAGAAATGCTTAAAAACTTGATAGCGTGTTAAAGAATACAACAGCCACCCTGAAGGAGCTCCTAGTGGACAAAGCAGAAACAACAAATAAAACAAGCAATAAAACATAATGCTAGTATTGGATGTTAATGCATAGAATAAAATAAATAGCCATGAGTCTATATGGCTATAAATACATAATGAAATAAATAAATGGTGGGAGGGGAGAGACAGCTCTTCCTCATAGTAGAATTCCAATTAATAAATTTCTGAGGCCAGAACCTATGCTCTTTCTATTATACCAGGTTGTCTCAAAGCTAACTAGCTAGTCCTAAATAGACAGCAAGTTTGTTAAGTTCCCTACCTTGACACCAAGTGCTACCAGAAACTTTAGACTATCAGGGGAAAACAATCATAAGGAGAAAAAGGCTCTGTTAGAATATACATTTAAAATTAGTCTATGACTCTTACTTTATAGATCCAGGCAGCGTACCTCCATGGGCTTGCAGCAACAAGACCTGTAGCTGTTGTACCTGGAACAGGCAAAGAAAAATAGTCAGCTAGTTACCAATCAAAAGTTACTTATCGGGCTTCCCTGGTGGCGCAGTGGTTGGGAGTCCGCCTGCCGATGCAGGGGACACGGGTTCATGCCCCGGTTGGGAGGATCCCAAATGCCGCGGAGCGGCTGGGCCCGTGGGCCATGGCCGCTGAGCCTGCGCGTCCAGAGCCTGTGCTCCACAACGGGAGAGGCCACAGCAGTGAGAGGCCCGCGTACCGCAAAAAAAAAAAAAAAAAAAAAAAAAAAAGTTACTTATCCTTTATCAGCAAAATTACCATGATTAGTAGTCGGGTAATCTTACTTGATACCTATGAAATCTAAAGGTATTACAGAAAGCAACATGGTTGATGATTCAATGATAAAAGGACAATCAGCATTACATGAATAACTAGTACTTAGAAGATGAGTTGTCTCTTTTACCTAAGCATCTTCATGAGTTTTTATTGAGAATCTATTTTTTTTAAATTTATTTTTATTATTATTATTTTTTAAAATATTTACTTATTTTGGCTGCACCAGGTCTTAGCTGCGGCACATGGGATCTTCGCTGTGGCATGTTTAGTTGCAGCACACCGACTTCTTAGTTGTGGCAGGCACGTGGGATCTAGTTCCCTGACCAGGGATTGAACCCGGGCCCCCTGCATTGGGAGCACAGAGTCTTACCCACTGGACCACCAGGGAAGTTCCAGAGAACCTACTTTTTTAAAAAAATCAAACTTAGGGACTTCCCTGGGGGCGCAGTGGTTAAGAATCTGCCTGCAAGTGCAGGGGCCACGGGTTCGAGCCCTGGTCCGAGAGGACCCCACATGCTACGGAGCAGCTAAGACCATGTGCCAAAACTACTGAGCCTGTGCTCGAGAGCCTGCAAGCCACAACTACTGAGCCTGTGTGCCACAACTACGGAAACCCGTGCGCCTAGAGCCCATGTTCTGCAACAAGAGAAGCCACCGTGATGAGAAGCCTGCATGCCACAATGAAGAGTAGCCCCTGCTCACCACAACTAGAGAAAGCCTGCTCGCAGCAACAAAGACCCAACACAGCCAAAAATAAATAAATAAATAAATAAATAATTTAAAAAATCAAACTTAGCACTGGGCTACGCAATGTGGGGGGTGGATACAAGAATAAACTCTTGTGGTTTATTATCCAGTTTACAATCTAGTTGATGAAGACAAGACTAAGGCCTGAAAATTTAAGAAATAACACAAGACAGAAGATACTAGTCATCAAGTATAGTTAAGTACTTTAAGGTTCTGAGAAGAAGCAAATTAATGAAATCCCAAAATAGTCCAAAGGAGGCTTCGTGGAGACGGATCTTAAACCAGAGTGAATGTGCAATCAACCTCTCCATTCCCTCTTATGATAAAAGAGGAGCTGCTCTGCTTGAGCTTTGGATCCCAAGTCTTCTTGCCTTCTGATAAATCCTATTCTGGGGACTTCCCTGGTGGTCCAGTGGTTAAGACTCCATGCTCCCATTGCAAGGGGCCCAGGTTCAATTCCTGGTCAGGGAACTAGATCCCACATGACACAACTAAAAGCCTGAATGCCACAACTAAAATATTCCACGTGTCGCAACTAAGACCCGGTGCAGCCAAATAAATAAACAAGTAAATAAATTTAAAAAAATCTTATTCTATTTGTTATCCATTCTCTCTTCTATATCTTTGACTTCTCCCTTTTTACAGAATCCTTCCTACTAAGATTAAAACATGTTCAAGTCTCTCCCATCTTAAAACAAAACAAAACAAAAGCACCTTTCCCAATCCCACTTCCTATCTCTTTTGCCCAATTTCTCTCCTTCACAAAGTTTGACAGAATAGTCTACACCCACTGCCTCCATTTCCTTTTGCTCTTCTCTCACTTGCTCTTTAACCTATTCTAACCTGATTCGTGCCCACAACATTCCGCTGAAATAACTCTTGATAATGTCACCAATGATCGGCATGTCACTACATCCCATGGGCATTTTTCAGTCTTCATTTTATTTGACTGTTTGGTAGCATTTGGGTTACCAGATGCCACTCTTTCTTGCTTTTCCTTCTATTCTTCAAGCTGATCTTCTAAGTCTCTTAGTTCATCTTTGATCCAACTGTCCTTTAAATGATAAAGTTCCTCAAAGCTCACTCACTTTCTATTCTCTCCTTAAAGTCTCATCTCTGACTATGGTTTCAATTACCATCTATAAACTGGTGACTCCCAAATTTATCTCAAACACAGATCTTTCTGAATTTAGAACCCTTTTTTTAATGCAATATCACTAGTATTTTACATTTATTGTCACATCATTATTTCCAAAGCATGACAACACATGTGATTTCACTTGGTCCACATAGATTTCTAAAGCATTTACAGGGAACAAGGCTGTTTGATAGGGAGAAACTGGTATTTTATCTCCATTTTATGAAAAGGAGGCTTCAGGCAGAAAGCTTAGGGGGGATTTGCTGGCCATCAGTGAAGGAACTGCTGGTAGGGGGGCGTTGTTCCCTCCAATCCAGCTATCTCTCCCTTGCAACCTGCAAGTAAGGCTTATCAGAGTTACTATACCACTGCAGGGAGAAGAGCTTTCTCTGTTCTTTGATAAGCCACTACTGCTCCATCTTGGAGAGACAGTGGGAAAAGTCAAGGGCAGGATATCAGGAGACCTGGTTCCTCCATCAGCCTGCCCTGAACCACCTATATTCATTTCTTAGACCCCAGTGTCTTAAAATGGGAATAAAGATATCTGCTGTGTTCACTGGCTTATTATGATGATAAAATTAAATAATGAATATAAAAGGGTTTTTTTTTGAACCATAATCATATATGAATGTCAAGGTGAGACAGGAAATCTGAAAGGAAGGGAGCTTCTTTGAGGCCTGAGTCTAGTCCCTGGAGCCAGACACTACGCAAGATGGTTTAGACATAATATCCTGTTTAATCCTCAAATCAGCCCAGGGAGCTGAGTATTACTATTATTAGATCCCCTTAGTTTTTCTGAATTTAGAACCTTTATATTCAAATATCTACTTAATATTTCTGCCTAGTTTTCTGCTATCCCAAACCTGGTCCTTCTTCAGTATACTCTAGGTCAGTGAATATGCAGTTTCACATGCCAGAAAGCTGGATGTCATACCCTCACCCCCTTATCTAATCCACTGGTCACTTCTTTCTATCACTTTCTAAGCCATTTCTCTCTCTGGACTACTGCAGTAACTTCTTAAGTGGTCTCTATGAGTCTACTTTTGCTCCACTATAATCCACTTCCACACAGCAGCCATACCATTTTTTAAAAGTGGAAATGATCAATGTTGCCACCTTGCTTAAAATCATTTTTAACGTAGTACATGAGGCGTTGATCAGGCCTCTGCTTCTTCTCTAGTCTCAGACTGGAACACCCTTTCCTTGCTCTCTCCACTCTAGCCACACTGGCATTCTGAGTTCTTCAAATGCACTGTATTCCTAACTCAAGATCTTTGCAGACATGCTATATGCCTGGCACTGTTCTAAATGCTTTACATGTATTAACTCAGTTAACCCTCACAAAAACCCTATGAAGCAGGTACTATTATTATTTCCATTTTACAGATAGGGAAACTGAGGCACAGAGAACTTGCCCTGGGTAAATAGCTAGTGAGGTATAGAGCCAGGATTTGAACCCAGGCAGCCTGGCTGCAGTGTCAATGCTGTTTCCCATCATACTTTGCTACACATGCTATTTCTTCTTCCTGGAATCCCCTTCTTTCTTTTCTGCATAGATGATTCCTACTCAGTCCCTCAGATCTCAGCTCATATGTAACTACTTCAGGGAAGCCTTCTCAGATTAGATATTTAACAGAAGATCCTGTTCCATACTTTCACAGTGCCCTATAGCACACTATCCCAGTTTATAATGATATGTCGGTATGATTGTGTGTTTAATGTTTGTCTCCCCCACTAGGCAATAAATTCCATGAACGCAGAAACTGTGTCTGCTTTGCTTAACAATGTATCCCAGCACAGTACCTGGCACATAACAGTGTTCAATAAATATTTATTGTTGGAATGGATGAACAAATAAATGACCAGGAAAAAGAGCATTTTTGGCAATAGTAATACACATGAAAGAAAACAGAGGAGCAGGACTGAGTAAGGTATTTTACAATTGAGATGATTCTGTGAACAGGTAAATTATTTATATTTTCTATAGTGAACCCTAAGAGGGAAGGAAATAAAGGAGGATAAGGGGAAGGAAGACAACAGATTGAATGAATGGTAATTATTATCACTGAGGAGGAAGGCCAGAGACGGAGTGAACACTGGACTGTTGGGAAACACTAGATTCCCATTGGGAAGAGTGCTACACAAAGAAAACCTGACCCCCCCCCCCAAGGAGTCAACCCAACCACCTGCCCTCTCAGCTCCTCTGCCAGAGATACTGAGCTGCTGCACAGTCATACTGATACCACCACAAATTCATGTTCCTAGTCAGCTGCTTCTTCAATTTCCGTGATTTTAAGCCTTCTGTGGTTACCTCAGTCCCTCTACCCTATCATCATCTGCTTGCTTGCTCTTAGAAGGTGACGTTACCTCCTACTTCACTGAGAAGATAAAGATCGTCAGGCTGAAAATTGCTCAATTTCCCTTCTTCTTCCTCTAAATTAGTGTCACTGTATTCTTCCTATCCTAACCTCTTTTCTTCTAGTCTTGGGGGCAAGTATCCCTTCTACTGTCTAAAGCAAAGACCTCTTTATCTGTGCTCAGGATCTCAACTAAGAGATGACCCCTTATCAACTCATCCCTATTCTCAGTTTTAGTCTCTCCCAACTGGTTCTTTCACATGTTCAAGTCTCTTCCATATTTTAAAAACAAACAGATTTACATCCCTTGACCCTTGACTACCAGCTATTGTCTTCTTTCATCTTGCCTTCTTGAAAGAAGAGCCTAACAACTTCCTCCACTTCCTTATCTAGCATTCACTGTCCATCCCATAGCAATCTGCTCCTATCATTCCCCTGACCCTCTTCTCACTCCTTGTTGATTAAAAAAAAATCAATGGACACTTTTCAACCCTTATCTTACTTTACACTTTATAAATTTATACTTTCAGTAGTCCTCCTTGAAACTTTCTTCTCTTGTCTTCCATGAACCACTGATTTTCTTCCTGCCTGTTTGCTCCTTCTTCATCTCTCTTGTCTTCTACTCCTTTCCCCCTTCCTTAAATGCTGCTGTTACCCCTGAGTTCTGCTAGGCTTCTTCTCTCTTCTTGTCCATTTGCTCATTCAGCAAATATTGAGGAAGTGCCTTTAACGTGCCGGGCACTCTTTGATCTCATCCACTCCATAACTTCAGATACCATCTAAATGCTGATGACTCTCAAATCTGTATCTTCAGTTCAGACCTCTCTACATTAAACCCACATACCCAGTCATGTTTGAACAACTCTACTTAGATGTCCTACAAGCCCTTCAAATTCAAAATGCCCAAAACTGAATTTCATCATTTCCATTTCCCTACCTGACCCTGTTTTTCCTCCTATGTTCCCCGACTCAATGATTATTACTACCATTTATTCAGTTGTCCAAGCAAGAAATCTGGGAATCAACTTTGATTCTCCCTACCTACCTTTCCATGTCACATGTGTCACCACATATGTAAGCTCTATACATTCTACCTCCTTGTTTTTTGTTTCTAATTTGTCCCCCTTTCTTCATCTCTATCGCTACTGTCTTTAGTTCAGGCCATAGTTCTCACCTGAGTTATTATAATACCCTAATTTATTTTCTTACTTCTAGTCATGCCCACCTCTAATCCACTTTCTATATACTTGCTAGAGTAATCTCATTTCAACATGTTACCCTCTTACTTAAATCTTTCAGTGGCCTACAGCTTTCAGGTTGAATTCCAAATCCTTTAACAAGTTATATAAGGACCTTTGGGATCTGACTCCTGCCTACCTCTCTTGACTCATCTCTTACTGCTCACTTCTTTATCAGTGAAATCTCCAGTGCCACTCCCTAATCTTAAATATGACCAAAAACCTGTTAATAGGAGTTACTTTAAGATTTCCCCAAACTAACATAATGCTTAACCAACATCTCTAAAATTCTGGTAGAGGAGAAGCTGAGAAATAGGAGCTCTATCATTCCACTCACACACTTGTAATTTTTCCCATCAAATGTCAAGTTCCTTCTACCTGTTGCTTCAGATGATTAAGTTCAGCTCTCTGGGGATCAATATTAACAACAGGTTTGTTCTTGATTTTTCTTGCTCTGTCAGCATAGCGAAGAGTATTTAATGTTTCCTCTAGATTGGAGTCAGCAGGACTCACACAGGCTATCATAAGAGTGTGGCTATTACCTCCTAGAGAATCTGAAAAAGAACAAGGGAAGGAAATGAAATCAAACAAGTAGGATGCAAGCAAAACTGTCCGTTTTGGTTGGTGACTTCAATCTCAGAGCTATAAGAAAAAAATTCTTAAGTATCTACAAGTTTTCTATTGTGTCAATATAAAAACATTAAGATTTTTGTTGTATAAAATGATATAGTTTAGAATCCTATTGCATGTGTCCTCGTTCTTAAGAGAGACTGTGACTTCAGCAGTTAATCAGGTTAAAACAAAAAAAACCTTACTGGGCCAAGTTAGGAGTCACTATTAGGATTAAAATTTCTTTGGATGCCCCCTCTAGGTAGATCTTAACTCCTTAGGGAATTCTTCTTATCAGCAGTAATAAAGGCAGTAACTAAGTTCATTTTCAGGTACAAAGTACTAAGTACAGTTGACACACTACATACAGATTTTTTGGCTCTCAAAGCCATATATGAAGACATTTTTCCATTACCTTAGAAGCCTGCTTGCCAACAGGTCTCTCTCCTGTTTATCAACTAGACAGCTCTGTATGTAATAGTCCAAAAATCTGGCTTTCTACCTGTTCTATCTTTCCTTTCTCAGCACTATCATTCTGAGTTACTCTCTTATTTTTAGAGGCACTTTGGGCTTACCTTGAAGCAGTCGAGTCAACTTGGAATCTCTGTAGGGCACAAAGCCACCCTTTTTGTCATCTCCAAGAGCACTGATTACATTTCCCAAGCATAGGAGGCCTCGGTTAATATTAATACCTAATAGCAGGAAACAAAATTTAAATTGCTTGGTAACATATACCCATGTTACCTGGGTAACATCTAACATATGCCTATCCTGAGAAAGAGATAAGAAATAAAGACCCTATAGAAATATTAAGTCAGCAATCTTAAAGAAACCTCTTAATCTTGTTCACTTTTCTGAGAGTGCCTCTTTTTTTTTTCAAACAGAAAGCTTCATAGAAATGAAAAACAACAGTATTTAAAAATCTTTAGTGTTCTTATCAGATATTCTTATGCTCCTTGGGAAACAGGCCATATTTTTCCTAGGTGGTATAGGTAGAAATGGGAATAAACATGATGCTGGTAGAAGTTGGTGATATCCACTCTGATATTTTACTTTCTTTCCATCTCTTCCTCTTTCAAACAGTTGGTCTTCCAGTTAAGCAAAGTTCAAAGGACAAAGGTGAATGCACAATTGAGTCTGTTGGCACTTCTTGCCCTTTCCCATGGAAACAAAGCAGAGAGACAGATAACGATCACCATGACAATAACCACTTGTATAGTTATTTACAAGTGGTTATATACATTATCACACTTTTAATATACATTATCACACTTAATGCTTAAATTAATGCTGTGAAATTACATTAAAAGCTATTTTTATTATTATCATTATTTTAACTATCATTTTCAGTTTATTGATGACAGAACTAGCTCAAAGGTTAAATGACTTGCCTAAGGTCAAGTGGTACCATTAGCGGGTAAGTGGTAGGCCTGAGATTCCACCTCAGGATTGCAGTCAAATCCTATGCTCTGTCTATTATACCACAATGAAATACCTTTCCTCTTATTGCTTCAAATAGAGTAAAGGTTCTTTTCCACTTCTTAAATTCCAAGGTTTACTTTTTAAACATTGTAATAATCTCTGAGGTCCCTTGAAAGCCCCTGACCCTCCCATGGTTATGTTTACTATGGAAAGTCTATGTAGTATAATGGTTAAGTGCATGGGCAATGGTGTCAGATAGACCTAGGTTCTAATCCTGGATCTGTCACTGATTAGCTATGCAATTTTGGGTAAGTTCCTCTATAAAATGAGGCAAATCTACCTACCTCGTTAGGTTGTGGTGGGGAGTTAATAAGATACCTTACACAAAACAAAGTTAAATGATATACAAATGGCATCATTATTGTTAGTGCTGTACTACTTTACTTATTCAGCCGTACTTTGGACTCCCTTATAACCTGAAACAATTTTATCTACAAGATCCTGAACTCCAAAATTCCTCTCTGCATCCTACTACTATCCTTCCATTTCTTTCATGGATCCTGTTCTTCACCCTTATTGTGGCTACAAATATACTGATGCCTTCTTTCTTTTTTCAGCTGCACCATGTAGCATGTGGGATCTGAATTTCCCAACCAGGGATCGAACCCGTGCTCCCTGAAGTGCAAGAGCAGAGTCTTAACCATTGGACTGCCAGGGAAGTCCCTATGACACTTTCTAATACTCCCAGTAGATCATCCTTCCTGGGCCTTAAACTACCTATTCCCTGAAGTCAATCATTTCAGTTATGTTTTCCCAAGCGCTCACTAGACCCATGACCTTCTGCCCCATGACCCATGACCTTCTGCCCCATGACCTTCTGCCATTCCCACCATGTCAATTCCCAGGCCTAGGTTAAACCAACCGTGTGTGTGAGTGTGTGTGTGTGTGTGCGCACACGCGCGTGTGTAAGTTTCTGAAAGTCACATAACAAAATGGACTGGATCCATCCATTATAAAACACACTATCTGACCCTGGCTGAACCCTTGGTCAATAGACAATCTTCTCTTCTTCATTCTTCCTTCACCACAGCAGCTATTCTAAACACTCATCATTTCCAAGACTGGAAATCTACCTTCACTCTATTAGTAGATGATTTCAACAAATACATTATGGTGATCAACTATTCACAAGGGCTCCCTAACCTTCCCTCTCCTCACTTCACAGTCTTTCCTTTGCTGTTACTGATTCCTTTGTCCTTCTCCTTGTTTCAGAGGAGGAAATAACTACCTTTATTTTCCCTTCAGCCTCTGACAGTGTTTCTATTCCCTCCATTTTCCCAGGGACCCTGGATCCCTTGATCTTCCCCCTCCCTCTTAGATATTCAATTTATTTTTCCTTCATGAATTCCTTCTTTTCAGTCTATACACATGCTCAAATCTCCCCAACCTAAAACAAAAACAATTCCCTCAAGCAACTAGCTCTTTCTTTTCCCTTTATTGCAAGTTGGAAGGGGTACCATTTTTCAGGGCCACTTATCCCATCCAGGATGTGAAGGAGATCCTGCTGAGATTGATCAAACCTCACCAATGCCTGTACTAATCCTCATATTAGTTCACTCCTTTCTCTTCTTTCCCCCTTTTAGCCAAACAGAACATTGTGCCATCTTATTGGCCCATATCCCATCTAGGATGTGAAGGAGAGACTGCTGAGGTTTTTCAAACCTGCTGAGCAAAATGTCCATCTATAGCTCCACAGGAACAACAATAAAAGTCCAGATGAGCCCTGAGAAGAAATTATGGCTACTGTGATCTAAGTAAGAAGCACAGACTTAAGGATAAAAAGGCTGATTTTTTTTCTTCAAATGAGAGTTGGAGTTTTGGAATAGATAGGAGCAAGGGAAATGAATGTCTCTTTGGAAAGAAATCATCACAAAACAGCATTTGATTTCCTGTTGTTAAGAGAAAATTCTTGACATGGTTGGAGATTATATATTATAAAGACTGGGAAGAACATGACTGCAGAGACTTAAAAGTTCTAATCAAGGATGGCTATGGAGAAAATGCCCAGATAAAATTATAAGACCAGAAGTTCCTCTTCTCTCTAAAAGATTGAGAACAGACCAAGTGAGGAGAGGATCAAGAATACTACTTAACAGCTTCGGGTATTTGTTCACGAGGGCAACAAATAAATAATAAAGTAGAGATTTTAACTTTAAAAAGGGACTAGAACTTCACAAGTATCATGGAGGCACGTTACAATTGGTTTCACAACTAGAATAAAAGGGTATATTGGTAACAGGAGAGAAAAACGAGGCAGAAGAGAAACGAAGCAGCTCTATATGCAGCAGCTCTCAACTGGGGACAATTTTGCTTCTTGCAGGACATTTGGCAATATCTGGAGACATTTTGGTTGTCACAACCTGTGAGGTCAGGGGGAGTGCTACTGGCATCTAGTGGGTAGAGGGCAAGGATACCACTAAACACCCTACAATGCCCTGGACAGTCCCTCCCCACCAATATTGTTTGACCCAAAATGTCAATAGTGCCACAGCTGAGAAACCCTGCTCTATATGTGAAGAAAATATGTATGAGCCTAAGGCAGGTAGCACAGCCAAGAAGATTAGGGTGAAAAACAGAAGTAATATGATAGTATAGATATGGTCTGCCTAGCTAGAAGGGGAATGATCTATTACTGCACTAGATCACAAGACTTACAGGAGTAACTACTAAGAGGGAATAGAGTGGAAAGGAACTTGATTGGGAGATAGAATCTTAGTTCAAACTCTGCCTCTCCCACTTATCAATGTGTGTGACCTTGGACAAGCCACTAAAACTTTCCTTTATCCATAAAACAGGTGTAATACATACCTTTACCTCATGAGGCTATGATAAAATCAAATGTGATCTATAAAGTGCTACCTACATGTAAGTTATTATTAATAGGATAGAGGAACTTAGATTATCTGGATATTTGCTAAGTTACCTGACAGTGAAAGCACAGCACCCATTAAATTCCTTATCTACTCTGATGACAATTTCTTCACCAAAAAGATACTGCAAGTGAAGAAGGAAATGGCAGTATCTTGAAGTTGGCCTTCAAGTTGACACACATGGAAGAACTGATTATGTAAGTAAAATGATGAGAATCTGGTTGTAGGGGACTGAGGTGCACGGTCAGACATCAGTATGCTAGATGGTAAGAAAACGTATCTCTAAAATTCCGGAAAAAAGATAGGTAAGTTTCTGGTACAGAAAGTCTAAAGGGGGAAAAGTATGAAAGGCTTTCAAAAAATAAAATTGTAATTATCTAGGCACATATTATTCCAATAAAAAATTGATACAGCTTCATAGGAACCAATGTAACAAATAAAATTATATACAAAAAGAACACAGAGAGCATTAGAGGAAATTCTGTTCAAACACAGGAGACCGACCACCAGCATTTCTTTCCCCCCTAAGATACGACTAAAAGGAATTTAAAAAGTAATAACCCATAAGATCACAGAGCACAGGAGAGGAAATATCCGTAGACAAGAGGTTTCGATGTGTTTTTAGAGCACAGGTAGAGAAGCAATAACTGACTCAGCAAGATGGAAGAGCCTCAATCTAAAGTGCCTGCAGAGGGACAATAATGACCACGACAGTGATAATAACAGCTAAGTTTATATAGTGTTTACTATGAGCCAGATACTGTTCTAGGAACTTTATGCTTATTACCTTACTTAATCCTCACAGTAGTCCTATAAAGTATGTATCAAGTATGATTATCTGTGTTGACAGATATGAGACCTGAGGCACAAAGAGATTAGGTAACTTGCCTAAGGTCACATAGCTAATAAGTGGCAGAGTCAGGATTCAGATGGAGGCAGTCTGGCTCCCAAATCCATGATCTTAACCTCTATGCTCTATGGAAATGAGCAAATTTGCTCCTTAGAGGCACCAGGTACCTTGGAAAGAGGAGAGACTTGAGGCTGAAAAGACGGGGTTGGTAGAAAACACATTTAAAGAAAGCTTGAACTCTCACGTCGCCCCTCCAGAGCCATGTGACTACTGTGTCCCCCATTCTCAATCATTCCCAGTCTACTTAATGGGGTAGTTTTTCCAATACCCACCCATTAAAGTTGGTATTCTCTTGGGACTGTCTTAGGCTCTTTGCTTACTATATATACTCTTCCTGGGCTATCTCATCCTTGCCTAGAGTTCCAATAAACACCTATATTAATGACTCCCTCAAATTCCCATCTCCAAACCAGACCTCTTTCCTATTGTCCAAAGCTATATTTTGTCTGCCTACTGAATAAACTCCAGTGGGCTGTGCCCATGTGGCATTGCATAACACAGACTTGAACAACACAGAATTCATTTTTCAGTGCAAATCTATTTCACTTCCAGCACTGTTCCTTTTCATTGTCTCATCACCTAAACAGTCGGATACCCAACAAACAACAAACCTGTGACATCCTGGACTCTCCCTCTTTTCTCACCCCACACATTTGAGTCCTTATCATCATTTAGTGAATATGTTCAATATTCTAGGCACTGTGCTAGGCATTAGAGGTAGAAAGATGAATAAGTCACAATCCCTACTCTCGAGGAGTTAAAAATCTAAAGGGAGATAGACACACCAACAAAAACTATTTGCAAATATAATGTTAAAGGAAAAGGTAAGTATAGTAAAAATGGGTTCTCGTAGGAGTGGGAATTGAAAATTTGAGCTGAACTGTGAAGAATGACTAGGACAATGCTGATGGAGGAGGGAAGAGTGGGAAAGAAGAATGTAAGGTTATTCCAGGCAAAGAAGTAACATATGTCAAGGCACATATTTGTGAGAGAGCATCATACATTTAGGAACTACAGGGAGTTCAACAGGAAAATAATGCAAGTTATGAGATAGAGAGTAACAAATAATGAGGCCAGAGGACAGTTAGGGACAGATCATAAAGAGCATGAAAGATATGTCATGCTCAGGTATTTGTGTTTATCCTGTAGGACAGTGGTTTTCAAATTGTGTTCCTCAGAACCTTAGGGATACTTTAGGGAACCACAAAAATACTGCAGAGTTTCTGCAACTGTAATTTGGATTTTGTTTTAAAAATTATTTCTATTGTGGTAAAATATATATAACATAAAATGTACCATTTTAACAGTTTTTAAGTGTATAGTTCAGTGGCATTAAGTACATTCACACTGTTGTGCAACCATCACCGCTATTTAACGTTATTTTAACTATTTTAAAAACTGCCTTTAAGGGACTTCCCTGGTGGTCCAGTGGTAAAGAATCCGCCTTCCAATGCAGGGGACATGGGTTCGATCCCTGGTCGGGGAACTAAGATCCCACAGGCCACAGGGCAACTAAGCCCGCACGCCACAACTACTGAGCCCCCGTGCCTCAAACAGAGAGCCTGCCTGCTGCAAACTACAGAGCCCATGTGCTCTGGAGCCCACACGCCACAACTAGAGAGACAAAAACCTGCACGCCACAACTAGAGAGAAGCCTGCATGCCGCAATGAAGATCCCGCATGCCGCAACGAAAGATCCCGCATTCCTCAACTAAGACTCGACGCAGCAAAAACAAAAAAGCCCTATATTGTTTTTTAAAAAAACTGCATTTAAATAGCTCATTCCAATGTGCTATAAAGCAAATCTTTTTTTTAAAAAATAGATCTTTATTGGAGTCTAACTGCTTCACAATACTGTGTTAGAATCTACACAATACTGTGTTAGAATCTACACATTATCTTGTGCAGCAAGGTTAATTAATTTTTCTGCAGTCTTTGAAAATACCTCTATTATTTGTACATACGTTCGAAGTTTTTGCAAATGTGTAATTTAAAGTTGTGGCTTTGCACGAGACGTTTGCCCAGTTCACATGCACACTCACGGAAAACTGTACAGATAATTATACCACTGTAGCACATGAGCTTGTACTGAAACACCAGACAGAGGCAGTTACTCAATTCATGTGCTCATCACTGCATCATAGTCGGTTGTGTAGTACCAAATGAATACGGAACTCAACATGCTATGATATACTATTAAAGATGGTTTCACAATCTAATTGTCCATTGATGGATGAATGAATAAAGATGTGGTACACACACAGAGAGAAATATTATTCAGCCACAAAAAGAAGAAAATCCTGCCTTTTGCAACATAGATGGACCCTGAGGGCATCATGCTGAGTGAAATAAATCAGATGGAGAAAGATAAATACTGTGTGTCCTCACCTTATATGTGGAATTTAAAAAAAGCTGAACTCATAGAAAGAGAGTAGAATAGTGGCTGCCAGAGGCTGAGGGGTGGGGGAAATGGGAAGATGCTGGTCAAAGAGTACAAACATCCAGCTATTAGATGAATAACTTCTGGGTATCTCAAGTACAGCATGGTGACTATAATCAACAGTACTGTATTATGTACTTGATGGTTGTTAAGAGACTAAATCTTTTTTAATTAAAAAAGTTTATTGAGATAACATTGGTTTATATCATTATATGTTTCATGTGCATATTACATTTCTACTTCTATATGTCCTACAGTATGCTCACCACCAAAGTTTTAGTTTCCATCCATCACTATACAGTTGATTCCCTTTACCCATTTCATCTTTCCCCAACCCCTTCCCCTCTGGTAACCACTACTTTGTTCTAAGGGAGTAAAGCTTAAATGTTCTCACCACACACACACAAAAATGGTAATCATGTGAGGGGATGGAGGTGTTAACCAACATTATTGTGGTAATCATTTCGCAACATATACATGTGTCAAATCATCACATTGTACACCCTAAACGTAACATATGTTATATGTCAAGAATATCTCAATAAAGCTGGAAAAAAAAAGAAAATGTGATGGTGCATATGAAGCACTTATCCAATGGCACTCAAAAAAAAAAAAGATGGTTTCAGTGCTTCTTGTAAGCTTTGTGTCTTGTTAGACATTTATAGTTATTATATAACATATTAGGAAATATATCGTTAGTGATCCAACATTGAATTTAAATGTCCTATCACTTCCTCATTGAAGCTCCTAGGTCAGTTTAATAATTGAAGAGATTGTAAAGTGGGCTGTTAAAAAATGTTTATAACTCATAATTATGTATTAGTATGAATGAGGATTTTCTTGATAATGTGTGACAAGAAAAAAATATAGAAAAAATAGATACAAAATCTTAAATAAGATTATAGCTGTTATCCAGAATCCCCATCATGTTATATACTAAGAACTAAGAATGTTCACTGGAGCTAGTGTGTAATAGCAAAAGTCTGGAACCAACCTAAATGTTTATCAATAGGGGAATGGTATAATAAATACAGTGGCATATCTATATAATATATGGACATGAAAAAGAATACAGTAGAGATGTATATACTGATATGGAACAATCTCCATAAATACAGGGTAGATTAGAACACAGTGCATAGTATGCTTCCATTATACAGAAAGAGAGAATGTCTAAAGACATAGACTAGGGATTTGGGGAAAGAGAAAAAGTTACTTTTCATTATATTGCATTAAAAAAATACCCTTTTATTTTGAAATAATTATAGACTCACAGGAAGCTGCAAAAGAAATGTACAGCAAGGTCTTGTGCACCATTCACCCAGCCTCCCCCAATGGTAACATCTCACATAACCATAGTACAATATCAGAACCAGGAAATTAACCTTGGCACAATCCCCAGATGTTATTCAGATGTGACCAACTTTGACACGTACTCTGTGTGTGTGCGTGTAGTTCTGTGTAATTTTATCACATGTATAACTTCATTAATGATCACCAAAATCAAGATATAGAACTGTACTATCATCACAAGGCTCTCTTGTGCTGCCCTTTATAGGCACACCTATCTCTTCACCCTCCAATCCCTAACCCCTGGCAATCATTAAGCTTTCTCCCCTATAATTTTGTTATTTCAAGAATGTATAAACAGCATATACAGTATGTAACATTTTGAGACTAGCCTTTTTTTTTTCACTCAGCATAATAATAATCCATCCAAGGAGTCTGTTTTAATAGTTCATTCCTTTTTACTGCTAAATAGTATTACATGGCATGGATGTACCATAGTTTGTTTAACCATTCATTCACCTGTGGGTGGACATCTGAGTTGTTTCCAGTTTTTGGTTATTACAAATAGAGCAGCTATGAACATTTGCGTACAGGTTTTTGTGTGAACATACACTTCTTCTGGAATAAATGTCCAATAGTGCAATGTATGAGAAATTCAATTTCACCACATTCTTGCCAGCATTTGATATTGTTACTATTTCTTCTTTTAGCTATTCTGAGAGGTTTACAGTGAAATCTCCTTGTGGTTTTCACTTGTATTTCCTTAATGACTAAGGATGTTGAACGTCTTTTCATGTGCTTATTGCCATTTGTATATCCTCTTCAGTGAAATATCTGCTCATGTCTTGCTCATTTTGTAGTTGGATTATTTTTTACTATTGAGTTTTGAGAGTTCTTCATATATTCTAGATACAAGTCCTTTGCTGGATGTACTGCATTTTTTTATCCCATGAAAAATCTTATAATATGCAATAAACAGAAAGAAATTGTGATCATAAAATAGCTATAATATTCTTATTGTTTGAAGATTGACCTACTCAATGCTATAAATTTGAACTTACAAAATAAATGTATGTGAATTTAAAATCTGTTTTTTAATTTATTTCAACTGTTATAATTCGTTTTAAGACTTCATTTTAAAAAGAGTTCCTTTGCTTTAAAAAGAAGGCAGATTAAAAACATCTATTGTAGATGATGGACACAAATGAAAGGTTTTAAAGAAGGAATAAACATGATCAAATTTAGATTTCAGAAATATTACTTTGGTAGTCATTTGGAAGGTAGATTTGGGAGTAAAAAACTGGTGTTTAAGAAACCATTTAGGAGGTTATTTTTTTTTTGAGGAAAAGATGGACAATTTAATATATTCTGTTGGGGAAGATGGCTATCCATATGGAAAAACATAAAACTAAGTTGCTACCTCACACCACATGTAGTTATAAATTCCAGACAGATTTAAGACTTTTTTTAAAGAAGAAAACATAGGAGAAATGCCTTTATGTCTATATGACTACACTGAAATTCTATTTATATAAAAAACCCAACACTTTATGTGACAAAAGACATCATACACTTAGTAAAAAGATGTGCCACAGATGGGGACAAAATATTTGGAACTCATAAAACTGACCACTTATGTCCAGAATATATGAACTCCCTCTCCCAATTAATTTTCTAAAAAGTCAATAGAAAAACAAGCACAGTATTTGAGTTGGCAATTCACAGAATTTAACAGATAAAAATATAGGACATATAAAACACAAATAAGTTTTTAGTATAAGTATGTCCTGTGTTTCCTGTATTCCTAGTATATCCATGTCTTGGGCTTCCTGTGGTTTACTTGGCAACTTTACTGAAAAGACACTCAACCTTGCTAGAAATCAAAACATACAAATTACAACAACAATAAAATTTTGCATCCATCAATTTAGCAAAAATGGTCAAATTAATAATATTTGCTGGTGGATGTGTAAAAGGGTACAAGCTCCTTAGAGAGGATTTTGCAATACCTACTAAAGTAAAATACGTTCATTAAAATATGACCCAACAATTCTACTTCTGGGTGTCTATCAAGAAACTTTCTCATCAGTGCATAAAGAGACATGTACAAGGATATAATTTTAATAGTTCAGTTGAGCGATCTCTAAGGACTGGAACCATGGGAGAGGAATGAAGGAGATAGAAGGTGTTTAAGACATAAATATGACATGACTAAAAGACCTTTTGGATGTGGGAGACGAGAAAGAAAGAGGATGAATACAACACGTACTCATATTCCAGGAATAAGGCAGATATTCATATATCCGGCCAGACAATAGTTATGGAACGCCTACCGTGTGTCAGACACAGTCTTAGCATAGGTGGCAAGAAAATACGAACTGGTCACTACCTTCAAGGAAATCAAAGTTTAATGAGAAAAAAAGACAAATATAATTACAGTGAAAAGGGAGAATGCTATGAGACGTGGTAGGGTGACAACTGACTGGGAGATAATCTTCTATATCATGATAAGGCTTTGGATTACAGGCTTTTAGGTAAATGCATTTGTCAAAATTCAGCTACAATACACTTAAAATTTGTGCTTTTCATTGTAAATTTTACATTAAAAATCTAAAGAAATATTAAACTCCAGTTAATAATATGTAAGCTTAAGAATTTGGGAGAAAGTGCACTAATGTGTGCAATTTACTTTAAAAATGTGTTTTAAAAAAGAATGTATGTTTATGTATGACTGATTCACTTTGTTATAAAGCAGAAACTAACACACCATTGTAAAGCAATTATACCCCAATAAAGATGTTAAAAAAAAATAAAAAATAAAAAAAAAATAAAACCTAAAAAAAAAAAAACAAAAAAAAAAACAAAACAAAAAAAAAAGAATGTGGCAGCACAGGGAGATCAGCTCAGTCCTTTGTGACCGCCTGGAGGGGTGGGATTGGGAGGGTGGGAGCGAGGGAGACGCAAGCGGGAAGAGATATGGGAACATATGTATATATATAACTGATTCATTTTGTTGTGAAGCAGAAACTAACACACCATTGTAAAGCAATTATACTCCAATAAAGATGTTAAAAAAATAAATAAAAATAAAAGGGACGCATACAGGGCAAGGAAAAGCATCAACCATCAAGTAGAATTTGAAAAAAAAAGAATGTGGATTAATGAGTGGATAAATGGACAGATATAAAGCAAATATAGTAAAATATTAATGGCGGAATACAGATGCTAGGTGTAGGGATGTTCCTGTATAATCTTTCAACTTTGTTGTATCTTTGAAAATTTTCATAATAAAGTGTTAGGAAAAAACACTATGGGAGCACCAACTGATGGAAAGACTTCGACCCAAAGTAGAGGTTTCATAGGTGGGTGACATCTGAACTGAATTGAAATATCAGTAGGCATTACCAGTCAGACCAAAAGGGAAAAAGAACTGAGGCATTCAATGAGGGCCAATGATGACATGTCAGGCTCTATGCCAGGCCCCTGGGGTTCAAAGATGAATAAGACATAGTTCCCCCTTTTGATTAGCTTGCTGTCTACTGGAAGTCAGCCAGGCAAGGTGATGACTGTAATACAGAGTTGGGGTAGTGTTAGTGTAGGAAAGAGGTAAGCACCAGACGAGGGAGGTGGGAGTGGAAGGAAATGGAGGTGGTCAAAGAACTGGAGGTGGTTCAAGGGGATGAAATTGGAGCTGAGTAGTGAAGGGGGAAATAGAATTAGTCACGTGAAGACAGAGGGAAGGCATTTATAGCAGAAGGAGCAAGATGTACAAAGGCGCATAGACAAGCAAGAACGTAGCACACTTAGTATGGCTAGGCAGATTCTGACGAAGGGCTGAGGAGAGGGGAAGCTAGCCAGGTAGGCAAGGCTAGAGCACAAAGGCCTTGCTAAGCAGCGTGGCACAAAGTGAGGAGCTCTGAAAAGAGCTCTAAGCAGGGATATCCCGTTTAGGGGGAACATGCTGCTGCTGGTTGGTAGATGACTTGAACAGGTGCCTGACTGAAGATAAGGAATCCAGTTGGAAAGCGTGCTATAAGCTAACGATGAAGGCCTGAACGAAGGTAGTGGTAGTAGGGTTAGCGAAAAGAAAGTGACTTGAGAGATGAGAAAGTAAGACTGACAGGACTTGGTGACTGATGGAATTGGAAAGAGGAGTCAGAGTGAAGAAAGAGTATGGAGTGATGCACTGGTTTCTGGCTTGGGTGACTGAGGGAATGTTGATATTACTGAATACAGGTAATGGAGGGGCAGGTTTAACAGAGGCAGGGAAGGATGGGGAGTTCAGCTTCAGATACGTGGAATGCGAGGTACCTGTGAGACATTCACGAGATGTCCCACAGGCAACTACATTTATAGGCTGAAATGTAGATGCAAGATATGGGCAGGAGATAGAGGTTTGGGATCAGCAGCACATGGGTAGGAGCTATAAGCATCTTAGTGAGTGAGACCACTTAAGGTGGTGCGGAGGGAGCAAGGTGATGGGCTTGAACAGCGCGACGAGAAAGAAAAAAATCCCAGGACAGAACCTGGGCTATGTTTCAAGTATGGGTAGGTGGAATAAGAGGAGCCTGAGAAAGAGTCCTCAGAAAAGTAAGAGGAAACCCAGGAGAGGGTAGTGTCACACATCCACGGGAGGAATGAGACTGTCCAGAAGAAGGGGCAGGGTGTGAGACACAGTGGAGTCACCAAGTAAGAGGAGGACTGAAAAGAGCCTAATGGATTCAGTTATTCAGGTCATTGGTTGATCTCAGCAGGGACAGTTTCAACGGGATGAGGATGGAGGGTTGACAAAAAAGCAGAGTGAAAGGAAAAGGGAAAAGAGCAGTAGTATGAGGAGGATCAAGGATTTAGTTTGTTTTAAAATGGGAGAAACACATTGGTATGCTTCTATGCTGAGGGGGGAAGACCAGTAGAGAGGGAAAGGTTAAAAACACAGGAGGAACAGGGGTGCTTGATGAAACCAGGTTTCTGAGGCAGTAGGTAAAAGAAAAAACCCAGCATATACAACAGCACAGAGATCTGAAACATCAGTACTGTTTGGAAAGCAATGAGTAGACTGCTGTGGCTGGATCCCTGAAGTTTGTGGGGAAGTGTTGAGAGATGAAGCTGGAAATACAGAGGGGCCAGAAAATGACCAGATAGCCCCCTGGCACTATAGAATTTTAGAGGAGAAGAAATACATTAGAAGATGAAATGTTTACAAAAGGTGACATCAAAAACCTCAAGACTTGGGGTTCCCTGGTGGCACAGTGGTTGAGAATCTGCCTGCTAATGCAGGGGACACGGGTTCGAGCCCTGGTCTGGGAGCATCCCACATGCCGCGGAGCAACTAGGCCCGTGAGCCACAACTACTGAGCCTGCGCGTCTGGAGCCTGTGCTCCGCAACAAGAGAGGCCGCAATAGTGAGACGCCCACGCACCGCGATGAAGAGTGTCCCCCGCTTGCCACAACTAGAGAAAGCCCTCGCACAGAAACGAAGACGCAACACAGCAAAAATACATAAATTAATTAATAAACTCCTACCCCAACATCTTCTTTAAAAAAAACACACATATGTCCTTTTTAAAACAAAACAAAAAACCTCAAGACTTAGGTTGGACCTTGAAAGATGGCTATGTTGTAGATAGTTTGATGGGGGATGGGGAGAATGACTTCATTCTGGGAGAGAAGAGGAGACAGCTGTGATGAAAGTACACAGAAGCTAGAATTAGCAGGGCGTGTTGTGGAGGCCATGTAGCTGGAGAGGAGAGTGTGGGCAGGAAAGCTGTGAAAGACAGCTGAGGAGGTAACATGGGATCAGGGTACAAAGGTTCTGGAAGGCCTAGCTACGGTTTTTCAACTTCATCCTATAAGCAGTGATGTGCCACTTAGTTTCTAAGCAGGGGAGATGTCATGGACAAAGTGGTATTTTAAGAAGATTAACATGGCTATGGTACTTAGAAGGAATGCCTCCTAGGAGTGAAAGTGTTAGGAGGCTCCTGACCAGGTGTGCTGGGTAAGGCACGGACTTGCAGAGGCAGGAGGAACAGACTGGAAGTGGGTGAACCTCCACAATATTGCTAAGGAAGAACTAACAGCAGGTGATGGGTACTCATTCCTCGTCAAGGAAATCATGCTGAGTACAATAATTAGCATATTATTAGGAACAGGAAGAAGAAAAGCAAAAGAGACTGAAAAGGAATAGTTTGAGTTAAGAAAAGAACTAGGAAAGTGAACATTCACAAACCAGAAGAGTTTCAAGACGGGTATGTTCAAGTGTCAATGCCACAAAGAAGTCAGGTGAGATGGACACTAAAAATAACCAATTCATTTTGGTAATTAAGATATCAGTGGTGGAGGAGACCTTCAAGATGGCAGAGGAGTAAGATGTGGAGATCACCTTCCTCCCCACAAATACATCAGAAATACATCTACATGTGGACCAATCCCTACAGAACACATACTGAATGCTGGCAGAAGACCTCAGACCTCCCAAAAGGCAAGAAACTCCCCCACATACCTGGGTAGGGCAAAAGAAAAAAGAAAAAACAGAGACAAAAGAATAGGGATGGGACCTGCACCTCTGGAAGGGACCTGTGAAGGAGGAAAAGTTTCCACACACTAGAAAGCCCCCTCACTGGCGGAGATGGGGGATGGGTGGGGGGAAGCTTCAGAGCCACGGAGGAGAACACAGCAACAGGGGATCAGAGGGCAAAGCAGAGAGATTCCTGCACAGAGCACCGGTGCCGACCAGCACTCAGCAGCCCGAGTGGTTTGTCTGCTCACCCGCCGGGACGGGTGGGGGCTGGGAGCTGAAGCTCGGGCTTCAGAGGTCAGACTCCAGCGAGAGGACTGGGGTTGGCTGCGTGAACACAGCCTGAAGGGGGTTAGTGCGCCACAGCCAGCCAGGAGGGAGTCCAGGAAAAAGTCTGGAACTGACTAAGAGGCAAGACACCATTGTTTCGGGGTGCGCAAGGAGAAGGGATTCGGAGCACCACCTAAACGAGCTCCAGAGACGGGCACAAGCCGCGGCTATCTGCGCGGACCCCAGAGAAGGGCATGAAACGCTAAGGCTGCTGCTGCAGCCACCAAGAAGCCTGTGTGCAAGCACAGGTCACTATCCACACCTCCACTCCCAGAAGCCTGTGCAGCCCGCCACTGCCAGGGTTCCCTGATCCAGGGACACCTTCCTCGGGAGAACACACGGCGTGCCTCAGGCTGTTGTAATGTCATGCTGGCCTCTGCCACTGCAGGATCACCACGCATTCCGTACCCCTCCCTCCCCTCCCCCCAGCCTGAGTGAGCCAGAGCCCCCTAATCAGCTGCTACTTTAACCGCGTCCTGTCTGAGCGAAGAACAGATGCCCTCAGGAGACCTACATGCAGAGGCGGGGCCAGATCCAAAGCTGAACCCCAGGAGCTGTGCGAACAAAGAAGAAAACGGGAACTCTCTCCCAGCAGCCTCAGGAGCAGCGGATTAAATCTCCGCAATCAACCTGATGTACCCTGCATCTGTGGAATACCTGAATAGACAATAAATCATCCCAAAATTGAGGTGGTGGACTTTGGGAGCAACTGTAGATTTGGGGTTTGCTTTCTGCATCTAATTTATTTCTGGTTTTATGTTTACCTTAGTTTAGTATTTAGAGTTTATTATAACTGGTAGATTTGTTTATTGATTGTTCTCTTCCTTTATTTTTTTAATATATATATATTTTTTTCCTTTTTCTCTTTTTGTGAGTGTGTATGTGTATGCTTCTTCGTGTGATTTTGTCTGTACAGCTTTGCTTTTACCATTTGTCCTAGGGTTCTGTCTGTCCGTTTTTTTTTTTTTTTAGTATAGTTTTTAGTGCTTGTTATCATTGGTGGATTTGTTTCTTGGTTTGGTTGCTCTCTTCTTTCTTTTTCTTTACTTTTCAATTTTTTAAAAATAATTCTTTAAAATATTTTATTTTAATAACTTCCTTTTCCTCCCTCCCTTCCTTTCTTTCTTTCTCCCTTTTCTTCTGAGCCATGTGGTTCACAGGGTATTGGTGCTCCGGCCGGGTGTCAGGCCTGTGCCTCTGAGGTGGGAGAGCCGAGTTCAGGACATTGGTCCATCAAGACCTACGGGCTCAACGTAATATCAAATGGCTAAAACTCTCCCAGAGATCTCCGCCTCAACGCTAAGAACAGCTCCACTCAATGACCAGCAAGCTACAGTGCTGGACACCCTATGCCAAACAACTAGCAAGACAGGAACACAACCCCATCCATTAGCAGAGAGGCTGCCTAAAATCATAATAAGTTCACCATCACCCCAAAACACACCACTGGACGCAGTCCTGCCCACCAGAAAGACAAGATCCAGCATCATCCATCAGAACACAGTCACCAGTCCCCTCCACCAGGAAGCCTACACAACCCACTGAACCAAGCTTAGCCACTGGGGACAGACACCAAAAACAACAGGAACTACAAACCTACAGCCTGCGAAAAGGAGACCCCAAACACAGTAATTTAAGCAAAATGAGAAGACAGAGAAACACACAGCAGATGAAGGAGCAAGGTAAAAACCCACAAGACCACACAAATGAAGAGGAAATAGGCAGTCTATCTGAAAAAGAATTCAGAGTAATGATACTAAAGATGATCCAAAATCTTGGAAACAGAATGGAGAAAATACAAGAAACGTTTAACGAGGACCCAGAAAAATTAAAGAGCAAAAAAACAATGATGAACAACACAGTAAATGAAATTTAAACTTCTCTAGAAGGAAACAATAGCAGAAAAACTGAGGCAGAAGAATGGATAAGTGACCTGGAAGATAAAATAGTGGAAATAACTACTGCAGAACAGAATAAAGAAAAAAGAATGAAAAGAATTGAGGACAGTCTCAGAGACTTCTGGGACAACATTAAACGCACCAATATTCGAATTATAGGGGTCCAAGAAAAAGAAGAGAAAAAAAAAAAGGACTGAGAAAATATCTGAAGACATTATAGTTGAAAACTTCCCTAATATGGGAAAGGAAATAGTCAATCAAGTCCAGGAAGTGCAGAAGGTCCCACACAGGATAAATCCAAGGAGAAACACGCCAAGACACATATTAATCAAACTATCAAAAATTAAATACAAAGAAAAAATATTAAAAGCAGCAAGGGAAAAACAACAAATAACATACAAGGGAATCCCCATAAGGTTACCAGCTGATCTTTCAGCAGAAACCCTGCAAGCCAGAAGGGAGTGGCAGGACATATTTAAAGTGATGAAAGGGAAAAACCTACACCAACATTACTCTACCCAGCAAGGATCTCATTCAGATTTGATGGAGAAATTAAAACCTTTACAGACAAGCAAAAGCTAAGAGAATTCAGCACCACCAAACCAGCATTACAACAAATGCTAAAGGAACTTCTCTAGGCAGGAAACACAAGAGAAGGAAAAGACCTACAGTAACAAACCCAAAACAATTAAAAAAATGGTAATAGGAACATACATATCGATAATTACCTTAAATGTAAATGGATTAAATGCTCCAACCAAAAGACATAGACTGGTGGAATGGATACAAAAACAAGACCCGTATATATGCTGTCTACAAGAGACCTACCTCAGACCTAGGGACACATACAGACTGAAAGTGAGGGGATGGAAAAAGATATTCCATGCAAATAGAAGTCAAAAGAATGCTGCAGAAGCAATTCTCATATCAGACAAAACAGACTTTAAAATAAAGACTATTACAAGAGACAAAGAAGGACACTACATAATGATCCAGGGGTCAATCCAAGGAGAAGATATAACAATTGTAAATATTTATGCACCCAACATAGGAGCACCTCAATACATAAGGCAAATGCTAACAGCCATAAAAGGGGAAATCGACAGGAACACAATCATAGGAGGGGACTTTAACACCCCACTTTCACCAATGGAAAGATCATCCAAAATGAAAATAAATAAGTAAACATAAGCTTTAAATGATACATTAAAAAAGATGGACTTAATTGATATTTACAGGACATTCCAACCAAAAACAACAGAATACACATTCTTCTCAAGTGCTCAGGGAACATTCTCCAGGATACATCATATCTTGGGTCACAAATCAAGCCTTGGTAAATTTAAGAAATTGGAAATCGTATCAAGTATCTTTTCCAACCACATCGCTATGAGACTAGAAATCAACTACAGAAAAAAACTGTAAAAAATACAAACACATGGAGGCTAAACAATACATTATTAAATAACCAAGGGATCATTGAAAAAATCAAAGAGGAAATCAAAAAATACCAAGAAACAAATGACAATGAAAACACAACCCAAAACCTATGGGATGCAGCAAAAGCAGTTCTAAGAGGGAAGTTTATAGCAATACAATCCTACCTCAAGAAATAAGAAACATCTAAAATAAACAACCTAAACTTACACCTAAAGCAATTAGAGAAAGAAGAACAAAAATACCCCAAAGTTAGCGGAAGGAAGGAAATCATAAAGATCAGATCAGAAACAAATGAAAAAGAAGTGAAGGAAACAATAGCTAAGATCAACAAACTAAAACTGGATCTTTGAGAAAATAAACAAAATTGATAAACCATTAGCCAGACTCATCAAGAAAAAAAGGGAGAAGACTCAAATCAATAGAATTAGAAATGAAAAAGGAGATTAACAACTGACACTGCAGAAATACAAAGGATCATGAGAGATTACTACAAGCAACTATATGCCAATAAAATGGACAACCTGGAAGAAATGGAAAATTTCTTAGAAAAGCACAACCTTCCGAGACTGAACCAGGAAGAAATAGAAAATATAAACAGACCAATCACAAGCCCTGAAATTGAGACTGTGATTAAAAATCTTCCAACAAACAAACGCCCAGGACAAGATGGCTTCACAGGTGAACTGTATCACACATTTAGAGAAGAGCTAACACCTATCCTTCTCAAACTCTTCCAAACTACAGCAGAGGGAAGAACACTCCCAAATTCATTCTACGGGGCCACCATCATCCTGATACCAAAACCAGACAAAGATGTGACAAAGAAAGAAAACTACAGGCCAATATCACTGATGAATGTACATGCAAGAATCCTCAACAAAATACTAGGAAACAGAATCCAACAGCACATTAAAAGGATCATACACCATGATCAAGTGGGGTTTATCCCAGGAATGCAAGGATTCTTCAGTATATGCAAATCAATCAATGTGTTAAACCATATTAACACACTGAAGGAGAAAAACCATATGATCATCTCAATAGATGCAGAAAAAGCTTTTGACAAAATTCAACACCATTTATGATAAAAACCCTCCAGAAAGTAGGCATAGAGGGAACTTACCTCAACATAATAAAGGCCATATATGACAAACCCACAGCCAACATAGTTCTCCGTGGCAAAAAACTGAAATCATTTCCTCTAACATCAGGAACAAGACAAGGTTGTCCACTCTAACCACTATTATTCAACATAGTTTTGGAAGTTTTAGCCACAGCACAAAAAAAGAAAAAGAAATAAAAGGAATCCAAATGGGAAAAGAAGAAGTAAAGCTGTCACTGTTTGCAGATGACATGATACTATACATAGAGAATCCTAAAGATGCTACCAGAAAACTACTAGAGCTAATCAATGAATTTGGTAAAGTAGCAGGATACAAAATTAATGCACAGAAATCTCTTTCATTCCTATACACTAATGATGAAAAATCCGAAAGAGAAATTAAGGAAACACTCCCATTTACAACTGCAACAAAAAGAATAAAATACCTAGGAATAAACCTATCTAAGGAAACAAAAGACCTGTATGCAGAAAACTATAAGACACTGATGAAAGAAATTAAAAATGATACAAACAGATAGAAAGATATACCATGTTCTTGGATTCGAAGAATCAGCATTTTGAAAATCACTATACTACCCAAAGCAATCTACAGATTCAATGCAATCCCTATCAAACTATCAGTGGCATTCTTCACAGAACTAGAATAAAAAATTTCACAATTTGTATGCAAACACAAAAGACCCCGAATAGCCAAAGCAATCTTGAGAAAGAAAAACGGAGCTAGAGGAATCAGGCTCCCAGACTTCAGACTATACTACAAAGATACAGTAATCAAGACAGTATGGTACTGGCACAAAAACAGAAATATAGATCAATGGAACAGGATAGAAAGTGCAGAGGTAAACCCACACAAATATGGTCACCTTAATTTTGATAAAGGAGGCAAGAATATACAATGGGGAAAAGACAGCCTCTTCAATAAGTGGTGCTGGGAAAACTGGACAGGTACATGTAAAGGAATGAAATTAGAACACTCCCCAACACCATACACAAAAATAAACTCAAAATGGATTAAAGATCTAAATGTAAGGCCAGGCACTATCAAACTCTTAGAGAAGAACATAGGCAGAACACTCTATGACATAAATCACAGCAAGATCCTTTTTGACCCACCTCCTAGAGAAATGGAAATAAAAACAAAAGTAAACAAATGGGACCGAATGAAACTTAAATGCTTTTGCACAGCAAAGGAAAACCTAAAGAAGACAAAAAGACAACCCTCAGAATGGGAGAAAATATTTGCAAATGAAGCAACTGACAAAGGATTAATCTCCAAAATTTACAAGCAGCTCATGCAGCTCAATATCAAAACAACAAACAACCCAATCCAAAAATGGGCAGAAGACCTAAATAGTCATTTCTCCAAAGATATACAGATTGCCAACAAACACATGAAGGGATGCTCAACATCACTAATCACTAGAGAAATGCAAATCAAACCTACAATGAGGTATCACCTCACACCAGTGAGAATGGCCATCATCAGAAAATCTACAAACAATAAATGCTGGAGAGGGTGTGGAGAAAGGGAACCCTCTTGCACTGTTGGTGGGAATGTAAATTGATATAGCCACTATGGAGAACAGTATGGAGGTTCCTTAAAAAACTAAAAATAGAACTACCATACGATCCAGCAATCCCACTACTGGACATATACCCTGAGAATACCATAATTCAAAAAGAGTCATGTACCACAATGTTCATTGCTGCTCTATTTACAGTAGCCAGGACATGGAAGCAACCCAAGTGTCCATCGACAGATGAATGATAAAGAAGATGTGGCACATATATACAATGGAATATTATTTAGCCATAAAAAGAAATTAAACTGAGTTATTTGTAGTGAGGTGGATGGACCTAGAGTGTGTCATACAGAGTGAAGTAAGTCAGAAAGAGAAAAACAAATACCTTATGCTAACACATATATATGGAAACAAACAAACAAAAAAGGTTCTGAAGAACCTAGGGGCAGGACAGGAATAAAGACGCAGACGTAGAGAATGGACTCAAGGACGCGGGGAGTGGGAAGGGTCAGCTGGGACGAAGTGAGAGAGTGGCATGGACATATATACACTACCAAATGTAAAATGGATAGCTAGTGGGAAGCATCCACATAGCACAGGGATATCAGCTCGGTGCTTTGTGACCTCCTAGAGGGCTGGGATAGGGAGGGTGGGAAGGAGACGCAAGAAGGAGGAGATATGGGGATATATGTATATGTATAGCTGATTCACTTTTTTATAAAGTAGAAACTAACACACCATTGTAAAGCAATTATACTCCAATAAAGATGTTAAAAATATATATATATATCACTGGTGATGTTTTACATAGTTGTTTTAGTAAGGTGGGTAAAGATAGACTACAGAGAGTGAATCAGGTTCCTAGATACAAAGTCAATATTAGAAAATAAATTTTATTTCCATATGCCAAAAACAAAGTTAGAATATAAAATTTTAAAAGATTCTATTCATGCTGGTTACATGAGTTTTTTCAGTTTGTGAGAATTCAGCAAGGTATTCACTTATATGTACTTTTCTGTTTGTATATTATACTTTACTAAAAAGATTTTAAAATATCACTTCCAATAGAGTCAAATTACAAATTACCGAAGAATGGAACAAAGGATGTATAAGATGTCTACAAGGAAAATTATTGAGAGATATTAAAGAAGTCCTAAATAAGTGAGGAGATATACATAGATTTGGAAAACTTAATTTGACTTAAGAGAATAGAGTGCCCAAAAACAGACCAAGCTACATTTGGGCACTTAATAAATGACAGAATTGGCACTGCTCATCAGTGAAAAAAGTATGGACTTTTCAATAAGTAGTGCTAGGATAAATGGGTATTTACATGGAAAATCAAAATTGGACCCCTACATCATTCTGTGTACAGAAAACAGTTGCAGGTGAATTAAAGACTTAAATGTGAAGGCAATATTGTAAAGCTTTTATTAGATAATAAAGAATAATTTCAAGAATATCTTGGTGGTACTAAAGGATTTCTTAAAGAAGACATAATATAAAGGAATTATAAATGAAAAGAGAGTGAAAAGACAAGCCAGAGATGAAGGAGAAGGTATCTGCAAAACATGTGGGGGCGGGGAGGTTTGCAATAAATATAACTGAACAGTGACTAGAATCTACAGTATATAAAGAAGTACGTTTTAAAATCAGTCAGAGACAGACACAATAGAAAAATGGGCAAGAATAGAACAGGAATTTTACAGAAAAGAAAATATACATGGTCAATAAACACATGAAAAAGTGATCAACCGGTCATCCAGGTAATGAAAATTAAAACCACGTGAAGTTTATCACTCCACACCCACTAGATTGGCAACTATTTAAAATTCTGACAGAACATGGGGAATATAACTACATGGGGACTGCTCAGCAACAGGACTCTCACACATTGGAATACTCTGGAAGACAGCTGGGTGTATATGTACCCTATGACCAAGTAATTCTAGGTATATACCTTAGAAAATTCTTATGCATCAGGATACATGAACAAGAATGTATTGTTGATAATAGCTAAAAACTGGAAACTGAAACTGTTGTTCCATCAACAGTAGAAAGAATAAATAGTGGTATAATCATACCAATGGAAAACTATACTGAAATGGAAATAAAAGAACTACAGCTATATGCAACATACGAACTTTTCACACACAATGTTGAATGGAAGATGTAAGACACAAAAGATTACATACAGTATGATTCCACTTATATAAAGTTTAAAAGTAAAGAAAACTATTGGGTTGGCCAAAAAGTTCGTTTGGGTTTTTGGTAAGATGTTATGGAAAAACCCGAACGAACTTTTTGGCCAGCCCTATAAATTATGCTGTTTAGAGATGTATACACAGGTGGCACTACTATCAAGGAAAGCAAAGTAATTACTACCACAAGAGTCAGGAGTGGTTACCTCTGGAGGGAAGGGAGGGGATCGTGACCTGTGAGGGCTATATATGGGTGCTAGAAATGTTTTGTTTTTCAACCTAAGTGTAACTACATGGGTGTTCACTTTATAATTATTAATAAACTATATACATGATTTATGCAATTTTCTGTAGGTATGCTGTATCTCACCAAAAAAATGTATGAGTGAATCACATGTGTTGCTAAGCAGTGTAAACATTTTTGAGGAGCTTAACTCTAAAGGGAAGCAGATAGGGTAGCAGTTACAGGAGAATTCAGGATTGAAGGAATTTGTGTACATGTTCACCAAAATGCAGGTACAAGAATATTCATAGCAGCACTATTCATAATAGCTCCAACCTGGAAATTACCCAAATGCCCATGCAACAGTACAAAGAATAAATAAACTGTGGTATATTCACCAATGGAATATGTATAGTAATGAAAATGAATGAACTACAACTACATGCAATAATATGGATGAATCTCACAAGCATAATGTTGAGTTAGGGTTACTAGATTTAGCAAGAGAAAAAAAATACAGGGCATCTAGTTAAATTTGAATTTCAGATAAATGATGAATCATTTTTAATATATATATATGCTCCATGCAAAAGGATTCAGATTTAACTGGACATCCTGTATTTTCTTTGGCAAGCTTACACTGGATGAAAGAAGTCAGACACAAAGGTTACCCTCTGGGGAAGATAGAGACTGGAAGTGGGCACGGTGGTAATTCTGGGATGCTTGTAATATTGTTTCTTGATCTGGGTGCTAGTTAGATGGGTATATTCACGTTGTGAACATTCACCAAACTGTATAATTATGATTTGGGCAACTTTCTATATGTATATTATTCTTCAATTGAATAATCTATCTGTTATCCATCTGTAATCTATTTATAATCTACCTGGCAGTGATCTGAACATGTTTTATATTCAAAGTCACAACAAAAAGTAGGGATAAACTTAACAAGAAATGTACAGCACCCAAACTGACTAAAGGGAGAGAAATGCCTTGAATGGGTAATTTAATCCAGAATATAAATGGTCTATAAATATAAAAGTATATTCAATTCACTAATAACTACAGAAATGAAAATGAGATACCACTTTTCACTTATCAAATTGGTAATAATAGTAGAAAAGTGAAAAAACTTTAGAAAAATGAATAATCTCATCCCTTCATGGGGATTTTAAAAATGTAGAGGGATTTTAGGAAGACGGTAGGTTAAAGACATCCCAGATCCCCTCTATTCCCAAGTCTGATCCATCTACTCTGTTCTTGAGCCAAGTAGGTACTGCAGTCAGCCAAGAGAATGAGGTCACAGGATGGGTCTGAGACCTGAGAATAAGGGGTGACGCAGGGTTTTTCATCTCTGGAACAGATGAGAGCTCTGGGCTACTGGCCTGGGGTCTGATGTAGGACAGCCAAAGTGCAAGGATGGGAACACAGTTCCTGGTGAAGACTTGGCCTGCAGGACTCTATGAACTCCTAGGGGACAGGTGATATTACCTATGTGAGTATGCCAGGTTTTCCTGGATCTGAAAATGCTGAGAAGAAACTGAAGAGTTGGATTGGGTCCTCCCCACCTTGAGACAAGGACAGCACCAGGGAACAAGAGTATAGAGAGGCCCCTCTTGATGCCTCCCAAGAGTGTGACAAGCTGACTGACAACATGCCTGCTGCTACAGTCCTGGCTCATGGGCAGAAATCACTGTGGCTTTTCCACTCAACATAGCTGCTACAATGTAAGGCACCCCAGCATTAGACGAGCCCCAATGAGCAAAGGAAAATAACAATACACATAAGGAGACCCAGAAACCAATAAAAGAAACAAGCAGAACGCTTAGAATAGGCCTTTTATAAAATAGAGTTGCTGAAAGGAAGCAGACAACTTAGCTTAAAAAAGATCTGTCAAGGAGATTAAAGTACAGCTTTACTTTCTGGAACTAAAAGAATTAGATACCATTTACCAAAACCAGTAGCTATTATCATTCCAAATATTAAAACACTAAAACTATTCCAATTAAAATCAGAAACTAGATTCCTCCCAAGGAAAGCAACTTTACAAGCGCAGGATGTGTCCTTCATCATGTTTCTTGCTAATAAACAAAAAATAAGAGAATTAAATAACAGGAACAAATATTGGCAAAGAGATAATTTTCGTTTTACTGATATGACTTTATACTAAGAAAATTTAAGACTTTAGTTAAAAAAAAAGCTTAGAACAGAGCTATATGGATCAAGATGGATGAATCTCACAAACATAACACTGAGGAAAAAATCAGTGATGAAAAAACAAATACATTATGAAACCACTTATGAAAAGTTTGGAAACAGGCAAAATACCACTACATATCATTAAGGGATACAAGAATAAGGAAATTAATGGAAAAGATAAACACCACATTCAGAATGGTAGTTACTTTCACACCTCAATCTGATGCAACCTGCCCTGATTCCTTCACCAAAAACCTCAGTGGACAAATCCGTTTCTTTTCAGGCCTCATCTTATGTAACCACTCTGAAACATTTGACACAGGTAACAATCCCTTCGTTCTAGAAACTCTTATTTCGTTTTTTTAGCTACTACTATCCTGTGTCCCTTGAACCTCTTTAATTGGCTCCTTTACTATTGACTCTTAAATATTAGTGCTCCTTATTAATATTTAGTGTTGGCTCTCTCAATATCTAGTCTTTCTCTACAAAACTCTCTCTGGGCAACCTCACCCATAGATTCCAAATATTTATCTCCAGCCCAGACTTTGCTTTTAAGTTCTAGTTCTGAATTTCCCCTTTCTTCCTGGACTTTTCTAATATGCATTCCAAATCTGACACATCCAAAATCAAACTCCTTATCTTTCTCTCTGCTGTCTGCTTCCTATATACCTGTGTCTTGCTTTCTCACTGGCTTCCCTTTCAGCTAAAGGCATCTCCCACTTGATCTAAGACTCAATTGTGATTTTGTCATAAACTTCTTTGCCTCATAAATCAAATCTGACACTTGAGTACACCTCCTTCCTCCACCCCCCGTAATGCAATATGCAACAAAATTCTGATGAGCCATATCCACCCACTGAAAATATCCTAGAGGGGCTAGCAACCTTCTTAGCTCTTGATAGGTAGAAAATGATTCCCTCTAACAGTGGGGGGCTTGGCTTTGGGAATGATATTTTGTTAGCTAAAGAAAACTTAATTCCGCTGGTACAAGTCACATTCCCACAAGCCTTTTCCACCCTCAAAAATCTACCTCAAATGATGACAATCACCCTAGCAAGCTCCTAGGTGGTCTTAGTTCATCTGAGCTTGTTTATAAATATCAGTAGGGCCCCTATATTCCTTATTAACCACCACTCAGAGCAAGTGAAACCACAGAAGATGGAATTAATAATTATTAAGAGGGTAATATATACTAGGAATTATGTTACATTTTTTTACAATATGAGTTCACTTAATCCTCACATCTTTGTGGGGGTATATATTCAAATCCTATTATACAAATGAGGAAATTGAAGCTCTGAAGTTAAAAAAAAAAGGAACCTGGAATGTAGGGGCAAAACTCTCTAATGAAATTGAGTTAAATTCCTTTGAGAGCTCTTAAAAGTCTTTGAAGATGCTGCCAAGTGAGAAAGCTGGCAGCCACTTTTTTTTTTTTTTTACTGTATGATATCATTTATAGGTGGACATAAAAAAAAACTGAACTCACAGAAACAGAGAGCAGAAAAGTGGTTGCCAGGGGCTTGGGGATGGAGGAAACAAGAAAATGTTGGTAAAAAGGTACAAATTTTCAGTTATAAGATTAATAATGTCTGAGAATCTAATGTATAGCATGGTGACTAAAATTGATTATACTGTATTGTATAATTGTACCAAGAGTACAACTTAAATGTAGATACTCTCACCAAAAAAAGTGATCAATGTGTTAATTAACTCAAGGGGGGTAATCCTTCCACAATGTATAAATATATCAAATTATCACATTGTACACTTTAATATCTTGCAATTTTATTTGTCAATTAAACCTCAATAAAGCTGAAAAATAAGGGTAATTATTATTATTATTTTTTTTGCGGTACGCGGGCCTCTCACTGTTGTAGCCTCTCCCGTTGCGGAGCACAGGCTCCGGACGCGCAGGCTCAGCGGCCATGGCTCACGGGCCCAGCCGCTCCGCAGCATGTGGGATCCTCCCGGACCGGGGCACGAACCCATGTCCCCTGCATCGGCGGGCGGACTCCCAACCACTGTGCCATCAGGGAAGCCCAAGGGTAATTATTTTGATAATCCAGACATTATATAAGGCACCTACTAAGTTCCTGCAATTGATTAGGCTGGAGAACACAGATATGAAAAATAGTGAGGCAGTAGAATTGGGGGAACTTTTTCACAAGTTCACACTTGTTCAAGCACAGAGAGATCTGAAATGATTTTAGATTTCAAGCTTTTGTAATTAAGTCCAAACACACAAGGTGGTGCAATATAGTAAATAGATATTTAGAAAAAGGGTAAGTTGTGACAAAGCGAGAGAGTGGCATGGACATGTATACACTACCAGACGTAAAATAGATAGCTAGTGGGAAGCAGCTGCATAGCACAGGGAGATCAGCTCGGTGCTTTGTGACCACCTAGAGGGGTGGGATAGGGAGGGTGGGAGGAAGGGAGACGCAAGAGGGAAGAGATATGGGAACATGTGTGTGTGTATGGCTGATTCACTTTGTTATAAAGCAGAAACTGGCACACCATTGTAGAGTAATTATACTCCAATAAAGATTAAAAGAAAAGAAAAAGAAACTTTGGAGAACTGGTAATGTGTTCAGTTTTAAACATTCTGAACTAGTGAGAAAACTAGTCTAAAAGGAAAGTTTCATTATGGTTAAGAAGTTCAGAGAAGCAGTTAAGGCAGGAGATTCAGGTATATTGTTTATCACCATACATAGAATTATAATACAGAAATTAGTTTAAAATTCTGAGAGTGGATAAGAAAGATAAGATGTAAGATTAGATTGAAAAGTTTTGTGTGGTATCCCACAGGGACCGATAATTAATTGTTCAAGTCAGTTACATTAACTCCAATCAGCAAATATATTATGCAGCCATTCTGTGCCAGGTACCATTCTAAGTTTTGAGGATACAATGGTAAAAAATATAAACTCACTGCCTTTCCTCTAAGAACCTATAGAATTCTTTGAGAACAGATCTTTATATCCATGATTAATAGTTTCCTATTACCTAGAACATATAATTTCAACTCCTACTTTTGGCATTTAATTATCTAAATGACTTGAATGAACCATTATTTACTGCTAATAGGCACATATACTTTTTGTTTACTCAGTGTAGTTTGACCCTTCTTCTGGAAACAGCACGTTTTACTTAAAATTATTCTCTCCCCAACCCTCAATCTATGGGTTTACTTGGAGAGAGGGTGGAGTATTTGACCCCACCTGTAGTTCAGAGTGGGCATGTGACTGAAAGCCAGCCCATCTGAGCCTTTTATGTCAAAGACCACAGTTCAGAAGGGGACAACTGGCCCTAATCACACCATCCAGACCTGAAGAGACTTCTGGAGAAGGATGGTAATGTTGGAGGAGGTCATGGTGTAATGGGGAAGAACAAATCTGATTCCATAAGGGATCTGTTTCTTTTACTTTAACCTTTGTATTCTATTGCTTTTGCTACAAGTTAAGAATGTTGCTTATAGCCTGAAATATACAGGATAGTCCATTCTCAAGGCTCTGCCCTTTAAAGATGTAACACTTTTCCATTCATATAGAGATAAAATGTTGCAGAACAGAGAATACCATTTGTCTTATTGGAGGTTTATAGGAACACTGTGACCAGACCTACTTAGACAGCTACAAGATCAATGGATTCTGGCACCAAGAAGTTTGTAGCAACAACCATACACACGCACTCCTTTTCGTATAAGAGAAGCTTGAATTCTAACTCTGGGAAGATGGTTCTTTGGGATACTAGTTCACCATCTTCTTGATCTGCTGGCTTTCCGAATAAAGTCACTATTCTTTGCCCCAACAATGCATCTCTTTATTTATTGGCCTGTTGTGCAGCGAGCAGTTCAAGCTTGGACTCAGTAATACTGGAGAGGATATTACCATAGATTGACCCATGAAATGGACCTGGGCATCTGGGGGCTCCTCATCCCCTTCCCTGTCCTTGGAACTTATGTGCTGTCCACCATTCCCACAGCTAGAGCCATTTTCAAGAATGCAGCCTTGAGAGAGTAAGGTCGTATTGAGACCATATGGACAGTGTACATGACTAAACTCAGTTAAGCCTCTATATAAACTTTAAGATTCTGGTGGGCAGGTGTGGAGATCCACTTGTCTTGCAGCTGCCCAACACAAGCCTCATGTTAAGTTCCCTTGCTTATTAAATCTGCCACCTACCAATCTGGAATGGCCCAGCAGCCACTTCTGAATCTATCACTGGTGGATCAGAAATGGCAAAATCCTTGAGACTGAAAGCAGATGAATTGGACTAACAGAAGAAAAAATATACAGGAGAGAACTGCTATGAAAAGGTGGCACCAACTCTAAGGGTAGTGTAGACTTGAAGGTAGTGGATCTAGCAAACAAGAGGGAGCCTTGGGATAACAATCAAGGTAATTGGTTGTAGTACCAGAGTAGGAGTAGGCCATTGGGCTAGTAGCCAATGATATGTCAGGAATAAGTCCAAACACAAACATAAAAACATGTAGAATAAAACCCTCTGTTAAAAGAGAACACCCAATTGGGCATAAATGAATGAATGAATGAATGAATGAACTCAAGATACATGGTTTCAATTAAGGGATACAAAAAGACATACCAAGCAAGGGCTAACAAAGAGAAAGTAGGTGAAGAAATATTAATCAGATACAATAGATATAATCATCTAAGAAGATATATGCCATGACACTTTATGCAGCCAGCAACATAGCTTAAAAATATATAATACAGGGGGCTTCCCTGGCAGCGCAGTGGTTGAGAGTCCACCTGCTGATGCAGGGGACACAGGTTCATGCCCCAGTCCAGGAAGATCCCACATGCTGCGGAGCGGCTAGGCCCGTGAGCCATGGCCGCTGAGCCTGCGTGTCCAGAGCCTGTGCTCCGCAACGGGAGAGGCTACAACAGTGAGAGGCCCGCGTACCGGAAAAAAAATATATATATATATATGTGTGTGTATATATATATATATATATATACGTATATATATATTATATATATATAAAATACATAAACAAAGAAATACAAGGAGAAACTGATAAATCCTTGGTCATAATGTAAGAAAATAGCATATTAAGTAAATAACAAGACAGGACATGGAGACTCTGAATAATACAATTAATGAGTTTATCTAATAGTTATACATAGAACTATATACCTAGCAGAAAACACCCTCTTTTCAAATATACATGGAATATTAACAAAGCTCAAACAAGAGTCAGACAAAATTTCAAAAAACAGAAATCACACACATTCATTGATCTTAATGCAATAAATCAGAAATTAACAACAAAAGAATACACAGAGACACCTTCTACCTAACTCTTAGGTTAAAGAGGAAATTAAAAAGGAAATCTCCTATTTAAAAATGAACAGTTAGAGTACTATTTCTCAAAATTATATGATTATATCCAAGTGGTACTTAGAGGAAAATGTATAGTTTTAAATAGATCTTTTGGGACTTCCCTGGTGGCGTAGTGGTTAAGAACCCGCCTGCCCATGCAGGGGACACGGGTTCGATCCCTGGTCTGGGAAGATCCCACATGCCGTGTAGCAACTAAGCCCGTGTGCCACAACTACTGTGCCTGTGCTCTAGAGCCCACGTGCTGCAACTACAGAAGCCCGTGTGCCTAGAGCCCGTGCTCTGCAACAAGAGAAGCCACCGCAATGAGAAGTCTGCGCACCGCAACGAAGAGTAGCCCCCGCTCACCACAACTAGAGAAAGCCTGCACACAGCAACGAAGACCAGACGCAGTCAAAAATAAATTAAAAAAAAAAAAAAAAATATATATATAAAACTTGGCAAAATCTTCGAACCAAAACAAGGAGAGCATACATACAAAAAAAAGTTATAGGTTACTCTCTCATAGGAACAGATATATAAATGCCCTAAATTGGAAACTAGTATGTGAATCCTGCAATGTACAGAAAGAGTAATTTATCATGATCAACTGGGGATGATTCAATGACAGAAAATTTATTTTTACAGTTTATTCTATCAATAGGTTGAAAAAAAGAAAAACTACATGTTCATTAATGCCCAATCAATGATAAAATTCAATAATCATTTCTTATTTTAAATATATATAATTCTTAGCAAACTAGGACTAAAACTAGGACTTCCTTAACTTGATAAAGGCTATCTGCCAGTAGATTAAGGTGAAACACTAGCAATGTTCTGGTTAGAGCAAAAAAAAGAAAAAAAGAGATGAGAATGGTTACTATCATTGGTACTATTCAAGCTTACACTGGAAAAGATATGAAAAGAAATAAGATATAAATGTTGGAAAGGAAGAGGCCAAAGTATGTACTTGAAAATAACGTGAATACCTACCTAGGAAATCCAAGAAACACAACTGACAAATTATGGGAAACTAAGAATGCAATTCAGCCATGTGGTTGGATATAAGATGGAAATTTGAAAATTAATACTTTTCTTAAACAGGATTAGAAAATAAAAATAGAAAACGAGGTATTCAAAATAGCAACAAAAACTATAATATTCCAGAATAGGCCTACCAGGATATGTGGTGTAAGAATTACATTAAGAAAACTACAAAGCTTACTGAAAGACATAAAAGAAGACTTGAATAAATGTGGAGAGATCATGCTCATGGATGGGTAGGCTCAGTTATACTTAATCTATAAGCTGAATTTAAGTTCTCAATAAAAATCCCAAAAAGATTTTTCATAGAACCTGACAACTTGATTCTAAAATTCACCTGGGCAAGAAAATAATCAAAACAGTTCTGATAAAAGAAAAGTGAGGTGAAACTTGCCCTCCCAGAGATTAATATATACTGTGATGAACTGTATTTATTAAAAGGTTTGGGACTTCCCTGGTGGCGCAGTGGTTAAGAATCCGCCTGCCAATGCAGGGGACACGGGTTCGAGCCCTGGTCCGGAAAGATCCCACATGCCGCGGAGCAACTAAGCCCGTGCGCCACAACTACTGAGCCTGCACTCTAGAGCCCGTGAGCCACAACTACTGAAGCCCGTGCACCTAGAACCCGCGCTCCACAACAAGAGAAGCCACCACCGTGAGAAGCCCGTGCACCGCAACGAAGAGTAGCCCCCACTCGCAGCAACTAGAGAAAGCCCTCACGCAGCAACAAAGACCCAACGCAGCCAAAGATAAATAAATAAATAATTTTAAAAAATAATAATAAAAAATAGGGCTCCCCTGGTGGTGCAGTGGTTGAGAGTCCGCCTGCCAATGCAGGGGACATGGGTTTGAGCCCTGGCCGGGAAGATCCCACATGCCGCGGAGCAACTGGGCCCGCGTGCCACAACTGCTGAGCCTGCGCTCTAGAGCCCGTGAGCCACAACTACTGAAGCCCGCACGCCTAAAGCCCGTGCTCCACAACAGGGGAAGCCACAGCAATGAGCAGCCCGTGCACCACAATGAAGAGTGGCTCCCGCTCGCCGCAACTAGAGAAAGCCCGCGCGCAGCAACAAAGACCCAACGCAGCCAAATATAAATAAATAAAATTTATTAAAATAATAATAATAATAAATAAAAGGTTTAAGAATAAACAAATTCACTAATAGGGCAGAATAGTGTCCAGAAATAGACACACACACATATGGTCAACTCAATACACCAATATACTAAGGCAGTTCAGTAGGTAAAGGACCTTCTTTTTAATAAATGGTGCTAGAAGGGCTGGATATTCATGGGGGGGTGGAGGATGATCTTCAACCCCTATCTCACTTTATAACCAAAAACTAATTCAAGATAGATTATACAACTAATGTAAAAGCTAAAACTATAAAGCTTCAAGTAGAAAACATAGGAAATTATCGTCATCACTTTGGGTATGCAAAGGTTTCTTGGACAGGATACCAACAGCTCTAAGCATTAGAGAAAAAAACCGATAAACTGAACTTCATCAAAATTAAAATTTTTGTGCAAATCAAAACTACAATAAGATACCACCTCACACTGGTCAGAAAGGCCATCATTAAAAAGTCTACAAATAACAAATGCTGGAGAGGGTGTGGAGAAAAGGGAACTCTCCTACACTATTGGTACAAATGTAAGTTGGTGCAGCCACTATGGAAAACAGTATGGAGGTTCCTCAAAAAACTAAAAATAGAGTTGCCATATGATCCAACAATCCCACTCCTGGGCATATATCCAGACAAAACTATAATTCAAAAAGATACATGCACCCCTATGTCCATAGCAGCACTATTCACAATAGCCAAGACATGGAAACAACCTAAACGTCCATCGACAGATGAATGGATAAAGAAGATGTGGTACATATATACAACTGAATACTACTCAATCATAAAAAAGAATGAAATAATGTCATTTGCAGCAACATGGATGAGCCTAGAGATTATCATACTAAGAGAAGTCAGAAAGAGAAAGACAAATAACCATATGATATCACTTATATGTGGAATCTAAAATATGACACAAATGAACATACCTATGAAAGAGAAACAGACTCACAAACATAGAGAACAGACTTGTGGTTGCCAAGGGGGAGGAGGGAGTAGGGGAGGGAAGGATTGGGAGTTTGGGATTAGTAGATGTAAAGTATTATATTAAACAACAAGGTCCTACTGTATAGCACACTATAGTCAATATCCTATGATAAACCATAATGGAAAAGAATATGAAAAAGAATATATATATGTATAAACTGAGTCAGTTTGCTGTACAGTAAAAATTAACACAACACTGTAAATCAACTATACTTAAATAAAATTTTTTTAAAAAGCTGTGATGGGGAATTCCCTGGCGGTCCAGTAGGTAGGACTCAGTGCTTTCACTGCCGTGGCCCAGGTTCAGTCCTTGGTCTGGGAACTAAGATCCCACAAGCTGCGTGGTGCAGCAAAACAAAACAAAAACAAACAACAGAAAACTATAATGAGATGTATTTGATGCCCACTAGAATTTCTAAGACATCTTTATTTATGAAGCTGTGATAAGATGGAACTTTCAATAACATTGCTGGAGCATAAAACAGTACAAACCATATTACAGAATTGTTAGGCACTTTCTTATAAAATTAAGCATATATCTACCTCTTCCACTCCTAGGTAATTACCCAGGAGAAATGAAAATGTATGTTAACAAAAAGACCTGTACACGAATGTTCAGGGCAGCCTTATTCATAATAGCTAAAAACTGGAAATAACCCTAATTTCCATCAATAGGAAAACTGAAGAACAAATAGTGGTATAATCATATAATGGAATACTACTCAGCAGTACAAAGGAACACATTATTAATCAAAGCAAGAACATGAAAAAAATCTGCCCAAAAAATCTTAAGTTGAGCAAAAGAAGCCAGACACATGAAAAAATTATATGATTCCATTTCTATGAAGTCTAAGAACATGTAAAATTAATCTATGGTGATAGAAGTCAGAAAGTGGTTGCTTAAAGTGGAATGTGGGAAGGGTGGATTGACTGGAAAAAACACAAGAGAACTTTCTAGGGGAGATGGAAATGTTTTTTATCACGTTTTCATTGGTATTTACATGAGGGCATATAACTATCAAAACTCAAGAAATTGAGCATTTAAAATATGGGCATTTTATTGCGTATAAACTTTACCTCAAGAAAAAAGTATATAGTAAGAAATACACACATAAGACATGAATCGAAAGATTAAAAAAGTTAAAAAATGAGACTAAGAAAAATATATGCAACAAGGGATTAATATCTAGAATACAGAAACAACTCCTGAAGTCAACAGGAAAAATAACAAGAAAAACAAGAAAAAGTCAACCTGAAAGAAAAAAAACCAAAACAAAGGGTATGAGCAGGGAATTCACAGAAATGGAAAGAGAAATGGCCAGTAACATAAAAAGATGCTTAATTTCATAAGTAATTGGGGAAATACAAGTTCTATAAAAATAACATGCAATGTTCAAGATAGGGGAAAATAAAAAAGGTCAATAATATCCAATATTGTCAACGGTACAGTGAAACATAGTCTCATATATTGTAGGTATGTGCATACTGGGACAGACATTTTAGAGGACAATATTTAGCAGTATTTAAAAATCTGAAATGTGTACACCCTTCAAACTAGCAATTTCTCTTCCATGTATATAACCTAGAGAATACTCTCACTTGTATATCACATACAAGGCTATTGACTGAGGCATCATTTTGCAATAGCCAGGAACTGAACAACCTAAATGTCAGTCAAAACAGGAATAAACAAACAAGGTAGACTTTGTATACTGTGGAATCCTAGATAGCAGTTGTAAAAATGAGATAGACTTATATACTAATACAAAAAGATTTCAAACATATATTGCTGAGATAAAAGCAAGCTGAAAAACAATATATGCAGTATGATAGCATCTATCTTTAAAAACAACAGGAAAGGGCTTCCCTGGTGGCGCAGTGGTTGAGAGTCCGCCTGCCGATGCAGGGGACACGGGTTCGTGCCCTGGTGTGGGAAGATCCCACATGCCGCGGAGCGGCTGGGCCCGTGAGCCACGGCCGCTGAGCCTGCACGTCCGGAGCCTGTGCTCCGCAACGGGAGAGGCCACGACAGTGAGAGGCCCGCGTACCGCAAAAAACAAAAACAAACAAACAAAAAACAGGAAACACCAATAAAAATATATACACAGAAAAACATCTTGAATGCTACCCACCAGGCAGGTAAAAGTAGTTACCTCTAGATTAGGATTAGGTGGTAAATCAAGGGGGATTTTATCTTCATCCATATTGCTTATGTTTGTATACCAGGAATTGATTCATGTACTACTTGTGTAATTAAAAGGAAATAAATTGATTTAGCAATGCCAAAATTTTAAAAGGCATATAACAAATGTATTACTAAATGTGTGTGTGTGTGTGTGTGTATATATATATATATATATATATATATATATACACACACGTATATAGAAAAATATCTGGTGATGATACACACCCAACTTAATAGCCATGGTCAAACAAGAGCCTGGCTGAAAACTTAAAAGGAAGATCTGGGGAGTGAAATGTCCACTGGGGACTTTATTTTATTTTTTTAATATATTTTTAAAAAATAAATAAATTATTTATTTATTTTTGGCTGTGTTGGGTTTTTGTTCCTGTGTGCGGGCTTTCTCTAGTTGCAGCAAGTAGGGGCCACTCTTCGTTGTAGTGCACGGGCTTTTCATTGTGGTGGCTTCTCTTGTTGCAGAGCACGGGCTCTAGGCACTCGGGCTTCAGTAGTTGTGGCACACGGGCTTAGTTGCTCCGCAGCATGTGGGATCTTCCCAGACCAAGGTTCGAACCCATGTCCCCTGCACTGGCAGGCGGATTCTTAACCACTGCACCACCAGGGTAGTCCCTCCACTGGGAACTTTACTTTATTTAATTTATTTTTTAACATCTTTATTGGCATATAATTGCTTTACATTGTTGTATTAGTTGCTGCTCTATAACAAAGTGAATCAGCTCTACGTAAACATATATCCCCATATCCCCTCCCTCTTGCGTCTCCCTCCCACCGTCCCTATCCCACCTCTAGTCCACTGGGGACTTTAAAAAGCTCTGATATATTGCTGGAGAAAGCCATGTGCATGCTCAGGAAAGACCTAAAAATGTCAGTAAAGACCTAAAAGGCCCTCATCTTGTACCCTCTGGCTGACTTTGAGACCCTGCTCAAGAAGTAGAGACTAAGAGTTGTAAAGAACCTTAGCATTTAAGGTAATAAGCCGCAACACAAACTCAGAGCCCTAGGCAAATGCTGGAAGAGTTATAGGTTAAAGGCATTTAAGGAAATGAGACCAATCACTAGCTAACTACTAAAGTAACTGAGCAGACACTTCTGTGACCACAAACTATAGGGAGTTGTAGAATTAGTCCAGTAAAGTCATTAAAGGTATAAAAACAGTAAGTTAGATTTATTTTAGGAATACAAGATGGCTTAGCATCCAAAAAGCAATTAATGCAATATACCAACAGAAGAACCAAAATAACGTGATCATGTCAATAGATGATGAAAAAACATTTGACAAATTCATGATAAAAACACTCAATGAACTAGGTATAGAAGGGAATTTCCTCAACCTGGTAGGGGCATCTGTGAAAAACCCCCAGCTAACATCATACCTAATAGTAAAAGACTGAATGCTTTTCCCCTAAGATCAGGAACAAGACAACAATATCCACTCACGCCACTTCTATTCAACATTGTACTGGAGGTTCTAGCCAGGACAGTTAAACAAGAAAAGGAAATAAAGGTATCCAGATCAGAAAGGAAGAAGTAAAACCATCTCTGTTCACAGATGACATGATTTTGTAAACAGAAATCCTGAAGAATCCATCAAAAAAACTATTAGAAATAACAAGCTCAGCAAGCTTGCAGGCACAAGATCAATATACAAAGCTCAATAAATAATTTGAAAATGAAATTAAGTAAAAACAATTTCATTTACAAAAGCATTGAAAAGAATAAAATATTTAGGAGTAAATTTAACAAAAGTGTAAAACTTGTACTCTGAAAATTAAAAAAAATTTCTATTGAAAGATATTAAAGAAGACCTAAATAAATGGAAAGACATCTGCTGTTTATGAATTGAAGGACTTGAAAGAATTGAAAGATGCCAACACTCCCTAAATTGATCTACAGATTCAACACAATCCCTGTGAAAATCCCAGCTGGCTTCTTTGCAGAATATGACAAGCTGACCCTAACATTCATATGAAAATGCAAAGGACCCAAAACAGCCAAAACAATCTTGAAAAAGAACAAAGCTGGAGCCCTCACACTTCCCCATTTCAAAATTTATTACAAAGCTACAGTAATGAGGACAGTGTAGTAATGGCATAAGGATACACATATAGATCAATGGAATAGAACTGAGAGTCCAATTGCTTCTTGACAAGGATGCCAAGACAATTCAATGGGTAAAGAATAGTCTTTTCAAAAAATGATGCTGGGATAACTGAATATCTACATGCAAAAGATTAAAGTTTGGACTGCCACTTTACACTATATACAAAAATTAACTCGAAATGGATCTCCGACCTATATTTAACATTGAAAACTATAAAACTCTTAGAAGAAAACAGAGACGTAAATCTTTGTGACCTTGGATTAGGCAATGATTTTTTAGATATGATGCCAAACACCAAGCAACAAGAGAAAAAACAGATGAATGGAATTCATCTAAAAATTTTAAATGTGTGCTTCAAAGGACATCTTCAATAAAGTGAAAAAGCAACCCAAAGAATGGAAGAAAACATTTGCGAAGCATAATATAACTGATATGGGGCTAGTATCCAGAATGTGTAAAGAACACACACAACTCAACAATAAAAAGATAAATAACCCAATTTAAAAAATGGGCAATGAATCTGAATGGACATTTTTCCAAAGATGATACACGAATTGCCAAGAAGCGCATGAAACATTATTAGCCGTCAGGGAAATGCAAACCAAAACCACAACGAGGTACCACTTCATACTCACTAGGATGGCTATAATTAAAGACATAATAAAACTAAGAATATGGAGAAATTACAATCCTTTATATATTGTTGGTAAGAAGGTAGAATAGGTACAGTTGCTATGAAAAACAGTCTGACAGTTCTTCAAAAAGTTAAACATAGAGTTATCATTTGACTGAGCAATTCCACTTAGGTATATACCCAAGAGAAATAAAAACACACATCCACACAGAAACTTGTACATCAGTGCTCATAGCAGCATTACTAATAAAAACCAAAAGTGGAAACAACCCAAATGTCCATCAACAAATGAATGGATAAATAAAAACTCAATATATTCATGTAGTGGAATATTGTTTGGCAATAAAAAGGAATGAAGTACTGATACATGTTACAACATGGATGAACCTTGAAAAGATATTAAATGAAAGAATCCAGTCATAAAAGATCACATATTGTATGATTACATTTATATGAAATGTCCAGAATAGGCAAATCCATAAAGATAGAAGGATTAGTCACTGCCTGGAGGTGGGGTGGTGGGGGGTGGACAATGGAAAAAAATGAGTGACTGCTAATGGGTATAGGTTTCTTTTGGGGGTGATGAAAATATTCTAAAATTTATTGTGGTGATAGTTGTACAACTTTGTGAATATACTAAAAAATCACTGAATTGTACACATTAAAAAAGTGGGTTTTATGGTATATTAATTACATATTAATTTTTTTTAAAAGAAATTTAAACAGCTACCATATGACCCACGTATAACACTCCTAGGTTATACCTAAAGAGAAATTAAAACATTTGTCCACACAAAAACTTATATATAGATGTTCACAGAGCAATATTCAAAATAGTCAAATTGGATACAACTGATGAATGGGCAAACAAAATGTTGTATATCTGGGGCTTCCCTGGTGGCGCAGTGGTTGAGAGTCCGCCTGCCGATGCAGGGGACACGGGTTCGTGCCCCGGTCCGGGAGGATCCCGCGTGCTGCGGAGCGGCTGGACCCGTGAGCCACGGCCGCTGAGCCTGCGCGTCCGGAGCCTGTGCTCCGCAGCGGGAGAGGCCACAGCAGTGAGAGGCCTGCGTACCGCAAAAAACAAACAAACAAAAATGTTGTATATCTGTACAATGGAATATGATTTAGCAATAAAATGAAGTGATGATATACACTGCAACATGGATGATCCTTGAAAACCTTATGTTAAGTGAAATAAGACAGTCACAAAAGACCATAAATTATATGATTCCATTTGTATGAAATATAGGTTAGTGGTTGCCTAGGGCTAGAAAATGGGGTTGGGATGGGGAGTGACTGCTAATGGGTATGAGTTTCTTTTTGGAGGTGATGAAAATGTTCTAAAATTAGATTGTGGTGATGGTTGCACAACTCTGAATATACAAAAGTCCACTGAAATGTACAGTTTAAACAGGTGAATTTTATGGCATGTGAATTATATCTCAATAAAGCTGTTAAAAAAAACTCAGAGGGCTTCCCTGGTGGCGCAGTGGTTAAGAATCCGCCTGCCAATGCAGGAGACACGGGTTCGAGCCCTGGTCTGGGAAGAGCCCACATGCGGCAGAGCAACTAAGCCCGTGTGCCACAACTACTGAGCCTGAGTGCCTAGAGCCGTGCTCCACAACAAGAGAAGCCACTGCAATGAGAAGCCTGCGCACCACCACGAAGAGTAGCCCCTGCTTGTTGCAACTAGAGAAAGCCTGCGTGCAGCAACAAAGACCCAACACGGCCAAAAATAAATAAATTAAATAAATAAATTTAAAAAACAAAAAATAAAAAACCTCAGACTGTACACCTAAAAAAAGATAGAGGAGGCAAAAGAACCTTTAAAAATAGTCTTAAGAAGGATAAATCTCAAAGTTCAAACATAGAACAAAAAGGGCACTTTTAAATACATTCAGAACAAAAAGCTGAATGAGGAAGAAATAGGTCTCTGCCCTGTGCCAGCAGTATAATAATGATAAATGACAAAGAGGTAAAATTCCTCAATTACTATTTCTGCTTCTGCCTTCTCAGTTCCCAAGAGGGAACTGAAGCCCAATATGAGTAAAGAATCATTGTAGTAAGGTAGTAAGCAAGAACTCAGCTACTTTAATAAGAGTTCAAATGTCTTGGACCAGATGAATTATAGCTGAGGGAACTGAGAGTAATTTCAAACAAGAACACTGAAGCTATGTCAATGATATTTGAGGAATCACAGAGAAGGATGTTCCGGAAGACTGGGCAGATGTAATTTCAATTTTCGAAAAAAGAGAGGTAAGTTAATTCCATAAATTACACACCAGTCAGTTTGATATAAGTCTTCTAGATTATTATAGAGATGGCTGGCAAGAACCTAGAAATGGAAGAATAAGCACTAGAAGCCAGCTTGAATTCACTTAGAAAAAGTCAATTTAGGCTAATCCTTCTTTCTTTTTTGTACTGTTACTAAGCTGGTAGCTATGAAAAATATGGTAGACATACAGTATATCTGGACATTAGCAAGGCATTTGAAAAAATCTTTTATGAGATCCTTAAGTACAAAATTGAGAAATGGGAGCTGGTTGTTAATTTTTGTTAGCTAGATTAATAACTGCTTGAAAGACCATTCCCAAAGCATGCAGATTACCAGGTCATTATCATGCTAGACGCAGGTTTCTAATAGTGTATACCATGGGGTTCTCCTAGCCTTAGGAGCTTCATCATTTATATCCAACCACTTAAATGAAGATATGGAAACCATGCTGATGAGGTTTATAAGTGACAACATCTGGGAAGGATAGTGAATACTTGGGATGACAGAATCAGGATATTGATTTTAATTATAAGTAGTTGGGAGTAACAAAACAAAACAAAAACTAAAACTTGCCTGGGCCAGATGAAATCAAACCAAGGACCAGATCCAAATCTCACACCTAAATTAGAAAATGAGTGCAAGGGAGAGAAACAATTTTTCACTGTTTCTGAAATCAGCCTCAAACTTGAATTGTAGTTACTGTTAGAATGTGACCTGAAATATTCCGGTCAAGACACCAACAACAGCAGTAAGAGTACTAGAAGTTTTTATCTATGACTGTAGCCTTAATTATTCTCACCCTCTTTTAGACGATCCCCTTCGGCCTTGGTTTTCTTCTGTCTTTCTGATCCAGCAAGGTCTACAAGATGCAGCTTGGAGCGAAAGCTGCTATTCCTGTGATGATAACAGGACACAAGTGAGAATGGTACACAAGCTTGAGGGTAGGTGAGTATCAAAGCTCACCTGCCAGTTCTCATTTTCTTTCACATCAGTCCAAATGGCTCCATTCATTACTCATGCTCAGAGTACTGATGTCTGGTTATTTTTCAAATCAAGAAGCAAGCTATTATTCAACTTTAGTATAACTAATGTTAAAAATCTTGACTCTTACTTGTAACTTGAACTTACTTGTCACTTTTCTTTCTTTGCTCTATGGAGATTGTAAAGATGGCATGAGATCGGGATGACTGGGAGTTCATAGCTGTGGAGGCCACAGTCCTACAGTTGTTGCCCTGCTCCAAACAGGAAACAGTATCCAGGGCGACTAAAACAGTCTTCTCAGTGAGTCCCACAATCTAATTCAGAGAAAGAAAATACTCTCTTATGATTCGACTTCAAATACTTCATCAGAAATATAAGGATTGGTGGTTTAAAAAATAATGCCTTGATGTTCCAGTAGAACCTCAATAAATAGTCACAGTAATAAGGGCTGGGTTGTTTTAAAAATTTATTTTATTTATTTTTGGCTACGTTGGGTCTTCATTGCTGTGTGTGGGCTTTCTCTAGCTGTGGTGAGTGGGGGCTACTCTTTGTTGCGGTGCATGGGCTTCTCGTTGCGGTGGCTTCTCTTGTTGTGGAGCACGGGCTCTAGGTGTGTGGGCTTCAGTAGTTGTGGCTCACAGGCTCTAGAGCGCAGGCTCAGTAGTTGTGGCGCACGGGCTTAGTTGCTCCATGGCATGTGGGATCTTCCTGGACCAGGGCTCGAACTCATGTCCCCTGCACTGGCAGCTGGATTCTTAACCACTGTGCCACCAGGGAAGTCCCATAAGGACAGTTTTAACTAGCAACTCTGTGATCACTGCAAACCAAGGTCTCCAGTCTTCGCTGGGTACCTCCAAAACAAGGATGCCAGTCAATACTAGAGCTACAAAAGACCTCTAGATTTTATGGTAGCAATGGATATGTGCCTTCCAGGGAGCCCCAAGTGAAGGTAAGTTTTGGCCCTAAGGACAGCAAGGGCAACACAAATAGCTATGGTTATTTCTCTTTGTTACATTCTCCTCCATGTGGCCCTGTGTTCCTCCCTATATCTTGGACCCATTTTATACCTCATACTCACTAGGGAAAATAGCATGGTACAATTTCCACTGGATTAGGAAGCCAGGAAAACAGGGTCCTAGGCTTGGTACTGTATCTACCCAGGAGAATTTGTACAAGTTAAAATTTCCTGGAGCCTCTGGAGATTGAACTAGATGATTACGAAGTCCCTTCTAGCCTCAATATGCTATGATTTTATTACCCCATAGCTCCCAAATCTATATCTGTGGCCCTAATTTCTAGTCCTATACTTCAAATTGCCTGCTACTTACACTTTGACATCAGTAAATTATGAAACCAAACTCATTTTCCTTCCACCAATACTGATTCTCTCCACTACTTCTTCGTTTCTACTAAGATCGCTATTCTCAAAACCTCAGATTCGCCTTTAATTCCTGCTATTCCCCCATATCTCACCTATCACCAACTCCCAGTCATTCTTCTTTTGAATCCATTGTTTCCTTTTCCTTTCCACATCTACCTGCCTAATCCAGGCCCATATTACTTCACGCCTGAAAAATAAGGCAACATTTCCCTAAATTTTCCTTCCTCATCCTAGTTTTTCTCCTTTTCAATCCATTCTTGTTTAGCCTTCCGAAAGTCCTGCTTCCTAAAATGTCACCAAACTCCTAAGCCCTATGCTAGATAATGAGGGTACAAAGAGATTTTAAGATACTCTCCTAACCTCCCGGGAGCTAACCTAGTCGGAGATATACACGTAAGATAAAAACTTGGTAAAAGTAGCCAGTGCAATCCTTCATTTGGAAGTATTAAGTAGCTTACATACTATTCACAGGGATAGAAACTAAGCTCTTTAGCCTGGCTTCATAATCTGGTCCTAACATACCTCCTATTACTTCCCAACCCATATCCTCTAATGCAGACAGACCGATCTAGTCTTATTACCCCCAGGAATATATTTTCTGCTTTCCTGCTTAAGCTATTCCTTACTACAAGAATAACCTTACTTCTTTACTTACTTATATTCCATCCATCCCAACTGAAGAGTGCTCACAAACTTGTCCTTACCCTTCCCAATTTGAGTCAGAAACTTAACACTTCTCTGTATTGCAAACTTTCCCTCAAATAGTGCTTGGGATTTAATTCCTGCCTTGGTATAGGACATATAAAAGATCTTAGTACTGGGTCAAGAGCCGGCTCAGTACCAACATTCTTTCTGGTGACAGCATGCATTTTACCCAGGTTTCTTATCCCCACTATCCAAACTGTCTTTCTGTAACCCACGCTTATCAGGCTTTCAAAATAAGTCTGATTCTTCAAGCCTTGCTTTAGTGCCTGGCTAATGACCTAACGACCCAGAAGGAAAAATATTTCTGTAGCATAGGCATCTGCCCCTCAAGCACCTGCACCCTAAATTTCAGCTTTCTCTGCAGGGAAGAGAAGAAGGAGAGAAAGATGGATAAAGTATTATTTTACCGAGTTTTCCTAAGTCTGTACTACCCTATTCTCATCTACTTCCCACCTCAAATTCTCCCACTCCTGAATACTCAAGCTGCTGCTAGAACCAAGCTCTGCCTGTTTTCAACACTGGCTCCTGGATTTGGTCCACTCCCATATACAATACTCCCAACCTTGCCTCAAACTTTGTTCAGCTACAGCTCCTCAGCCTACATCTATACCATGTGATGGAAGCCTCTCAAATAAGCGATCTCTTCTTCCTATGGTACTTATAAATTTAAAATTTTTGTATCGTCTTACTTTCTAAATATCATTCCAGAGATCTAGCACAATGTCTATTACATTGTTGTCTAACAGAATTTACTATGACCATGTTTTATATCTATGCTATCCAATACAGTAGCCATTAGTCACGTAGCTATTGAGCACTTGATATGTGGCTGGTAACTGAGGGACTGAATTTCAAATTATATTCAATTTTAGTTCATTTAAGTTTAAATAGCCATTTGTGGCTAGTGGCTACCATACTGGACAGCCCAGCCTCAGAACTCTGTAAATAGCCAATAAATATTTAATTGATATTAGCATTCCTTCAAGAGGTAATAGGAAGGTGATAAAACTTCTTTCCCCACAAAAGTTCCCATCTAGGAATTCTAGGTTAACAAAGGGAATTAGGACCACACAAAATCTGAAGGACTGAGATGTTAGTAGTGATTTAAAACCACAGTGGCAAATAAAAGGAGTGTGAACTTTAGTAGTGGCCAACATTTTAAAATAACATCAAATGAGAGAAAAACACACCTTTATGCCTTCCTTAGGATCCTCCCGTATATTTATTTGAGGGGCTTTCTCACGAGATGGGCACAGAAGATCCAAGATTTCTTCATTGTAAATCTGGTATTGTTGAAAACAAAGTGGTAAAAACAAGATGTTAACAGTGGTAATTGAGGAGTGGTGGGACCACAGGTAATTTTTAAAATTCTTTATGACTTTCTGTATTAAAAAATTTTTTTGCAACAAACATACTATTTTTATAATTAAGAAAAGGATTTTAACACTACATGTAACCATTTGATACTCATAGGAATAAATTCACATATTACTTGTAACAAAATTGAGACTGCTCTCTTGAGAGAGTGTTTCTCAGGAATAGCAGACACGATGAAAGCTACATGGGTGCCCAAATTCAGTTCTTTGATGGTGTCATGACAACATCACCTTCACCAATTTTGTTAAAATGTAAGCAATGGGTCCTTAGTGGAGGGTGGAAGTGGGAAGCAAAAGGGAGAGGTAGCAACCAATATTTCAACAACAACCAGAACTTTAAGTACTAAAACAGTGTTTGCACATAGTAAGCACCACATTTGTTTGCTATTATTGCTGTTGCTACTATTTAATATAGCAGGTTCCTAAGTTATTTTTACATTTGGTCACCTTGGCCACAACTGGGTTAATCAAGAGTTTCAAGAAGGTTAATCTTAATGATGTTTAACTCCCCATCTTCCACCTCTATACCTCCTATACCAACTAACATATTGAGATTCAACTTCAGGATGAAGTATTCACATACTATTTATAATTGCATGTTTAAATTATATACATTTAATTATTGCTCCTTAAAGATAAGACATCTTATCACTGCTATGGAATCAACCAGCTAGTTTCCCAGAAGCCATAAGTTCCCTAACTATGTGTTTCTGGTGTCATGAGGTTAGATATAACTGGTCAGTCTACTTGTATACTGATATATAATTGAATGAAAATACCCACAAAGGCAGGGACTTCTATCTGTTTTGTTCACTGATATATCCCAAATACCTAGAACAGGGCCTGTAACATGTAGGTACTCAATAAATATCTGTTGAATAAACACTCTGTCATCACTTACACAGCTCAATACTTCACCCAATTTTTATAACATTCTTCATGGAGTAGCAACATTATCACTCAAGCCTCGAAACACTAAAGGGATATCAAATATTTTTCTACAGACTCTACAGGGAATCAATAATAGAGGCCAAACTGGAATTAAAGGATTCCTATTATCTTTTTATATGGGAATGCCAACTCCTCTAACAATCGGATTAAACAGACTATTCTGACAACAGGGAAAGAACTGGGTGGGAGCCAGATCCAACTGAGCCAGTGAGTTTTCTCTATCAATTTATTAAAATGCAATTTACTAAAAATGCAATTTATTCATTTGAGTCATGCCAGGAAAAACCTGATTTGTATTTATTTTTCTACCCAAAGATAAATTTGAATTCAGAATAATTAAAGATAAATCATTTACCTCCAAGTACGATACTTTCAGAGTAAATTCGAAGTCACTCTTTTTATCAATTTCTTGGAAGAGCAGCTGTATTACTCTAGGAATGACCCCAACTGTTGGTTCATTTTCTTGCTCTGCAGTATATGCACCTCCCATCGAATAGGTTTTTCCAGAGCCAGTTTGCCCATAGGCCAGGACGGTTGCATTGTATCCTGACAAAATAGAAGTCACATGTGCGGTGATGCTCAAATATTTTCAACCAATCAGTACACTCTACTTCCTTCAGCAATTACTTGTAACAAAATTGAGACTGCTCTCTAAACACAAGGGTCTCTTAGGAATGTCAGACACAAAGAAAAGTTATATGAGTGCCATGACTTTGCACTACTCCAAATAAGCAAAGAAGAAAAATATCAAACCTGAATGTGTGCCTCTCTTGATAGCCCTTAAAAGCTAGGAAGTAAAACACTTAAAGATATGACTGAGATAATGAAGGTGGCCAAGTCACTGTCTAAAAGTCATTCAGAGTTTTATAATTCTACTTTCTCTCTACTTGGAACAATTCTAAATTAGGGCAATTAAATGAAAGTTTTAGAAGCTGCAAATAGAAGGGATTCCAACCTGTATTTCTTCGATTAACAGAGTCTTCATTTGAAAAGGCAACAAAGTTGCTTTTTACAGTCAAAGAAAGCATCCCTCCCTATATGAATTCTCAGACTGCATTTGGACCGTATTATCAGGCTCCTCATAGAAATGTCATCATTTAAGTATGATTCAATGTGATATATGTCCTTTGCTTTTTTTTCTTTTTGAAAGAACTTATTCACCTAAATGAAGACCTTGATGTTCTGGAAGATCTTAAGATGTTAAATTGAGATTTTCACTGTAATAGATTGCTAATATCACCTGGTATGACTCTGGGACAAGAGAATAATATTCCATAATCTTCTGTAATACCACAGATATGTATATATAGTAATAAGTGGGGAAACCAAGTTTCAGTACTTTTTACAAAAACTCAGGGTGCTGTTGACCTGACTGAAAAATACTGGCTTTATCTCTGCAAATGAGAGCAATGTTAACAAAACACATAGATATTGGAATCACTTTCTACTTTATACTGCCTCTAAAGACTATAATTCTCATAGTTTCCCAAGTTAAGAATACTAAAGTAGAACTATAGTGTTCTTACTAAGCTGTGAAAGGTACATTCTGAGGAAGATAACAAGATAATGAAGGGTCTGGATACCATATTTTTTTTTAGGAATGGCTAAAGGAAAGGAGGGATGGTTAATTAGAAGAGACTTAGAATCAAATAATGGTCCTCCAAATATGTAAATAGGAAAAAGATTAACTTTAGAGTGGAAAAGTCTGGCAGACATCACCTTAATCAAATGATCAAAATGAACATCAATAGTAATGGAACAAATCAAAATTGTGTGCTGCCTGATAGAATTCAATGAGAAGAATACAGCATCACTTCTGTGATATTCCTGCTAAAGATATATTGATACAACCTGAATCTAATCATAAACTTCAGACAAAACAAAATTGAAAAACAGTTTACAAAATAACTGGCCTGTGATCTTCAAAAGTGTCATGATCATGAAAGTCAAAAGAAGACTGAAGGAGTTTTATAATAAAGGAGACTATAGAAGTAGTACAACTAAACGTAACATACGATTTTGAACTAGATCCTTTTGCAACAAAGGACATTATTGGAACAACTGGTGAAACTTGAATGAGGTCTGAGGACCAGATGGTAGTGAGGTAGCAATGCTAATTTCGTGATTTTGATGGTCGTATTGTAGTTACATAGGACAGTAGGACAGAAGTTCTTGTTTGTAGCAAATATACAGTGAAGTATTCGGGGGCCATCAGGTCAACAACTCAAGTCAAATGGTTCAGGAAAAAAAAGGTCTTTATGCTGTTCTTGCAACATTTCTGTAAGTTTGAGATTACAGCTTTAATAGTTTAAAAATTTGAAACAAAGTATTCAATGTGTCCTGAGCCATGACATCATTTTAAGAAGTGAAAAAAAAATGTGAATAGCTGTTGCTCGGAAGAAGGCTTCTGTTTGTCTAGAGGGATGAACTAACATCATTGGGCAGAAATTATGGGGAAGCAAATTTCATCTCAATATAATCTAAAACAATTAGAGTTGTCCAAAACCAATCAACAGGACTACCCTATGAGCCAGTGATATCCCTGTCAAAGAAAAAAATTTTAACCAGATGCTGGAAGTTCACTTAGAGATATTGCTAGAAAGTATTTTTCTTTGGATGGAAAGTTAGACTAGATGATGTACAAATATCCCTTTCAACTTTAAGGGACTAGTATGCCATGGTTCTACTTCTTTTAAATAGCCCTCTGCTTTGAATCCTGAATAACCACTGTACTAGAATAACAACTAGACACCTCTCAGGCACTGCTCCCTTCTTCAGAACTTTGCCATAGTCTTCAATAACACTAAAGCCTTAGCTTCTGTAATCAAGATTATTAACTGGCCAGGGTATTCGGGGGCTTTAGGAAATCTCAAAGGTTTTAACTTTTAAAATACTTTTTCTTAAAGATAGGAGCAAAAAGTTTAATATTTCTAATGTATTTAAAAGTATGAGGACTTCCTTCGTGGTCCACTGGCTAAGACTCCACGCTCCCAATGCAGGGGGCCCTGGTTCGATCCCTGGTCAGGGAACTAGATCCCACATGCTGCAGCTAAGAGTTCGCATGCTGCAACGAAGATCCTGCACGCAGCAATGAAAATCCCGTGTGCTGCAACTAAGACCTGACGCAGCCAAATAAATAAATAAATAAATTTAAAATTCACAAAAGAAAAAACACAAGTGATAAATGTCAATAAAATATAAAAAGATTTTTTAAAAAGTATGTATGTAGTCATCTATTTCCACTCCTACCCCTGGACTTTGAACTCTTCCAGGGCCCAGAAGCTAAGTTATTTATCTCTGAATCCCTCAACAGGCTTTGCAGTGCCTGGGCCTCAAGTAGATCCTCATCAGCACCCATCAAACAGCTTTGAATCTAATGAGGTTCCAGGACGAACAAACAGAAACATATACAAGTCAAAGATGAGCAGAACCATAGAAAGCAAATATAGTATAAAACTAGTTTCAAGGGTACAAGTGATATTGGGTTAGTTCTTAGGCTGTGGGCTTTTTGAAGGCAGGACTCATGCTTCATCCATTCCTGTATTGGCAGCACGCAATCACAGTGCCTAACACAGTGTATGCTCAAGAACAGTTTGAAGACTCAAACAGCCTCACCTTTAAATACGCCTTTTATGAGTGGTGCTACTGCTGTATTGAATACTTCCTCCTGTTCAGTAGAAGGGTCAAACACAAAATCGTAGGTAAAGGATTTGTCAGTACCAACCACCACCTAGAGAAGGCAAGGGACAAGGAGTAAGAAAAAAAATGAAAGGCCAGACCACGCCCCTCACTGCCATTTGGCCCCAGCTCTTCAGAGGCAGGCCCAGGACTCGCTACGCACCTGAGGTTCCTCGGGTACGAAGGAAAGGCACATCTGGCAGCCCTCATTAATCTCTTTGGGGACCAGAGGGCGACATCGCAGTGCCACTCTTACAGGAATGCCCTTCACCTCTTCCTTCATGATCCTACCTCGGCACCGTTTCTGCGGAGGGGGGGGGGGAAGATGATCGCTGATTAAGTTTGGTAGGTTGGCAGGGGTGGGAAGGCGTTCTTCCTCAGTTCCGGCCTTCCTCGGAGGGTGTGGTGGGTTAGGGAAGTCAGCGGTAGCTTACGGTGGCAGCCTCCCGCTCCCAGCGGGATCGCTGCCTCGGGAAAGTCACTGTCCCTCAGACTTTGCCACGACAGGGCTGCCAGTCAGCCGACCCTCTAAAGAGAGCGAAGTGGCGTCTGAAATGAAAAGGAGAAGCCCAGCGGAGACGACAACAAAGAACCAAAGCCCCAGGGTACCAGGAAAGGCAGATCCTGAGCTAAGGTGTGCCCCCTTAACTCACCAAACTACACGTCCCTTCCCCAGTCTCCCGCCGTCCTGTCCCAACCGCAGCTTTAACCGCCAAGTTTCAAACCTCTCTCGGAGGCGCCAGCCAATTGGAGCGCAGACAGACTGTGCGTGGAGCACGCACGCGGCGCGCGCAGGAAGACGCGTTGGGGAGAAGGAGGGCCTGCGCGCCGCACCCTGACCCCGCCCCTTTTCCTCAGATGAGCATCCGCTTCCGGGTCCCAGGCTGAATTGATGGTGAGAGGAGTACGGGGCGCCTTAGGCCTGCCAGCGGGAGAGGTTGTACGAAGATTTTTACAGCGCCGTGGGCGCAGGACTCAGGCACGATGCGGGACGGGTATCTGGAAGGTGTCTGGTGGTAAAGGAAGGGCCGATCTGGGGACCCCCACCATTACTGATCCAATTAGGGAATGTGGGGTGGTACCTTGCCCCGAGTCCCTGTGGGTAGTTGGAGTCAGCACTCCCTTGAATTTCCAAAGAAGTCAGATCTTTTTAGACGCGTTCCTGATTTCCTCTTCTCTAGAATGAAGACGGTACATCTATTTTGCAGGATTGTTGTGAGAAAAGAGATCATTTCTATAGTGTACCTAACAGGTTGCTTGGAGTCCAGATATTCAGCCAAGTTGATAGTTTTCTTCCTTCTCTCCCAAAATGTTTATCACCTTCCTAGAAGTGGGTCGGGCCTAGAGACTGACAGCCTTGGAATGGGTTGGGGTTGTTTTCTGAAACTCGCTGGGCTGCTATCCCTTTTGAACCATTTTCGTCAGCTTTGATTCACCCTTCCATTTCAGGGCCTTGCTGGAGATGGACAGCCGGATTCCTTATGATGACTACCCGGTGGTTTTCCTGCCTGCCTATGAGAATCCCCCAGCATGGATTCCTCCTCATGAGGTGGGAACCATCTGTACAAGGGATTTTTTTTTCCCCATAGGCAAGGGATGATATATGAAAGGTAGGATGGCAGGGTTAGAAAGCTCAATGGAGAGTGAATCTTAGCCAGAAGTTAGATTCTGAGCAACTGGGCCCTTTGGGAACTTCTTATGGAATCCTCCTGCCAGAGTCCACTTACACCAGAGAATTCTGGAAATTCAGAGCCCTGATTTCCATTTTGTCAAGGTAAAGAAGTGGGGAGCTACTGGGTGGCTAGCATTTCCCCACTGCTATCCGTCTACCTATTCGGACAGTGTTATCTGTTCTACTTAAACTAAGTCCATGACTTCACCTTCTCCTGGCTTCAGGGTGATGCAGTTGTGTCCTAGATGAAGGTAGTAAGACTGGTAGTAATATTTCTGGGGTTGCTGTGTCTTGCAGAGGGTATACCACCCAGACTACAACAATGAGTTGACCCAGTTTCTGCCCCGTATCATCACACTGAAGAAGCCCCCTGGAGCTCAGGTGAGCTTATGGAACAGTTGCCTCTTATTCCAGGCGAGATTTGTCCGTACCAGGCCCTGAAGTTGGCCACGGTTGGGGGGACGGATTGGGAAGCAGGTAAGGAGGTAAAGAAACTTACTCTTATGGGCAGAAAAGCTGAGATGCCACTTCCACAACTTCTGACTTCTCTCTAAGGGACACAAGGCAAGCTATCATACAGTGATGCCACTAGATGTTCTTGTGTTTGTGGTCTGTATTGAGCCCCCATTCTGTGCTCTTGTCTTACAGTTGGGATTTAACATCCGAGGAGGAAAGGCCTCCCAGCTAGGCATCTTCATCTCCAAGGTGCGTGTGCCTGGTAGGCAATATGGATAGCTACTTCCCTTTGTTAAGTTATCAGGTTGCAGAACCCTGATGTCCCAAGGCTTGGGGAGAGGAATGATTTAGTAGACTCATAGAAGGGGCATAGTGGGGTTACCCTTGCCCACTTAAAACTTCCCACCTGGCAAGCCACCGTTTCCCTGCATTGTCTCTCACACACACACACAACCGATAGTACCTTACATTTGAATAGCACTTAATTCACTTGCATTCTTTGAAATTATCCCACCTTGATCATGTATATTCTCTTCTTACCAACAGGTGATTCCAGACTCTGATGCACATCGAGCAGGACTTCAGGAAGGGGACCAAGTCCTAGCTGTGAATGATGTGGATTTCCAAGATATTGAGCACAGCAAGGTGAGCACAGCACCCTGGGCTGTGGTGAGGCAAGAAGCCATCCCAGGTAGGACACAGTGGATAAGATTAGCCTGATGTGTAACTTGATAAGAAAGAATTTCTCCTTGGTAAGAGGGAAGCAGCTCTTAGTGACCTAGAAGGTTGGAATGGCAAACTACATTCCTTCTGTTATGATTCTGTCCTGGGTTGTATCTCTTCATTTGTACAAGCTGCTGTGTTCCTTCCAGGCTGTTGAGATCCTGAAGACAGCTCGAGAAATCAGCATGCGTGTCCGCTTCTTTCCCTATAGTAAGTGCCGCTCTCTTTTTTGCTTACCTGGCGGGGCCTTCGGTAGGAACTCTTTAAATACCAATTACTGGAGGCCCCACAAGTTGGAGATGGGGAGTTGGGAGCTCAGGCTGGAAAATAACCTGCTCTTTTCCTCCTTCTTTCCCCCAGATTATCACCGCCAGAAAGAGAGGACTGTGCACTAGAGAGTTGCAACCCACAGCCCTCCACATGGAATCTTCTAGGACGAGCTAGCTAGGCCTCAGGGAAGCCACTTGGGAAACTCTACCCTCAGCCCCACCCTGGCAGAGTGGAGTAGGGAGGATGGGGAGACAGCGAGGCCCTGTCCTGAGCCAGCTGGCCAACTGCATTATCCCACCTGTACTGCACTTTGAGTTCCCTAGTTTTCTAGGTGGGCTTCACCTAGAAGGATGATGATGTCTAGGTATCGCTTAGCCTGTGGAGAACCCTGCTAGAGAAGGCAACTGACATTTATTGAATACCATGTGCGAGGCAATTCCACATATGTCATGTCATTTTCATTAACGTCTACAAATCTTGGGGGCCTCCCACCTAATCTGCCTGGCCATCTCATCCCATCCTTATGCTACCAGTCATACACTTTGGAGACTCCAGTGGAACCCCATTTTCCCCCACTCCCTCCTTCTGTCTTCTCTCTCCAAAAAAGTAAAACACAATGCTGAGGAAATGTTGCTTGATACTGATTTGGATGATACTGATTGGGTGTTAAATGCCTTCGAGATAAAAATAGAAGCTCTTCCAAAGAGAAGAGCCACTAGAAGCAGCAGAGCAACACTATATGTACTTCACAATTATCTCTCTCAGAATATTAGGGAGACCCAGGAAGCTTATCTACAGTATAACTGAGGAATGGTATAGGGTGAGGGGGTACTGGAGGAAACAGTGCCCCTTCCCCCATGAGCTGTGGCCATTTCTCTGCAGGGGGCAGTATTAATATAGTTCTGTCTTCTCTTTTCCCAGATTCTTTCATCGGGAACATAAACTAAGGGAGAGGCTTGGATGCATTTCTTTTCAGGGACAGCAGTAAGAAATTGCTTCCCAATTTTCACCTGGTTCGTTGAGTAGTACTGACTGCTGATTTCCCCCTTGTCTTCACCCCAGCCCCCAAATAACCTTCTGCTATGTTCTTAGCAATCCATTGTTAGAGATTCCAGGCCACGCCTTATGCCATTTCCATTGGCATGTTCACAATACCCGTTCAGAATAGAAAGTTGTCTAATGAGGTATGGGGCGAAGTTGTACCCCATAATGAAAGTCCCGAATTTGCCTTGAAAGAATCCTGGGAAGCTTCAATATATACTTTGAGGCCCTTGCCCCCATTGAGTGATTCTATTGATCTGAGGTGGAGCCTGGATGTCTGAATTTTTATTTTTCTTTTTTTATTATTTTGTACTTAAAGATCTTTTTATTCAAAGTCACAATACAATTATGTACATCAACTATACCTCGATTTAAAAAATCACAATACAATTAGGAGGCTGCCCCTCTGCACTTTCAGTGCCACTTCTACTCATGTTGCCACAGTTAACCCACTTTGCCACTCTACTCTCTTCTCTCCAAATTTTGCACAAACCAACCAATTTACTAACTCTGCGAAGCAGTAATCACCCAGGGTTTCCATGCTTCTTTTTTGTTTTTAATGGATTTTAAAATAAGGGGAATAAGTCTTCAAATATGGGAAACAGTTCTAAATAGTAGTAACATATCTCTTTGAGGAAGTTCTGGTTCTTCCTATAAATCCCACCCCAGCTCTACTATGGTACCTCTTCTAGAGGCTCGCTGCTATTGTCAGGTGGCAACATCCTAGTGAGCAGAGCTGGAGGTACAATCCATCTAGCTGTCTCTGTGTTTCCTGGGAAATCCCCCCATATAGAATTTATGCTCCTGTTTGCTCTGCTGCCCCCCAGTGGCCATCTGAGTAAGAAGCTAGAGGCTGAGATACTTGCACAAAGGCATATTGGCTTGAGTCTACTGAATGTTGAGGTCCAAGACTCTCCCAACTGTCTGTGGTTAAAAGGTTTTAAAACAACTCATCGAAGAAGTGTGGTAAACAGGGTAAAAAGTCCCAGCCAGGTGCCATGGGCCTAAGAGGCAAAAATCCTGCCCTAAATTGGTTTTTTGAGGTATTTAGAATGGTTCTGTGTTGGGGCACCAGCATGATGCAACTGCATTGTGGAGGTGTAGGCAGAGCATGGACAAGGTGCAAACAATAAGAGGCTGAGGTGAAAGGACCAGTCATTTATTGAGGGTGAGATAAGAAAACAATGGAGAAGGAACTGTATCAATCTTTGAGGTATCCCAGCTGCTGTAGAACTGCATCCCCTATAGATGTGTTTTAGCAGTCAGAGACGGCCAGGTGGAATTCCTGGACTCTGTCAGAACTTTCCACCCTGTAACTGTGAGAAGTGGTCAAGAGAAAGTGATAGCATTTTCAGGGGTTCCGTTTTACTCCTAAGCCTAGGAATTGAACAAGAGCTTAGTAAGTGGCCAAGTATTTAAACCATAAACATGAGGTTGGGGGAGAAGGACTGGTACTGGGAAGCCCAAATGCAGTAAGTTGATCATGTTAGGCAGAGAGATAATCTAAGCTATCAACAGGAACAATGGTTTTTGATGCCTGACTCATTGGAGGGTTCCAGTTGGATTTCAGCACTGAAGTGTGTGGTAAGGAAGGAAGGTAATAAAGTGGCTAGGGTCAAATCTCAACTCCCAGGGGCATCTTCTAGGACATACAGAAAAGGAATTTTTATCTTATGATCCCTTTCACCTAAAGGCAAACCAGGGAGCTGCTTTGGGCTGAAGTTAGTCCCATTTTCCCTTCGGTATCAGTCAGGCAGAAAAATTGGCCTGGCCATCAACTCAGCAAAGGAAGTTTGCCTTCTCTGCTTGTACCCTCCCTACCCCAGCAAAGCTGGGAGAAAGGATACTCTCGTCTTCCTTCAGTGGAGAGGAATTACCTCTGGAAGTGAGGGCAGAAGCCATGCTATGGAATAGCCCTGTGTGTGTGTGTGTGTGTGTGTGTGTGTGTGTGTGTGTGCAAAAGAAAGAGAAAAGGTCAGGTTTAGAGATATGATTCCAGGCCTTTGCACTGCATGATGGGGAGATGAACCTTACCCCCACCCCCACGATAGGACAAGCCAAGGTTATCCAAAAGAATAAGCAGTGGTGAATTTGGCACTGTTCTCAATAAACGTCACATTGAGGTCTCTGGATTTTTCTTCTGCCTCCTCGGTAGAGACTTGTCTGGACAAATGAGAAATGATACAAGGGACCAGATAGTGGTAAGACCCCCTTCTGACCCAGAGTTAGTGGATAGGGATAGATCCTTCTGAGGCGTAAAGATGCATCCCTAGGACCAGGAGCCCTCGAAGCCCTGAACCCATGACCTTTCTGATCCCTGACACAGGTAACTCCTCCCAAGTAAATAGAGCACAGTAGACCCTCCCCATTGGGATTGAGCTCTAGGTATGCCAGAAGCAGTTGCAGTTATACCTTTCCTTTTGTTGTTCAGATCAATCTTGTTACCCACCAACATGATGATGATATACTCTGCCAGTACATCGTCTACCCACTTATCTGTTTCCTTGAAAAAGTTGATGTCTACAGGACAATGTGTTGCAGAGAGTTGAAACATTTAGTAGAGATTTGGAGAAAATAACATACCTATCTTTCTCCTAGTCTTTTTTTTTTCTTATGCTCTAATGCTTGTATTTTTTAATCCTCTCTGCTAGTCTTACCAACCTCTCTATTGCTTCCCTCAATCCCCTTTTCAAGTAAAACATGGCATAACTCCCACTTGTGATGTCATAGACAACCACAGCAATAGTTGAATCATGAATGTTGCTAGAATTAGGCTGCAAAAGTTCTCCTGGCCAGCTGCATTCCATAGCTGCAGCTGAACCTGCATAAAACAAATGTTTAGAAAGAAGGTGGAGAAAGATAGAAAAGAAACTAGCTTTTTAAAGGCTAGAACTTAATAAAGGCATAAAAAGAGTCAAGGAAATTGTGTTCCTGAAAAGTGGCTGCTATGGCCACAAACCAAGTGCCTACCATCCTAGGACAGGTCCGATCTCAATACACTATTTTGATTAAGGAAGACCCTACAGAGCAGCAGATTTAAGAATTCAAGGCTACTTGGACTTTGTTACAGCTGGAGATTAGATGAGGGCAGACAGAATAAGAAACAGCACAGGATTTGGTAGTTTGGGGAGGTTTCACATTTTATTTCTCCTTTATCCACAGGTAATGTGGGGTGGTGCTACCCTACTGTGATGAATAGGCCTAAGTGATTGAGGTACCGGATCAGTGGCATGAGAGTGAACACTCACTATTCAGTCCTCCAAGTACATGATCTTAGAAAGTCAATTCCAAAGGTCTCCTGCAAACCCCTCCTCTACCCCCAATACCAGGCAGTGTTAGACCCGGAAGTGGAGAACAGCTCTTGAAAAGTGTCCTGGCTCAGCTTTTCAACGCTTACAATAGATAACTTTGAGGAGAAGAATCCCTGGGTAAGTTGACCAAAGAAGGGGGCAAAAATGTACTGTGTGATGCCTTGGCGGTGGGCTCACCAAGCAGGCGCCTTCAAAGCTGTTGTACATAAAGTGGGTGATGATAAGTAGGTCAAGTGTCACCCTAGGCGAGGAGGAAGTTGATTCCCCAGAGAACCCCCCGTTCCATTCCATACCATCACACCTTCCTGTTCCCAAAGCCCAACCCAGACCCCCGCTGCTCTGACCCCCAAGGATTGCAGTGTTTGGATTTGCGCAGAGACTGGTGCTTGGGTGCCTCGGCTGTGGGCCTTGTGATGTGCTGTATGCTTGGCAGGTGGGTGGTACTTGCTTCCTGGGGCCACATGGCACTCTGTCCAACCATCAGCGTCGCCCTCAGGGCTGGTCTCAGGGCTGTGTCCCCTCAGGCGCTGCCCGCAGCTCCGAGGTAGGAGTGGGATAGTTGGATGTGGGGGCAGAGGTGACCAGGGCTCAGAAGGAAAGTTGAAGGACTCAGGGGTAGGTGGCCTTGCCAGAGGGAAGTCAGGGTTGTTTAGAGGAAAAGCACGTGCTGCAGGAGATCTAATCACTGATGTGGGGTGGCGGGTGGGGAGGTGGCTTATTCTAGGTAGTTCCATTACCCTCCTGCGGGAGGAGGAGATACCAAAGCGATCAGCGGGCGCATCTGGACAAGCTGATTTATTAGAGTGTTACAGTGGGGCTTCCACACAGAGGCACCCGAGCCAGGCACTCAGGTGCCCTCATCCCCCTCAGCCGCCAAAGCCTCCTGGCTCTCCTCTCTGCCGGGCTGCTGCTGAGCGAACTCCTCGATGACTATGTCCTCAGAGCTTGCAGAAGCAGCAGAGGGAAATGGAGGGTTAGGAACAGCTGTGTGAGCGTCTTCCACATCCACTCCCGTTTCCTGATCCCAGAGAAGTGATCCCTTCCCTGTTTCCCAACTCCGATCCTCACCGCCTCTCAGCTGCCCCCGCCCCACTTGGATCACACTGGCTTGTTTCCTTTGTGTCCTCCCCAGTCTGCCAACACAAAAGCCCCCATGAGGGCCAGAGAGAAAATAAGAATGGAGGGTGGGAAGGAGGGAAGGGATGGGAGAATGAAAGACGGGAGAAGTTAGGGTGAGGAGGCGCTGGGGGAAGGAAAAAGAAAACTGGAAGGGATGAGGGGGAAGGACGATTGGGAGAAGAGCAGGAGGTGGAGGGCGGGGGACGCAAAACGGGAAAGAGGGGGGCGTATGAAAAGCACTGAACTATGACACGAAGCTAAACCATATGTTTCCACTGCACACCTATTGAAAGCAACACTCCAGGGAAGCTTTTTTCCATTTCCATCGTCATAAAATGGAGAGTGGCAGTGGGGAAAGGGGGGCGAGGTTTCCAGGCCTCACATTTTCTTACCTAGCAGCCTCTGTAGCAAGCATGGAGAGGGAAGGAAATATGGATTGAAGCTGATAAGTTCCCTGAAGAAATGTCCTGTTACTCATTCCTCTCCCTTTTTAACCCTCTCCCTCCCATATACACAATACACACACACACACACACACACACACACACACACACACAACTTCCCCTGAAAACCTAGACACCCAACCTACCTATTGCTATTCAATCTCTACCCAAACTGCCAGTCCTCGATTCATGAGATCAGAACTGCTTGGTCCCCAACCCTTGGGACCACTGTTCCTGTGAGTCCCACCTGGTCACTCACCGTTCGATGGCTTTGGATGCATCAGGATCAAGGGCAGCTCCACGCCAACATCACTGCAAGGATCCCAAGGTAGAGTTACAGATTTCCCTCCAAGGCCACTCCCTGAACCTCTCCCTCAATTTTTCAGTCCTGGGATGCCCTTAGATTCTCCTGTGTCATTCTTTTGGTCTCCTGATCGCATCCTCCCCTTCTTGCCCCAGTTCCCCCTCCCCACAGTGTCTTACCTGGCTGTCAGGTCACCTAGGATGCTGAGGGTAGAATGACACCCTAAAATTAGCAGCTGGAAATGGTTAGTAGCAACCTAATTTTGCAGGGGAATGAAGGATTGTAAGGCCAACTCAACCACAGAATGGGTTTCTGGAAGGGAAGGTGGCTTGTTCGTGGAGCTCACAGGTTTGGGAAACTGGTCCAGGAGAAGGGGTGGGGAATAGCTTGAGTGGGTCAGTCCAACTGGGAGGAAAACAGAAGTGGCTCCCCAGCCCCTGCCCAGACAGACCCTGCACTCTTACTCACCCTCCACAGGACACCATCAGGTTGACTCTGACTTTGTAGGACACCAGGATCCCCAGCAGTTCCTTGTCCATTCCTGGTCGAAGACTGGAGGTGGTAGTATTCATTGTTGTGTGTTTGGAGGGGAGGGGCTGGGGGTTAATTCATTCAGTGCACCTTTTGTCATCTGACAGGGCTCCCAGGCTCTGATCTCCTACTCATTGGGACCACACTTCTGTTCCTCAGATCCAGTTTTACCAGGTCACCCTCTGCTCAGGAGCCTACCTCTCTGAATATGACTACTACACTGCTTGGCTTTCATGACCCTTAACAATCTAACCTTCCTGCCCTAACTCCCTAACACCTGGGATACAACCTAAGTGGACCCATGCTCTCTCCATCATCAGAACGTGCCATGCAGATTCCTACCTTCTAGCCTTTGCACAGGCTATGTTCCCAACCCGGAACACTCTTTTCTTCCTCTGTTGCTATCCAGATCCAACACCTTCTTCAAGCTCTAGCTCCTTCTGTCTCCTTTAGGAAGCCCTCTCCAGCTGTGCTGGCTTCTATTAACTTCTATTGGATTTGTAGTCTGAACCACACGTACTAACATTTAACTGTTAGATTGCATTTAAATTCCTCTTTGTTCTCCGTTTAGGCTGTAAATTGGCTGAAGGCAGAGACTGTCTTAAACGTCTTTGTATCCTCCCACATTGCTTAGCATAGGAATAAGCATGTAACAGGTGTTCAATGAAAACCCACTGATTGAAAAATAAGGCACAGAAAACTATATGATCTTGGGAAAGTCTCTTCATTGCCCTGGGATGCTGATCCTCTATCTGTAAAATAATGCTGTTTGTATGATTTCTCAGGCTCTTTCAAGCAATAATAGTCCATAGCAACATGATTGATAAGGCATAGGGAAAGGCAGTGGGAATTGATGCTTGTTAGATGGTGGCAGATGGCTTTTGGTGGGAGATACATCTTACACTAGGGCCTCCAAGTGTTAGGCATAGGACCAAATGAATGATTTGGTAGAATTATATCAATTCCTATCATATTTTTCTTCTTTTTGTCCTCTTTTCTCTCCATTTCTCATCTGTCTTGCATTGAACTTCTATCTTCACTAGAGAGTAGCTGCTGTAGAGATCGCAGTGTTAGAGCCAGATGACATGTGATAGAATCTTTTCCATCTCTGCCACTTATTAGCTACGCAAGCTTGGACAAGTTCCTTCATCTCTCTGAGCCTCAGGGTCGTTAAGTGTAAAGTAGAATAAGAATACATATCCAGCCTACTTTAATGGGATTCTTATGAAGATAACAGTACCATACGTAAGACCTTTATGAGCTGTGAAATATTATACAACATAAGGAATTTTTCCTTTCCACTTTTTCCTTTCTTGTTGCCTATGACCTAAGCCTGCCATTGGTCCCATGGGTATTATTTAGCTTACTGTCAGCCCTCTTGCCTGGAGGCAGCTCTGAACACTGACCTAGGGACATTTTTAAAAACAGGTAGGCTTCATTGGAGGTGAAACCTCATAACTGTACATATAGCACACAGAATGGGTTGGGGGTAGAAAATGAAGGTTGGGAGTTACATTTGAGCTTACATCGTGCTAGAGGCCAGATTGGTATCACCATGCTTGAATTTGCCATCCAGTGCCAGGCCCTGTTTCTGACAGTTGGCAGCCAGGAGTGGGGTTACTGCAAAGCTCTTGGAGAAGGTGGAGTTAGCAGCTATAGTCTCCCTTTCAAAGGAAAAGAAGAGATGAACTTAAGCTAGGCTTGCCAACTAAGTGATTCTCATTCCCAAGAGTTTTTTGCACGATTCCATGAAACTACTGGAGTATCCAAGAGAGCTGGCATGTCTGACTGTGGAGAGTGGGAACAATTCACTCTGGTGGGAAATACTTATGCCTCTGCCCTCTCTCAGGACTTGATGATCCTCTTGTGGTATCCCCCCTCCAGCTCTCTTGAGAATCCCTCCCTCTTTCCACATCAACCCTCACCTTGATGTTCCTCAGTCCTGGGCTCTTCTCCACTTCCTTCTTTCCCCAACACCCTCCTCTGCCTCCAGACCCCGGCCCTCGTCCCACCACCCTATCCCTTGGCTCTCTGACCCAGGCCCCAGCGCCAGCTCACATGAACTCCTGAACGAACACAGTCTTGGTGTACTTGTCTAGTGAATACAGGATGACATCTGTGATCTGGTCAACTGAAGAGCCGGGAAAAACACATGACTACAATTAGTCAGTCATCCTCGAGACCCCAACTTGCTGCCCTTGTACACGGGCACATTACTCATGATATACTAAGATGTGCATATGGACAAACAGAGATACGTGTTCTGATAAGCCTGCAATGGAGGGAAAGCCTAGAAGAATGCAGACTGGGTAAGTGGGGCAGAGTTCTGGAAAAAGACCTCTGGATTTGGGACCAGGTGCGGGGGATAGGAAAAGAAGCTCACCTGAAATCTTAATCTTTTTGATGACCTTGTTGGTGCAGTTGTTGATGGAAACGTTGACAGTGATGGATTTGCCGTGGTAGTGAACCTGAAGCAGGAGGAGAGGCCCATTATAAGACTGGAGGGAGAACACCCAGATCAAGGCCTAGAATTTGTTTCCTCAGTGCTTTTGTCACCCTGGCTTCCACCCTTGTCTTCCCAAGTAGGAGATCAATGAAGAAAGGGTGTCAGAGGGGTTGCAAGGTAGGGGGCATTAAATGGGGGTGACAAACCTCCCTGTCCATCCAGGCCTGGAGTTGTAGGGGCTGAGCTGACAGAAGAAAGCGGCGAACAGTCTGGGCCCAGGGACCAGGGCCTGGCTCCAGGGGTGCAAACTGGATTTTCCGAATCACCAGCCGCACAGAGTCTCTAAGTAGAGGCCAAGGGGACAGCCAGAATGTCTCCTTAGGACCCACAGACCTTTCTCATGCTAACCCCATAGCCCAGTCCTTGCTTGGGGAGGGGAGGTGGTGGGAGGCCTCTGTCAGAGAACTCCTCTGGACCCTCAAGGTAGGTATCTAGACCCAGGTCAGCAAACTATGGCTCAGTGGCCAAATCTGGCCTGCTTCCTGTTTCTGTATGGCCTGCAAACTAAGAATGGTTATTACATTTTTTAATGGTTGAAAAGAAATCCACAATAATATTTCATGACATGTGGAAATTATGTAAAATTCAAATTTCAGTGTCCATAAATAAAGCCACGCTCGTTCATTTACGTACTGCCTATGGCTGTTCTCATGCTACAGTGGCACAGCTGAGTAGTTACAACAAAAACTACATTGCTCACAAAGCCTGAATATTTCTTTTTTGGCCTTTTACAGGAAAGTTTGCTGACCCTTGCCCTAGAGCAAAGAAGAGGAGTCAGAGGGAAATCAGAACTGGGCATCTGAGTTGGTGGTGACAGTGCTACAGAGGTTAGAAGTAGGGCTGTTTCTGTCCTGAGAGCAAGATCTGTTTTCTGGCACAGGCCGGAGGCAGGGATTTTGGAGAGGACCAAAGAAATACCTCTTGGAGACTTTCTCCTCCAGGTTTTCAGCACAGAAACTCTTCACTTCAAAGTCAACACCACAGGCCTGCAAAGGGGCAAGAGCAAGAAGAACTCATTTCTGACACTACCCCTCCCTTCCTCATGGGTTTATAAGGAAATGTCTGATCCCGTCCCTTAACTGTCCCTTTCTCTAGTCTTGTCCATTTATCCCCCTGTCCCTCTTTTTCAGAACCCAGACCTCACCTTCCCTGTATCATCAGGACCTGGCTGCAGTGTCACCGAACAGGGCAGGTTGACAACCATCTAAAAGATCAGAAGGAGGTCAGCAAACAGAAGAAACAGGGACCCCTTTCCTCTGTTCTCCTTCTTTAGCTTCCTTTCTTAATCTTCCCTGGAAGCCTTACCCGGGACTTGGGGTCAGTACCTGCAGGGTAAAAGGGTAGGCATTGTCCCCCAGCTTGTGCAGCAGTCGCTCCTGCAGGACTGTGAGGGGCCCCTGGGGGCTGCTGTGCTCAGCTGGGACCACTTGCTGGACCTGTACATACAGATCTTTGCGGAACGTCAGACCAATCACATCCAAGTCATCATGGCCATAGCGAAAGGCACACGTCAACATGACAAACACTGCAGACAAAGGAGGAAGAGAGTGACCTGTCAGACCTGAGGGGGAAAGGAGATCTTAAATAGCTCAGAGGAAGACATGGAGAGACAATGTAATATGATCAAAACAGTATGGCCATAAAGAAAAGGATCAATACATTTGACTATAGTAAAATTTAAAAGTTCTTTACATTAAGTGTCTTTATAAATAGTGAAACAAGCAAAAGCCTGAGAGGAAATACTTGCAACACATATAACAAACAAAAGTTTAGTGTTCATAATACATAAAGAACTCCCACAAATCAGTAATAAAAATGAAAACAGCCCAATATAAAAGTGTGCAAAGTTTATGAATAGACTCTGCACAGAAGAGCAAAACAGAATGGCCAATAAGGTATGAAAACATGTCCAGTCTAATGATAATCAGATAAGTACAAATTAAAACCACAGTGAGAGGACTTCCCTGGTGGTCCCGTGGTTAAGGCTCTGTGCTCCCAATGCAGGGGACCTGGGTTCGATTCCTGGTCAGGGAACTAGATCCCACATGCCACAACTAAGAGTTCACATGGGGCTTCCCTGGTGGCGCAGTGGTTGAGAGTCCGCCTGCCGATACAGGGGACACGGGTTCATGCCCCGGTCCGGGAAGATCCCACACGCCGCAGAGCGGCTGGGCCCGTGAGCCATGGCCGCTGAGCCTGCACGTCCGGAGCCTGTGCTCCACAACGGGAGAGGCCACAACAGTGAGAGGCACGCATACCGGGAAAAAAAAAAAAAAAAAAAAAAAAACAGAGTTCACATGCCGCAACTAAAAGATCCTGCATGCTGCAACTAAAAAAAAATCCCTCGTGCCACAACGAAGATCCTGCATGCCGCAACTAAGACCCAGCACAGCCAAATAAATAAATAAATAATTTTTAAAAACCCACAATGTGATAACACTTCACAGCCATCATATTGTCAAAAACTTTAAAGTCTGACAGCACTATGTGTTGAGCAGTGCTCCAGATGTGGAGCAATGGGGTTCATTACACACTGTGGTGGGAATATACATTAGTACAACCACTTTTTTTTCCTCTCAGAGTCCCTAGGTTTATTTATTTATTTTTTTACAGAGGACAATTCAATTAATGAGGAAACCAGTAAGATGTTAAGACTGATACAATAGAAAATTCAAGGACCTAGAGATTTGTAGTTGGTCAAGGGAATGCAGAAAAAAAATTGCTAACAAATCAGTACAACCACTTTGGAAAACTGTTGGGCACTATCCAGTAAAGCTGAATCTTCTCATATCTTATGATCTAAGACGAATTTAGAGGAAGTCTTGCTCATGTCTATAAGGAGATACCTATGAGAATGTTCATTGCGTCAACGTTTGTCATAGCATAAGATTGGAAATGATTTAAATACCTATCAATGGGAGAATGGGTAAACAGTTGTGGTATATTCATATCATGGAATACTAAACTGAGGTTAAAATAAATGAACTAAACTCCATGTATTAACATGGTTAAGTCTCAAAAACTATTGAGTAAAAAATGCTAGCTGCACGATGATATGCACAATCTGATACCATGTACGTAAAGTTGAAAAGCATGTAGAACAGTACCAAAGTCACTCACTGATATATAAATATAGAGTAGAAGTATAGAAACATCATGGGAGTAATAAACATCAAATTCAGGATAGTAATTATCTGTGGTGGAGGCAGGAAGAAAAGGAGGGAGGGAGGAAGGAGTATGGGATTAGGGAAGGATACACAGGAGACTTCAGTTTGATTCTGTGATTCTTTTTAAAGCTAGGTGGTGAGTACAGGGTATTCATTACATAATTCTCTAGGGTCAGAATACTTGGGCTTGAATATGACTTGCATAAGTCCCTCGAGTTGTCTGAGCCTCAATTATTTCACCTGTCAATAATAGGACTGCACTGAGAGCTCTACATATGTTATTTGGACCTCACAATAATCCTCTGAAGTATTATTACCTCCACTTTACAGGTAGAGAAAATGAGCTCAGAGCAGCTAAGTGACAACCCAGGATTTCAACTCAGGCCTGACTCCAAAGCCCAGTCTCGTATGTGCCCAACTTAACTCATAGGATGGTTGTAAGGTGTTGATGTATGAGAAATCCCTTTGGAAATTTAAATTAGATGTGGATGATGATGGTGACGATCATGGGAATATTAGAAAAGTGGAACAGTTATAAATGAACTTATACATTGCAGCTAGTACCTCAGATTAGGGGCAAATAGAAAGTCACTTGAGTGCACTAGTGGTGTGGGATGGGGTACAGAAAGATAGCTGTCCAAAGACAGTGACAGAGACTGAGGGAAGGAAAGATTTAGAACAGGGGTGGGGAATCTTACTTTTAATCAGGAGCCCTGACCCAAAGAAAAGAAAACTACCAAGAGCCACACACTAGTAGAAAGCAAGTCATTTTTGTGTTTTTAAGAGATCAAAACAACAAACAGCCAGATTATCTGCTTTTAAAATTACGAGCAAGCAAAGAAAATGAATCTATATTCAAAAGATACAACAAAGACTGAAAGTAATGATAATGGTAGTGTTTATAATGACTGGGGCAATGGGCAACTTCATACCCTGCAGGAGGGAGAGTTAATTGGTACAACCATTTTAAAGGGCAATTTGGCAATAGAAACCTTTAAAAATGTGTGACTGCCCTTTGGTCATTCATTCCTTTTCTAGGCATTTAGTCTAAAGAAATAATTGGACAAGTATGAAAAGAAATACATACAAGCATGTACTTTATGGGGTTGTTTATCATAGCAAAAAATGTCCAACGATTGAAGTTGGCTAAATATATTATGGTACACCCATACAATATACTACTAGACAACTTAAAACTTTATAGATTTTTACATATTGAGTAGGTAAAAAGATTAGAAAATGTTATTTATAATATAGTATTTTTAATAAAAATATAGATATTTTTGCTCAGAAAATATGAAGTGAAATATTAGTGATTATCTCTGAGTGAGAGGATTACAGTCTTTTTCTCCTTCATCTGTACTTTCTAATATTTCTACAATGAAGACAAACTTAACAATTTTCAAAAGATACAACAAATTAAATTCACCTTGGTTCCCAATTATGCCAATAAAAGTGGGAAAGGGAGAGAGAAAGAAAAGGAAAAGGAAAGAGGGGTCAAAGGGAAGGAAAAAACAGAGAAGATGAGAAAAAGAGGAAAAGAGGTGGCTGGAAGGAAGCAATGGAAGGGAGGAAATGAAAGAGATGAGAAATAAGACAGAAAAAGATCAGGTGAGACCAGGCAGAAGGGTATCTAATAGCCCCTGAGGTAAAGGTGTTAATCAGATGAATTGTTCTGTCACATCCCGCTGTGGCATGTGGGGAGGGCATCACCCCACCCCCAAGACCTTATTGGCTCTCTGGCAGTTTAGAATCATCCTTTTTTTAGCGTGTTAGGAAATAGCTTGTTTTTATTTTTTTTTAATTCAACATCTATTCTAAAGTTATTAATTTATATTTGTGTTTATTATATAAACAATACATATTAATTGTGTGGCAATCAGAAAACACAAAGAGAATCAAAGCCCTGCCATCATACATCATATTCCAGAGATAACTGCTGTTAATTTCTGTTGCATTTGCTTCCCAACTTTGTTTCTATAATTAAACATAAGGCCACCTTAGCTATTGACTTCTCTCTAATTGCCTTTTTTAAATGAAACATTTTATTTTGAGATCATCACATGCAGTTGTAAGAAATAATACAGAGAGATCCCACATCAATTTTTGTTAAACCGCACTTCATTCGCACAACCACATATATTGCCCTACAACCAGCCTTTTTCATTCAGGGTGTAGCGTAAGCATATTTCACATCAACAAATGCACCTCAAAAGGAAAAAAAAGCATATTTGAAAATATGATGCAAATAAGATTATCTTCATAAAAGTAACAAAACATATACAGTAGCTAAGGAATAAACTTAAATATATACAACTTAAATGAATAATAATATAAAACTACTAAGGGACATGAAGAAGATTAGAATTAAAGGAAAAAACACATCTTATTCCTGGATTGACATGCATTTATTCAACTAAAGATTTCTTTCTGTAGGTTATTCTGAAGACTTTGTAGGACTGTGAAAAAATGATTTAGGTTTTAGAACTACAGAGTAATTGAGAGTCTTAAATAAGTTGGTTAATTTACTGGCCATACCCCAAAGTTCCTCTGCTATTTAAAACTGGGTGGACTGCTTATCTGCACTGTTTAATCTGAGCGACTAAGTCTGGTTTATTCCACAGTATCTAAAGGTTACATATGAACTAGTATTCATCAATTTATTCTGAGCCTTTTTCAAATCAAACCCAATTTTCAGTCTAATTGGATCACAGCGTAAGAATTAAAAGGAAAAAAAAGTGACAAAACAATATTTCAGTGTAATCTGGATATATAATCCTGTGGCCAGAGCAATGTCGCTTGCTGTTACTTGCTGTAGTTATTGTTTTGTTTGTTTCTTTGTTTGGGATTTTTTTAATGGAAAAAATGGGTTTCCCTACACAAAGGAGATATGAAAAGACATATGCAATTAAAGGAAAAAGCAAATGCAAAGTGGCAGGCTGAAGGTCACATCCAGCCTATGGAAAAATAAAGTTTTTTGATTTATCCAGGCCTTTAAAAATCTTTTAATTAGTTGCCAACATTTGAAAATCAGGAAATTTGCATTAAAATATGGATTTCTGGTGTACTGGATCTTTCCACGGGCAGCCTAAGCAGAGGCACCACCAACAGTAATGGAGAAAATCAGAAATTTTAGAAAAAGACTTAATTTCAGCACACATGTAAATTTTGTGTGATCTTGAAAAACAAAATTTCATTTATGTTTAGAAATATATCTATTTTGAATATCATTTGGGGAAGGGGCACTAGAATCTTTTCAGACTTTGGGCCTCTCAAGGTTGTATTCTGAGCTTCATTTCCAGTTCCTCTTTAACAATTGGAAAATCTGGCCACACTGGGCTGAAATTCTCAGTGGTTAGCCTCCACCAGACAAGACATTCACAGTTCCCACTACTTTTATATTTTCTTATACCCTTCTGGTCCACACGTCCACTCCACTCATTCAGGTTACTTGCCTGGCATGTGTAACATTTTAGGTTGGGGTTCCTGGCACATACACAGACCAACAAGGATTTTTACTTACTCTTTCGACCTTTTAAGTAATCAGGGTCAACCAGGACTACACCATCTGTGGAGAGGGGGAGAGATGGCCCTCTGGTCAGGAAAGGTCCTCAGACTATGAAACAGAAGTTGACCCCTGAATGGTTCCTCCCATTTTTCTCTTTAATTGGCCTCCTCTTCTGCATGGTCCTTTCTTGGCTTTCTTTTACTCCCTCACCCCCATTCCCTTCTCCCCGGGCTCTTTCCCTTTTTGGACTCACTGACCAATGGGTTCCACCATGTCCACATGGTCCACAAAGTCCCGTTTCCCCAGGTAGATGGAGAGCTGTTGTGGAACAACCTCCCATGTTATTCTCATAATCATCTTTGAAAAGATTCCCCTGAAGCCCCCAACCCAAACCCCTGAGACCTTGAAGGACGTACCCACCTATCCCTTTTGCCCTCTTATTTGCCCAGCTGGGCCAGGTTCTCTCACCTTGCCATTGGAGCAGGTCTTCTTAAATACCCTATGAGGAGAAAATCAGAGGATAGGGAGGGGGATTGGAAGAGAAGGGAAGGGGAGAAGAAGAGAAAGGGAAGTGGGGGAGAAAAGGAAATATTTCTAGGATTAGAAGAAGAGGCCCAGGGACTTCTCTGGAGGTCCAGTGGTAAAGAATCCACCTTACAATGCAGGGGACGCAGGTTCGATCCCTGGTGAGGGAACTAAGATCCCACATGCCTTGGGGCAACTAAGCCTGTGTGCCACAACTACTGAGCTCTCGGGCCTCAACAAGAGAGCCCGAGTGCCACAAGCTACAGAGCCCACACACTCTGGACCCCGTGCGCCACAACTACAGAGCCCATGTGCCCTGGAGCTTGCACTCCACAACTGGAGAAGAGAAAACCCACACGCCACAACTAGAGAGCAGTCCGCGCGCCGCAACCAAGATTCCACGTGCCGCAACTAAGACCCAACGCAGCCAAAAATAAATAAATAATAAATAAATCTTACTGGTGGGATTGGGGAGGAGCTGGAAAAGAAAAAAAGAAGAGGGCCAGGGAGAGCGAAATGACACAAAGGTGGAGGCAGTTGGGATAGAGTCCAAGACACAAGTTGGGGAGAGGTTGCAAACCCCTTCACCCCAAAGGCAAGTACTTGGGTTTGGGTAAGTGACAAGTCACAGATTCAGAGAATTAGGAGTTCTTACTTACCTGGATATGTTGGCCATGGCGTTGTTGTTGAGCCTTTTCTGGCAAAAGGGAAAGAAGGGGGAAGGCTCAATCATTTGGTCCCTATTCTCCTTACCTGGCTCTGGTATACCATCCAGACACACCTAGTGGGATGAAACCTTTTCTTCTTAGATAGACACCTCACCACCATCCACGCTTCCTATTCTCCCTCGTGCCAAGGTTACTTATTCAGCCATAATCTCAACTATCCTGGACATTGGAAAAAACCTTCCCTAGTTTTTATGAATTGTTGACTAACCATACTGTCTTTTCTCCAGAAAGAGAGAGGCTTTTTGAAATAGCTGGGGCACTCTTGAGAGCCTTTTGAGAGAAGAAATTTGTCTGGAGAAAGGCCTCCATCCAGGAAAGTATGAGGAGAATTGGACTGGATGAGTCTGAACATCACCTGGCACACGGTAGGCACCAAGACATGTTTGTTAGATACACGAATGAATGAATGAATGAATGAACAAAACCCAGACTCTGGCTTTGCTCCTGCAATGGATTCTGATCCTGAGTTCACTTCACGGTGGCCTTAACACTCAGCTAAGAAAGGAGAAATTTGCGGGAGAGAAAAGGTTGGTACCCTAATGCTCGTGGTTGTTGGTGGCAGAAACCTGTATGGGGGTTGAAAGCCTTCCTTGAACCTATTCATCGCTCTCATCACCCTCCCCAGATTTTCCCACCCTTATCTCCATCCATGTCCCCAGGTGCTAAGCCTTGGAGTAGGGATACTTAGAGAGAGGAAGATGTCTCTCTAATGCTTTTCTTTGATGTGTATTAGATCTGGCTTGAGGGGTGAACTTAGGGGAGCTTCCAGAGGTCTCCCCCAGGGTCTCTCAGCCTGAGTGCCTGTCAGCTGTGTCAGGAAAGGTGCCCTTCAAGTGCTTCTTGATATACTGATGGGGGTGCTAAGGGCAGGGGATATGGGGCCTAGTATGGGCTGGAAATAGAAGACTTTGGACTCTTACCTGGGGAGGAAGATGAAGCTCACATCCGTCTCCAGCTCTGGTCACTATGCTCGCCTCCCCAACCTCTTATACCCAAGGTCCTCTGAGTTTTTAGATTGGTGGGGGTCAGGGGAGAAGAATAGGGTTCTGGGGGGGCATGAAATACTGCTTTATAAATAGCTCAGGTGCCAAGAGTTTGGAAAGCAGATTAGTGGCTAAAAGATTAGTGGCTAAAAGATTAGCAGGCTCTTGCTGCTGGGACAGGGCCGGAGTCAGGGGTTGAATCTGATGGTGTTAAAGTCAGGGGAGCTTGAGAAAGGGAACTACAAGGTTTTGGCCTTGTGAGGCCTTGAACCTGAGGACCGGGATCAAAGGGGACTCTGGGACATTAAAAGAAAAGCAATGTGAGAGATAGAAATAGGAGGGCTCAAAGCATAGGCCTTTGTGATTCTGAAAGGAGAGCCTTGTGTCACATTCCAGTCTTTCTATATCTCTTGATCAACTATTACAGGCCACACAAAAGCCAAAGGTATGGGAAAGAGCACCCCTTCCCCAGCCCCCCACTCCTTAGGACTTGGGACTCTTGAAGTGATGTTTAGAGACCCGATTATCCCAGCTTATGTGCACAGCAGGAGTCAATCTCCCGTACATGCGGGTCGGGTAGGGCAGGGGAGGCTGAGTGTGTTGAGCTGTGTGCACATGTCTGTGAGCCTTGAACTTCTTTTCTTGTTGGAGAGGAAGGTAACAAAGGATTCTTGGCCCAGGGGCAGGTTCTCTGGGCAGGATGTTGCCTGTGGATGGAAAAAGCAATTGACATCTATATCACCCCCACCTGAAGTAAACCTTTCCTGCCCCCCAGCCCTTGACTCTCTCCAATCCCTAAAACTAAGTCCACGCTATAGGCTCTAAGCAGCTTCCCTCGCCTCATATGACCACTCATGGAATTAGAGATATTTCTGTCCTGCAGCTGCCAGGACTCCTCACAGTGGTAGCAACAAAAGTAATCTTCCTTTCTTGGATGTCCTTCTCATAGGGCCCAGGCCCAGGCTTCATGAACAGGGGGGATGTAGAGACAGGATATCCAAGCTCTGGGGATACAGGACCCTACACCACCTCACCTCACCATAGTGCCGGCTGCGCTTTAGTATCTATCCATAGATGCAGCCCTCAACCCTCCACGACAGCGTGTCCATTCCTCAGAGGGTGACTATGTCCGTGGCTCAGGGGGCTGGGCCTTCCCTATCTCCCACCCCCCACTGTGGGCACTGGAGAGCTAGCTGTCCTATAATCTCTTTGCCCAAATAACCGAGTTAGCCTTTGCCATTCCTTGTTAGTATGCACCCCAGGGCCTTGGCTTTTAGTCATTGTAACTCTCTCCTTCTCAGGGATTTTCAGCTACAGCTAGAAGCCCAGACTCTGCAGAGAAGGTTGGTGTCTATGGAGAAGGTGAAAAGTCAGAATGAATGTACTTTTGGACTAGGCTTCAACCCATTTTTGTCTTCAGACCCACACTTGAAGCTTAGCCCCTCTTTCAACTCAGGCCCATGGTACTCTCAACAGGAGGTAGATCTCATAGGCCTTTAATTCATTATTATGATTGAACTTAAACCATTCTCTCTTTTCCTGGAGTATGTGCATTTCTTGCCGGAGGTATAATTTAGCAAAAGTAAAATGCACAAATTTTAATTGCACAGCTTGATGAATTTTTACCTACTGTGGAAGGCTGAATAATGCGTCCCCAAGGATATCAGGTCCTAATCCCTGGAACCAATAAATGTTACCTTATATGGCAAAACAGGACTTTGCAGATGTGATTAAATTTAGGATCTTGAGAGGGGAAGACTATTTTGGATCATCCGGGCGGGCCCTAAATGTAATCACTAGTCTGTTTATAAGAGGGAAGCAGAGGGATATAGAGGGAGATTTAACTGCAGAGACAGAAGGCAATATGAGGACTGCAGCCAGATGCTATGTCTGGGCTTTGAAGATGGAGGAATGCAGCTCTAGAAACTGGAAAAGGCAAGGACACAGATTCTTCCCTATAGTCCCTCATGGTTGCCGAGTGGCTGTCACAGTTCAGGCATAGCCCTGCTCATACCTTGATTTTGGCCCAGTGAACCTGATCTTGGACTTCTGACCTCCAGAGCTGTAAGAGAATAAATGGCGTTTTAAGGCACCAAGTCTGTGGTCATTTTTTACAGCAGCAATAAGAAACTACTACACCTATGTATACATACATGTAACCACCACCCAGATCAAGATATAGAACATTTCTAGCTCCCCACAAAATTCCCTTGTGTCCCTTTCCAGTTAGTAGTCTCCCAAAGAGAGACACCATAGTTTTATTTTGATCAAGAGTATTTGCATTTTATGAGGAGGCAAGAGTAAGAAGGCAAAGGAGTGCCTCTCTAAAGGTGAAGTGTCTGGCCCCTGTGATAGATTGATGGGAGAGGTATCTTCAGGTCCTTACCCACCCTCACTCTGCACACCCCAGTGATATTCCCAGACAGTCCTTCCAGTTTGGAAGTGATGACCGGATAGCTGAGTGAGGAAGGGCTGGTTATTCCATAAGGGATCCTAGCAGACAGGATTGTTTATCAACTCAATAGGCATCTCTCCCTTCCTTCTTGTGGGCAGAATCCCCACTTTTTTATGTACCCCACCCTCCTCCACCTGGCTCTCTGCTCCTCTCAGCCAGTCATGGTCATTTCATCCTTTTTGCCAGTGGTTGGTTTAGTTATAGGCATGATGAAACTCAGGCCACTGAGACATGGGGGGAAGCATGCTAGGGAGATTCTGGGAAAGGTTTCCTGAGTGATAAAAATAAACACACAGGAAGAGAGGCCTTCCTCTCCTTTTGTCAGTGGTATTTCCATGTTTGGATGCAATGCCTAAAATGCAACAGCCACCTTGTGACCATGAGAGTTGCTGAGCAGCAGACTGAGGGGTGCTGATCAGAAAGATGGAAAGAATCAGGATTTTTTGAATGACATCGTTGAACTGTTGAATTAATCAACTCGAAAACTCCCTGCTCCTGGACTTAGATGCTAGACAATACATTTCCTTATTTTAAAGTCAACTGAGTTGGCATTTTCTGTTATTGCAGCTGACAGCATACCAGCAGAGTTAAGTGGGATCTGCACAACGGTACTGGCTCAGTGCGGGAGGATGGAGAGGAGGCAGACAAATCAAATGGTAGAAACAGAGACTTCCCCTGCTGTCCTAGGTACCGGACACAGTGGTACTGGTCTCTAGTCTAAAGTTGTTAACAGCCTTGTTGGAGATAAAGAACAGACATTTAGAAAGACTAAAAGGGAACGCTATAGAAAAGACACCTGGACAACACTAACTTGGGTACAATTATATGGAACCAGTCACTTTCCCATGATTTTATTAGTAAATTTGGATTGTCAAGGATTTCAGGTTACTGCTCCTTTCCATCAAGCCTGTGAGGATTGTCTTATTCCACTCCACATTGCACCTTACTTTCAGCAGGCGACCTCGTCTTTTCACTTCATAAAGAAAACCTAGGCAATTGAAGAGAAATTTTGATCGGAGGGAGATTTGTATGCTGGAATCTCATTGGTTATTATAATTATTCATAACTTGTAAGTTAAATCATGAGAGTAGATGGAGAGAGAGAGGGAGAGAAGGAGAGAGAAAGAAACAGTGGAGGAATGGAGAAGGAGGAGAGGAGAGAAGAGATCTGGAAGTAAGTGTTGCGGAAGGGTCACATTTGGAGGAAGGAGGACAAAAAGGAGCCAGGGAAGGGGTCAGAAGGAACATCCAGAGGAATAGGAGAATCAGAGTAAAGTCACAGAAATGAAAGTGAGGAAGAGTTTCACAGGAGAGAGGGGTCTGGTCTGCAGCCTTTCAGAAGGCATGCATTCCTTTTGGCCCAGGTGACGTCAGCGGAAGCTAGCTTCTGGTTGGGGAATGTTGGGAGAGGGCTTTTCCTGAAGTAGCCACTGGGCGGCAGTGGTGGCAGCGTTGGCAGCTGCAGCTGCGTCCAGGGACTGGCAGAAACCTGGCAGAGCTAAACCAGCTTGAAGCAATAGGAGCAGGAAGCTGGCTCCTCCTGGGGCTTCTCTAGTTTAGTGGACACTGGAATGTCCCCTTGGGTGTATGCCAAGCTTCAGATCACACTTGTCCTCCTCTGAAGAGGCCAGCTTCACCCCTGGGAGCAAAGTAAATAATACAAAGTACTTTACAGATTAGCAGCATTTTACGGTTTACAAAGTGTTTTCACATCTATTAACCAATTCAGTATTCAGAAAACCCTAAAAGGTTGGTATTATTGACCCCATTTCACTCATGAGGAAATTCAGTCATGAAGAGGTATCCAGGGTGACACAACTAATACATGGAAGAACAAGGGTTTGAATTCAGGTCTGTCTGGCTCCAAACACCTGAGCCTTTTGTGCAAAATCACAGTGATCAGCTGTCCAGGATTCAGGCTATGAGTGCTTTCTCCACGCCTACCTTCTATCCACCACACCCTCACTGGGCAAGGATCTCCAGGTTTCCCCCATCTAGGTTTCTGCTTCTTCCAAGAGATCTAGATTCCAGATTCTAGAGCCTCCCTTACAGCCCTGCCTCCTCCCCTCACTCCCGGGATCCAGCTGGGCAACATTCTCAGGATCTGAAGATCACTTCAGAGTCCCCATTGTTTCCCAGCTCCCTTCGGACTGGATTCTACTGCAGCCTGCTCCCCCTCCCCAAGAGCACTACCCACCTTACCCTCAGAGTCCTCCAGGCCCAGAGCTTGCTTCCTGTGCCTAAGACTTCCATAATCACGGAGACTTAGTTAGCCCCAGGAGCCTTAGGCCCAGAGCTCCTGACAATTCCATGTTCCCTAGCACTAGGCTCTCAAACATCTAGGCTTGGTGTCTGTACTGTCTTGGCTGTATTCAGACCAGGGTCTCCTGGGGTGATAGAGAGAGATGAAGGGTGGTATGTAGGAGGGGGTGGAGTCTGTAAGGGAAGCATGTGGGCTAGCACCCTTCAGGAGGAGTGAATCACCTCCCCACCACCTCCTCTTACATGCATAATAGGCATCTTGAAATTGGCAGGTGGAAAAATGAGCTCCTCATGTTTCCCCACACCTACTCCTCTCACAGCCTTCCCCATATTTGTCAATGGTGTAAGTCCATTCTTCCAGTTGCTCAGGCCAGAAATCTTGGAGTCATTCGTGACTCCTCTCTTTCTCTTATACCCCTTATCAGTAAATATTGTTGTCTCTACTTTCAAAAGCTAACCAGAATCTGCCACTTCTCACCACCTTCACCGGCCTGGTCCAAGCCACCATCATCTCTATTGGCAATGGCCTCTGATCTGATCTTCCTCCTGTGTCCCTAGCCCTGTAGTCTATTCTCAACATAGAGCTAGCCAGGGATCTTTCCAAAATGTGAATCAGATCCTGATACTTGTCTCTTCTAAACTCTCAATGGCTTCCCAGTCACTGAAAGTAAAAGCCAAGATGTCCTCACAATGGCTTCCAAGGACCTTCATGATCTGGTTTGTGCCAAACTCTCTGACCTCTTCTCTATGTTTCCTCTTCCTCACAACCATCTGGTCCTTATTCAAAAGTCACCCTAATATTTAAAACAGAAACCCTCTCTATTCCCTTTCCCTCCTTTACTTTTTTCCATAACAATGATCATGATCTATATATTTTACTTGTTAATTTTATTATCTTTTCCCTCCCACTGGTATGTAAGCTCCATTAGAGTAGGAGGTTTTGCCTGTTTTGTTTACTGTTAGTGAACTACCAGTGCCTAGAACTGGTCCAAGCACGTAATAGGCTCTCAGAACATGTTTGCTTATCCTTTCCTAGATTATGGCCAGTGGCTTAGAGAGGCCACTAAGCATAGCAATTATGGATTGCTAAAGCCTGGTTCAAAGGCTGGCCTTCCTGGGTTTGAAATCTTGACTCTACCACTAATTAGCAAAACACTTCAACTTTCTGTGCCTTCGTTTTCTAATCAGTGAGGTAGGGACAATCATGATACCCACATCACAGAGAGCCTGTGGGGCCATTAATAAGTACAAAGCACTTAGAACAGTGCCTTGCATGTAGTAAGTGCTATATACAGATTTCTTATAATTATATGCACATGGAGTTAAGATTTATATCAGTAGTTTAGATTTCCTAAAATCTTTTGATGTGTTATCCATGCTAACATTCATTTTCCATGTTTCTGCTCATACAGATTTCTATGATCTTCCTGCAGTTTTAGTTATCTCCAGTGGCCTGGCTCTTCATCTGTCAACTTGGACGTTTCCTTGTGTACTCTCTCCTACAGTCGTTTAGGAGCCGTTAAATAGTCATCTCACTGGGCCCCAGTTTCCCAATGGTGCACTGAGTGGGTGGGACTAGATAATCTTGATGGGCCTTTCTAGCTCTAACGATTTCCCAGGACAGGGAGGAGGTACAGGTCCCACGCCCAACCCCGCCCCCTTGGATATGCCCTCTGGCTGCCAAGGGGAAGGGTGACAGAGTCAGCTGGGCTCAGCTTCAAGGGGAGCAGGTAGGAGATGTGCCAAGTTTCTTGGCAAAGGGTGGTGATGGGGTTTCTGGGCTGGCCCAGGCTGGGAGAAGGTATCAGAGATCACTGTAGTTCAGACACACTGGGACCAGGGGAGAGAAGTTACTGTATGGAGAGATGCCCTCTTCACAGGGACACAGCTGTTGTGATAAGTTGGGAGACAATTTGGGTCTGGGTATCTTCCTACATTGGATAGTCCTGGTAGGCCTTGACCCCCTTTAGCTAACCAAGCTCTGAAGGACAGAGTCAGCTTCAGAAGAACGACCCAAACCCACTGACTGCCCTCCTGAGCCCTGGCACTGCCTGCTGCCTACTATTCCCCAGGCTGGACCGAGGGAGCTCTGGCAGGAGCCAGGCTGACCCGGGTTACTCCCAGATGCATCCTCTCAACTCGCCCTTGTGCTTCAACCATTGCCCTCCCCATTCTCTGCATTTTTGCCCCAGGTCAGGGCTGGGGGGCCAGGGAAATCTGGTCACCCTCACTTCTGCCCTTTCCACCCCTAGGGGGACCATGACCAGTACGGAGTCCTCACTGTTCACAGCCTTAGGCCCCCACTCAGATCCTGACGACAGTGAGTTGGAGCTGGACTGCCGGTTTAATGAGGAGTTCAAGTTTATCCTGCTGCCCGTGAGCTATGCAGTTGTGTTTGCGCTGGGCCTAGGCCTCAATGCCCTGACCATCTGGCTCTTCCTTTTTTGCCTCCGACCGTGGGACGCGACAGCCACCTACATGTTCCACTTAGCTTTGTCAGATACTTTGTACGTCCTGTCGCTGCCCACCCTCGTCTACTATTATGTAGCCCGCAACCATTGGCCCTTTGGCACTGGGCTCTGCAAGTTCATCCGCTTTCTCTTCTATTGGAACCTCTACTGCAGTGTCCTTTTCCTCACCTGCATCAGCGTACACCGCTACCTGGGCATCTGCCACCCGCTGCAGGCGCTGCGCTGGGGCTGCCCGCGCCTTGCCGGCCTTCTCTGCCTGGCAGTTTGGTTGGTCGTAGCTGGCTGCCTCGTGCCCAACTTGTTCTTTGTCACCACCAGCCCTAAGGGGGACATCATCTTGTGCCACGACACCACCCGGCCTGAGGAGTTTGACCACTACGTGCACTTCAGTTCGGCAGTCATGGGGCTGCTCTTTGACGTGCCCTGCCTGGTCACTCTTGTCTGCTATGGGCTCATGGCCCAGCGCCTGTAACGGCCCTTGCCAGGGGCTGCCCAGTCATCTTCCCGTCTGTGCTCGCTGCGCACCATCGCTGTGGTATTGACTGTCTTTGCTGTCTGCTTCGTGCCTTTCCACATCACCCGCACCGTTTATTACATGCAAGGCTGTTGGAAGCTGACTGCTGGGTGCTGAACATCATCAACATGGTCTATAAAGTGACTCGGCCTCTGGCCAGTGCCAATAGCTGCCTGGATCCTGTGCTCTATTTGCTCACTGGGGACAAGTATTGACGTCAGCTCCGGCAGCTCTGCAGGGGTGGCAGGCCCCGGCTCCCCACAGCTGCCTCCTCTCTGGCACTGGTGTCCCTGCCTGAGGACAGCAGCTGCAGGTGGACAGCCACCCCCCAGGATGGCGGCTTGGGCAGATAGATTGTAATGGAAGCCGGGAAGTGAAGGAAAGGGGGTGAGTGCAGGGCAGAGGGGAGGGAACCTTATAGTGACACCCGATCTGGCTGCTTTCTCCTCTTTTCTGAGCTCTGGAGAGAGGCCCTCACCCTGAGATTTAGGAGGAGCCAGAGAAATCACGTGTGACTCCATCTCTCCTAAATCCTTCAGTTGCCCTCTCCTTTTTAGCCAAAGACACTAGCAGCCACTCTTCGTCCTCGACTTCTTTCTCTTTGTTTCTGTCCCCTTCCTGGCGCCACTGGTCCTGTTTCTTGGTCCTACAAGGCTGCTGGAAATCTTCCCCAGCCCTCCTTCTCCTGCCCTCTCCCCCCATATCCTTGTATAGCATGCATTCCTTCAGCCAGACCAGAGCATTTAACTGGAGGGGTGAAGAAGCTGGGGTGATCTCAGTATTGGCCTGACTCATCTGACAGTGATAGCCAGAATCAGGAAGTGGGGGCACCAGCATATCACAAATGCCTGGGAAGTGACATATGTAGTGCCCACACCCACTCCCTGGTTTCCCCTGGAAGACAGGATAGTCTTGTCTACCGAGGCGCTGAACTAGGGCACCGTCCCAGAGAGCCTGCCTGACAGGGTCCCCATGTGCAGCTAGAGGCATGGCCCTGTTGAATGGTGGGTAGCCATGAGGTAGAGAGGGAGCCCTGAGTCTTCCCATGGGGTGGGGACCTTGAGGAGCCTCAGGGGGCAGGACCCAAGCTGATAATGGCCTTTGGAACAGGAATGGGACTGGCCCTTCTTTATGAGGTTTGCTGAGAACATATTTGACAGCTCTCCTGTACTTAATGAAAGGCAGAGTGGATGGCTCAGAACGCAAGGGAGGAGCTCTCGTGTCTATGGCATAAGTTCCAGCACCAAAGGGTGGAGAAGGTTTGAGCAGAGATTGGGGTGCTGACAAGGACTGAGGCCCAGAGCTGACTCTCCACTGGTCTCTCCCCTTTCTCTAGCTCCTGCCCTAGATAAAGATAAATCTGTCACCAGCTCTTTCAGATCAGGTTTTAGGACTTCGAGGACAGGGCAAGGCGCTGGGACTAGGACAGCTCCCCTCAGAGTTTCCCATCCGGTCACTCCTCTCCAGCACTATCTTAGTGCTTACAGACTTCCAGGAGTGGGGGTGGGGTGTGGAATTTGGGGAGCTAACTCCCAAGCCTTGGGAAGTAAGAGTTTCTGGGAAGGCATTCGTGAGAAGGGTAGGCTTACACTTCCAGGCATCCTCTCTAAAATTGCCTTGCAGTCCTTTGGTCTCTTGAGTCTCCAGCCTTCCTTTCCTTTTGCCCCACTCTTGCTGACCTAGCTCTGATCCCTTGCTTGTCTCCTGGCTTCTAAGGGTCTCTCTGGAGAGTAAAGTTAGGGCTGGTCTGCAGAAAAAAAAATGATTTCACTGCCCCTGAGTCCCCCTTTGCATTCTTGTAAGTGCTCCCTCTTCCTCTCTAGACATCAAGGACCCCTTCTGCTAGGAGTTAATGAACTGGCCTTCTTCTTACTAGCCTCCCAGTCTCATGGCCACTGCCTAGACTGTTTCATATGCTGTTCCTCATCGGCACTCGCTCCCTTTTATTCTGATGACCACAGTCTCCTCACCTATCACCTCTCCTATCCACCAGCCCCACCTAACAAAGTTGCTCTCTTCATCACACCTGACCCAGGCTCTTCCATTTCTCCAGTCCATTGAAGTCCCCTACGCTTAACTGAGACTAACTGCCCAGACTTTGTGGTCTGCTACTTTTGGGCCACCTTCCCTCACACTCTAATTTTAAACACCTTGACTTTCACCTTGGGCCAGTCTTCTCTCTCCTAGGACTAGAGGGGATTGCAGGTGAAGTCAGAGCCCAAGGCTGGCTTGACCCACTGAAACTTGATGCGTTAGAACTTCATCTAAGCCCCCATTCCCCTTAGCCTGCTGAGTTCCTAGTGAACATTCCAGAGCAACTCTTTCCTGTATTTTCTACCTTCTCAAGACCCCAACTTCATCCTCCCCTATGACCTCTTAAGAGTTACCTTGCCTCCTATGTGTAGTTTTTTAAGGAACCTCCATACTCTTTTCCATAGTGACTGTATCAATTTACATTCCCACCAGCAGTGCAAGAGGGTTCCCTTTTCTCCACACCCTCTCCAGCATTTATTGTTTATAGATTTTTTGATGATGGCCATTCTGACTGGTATGAGATGATATCTCATTGTAGTTTTGATTTGCATTTCTCTAATGATTAGTGATGCTGAGCATCCTGTCATGTGTTTGTTGGCAATCTGTATATCTTCTTTGGAGAAATGTCTATTTAGGTCTTCTGCCCATTTTTGGATTGGGTTGTTTGTTTTTTTTGTTATTGAGCTGCATGAGCTGCTTGTAAATTTTGGAGATTAATCCTTTGTCAGTTGCTTCATTTGCAAATATTTTCTCCCATTCTGAGGGTTGGCTTTTGGTCTTGTTTATGGTTTCCTTTGCTGTGCAAAAGCTTTGAAGTTTCATTAGGTCCCATTTGTTTATTTTTGTTTTTATTTCCATTTCTCTAGGAGGTGGGTCAAAAAGGATCTTGCTGTGATTTATGTCATAGAGTGTTCTGCCTATGTTTTCCTCTAAGAGTTTGATAATTTCTGGCCTTACATTTAGATCTTTAATCCATTTTGAGCTTATTTTTGTGTATGGTGTTAGGGAATGTTCTAATTTCATTCTTTTACATGTAGCTGTCCAGTTTTCCCAGCACCACTTATTGAAGAGGCTGTCTTTTCTCCACTGTATATTCTTGCCTCCTTTATCAAATATAAGGTAACCATATGTGCGTGGGTTTATCTCTGGGCTTTCTATCAAATAGAACTACCATACGACCCAGCAACCCCACTACTGGGCATATACCCCGAGAAAACCATAATTAAAAAAGAATCATGTACCAAAATGTTCATTGCAGCTCTATTTACAATAGCCAGGAGTTGGAAGCAACCTAAGTGTCCATCACCGGATGAATGGATAAAGAAGATGTGGCACATATATACAATGGAATATTACTCAGCCATGAAAAGAAACGAAATTGAGTTATTTGTAGTGAAGTGGATGGACCTAGAGTCTGTCATACAGAGTGAAGTAAGTCAGAAAGAGAAAAGCAAATACCGTATGCTAACACATATATATGGAATCTACGGAAAAAAACAAAAGGTCATGAAGAACCTAGGGGTAAGACGGGAATAAAGACACAGACCTACTAGAGAATGGACTTGAGCATATGGGGAGGGGGAAGGGTAAGCTGTGACAAAGTGAGAGAGTGGCATGGACATATATACACTACCAAACATAAAATAGATAGCTAGTGGGAAGCAGCCGCATGACACATGGAGATCAGCTCAGTGCGTTGTGACACCTAGAGGAGTGGGATAGGGAGGGTGGGAGGGAGGGAGACGCAAGAGGGAAGAGATATGGGAACATATGTATATGTATAACTGATTCACTTTGTTATAAAGCAGAAACTAACACACCATTGTAAAGCAGTTATACTCCAATAAAGATGTTAAAAAAAAAGAGTTACCTTGCCTCCTGAAAAACGGAGAAAATCTAATATGTCAGCTTCCCTCTGTTTCATTCACGATAACTCTACTATATTCATTTTGTCTTTCTCCCTTTCTTCCCTGCAGTCCCAGAATAAGAAGTGGCCCTCTTTCCTTTTCCTTTGTGTATCCCTCTTCATTTTCAGTCTCTTCTGTAACTGATTACATCTAGTCTTAAAAAACAAAGTCTAGGACTTCGCTGGTGGTGCAGCGGTTAAGAATCCACCTACCAATGCAGGGGACACGGGTTTGAGCCCTCTTGGTCCAGGAAGATCCCACATGCTGCGGGATCTAAGCCCGTGCACCACAACTACTGAGCCTCGGGCTCTAGAGCCCGAGAGCCACAACGACTGAAGCCCGCGTGCCTAGAGCCCATGCTCCACAACAAGAGAAGCCACTGCAATGAGAAGCTGGCACACCACAAGAAAGAGTAGCCCGCACTCGCCACAACTAGAGAAAGCACGCGTGCAGCAACAAAGACCCAACACAACCCCAAAATAAATAAATTAAAACAAACAAACAAACAAACAAAAACCAAATTCTATTCATCTTATTCATTTCACTCTCAAATATCTGGAAAGAGTACCATGAATCCCATTTCCTCACCACAAAGTCACCCCTTAACCCTCTGGATCTGGTTTCCTTCCTACACTTTTCTGTACCTAGAAAACAAATTGCCTCATAAGCAAAACCTTGAATGATCTTTTCTCTGCCTTCATCCTCTTTGACTTCTCTGCTTCGCTTGACCCTGTTGCATATCTTCTTTAAAACTTTTTATAAAAGCCACATTAATAAATTCCACTATGACAACATTAAAGCAAAATTTGAAAGAAAATATTTACCTCAACTTCCCAACCCTAGACAATTGTTTTTATTTTTCCACATTCTGTGCTTTTCCAATTTGTATAATACATATATATTTGTTTATATAAGTGCAATCATAGTATACATATATTTTTTAATTCTTCTTTTAAAAAGCTTAATTGCAGATACTCTTCTTGTGTTACAGTCTTTCATATTTATCATTTCAATGGCCACATAAAATTACATCCATCAGTAGATTATATTTTATTTGACTCTTCCCCTATTACTGGACATTTAGGCGACTCCCAATTTTTCTGTGCTTTGAATATTTTAAAGCATATAGCTTTTTTCTTCTTTGTAATCCTCTTCCTAGGAAAAGTTCCCAGGGGTGAGATTACTAGATCAAAGAGCATGAATGTTTTTATAGAGCTTGATTTCCCAAAGGACTGCACAGTTTTCAACACCACAATGACATGCGAGTGTTCCAGTTCCCTTGCAGCCCCAGCATTGGACTTTATTAGAAATCTCTTTGGATGGCTTAAACATTAACTTATTAATTCCTTTCTTTGATTACTCATGGGATTGAACACTTTCCCATATGTTTACTATTTGCACTTTCTCTTGGGTGAACTCTCTGTTCATATCCTTCTCCAATTGGTATCTTAGTGGTATTCTTATCTATCTAAATGTATTTTTATTTAACGTACATGTTAACCCTTTGTCATATTTGATATAACTATTTCTTCCATTTATTGTAATACTTTTAACTTTAGTTTATTTTATCCCCTTGCTTTAAAGTTTCTCTCTTCCTACTTTACTCTCTCTTATTACTTCTTCTCTTTCTCTTTTACTCCCTAAGTAAACAGAGTTCCAAGATCTGTCATGGTCATAGCATTTGGGGATTATTTAATCCCCTCCCCTCATCTGAGCCTTGATTTTTCTCTTGGAGAGAACATATATACATGTGAATACAATTCAGTTGACTCATAGTCCTTGAGAGTATCTCAGAAATCTTCTAGGGCCGGGGCACCCCCTCACTTTACAAAGGAGGAAACAGGCCCAGAGATATGACTTGCCCATGACTTAGTAAATTAGGGGCAGAGCAGAGACGAGGCTCCAGGACCCCTGAATTCCAGAGCTCCTTCCATTACACCAGGCCAACTCAGTTCTGTCTGACCTTTCTCCCAAGCTCCACCTCTATGTCTTCAGTTGCCCACTGGATAGTTTCACTGGATCTTCCATTGTTACTTCTAACCCAAAATGTCAAAAACTAAACTCCCTGAACCAGTTTCCCTACCTGTCGTGCTCATTTGTGTTCATGGCATCTTCTTTTCTCAAGTCACCTAGGCTTGAAAACACTCAGGCAACTTTGACTCTTTGCCCTCCCTATTTCACAAGATTCTGACATTTCTTCCTTCATCATGTCAATTATAATTGGCCTTCCTTTATGGTCCCAGTGCTACCATTCTAATACTGGCTCTTGTCACCTTCTCCCTGACTGACTGTCACTGCCTCCCAACTGGTCTTCCTTGCCGCCAGTCTTTCCTAGCACAATACATACAGTGCATATTGCCAGATTAATTGGCCCCCAAACTGCTTTCAGTTTCACTCTCTCACTCAAAACTCTTTCATGGTTCCCCATTGTCTACAAGACATGTTGAAATCCTTTTGTCAGAAATTCAAGAGCACTAATGCCTATGCCTCCCCATCATTAGTCTCACTTCTGCTCCCTTTGTCTTTACTCTTTAAAATTAAATCCCTCTTGCCAGGTGGATGAGAAGTTGATCTGTGAACTTAGTTCTCGTTTCTCCATTTTTTAGTCAAAGCTTGTGCTGTGTCCAAAAAAAAAAAGAAGAAATTCAAGAGCACTTTTTCAGTTTTATTTTCCATTCCTCCCCAGTACAAATCTCTCTTCTCCAGCTACTTTGGTCTCCTCATTCTTTTTCCAAATAAGACTTTCGCTTTCTCACCTCTCCACCTTTATTCTTCCTTTCCCATACTCTAGAATGCCCTCCCTTTATTTTCCCACTGTCTTTTTCCTACCCAGTGTCAAAGGCCAGGCTTAAGTCCCACTTCCTCTTGGAGGTCTTCTCTGCTGACTCTTACCCACAGTGACCTTCCTGGTCATCCCTCCAGTAATTATTATCTATATCAGTCATTTGACACTTTTATTGTCTTTTGATATCACTTATACTATTATCCTGAATTGTTATTTAAGTTTTTATGTGTGCTTGTTTTGAGTTCCTACCTGTAAACCCCTTGAGTTACTGTGATAGAGAGGAAAGAGCATAGAACTGAAAATCAGAAGAACCAAGTTGGAGCCCTAGTTATCAAGGTGGGGCTCAGGTATGTCATTTGGGTGAGTCACTCAGACTCTCTGAGCCACAGTTTCATCATCTGTAAAATGAAGATCATAATCTCAGCTTTAGGTACTCCAGATTGTGGCAAGACTCTGCAAATCTAGACAGCTAAGCAAATATAAATATTTGTTATTTTATCATCCCATTTGCTTAATAAATGGTGCTTAATAAGTATTTTCTGAATAATTACACGCAGTAATTCAGCTTAATGTTTCTTCTCCTGGGAATATTTCCATGTTAAGAGGCCACAGAGCTCAAGGAGCCTAAAGATCTAGGGGTACTTCAGGAGCAGTGGAGGCTGGGAGGGCATTGGAAAGATATTTTGAAGGAAAGTAGGCCTGTCCAGCATATCTCACATTCTACTACACTGGCTACTCACTGCTTGGCTTACCTGTAAGGGTAACCTGGATGTAGAGTGAAGGAGATGGTACATCTGAGCTTCTTCTTTCCCCACATTTTCTACTACTGCATCCCACAATCCCTAACTGGTTACGCTAAATGCTTCACCTGAGACCTCTGTTCTCTTTCATTCATGTGATGAAAGCCAGTGTTTTGGTGAAGGAGGTGATGAGGAGTAGTAGAGAGAATAGCAATTTTAGTCAGATAACCAGATGTGGCTTTGAATCCTTGATCTGTTACTCACTAGCTGCATGATTTTGTACACGTTATTTAATCTCTCTGAGCTTCAGTTTCCTCATTGATAAACTAGAGATAGTAATACCTATTTGGCAGGGCTGTTGTGAAGTGTCAGTGGAGTAATGGATGAAAAAACATCAGTTACATTCCCTGTGGGTGGAAACACTTTCTCAAAAGTTCTCAACTTTAGTGTAGCTGGACGAGGAACCAGAATTCTACATTTGGATTTGGGGCTGCTTAGAAGTGATAGTTAAGTACTAGCAAGGTAGTGAGAGCCCAGTAGCAATGTTGGACCCTGAAGTCTGTCTAGCCTGCACTGAGACTTCTCTGGGATGCTCATTTTCCTTATGGACAGCCCTAGTCATCTGGCATCAATGCTTACTATCTGGAGAACTGTGAGAGACGCTGGGGAAGAGACACTTACAGAAATGGGAAAATAGTCCCTGATGCGGGTCCAGGCACACCAGTTCCTTACCCAGGCTGATCACCTGCCACCTGAGATAGAAATATCTGTAGGGGGGCTTCCCTGGTGGCGCAGTGGTTGAGAATCTCCTGCTAATGCAGGGGCCACGGGTTCGGGTCCCGGTCCGGGAAGATCCCACATGCCGCGGAGCAACTGGGCCCGTGAGTCACAACTACTGAGCCTGCGCGCCTGGAGCCCGTGCTCCGCAACAAGAGAGGCCGCGATAGTGACAGGCCCGTGCACCACGATGAAGAGTGGCCCCCGCTTGCCACAACTGGAGAAAGCCCTTGCACAGAAACGAAGACCCAACACAGCAAAAATAAATAAATTAATTAATAAACTCCTACCCCCAACATCTTCTTTAAAAAAAAAAAGAAATATCTGTAGGGTATGGTGTCTGTGTGTGCCAAGCCCACCCCTCCCGCTCACCCAGTGCTTCCCTAGCAGCCTGGAGGGACTGTGGCTCTGCTAGGGAAAAGGAAGAGACCCCAGGCTGGTCCTGGCTGGCCTAGCTCCTGTGGCTCTGAGAACTTGGATGAGAGGCCTGTGGCATGGTAAGTGGGACTGCCTGGTTACAGGTTGAGGTGGAACATTCTTCAGTACTGTTCTTTCTAGGTCCATGAGTCTTACCTTGCTCTGGGGTCTTCCAGTCCTGGAAAAAACAGGCAAAGTAGAGGGCTGGTAGCGGCCACTAGGATGTAAACAGCAGGTAAATGGACAATGGTTGCAAGATCCAAACTGATGAGGGAGCAGATCAGACCAAATTTGTGCTGCCAGCCGAACTTGACCATGTCCAGCCCTATTAAGAGCCCTCCAAACTCTCCAAGCGCCCTGGTCCTGGCCTTCTGCACAATCCAGCTCCTGCTTGTCCATCAGCCATGTCCACTTGTCCTTCAAACTTTTCCTCTATCATCTACCATACATTCCAGATCTATTTCTCTGCTTACCTGTCATCCCCGTCCACCTGCCCTCTCACCATCCCCCTACTCCTGATCCCTGCCTGCCACCAGCTTTTCCCCCACTGCTTCCACTCATCCACCATCTTTTCCCTCTTGTCTCCTGTCTCCCTCCCTATTCATCATCCTTGAACTCTTGTTAAAACACTAGCTCACCCTCCCTTGTCCATATACTGTCTATATCTCCCCATACTCCGTGCATACAGCATCTGCAGCCTTCTACTGTTCCCTGTACACCATTCTTGTCCCCTTGCCCTTTCACCATTCCTTCCATTATCTCTGTCTCCCCTCACTCCCACCATGCTACTACCACTCCCCTCCCAGAATGGAAAATTCTATGGTTCAAACACAGGCGATACTTCTCTAAGTCTGTAATGCTAATGCTTCCTCTGCCCCACTCCCCATGCTTCCTTAAGATTTTGGACATATCACGCTTATTCCATGGCCCTCATTTCTCCTCTCCAGATAGTGAGGGTTAGGAAGTGGTTGAAACTAGCTAGATCTACTCATAAGCAACATGACCCTGTTCCACCTCCCACCTCCACCTGTCCTTTCTGCCCCTGAGACTCTATCTCTTCCTTCTCCAGGGCACTCGGGGAACTTGAGACTCCTTGGCTTTACTCTGTAGTACCAACTGAGATGATCAAAGGCCAGAGATGAGACTTCCCATGAGCACAAAAGTCACCCCAGATCTGGTCCTGGCCTCTGACTCTGGCTTCTTGCCATGCTCTCTTGGATCAGTACACACATATGGCAAGGTCGCTCAGGGGTCAGTACAGAAATACCAGACTCTGGAAGTGCTTAGGTTGCTTGAAACAAGGCATGATGCCCAGGAGCCTGAAGGAGACGAAGATCCCAGAACGGTGTTCCAACCAAAGGTACCACTAGCCTCTGGAAGCTCACCCGATATTGAATGCATATAGTTATGAGGATTTTCATCTCCCTGTCCCGTCCTTGTCCAGCCCCACATCTACCACCCACTGAAGGGGGCAGACTCTGGAGTGGTAAGGACTGCCCCATCAGTTCTGAGCTCTGGGCCTTGCCCATTTGCCCTTTGATTCCCTTTCCTGGTATTACTAGAACATAAGGATGAAGAAAAGGTGAGAAGGGCTGCTATCTGGTCCTAATGACGCAGAGGTCCAGAGAAGGGAAACACCCCTCACATCACAGGCCACTCTGAGACTGCTGGGGTTGTGACCTCAGGGAGATGGCTGGTGGGAAGGGAGCGCTGTGGGTTTGTGGGGCGGGGGGAGCACCTGGGATTAGATATCTGTTGCGGCCGTTGCCCTGAGGCAGCCTGGTTCGAGGCTGTCCCCCTCTTTTAATTTTCTATTATAAAAATTTGCCCCCGCACACAAAACTAGAGAATGCAAGAAATTTTCATTTTTGTGTTCATGTTTTATGTTCATCTTCAACAACTATTAACATTTTGCCATACTTGTTTCATCTATCTCCCAGCTCTTTTTCCCCCCCTTGGATTATTTTAAAGCAATTCTAAGACATCATGTCATTTCACCCCTAAATTTCACTATGCATCTACAAAAATTTGGATGTTTTCTTCGATAATAACAATGCCATTATCACCCTTAACAAAATTAATACTCCTCTAATAATATCTAATATCCAGTCCATATACAAATGTCTTTTTATACTTGTTGGACAAAAAGTTCCTTCAGTTTTTTTTTTTTTTTTTTTTTTTTTGTGGTACGCAGGCCTCTCACTGTTGTGGCCTCTCCCGTTGCAGAGCACAGGCTCTGGACGCGCAGGCTCAGCGGCCATGGCTCACGGGCCCAGCCGCTCCGCGGCATGTGGGATCTTCCCAGACCGGGGCACGAACCTGCGTCCCCTGCATCGGCAGGTGGACTCTCAACCACTGCGCCACCAGGGAAGCCCCCTTCAGTTTTTAAGTAAAAATAAAAGACACATTTATCATTTTCACCAAGAACTTTATTGAACAACGTATTCACCGTTTCGTTCCACTACCTTCTGCCATTTTTCAGGCAACTTCATAATTCCATCTTCCCAAAACTTTTTACTTTTTTGAGCAATGAACTGTTCCAGGTGCCTTTTACAGTCTTCCAGGGAATTGTAATTTTTTTCATTAAGAGAATTTTGTAAAGACTGAAATAAATGGAAATCCGAAGGTGCAATGTCTGGTGAATACGGCGGATGAATCAGAACTTCCCAGCCAAGCTGTAACAGTTTTTGCCTGGTCATCAAAGAAACATGCAGTCTTGGGGTATCCTGATGGAATATTATGCATTTCCTGTTGACTAATTCCAGACGCTTTTTGTCGAGTACTGCTTTCAGTTGGTTTAATCGGGAGCCGTACTTGTTGGAATTAATCATTTGGTTTTCTGGAAGGCGCTCATAATAGAGGCCTCCCTTCCAATCCCACCATATACACAGCATCATCTTCTTTGTATGAAGACTGGCCTTTGGTGTGGTTGGTGGTGGTTCATTTCGCTTGCCCACAATCTCTTCCATTCCACATTATTGTACAGTATCCACTTTTCATCGCCCATCCCAATTTATTTTTTAATTTATTTTTTTATTATAATCATGTTATTTTATTTTAAATTTTTATTGGTGTATAGTTGCTTTACAATGTTGTGTTAGTTTCTGCTGTACAATTTGTTTTAGAAACAGAACGTTTTCGTTACATTTAAGTAGAGAATCGCATGCGGAAATACGGTCAAGAAGGTTTATTTCACTTAACTCACCCAAACATCAAAGCGATTAACATAACCAAGCTGGTGCAAATGATTTTCAACGCTTGATTTGGATATTTTGAGTATTTCGGCTATCTCCCGCGTTGTATAAGGTTGACTGTTCTCAATTAATGTCTCGATTTGGTCGCTATCAACTTCAACTGGTCTACCCGACCATAGAGCATTGTCCAGTGAGAAATATCCAGCACGAAACTTCACAAACCACTTTTGACACGTTCGACCAGTCATAGCACCTTCTCCATACACTGCACAAATCTTTTTTTGTGTTTCAGTTGCGTTTTTACCTTTTTTGAAATAATAAAGCATAATATGCCCAAAATGTTGCTTTTTTTCTTCCATCTTCAATATCAAAATAGCTACACAAAAATTCACCAGTTTTGGTAAGTTTTCTTTTTAATGCACGCTGATATGACAGCTGTCACAATACAATCTAACAAAATTGTTTCGAATGAAGTTAAAGACAACTAAGTGCTACTAGAACCATTGTATGGAAAAAACCGAACGAACTTTTTGGCCAATCCAATAGTTGGTTAATTTAAATCAGGATCTAAACAAGGTCCACTGACTTTATTTGGATGTTATGTCTGTTAAGTCTCTCTCTTTAATTATTCATTGTAAAATAAAACCCAGATACAGAAAACCACCTAAAACAAATATGGCTTAATGGATTATTATAAGACAAATACCTTGTGGCCACCGTTAGGTCAAGAAATAGAAGTTTTTCACCCACCCCAGAAGCCTCCCATGTGCCCTATTACAGTCACAGCTCTCTTTCTCCTCCCAAAGTAACCATTATCTTTGACATTTAGAGGAATCGTTCCCTTGCATTTCTATGGTTTTATTACCCAAACACACTTCCCTAATGACTATGGTTTAGTCTTGTCCATTAAAAAGATTATTATAACCCTTAAAATTTCTTTTTTGTAAACGTTTTATTTGAGAATAATTTTAGATTGATAGGAGGGTTGCAAAGATAGTGCGGAGAGTTCCCTATACCCTTCATCCCGCTTCCCCTTATGTTACCGTCTTATGTAACCATAGTACAGTTATCACAGCTAGGAAACCAATATTGTAACATTACTGTTAACTCCAGACTTTATTCGAATTGCACTAGTTTTTTTCTACTAATGTCCATTTCTGTTCCAGGGTGCCATCAAGTCCCATGTTGTATTTACTCATCGTGTCTCCTTAGTCTTCTCCAGTCTGTGACAGTTTCTTGGTCTTTCCTTGTCTTTTATGACCTTGGCATTTTGTAAGAGTTTAGGTCTGTTTTAGTTTCCAGCTTCCCCCTCCATCCCTTTCTTTTCCTGATCATTTATCTGTTGAACAACCCACATTTGACCTGGAGAATCTCCTACAGCCTGGACTTCGCTTGCTGCGTGTCTGTATTTCCCCCAGATTGGCAGTTGGATTCAAACACTGGATCAGACTCAGGTTTGAGCCCTTCAGCAAGATCTTCATTTACTTTCTTTTTTTTTTTTTTTTTTTGCTGTACGCAGGCCTCTCACTGTTGTGGCCTCTCCCGTTGCGGAGCACAGGCTCCGGACCTGCAGGCTCAGCGGCCATGGCTCACGGGTCCAGCCGCTCCGCGACATGTGGGATCCTCCCAGACCGGGGCACGAACCCGTGTCCCCCGCATCGGCAGGCGGACTCCCAACCACTGCGCCACCAGGGAAGCCCCTTCATTTACTTTTAATACAGAACAATCCCACTTCCTACCCTCCTTTTCCCCCTGCCATTGACCTGTCAAAGACTGTTCTCCCTTGGAGTTAGCCTGTCTTCCAGACGGCAGCACCACCTCCCATGAGCAGGGGTGAGCCCCACGTACAGGCCAAAGTGGGGGGGGCAGCAAAGCCCTCATTCTTCTTTCTGACTCCCATCTCTTACCTTGTTATAACTTCATGCCCAATGAAGCAAACTGAGTTGTTGACTTTTTTGTTTTTTTTTTCTTTGTTTTTGTTTGATTTTCACACCTGAAGTCGGTATGCTTCTAAAGGGATATGGACCATATCTTATTTTTAAATGCATCTTCCTATAATGCCTGGAAAGTCCTAGGCCCTCAGTATTAAATAAACAATCAGTGAGTGAGTATCTTAGTTTGAGGTCTGTGGTTTCTTCTGGGTAATGAAATCACAGGAGTCCTATGGAGGAGTGTGTCCTGGGGACATGAGTTGGGGGACAAAAGGCTGTACAGAAATAGAGGACAAGGGGCACATTACAAAACAGGAAAAGAAGAATGAGAGCAAGGAAGGCAAGTGTTGACCTTTGAGTCGGTTTGGCAAAAGACAGAGTTCTGCATACTTTGCCTTCTCTGCACCTGGAGGGCTGTCCCCACTCCAGCTCTTCCTGCTAATTGAATATCAGCCCAGCCCTGTAGCAAGCTTGAGCATTCAGGCATTACAGCGTCTCCTGCAATCTGTGCTGACATCCCTGTGCTTGAAGGTGAGGACTAGCCCCTGGCAATACAGGGGAGATTAGCATTCTGTCTTTCCAGAATAGGATTTTCTGGGGCGACATTAACTCCCTCTCCATGCCCTCTCGTCCTTGTAAATTGTCTTCCTCAGGACTGCTCCTAGATTAACTTTTAATAATTTGTGCATTTTCAGTTTTTCCCCTTTATTTCCTCCCACCTCCCTCACCCCCCCCAAAAAAGAGGTCAGTTGTTGAGAAGACACTCAAGCTACAGAGTGTTGATCTGTACACATATTTTTTTCTTTTAACAGCAGATCGCATCCTTTGTTTTCAAATTTTAATATTTAAAATGTCATAGACTTCCATATAATAATAGTTGTATTTTTAATATCCATTGATTGAGAAATATATAACCAACGAAAGCACTATGGCTATACATCATGACAGTATACATTGTGACATTTGAAAAAAAATATGTGTAAGCATATTTTTTATTCATTCTAGACAGTGCTTGGGCCATATAGGAATTTCCAGAACGCTTGTAATAATTAAGTTACTCCCTGCCCCCCACAGTGGTTTGCTGCTTACAGGTTAGAAACAATGGCTTGTTTGCGTTTTTCAAAATGGAGGTTGATTTATTATTTTTCCTGATTATAAAAATAATCCATGTAATTCATAAAAATTTCAGACTACACAAGGAAACATAAAGGAAACAAAAGTGACTCATAATCTCACAATCCAGAAATAACAACTGTTAACTGTTCACATCCTGGTATCTCTCTTTCTTGACTTTTTCCTGTATGAATATAGAGATAAATATTGTGTCACTGTGAAGAGTTTGGGCTCTTGAGTCCAACAGATCCCAGTCTGTACCTCAGCTCTGCCACTTAAGTGAACTATGGCAAATTACTTAACTGCTTAGTGCCTCAGTTTCCTCATCTCTAAAAGATGAGTAAATACCTACCGATACCATTGGGTTGTCATGAGGGTAAGTAATTAATGTAAAGCTTTTTCTTCAGTGCCTTGTTTATTTATATGCTCATATTTAAAGCTCAATAAATGTTAGTTATATGTATAATTTCTTAATCAAAATGAAATCATATTCTCTGTACTGTTTTGTAACCTGTTTTTTCACCTAAGAGTATATGATGGACATTTTTTTCATGTCAATTTTCTTCTATCACATCGTCATTTCATTGTATGGATATGCCATGATTCATTTAACCAATCTCCTATTATGGAGGAAGCACTAATTTTTAGACATGCCTCTTTCACTATCTGGTCAGACTTCTAGGTCTTTTAATGGTAGGTGAAAGGTTACTGATCAGAAACCGTCACGTACCCGCAGCCCCTTCAGTGGGCACTGCTCAGCTTCCTCTTTCCCAGCAGTTTTTAGGATTTACTGGTGCAAAAAGCGGACCACTTCCTCAAGCCTCAGTTAACCCAGGTGAGGTCCAGGGACCAGGTAGTGTGGTCAGTAGAGTCGGCCTCTCTCTGCCAGGAAATGACTAGGTCTGAAGAAAGGGCTTGACCCTCTTCTCCAAACAGCTCAGGAAACAGGTTTCTTGAAGGCCCCCTATATACTAGACCTGGCAGGGCTGCTGCTTAGTTTCACCTCCGCTCAAGCTCAGGAGCGTTTAAACACAAGCCAAGTCCGGGGCTGAGGTGAAGTATAGAAAAATGGGTCTTGGGGCTTCCCTGGTGGCGCAGTGGTTGAGAGTCCGCCTGCCGATGCAGGGGACACGGGTTAGTGCCCCGGTCCGGGAAGATCCCACATGCCGCGGAGCGGCTGGGCCCGTGAGCCGTGGCCGCTGGGCCTGCGCGTCCGGAGCCTGTGCTCCGCAACGGGAGAGGCCACAACAGTGAGAGGCCCGCGTACCGCAAAATAAAAATTAAAAAAAAAAGGGTCTTGAAAGGTGTGGATCACTGAGATCAGCCTGTATCTGGCAAAGATCAGTACAAGAAATCTGTTGTATCAATACGTTGGTTTCTATGCTTTCATATTGTTTTCTTTTCTTTTTGAGAAAAAAAAATTTTTTTAATCTAGTCTCACCTGAACTAAGAATGAGAGTGATTGCAATTCCCTAGGCCAGAGACTTCCTTGGTATGTGGGTGGTCCTGGTCACCATGAATTGTATCAAAGAAATTAGGAAACCTGGGAATGTGAGAACTGATTGTTAGTAAGTACACTGATCCTTTCTTTTCTTCCCTCACCCTTTTTTATTTTAACACGACCTCACAGAATTGTACTAATTGTAATCCTTGGTTGATGACACACTCTCATTGTTTATGGATGTCCCCCTTCCCTCTTATCTATCTATCTATCTATCTACCTACCTATCGTCTATTTATCTACCTATCATCTATCTATCTATCTATCTGTCTGTCTATCTATTTATCTATCTACTTTTGGAGTAGGAATTGCTCTCTTAAGCACTACACATGAGAAGTACTGTCTTGCCCCTGTGTCACAACTTAGCAGCTACTTGTCTGGTCTTGGCCTTCACTTCCTTCTCAGACATCAGAAGGTATCTTCTTCTTCTTCTTCTTCTTTTAGTTTATTTTATTGAAGTGTAGTTGATTTACAGTGTTGTGTCAATTTCTGCTATACAGCGAAGTGATTCAGTTATACATATATATTCTTTTTGATATTTTTTTCCATGATGGTTTATCACAGGATATTGAATACAGTTCCCTGTGCTACACAGTAGGACCTTGTTGTTTATCCATTCTATATATTGAAGGTATCGTCTTGATGCTACAGCTTTGGTAATAGAGTTCTTTTCCTTATCTTCAGTCCCTGACCTGGTAAGGATTCATGACCGCAGCATCAAATCCTTAGGTGAGTTCTGTCACAATAGGATGTGGATGGCAAATAGCCAAAGTAGGTCATGGGGAAGGATGGACGGGCATCAATATTCCCTAAAGCTGATGCCTGGTCCTATGGAGAGGTGGATATCAGAAACGAGTTGAAGTTCTAAGATCCGGGAAGTCAGCAAGGTGTGGAGGTCAAGGCAAGAATAAACCAAAAGGCAAGGCCATTCCAAAATGGCCTTATCCCTCAAGTGGCACTGCCTGCCTCTAGCTATCTGCCTATTCCTTTCTAAGCCTGTTTTGCTGCTAAACAATTGGATGAATTCATGCTGTGTGGTGTGTGCAGAAATAGCCAAACTGTGGGTGGCAGGAATCATGGATTTGTTTAGTGCAGTGGGAGTGAAAACCAGAGTTTGCAAAGAAAGAACCTGTCATATCACCGAACATGGCTGGGCAGATGCTAACTAGGAAGCTGCTTCAGTTTCCCCGATGCCACTGGACTCTGAGGGACTAAGCACTGATCATTCTAAAGAGGAACGGTTTATTGGTTGCAAACTGGTGCCTAAGCACCCTCAAGGGATTCTTTTTAACTCATAAGTCCAGGCACATTTATCTCATACTTCACATTTATCTCATACTTTATATCCCTGGTATAGTTGTTTGCCTCGCAGGCCCCCTGATGTTGCTGGAAGATTTTCCTTCCCCATCCTTTTCACCTTTGATGCCAGAGAGTCATAAAGAATCATCAAATTCTTCATCTTATCATCTAGGAGAAGCTAACTGGTGTGGCTTGTCTTTTTCAAGGCCCCACCTTTGTCTTATAAGGTAGAGTACACTTGCTGAAGTTTCTGTAGCTGCTGGGAGGTGGGTGAAGAGGGCTTCCCTCCCTACTGCACGGTAGTGGGGAATTACATCAGCTTGTGTTGTCCTCTCTGCATAAGGTTTGTTCGGCCTGTGGGAATGGCCGAACAAACCACATACATGCAGGAGACATGGAGATGCAAGAGGGGCCAAGCCCTCCAAGCTGAGCTACCAGTTGCAAACTCAAATGTCTCTAGGAACCAGGGGTACTAAAAATAAGGGAACAGGCTGAGAGTTATAATAGGGAATGGTGGGGATTGTGGTGAACTAGAGAGGGCGTGCTCCTTCTAAAGGCCTTCAAAGTTAGTTTTTCCAACTTTTTCTTGTAAAAAAAATTCAAGCATACAGGATAGTTGAAAGAATAGTATAATACACACCCGTATATCATCTACCTCTTCAAGTCAACAATTGTCAGTATTTCACATATTTATTTTATCTGTCTCTCTCTATAGGAATTAGGTACATATGTATGTATGTGGGTTCTCTTTTTCTGAACGATTTAAAATTTTTAAAATGACAATAACTGGATTGTCTAAACAAAACACAACTGCAGACAGATTTGGCCCAAGGGCTGCTCATTTGTGATCACTGGGGAAGGACTGGACACAGACCAAGTGTGGGGAGCCAAGAGGAAGTCTTTGGAGTCCAGTTAACACCCAGTTAACACTGAGAGCTCCTACACAGAGCAACGGGGGGACCAGCAGAAATGGGCATGGCCTTCCTGCTCCTCCCCAACCTTCTTGTTTCTGAAAAGAATATATAATCTTTTTCAGATCGGCTAGGGGTCTGCTTTTTCTTTTCTTCGTGTTTTTGTGAGATGTATCATATGTATAAAAGAATTGAAATAATAATGAAGACATTATTATGATATATTGTTCTATATTATTCATTTTTATAATTATAATATATAATAACTAATATTTATATAATAATGAGGACACACATGTATTTACCACCCAGCTAAAGAAATAATATGCTACCAGTAGCTTCGAAGGCCCCTGAGTGCCTCTCCCTAATCTCCTTCCCCTCATCTCCTCCCCTACCTTGAATAACCTCTGTGCTGATGTGTTTGTCTGTCATTCCCTTTCTTTTATTTGTAGTTTTATCACGTGTGTTGTTTAGTTTTGCCTACTTTTGTGTATATATGTGTGCGTGTATATACACACATACACACATATATATGGTATTTCTCTCTAACTTGATTGTTTCCACTCAACACTAAGATTTTGAGTTTCATCTTTGTTGACATATGTAGCTTTGCTTTTTGTATTCCATTGTATGAATATGGGTGGATGTACCATGGTTTATTCATCCACGGTCTTATTTATGGACATTTGGGTTGTTTCCAGCTTGTTTTTGCTATTATGAACCCTGTTTCTAGGACATTCTTATCCATGTCTTGTAGGGCTCATGCGTAAAAGTTTCTCTAGGGTATATGCCTAGGAGTGGAACTCCTGAGTCATAGGTTCTGTGCAGATTTGGTTTTACTAGGACATGCTAAATTGTTTCCCAAAGTGATTATATCATATGCTTTCAGCAGAGTGTGGGTACGCATTGCTCCATATCCTCACACTTGGCTTTAACTGACTTTTAAATTCTTGCCAATCAGTTTAGTGTCAAATGCTACCTTGTTGCAGTTTTAATTTGTATTTCCCTAATTACTAAAGAAGTTGAGCATCGGTTCTTATACTTATGGGCCATATTTCTTCTGGAAAATATCTGCTTATGTCTTTTACTCATTTTTTTTATTGGTTATCTTTTACTTAATGATATGTAGGAGCTCTTGGCACAGTCCATATACTAATCCTTTGTCAGTTGGGTGCTGTGAGTGTCAGTATACCAATTTACAATAAGGAATAGAGTACCTGGCCTCTAGGGCCAGACTGGGTTCAAATCCCAGCTCCACCCTTCACCAACTGTGTGATCTCAGGCAGTTAACCTCTCTGTGCCTCAGTTTCCTTAACCTTTTTGAGCTTCATTTTTCTCATCCGTGGAGTACCTAACCCACAGAGTTACTGTGCCAATTAAATAAGTTAATATATGTAAAGTACTTAGGATGGTACCTGGCCCCTTTTAATCAACGTATGCATTTCAATAGAATGTTCCTTAGGGGCAGGGATTTTGTTTTGATTCGTCTACTAATTTATCCTAGGGACCATTAACAGTGCCTGGCACATAGTAGGTGCTCAATAATATTTGTTGAATGATCTTTCTCCTCGTTTGTAGATTGTCTTTTCTCTTTCTTTAAAGATTTTAAAAAGTTCTTAGTTTTAATGTAAATGTATCAATCCTTTGTGCGTTGTTTTAATAAAAATTTCCCCATCTGAGAATATGAAGATATTTTTCTATACTTGCTTCCAAAATTTTAAAAGTTTGTTGTTCTTAAAAAAAATTTAATAACTTTGGGAAAAAGACAGAGATGCAAAAATAGCAGGTTTAGTTACTTACAGAAAACGTTAAAATCGCCACAAAAGTCGATTTGAGTGCTTTTCAGTTTGTAAATGGGATTAGGCTAAGCCTCTTATCTCCTCTTCAAGCTCATTCCTCCATGTTCTTAGCCTCAGGGCTCAGTGTTCCGTTCTAGGCCTTCCCCCCTCACCTCTTTAGCCTCATGTTTTCTCTAAAATTTCTTAAAGTCAATTACTCATAGAATGACATAAGTAAAATCTATTTTATATCTCATTCGTTCATTCAACAAATACTTATTGTGTGCCAACTATTGTATACAGTGTTCTAAGTGCTGGGATTTCAGCAGTGTACTAAACAAGGTTCCTGTCCTCATGATGCTTGTATTCCAGGGAGGGATGACAACAACAACAAAATAAATATATAGTGCCAAATGGTGATATATTCTGTGAAGTAAAAGAAATCAGAGTAAGGGGGATGGGGATGGGGCTGCCATTTTAGGTAGATTGGTCGGGGAAGGCATGTGGCTATCAAGGGGAAGAGCCATTCCAGAGAGAGGGAACAGCAAATACAAAGGCCCTGAGGCAGGAGCATACTTGTTCAAGGAATTTATTCAAGGAACAGCAAGCAGATCTTGTGGCTGGAGTGGAGTTAACAACAAGTAGAGAAAATAGTAGGAAGTGGAGTTAGAAGGATGGTGGTAAGGTTAACCATGGTAAGTCACTGAGGAAATAAGTTATCTTGGATCATCAATGGCTACGTGTTGGGTAGAAGCAAGGCCTAGGGCTGGCTTCCTATTCTGGTCTCCTGGTCTCTGGTTTCTCTTCCCTTCTATACTACTACCCACTTAATCTTTTGAGAATTCCTTCTGTACTACCACTTTCAGGGGTCCTCTATTGCTTATGAGATAAGAGCCAAATTACACAGCCTCTGAAAACTTACTCATGCTGTTCCTCTATCCAGAACACTCTCTCACCTCTTCTTTGCTCAAGGTCACATGATCAATACAGTCAAGACAAGAAGCCAGTTGTCTTGACTCCAGTCATAATAATCAGAGCATGTTAGAATAAGAATGATTTGTTAATTAGGATGTAGGTTCAGTGAATGTGACAGAGATCCAAAATAAAATGTAGTTTACATAAGATAAAGATCTATTTCTCTCTCTTTCAGACCCAAAGATGAAGTGGCTATTGTGCCAGGCTACTCAGTGAAGTTGTCAGGGGCCCAGGCCCCTCCATCCCTAAGGTGTTGCCTTTATTTGCATGATCCAAGATGGCAGCCTCTAAATGACCTCTCTGCTTTGGTATTTGTTCTTTTTTTAAAAATATTGTTTTATTTTATTTTATTATTTATTTATTTTGTCTGCATTGGGTCTTCATTGCTGCGTGCAGGCTTTCTCTACTTGCAGTGAGCGGGGGCTACTTTTCGTTGTAGTGCTCGGGCTTCTTATTGCGGTGGCTTCTCTTGTTGCAGAGCACGGGCTCTAGGCACATGGGCTTCAGTAGTTGCACCACACTGCCTCAGTAGTTGCGGCACGCGGGTCCCCAAAGCACGTGGGCTTCAGTAGTTGCGGTGCGTGGGCTCAGTAGTTGTGGTTCACAGGCTCTAGAGTACAGGCTCAGTAGTTGTGGTGCACAGGCTTAGTTGCTCCACGGCATGTGGGATCTTCCCGGACCAAGGATCGAACCTGTGTCCCCTGCATTGGCAGGCAGATTCTTAACCACTGCACCACCAGGGAAGTCTGGTATTTGTCCTTTTAAATTCTATTTTTTACAAGGCAGCTAGAGGAAGGCTTCTAAACTATAAGTCAGATTTTGTCATTCCCTTGCTCAAAACCAATAATGAGGAAGATCTCGAGACAGACATGAAGTGATTTCCAGGATATAGTTTAAGTGAAAAAAGTAAGATACAGACTAGCATATACAGCTATGCAACCTTTAGTCAAGAAGAGGAGGGATATGAATATATATGTGTACATACAAATATATCATATAAATGCTTCTAATTGGAAAAAGAACTCTAGAAGGAAAAAAAAAAAAACCAAATTAACCTTCCCCGTAGAGACAGGGAAGGAAAAGTTTAGAGGGGATAGAGTTGGAAGTGAAGCTTATCAGTACACTGCATTATGTGAGCTAATAAGTGTGGACGGGATGATAGAAATAGAAAAACATCCTTGTACAACTTCTGATGAAATTAATTGTGACATGTAACGATCATCACTGGCTGCTGTAACCATGAGGTGAAGGTTGATGTGGAATGTTACAATGAAAAGATCAGGCTATCGCCACCCACACTTCAGATTAATCTCAGAAGCACTAAAGGGGGGATAACCTCAATGTGAAGCATGTACCCATCAAGTACTCTTACTTTCAAAATTGAACCTGAATCTAAACAAGCCTCTGGCTAACTTCCAGTTTACAGAAAATAGGAAGGATAAAGGAACAACTTAAAAGACGCCATGAGGAAGCTAACAGACAAATCCAGAATATGGGCTTTTTATAAGACAATGGTCTAGTTTCTTCAATAAGTCAATGGTTTGAAAAAAGTGGGGGGTTGGGGGAGAGGACCGCTCTAGATTAAAATAATTGATGGAATATCATAAACCAACTGTAAGAAAAACTATTTTGAAGGCAAGGAGGGAAATGTGACTGTGGACTGCGTATTAGATGATACTAAGGAAGCATAGTTAATTTTTTTTGGTGTGATAATGGCTTTATTGTTACATAATGGTCATAATTTTTATTTTTTATTTTTTTGTGGTACGCAGGCCTCTCACTGTTGTGGCCTCTCCCATTGCGGAGCACAGGCTCCGGACGCGTAGGCTCAGCGGCCATGGCTCACGGGCCCAGCCGCTCCGCGGCATGTGGGATATTCCCGGACCGGGGCACGAACCCGTGTTCCCTGCATTGGAAGGCAGACTCTCAACCACTGCGCCACCAGGGAAGCCCGGTCATAATTTTTAGATGTGCCATACATAAGGGTGAAATTTGCTTTAAAGCGCTTCAGCTTAAAAAAAAAGAGTTGGGATAGATGAAGCAAGTGGCATTATCTTAATAGTTGTGGAATCCAGAACTTCCATGGAAGTTCATGATTACTATTCTCTCTAGTTTTGTATGTGTTTAAAATTTTTCACACTAAAAAAAACAAATTAAACCTTCCAACAACTCCTCATCTCACTTAGTAGAAAATCCAATGCTACCACATTTTCTTATGAGGTCCTACTTGATTAGCCCCTGTCTACCTCTGTCACCTCATCTTTCATTCTCCTGTTGTTCATTCCGCTTCAACCAGTTACCAGGCAATCTTTTTTAAAAATTTTTTTAAATTGAAGTATAGTTGATTTACAATGTTGTGTTAGTTTCAAGTGTACAGCAAAATGATTCAGTTATATATACATCTATATCTATTTTTTTCAGATTCTTTTCCCTCATAGGTTATTACAAAATATCGAGTATAGTTCCCTGTGCTATACAGTAGGTCCTTATTAGTTATCTATTTTATATAGAGTAGTGTGTATCTGTTAATACCAAACTCCTAATTTATCCCTACCCCCTTCCCACTAACCCCGCTTTCCTCTTTGGTAACCATATGTTTGTTTTCTATGTCTGCCAGGCAATCTTGTTATTCCCTGAACATGCCAGGCTCTTTGTCCTTGCTGGTCCCTCTGTTAGAACTGTTCTCCCCCCCCATGCTAATGTGACTGGATGCCTCACTTCATTCAAATGTCTGTTCCAACAACACCTTTCCAGGGAAGGCCTCCCTCACCACCCTAGCTGAAATAGGACTCCGCATCACACACTGGTCCCTTATTGGCTTTATTTTTCTTCATGGCACTTAGCACTATCTGAAGATGCTTGCTTGCTTGCTTAATCTGCCTCCCCTAACTAGAATGTAAATTCTGTGAGGGCAAGGTCTCTGTTTTACTCAGTGCTCCAATCCTAGCATCTAGAGCAGTGCCTGTCACATAGTAGGAGCTCCATAAAACATTTGTTGAAATGGCAAAAGAATAGTGTCGTGACAGTTTAAAAGCCCTGAGTGACGTGGCACAGATAGCAATTCATGCTGACACATTTGCTGAACTGCTAATCCTCTAGGAACAGTGTGTGCTGTGATGCTCTGTATATGTCATATGGTGGGAGAGATCTTGGGGATAAGAAGTGAGGCATCTCCCAGACTCTGCTTGTCTTTAGGGAGGACTTGTTTGCACAGATGTTTTGGGGCTGTGTCTCCAGGCTGTTGGGTTGTCAAGGGGGTGGAGTCCCCCTCCAGCTATCAGCATGACTGCTCTGTTTTCTGACTCACAAGTTCCCAGTTCTGGGCAATCCCTAAACTCAGTTTTCTTCCAGTTACTGTGGAAAAAAGGCAAACTGCCTATTGAGAAAAAGCACCAGGTCCTGAGAACCAGAGATTAGGCTCTTAAAATTTCTTAGTTTTTCCTCAGTCATTATGCCTTGACACTGTGGTGGTTTTTGTGGAGGCATAAAAAGTGGGAGGATCCATGTGATAACCTTGGACCTGGGGGCAGCAGTAAGTCTGAGGGTCTCTTCCCACGCCCAACAAGGAACCCTGCCCCTCATCTGTATTCCCTCTGACCTCTTTGCATTGTCCCTCTTGATACCCTCTTGTTATGCAGCCACAGGAGAAATGTGAGCTTGGGCCTGTGGCACTCTTGAACAAAGCCTGTTCAGAGATGTCTGTGCAGAGACCCTATTCAATTCTTCAGCTCAACAAATTCTGAGGGACCTTGGCCACTGATTTTGCTGTGCACTCAGACAATAGTGTTTTGCCATTGGGTCGAGGTCTTGCTTTGGCCTAGAAAGCACCACTGTCAAGGACAAATCTTCGTAGGCCCTGAGGAAACCCCCTCCATTTTCTCCCAAGGGAAGAGACCATGAGGGAACTGTAAGCACAGAGACTCTAAATCCTATCAATAACCAAAATTCAACCCAGTAGATTTGAAGATCTAATTTGCTTTATTAGATGATTCATGAATCTGTCAACATCCCATCTAGCAACCAGAAGGAACCTCCCAGGAGCCGTACAAAAACGGAAGGCTTTTATAGAAAGGAAGTTGGGGAGAGGAAGTCATTAGCAAAAGAAAAGAAAGGGTGGGGACTTCCCTGGTAGTCCAGTTGCTAAGACTCCGCACTCCCAATGCAGGGAGCCTGGGATCAATCACTGGTCAGGGAACTAGATCCTGCATGCAGCAATGAAGATCCCACATGCCACAACTAAGACCCAACACAGCCAAATAAATATTTAAAATAAAAAAAGAAAAGAAAAGAAAGGGTTATTTTGGGCCAAGACATCTTCTTCTTTTTTTATTTTTATAAATTTATGTATTTATTTATTCATTCATTCACTCATTTATTTATTTATTTTTGGCTGCAGTGGGTCTTCATTGCTGCGAGCGGGCTATCTCTAGTTGTGGCGAGCAGGGGCTACTCTTCGTTGCTGTGCGCGGGCTTCTCATTGTGGTGGCTTCTCTTGTTGCGGAGCATGGGCTCTAGGTGCACTGACTTCAGTAGTTGTGGCATGTGGGCTTCAGTAGTTGTAGCACGTGGGCTTCAGTAGTTGTGGCTCATGGGCTCTAGAGTGCAGGCTCAGTAGTTGTGGCGCACGGGCTTAGTTGCTCCGCGGCATGTGGGATCTTCCTGGACCAGGGCTTGAACCCGTGTCCCCTGCATCGGCAGGCAGATTCTTAACCACTGTACCACCAGAGAAGCCCCCAAGACATCTTCTTTTTGTGAGGAAGGGAACTAGCAGATTGCCTCTTCCTACTCTTGGGGGGCGTGGGGCAGATAGAGAGGGCCCACGTGAGGGGTTACCTCATTGGTGCTGACCAGAAAGTTCCGGACTGGTTGATTAAGATTACATTCCTGGGGAAGGTCAAAACTGCAATTAGGTTAGCTATCATGGGTTTAGGTTAGTTTTGGCATCGTGGCCTTTAGCACAAGTGATGCCATTTGGGTCTGTGGTTTTTCTCTTTAACATTTCGAATTGGTTATTATTAGTATACAGGAAAATTTGATTGTTGCATATATTATCTTGTATTTAGCCACTTAATTGAACTCTCTTATCAATTCTAACAATTTCTTAGTTTATTCTCTTGAGTTTTTAAATTAAACAATCATATTGTTTGCAAATAACTTGTAACCTATTGGTTCCTGGACCAAGTTCAGTCATTAAGCTGTCATAAGGTAGATTCATATCCTACTGGTGCAGTATAATACATTGTAATTTGTTCCTGAAAACTCATCTGACGTTAAAAATACCAAAATTGATAATGAAAATAAATGAAGAAAAGAAAATCCAAATATATGTTTTGTTTTGCCGAACGCGGGCCTCTCACTGTTGTGGCCTCTCACATTGCGGAGCACAGGCTCCAGACGCGCAGGCTCAGCGACCATGGCTCACGGGCCCAGCCGCTCCACGGCATGTGGGATCTTCCCGGACTGGGGCACGAACCCGTGTCCCCTGCATTGGCAGGCAGACTCTCAACCACTGCGCCACCAGGGAAGCCCCCAAATATATGTTTTTAAAATATACTTATCAACTATGTAATACAAAACACTAAATAAAACACTAAAAAAATGCTACATTATAAATGCTTTAAATGCTACATTAACACATGAAAGAATGCTCAACATCATTAATCATTAGAGAAATGCAAATCAAAACTACAATGAGGGCTTCCCTGGTGGCGCAGTGGTTGAGAGTCCGCCTGCCGATTCAGGGGACACGGGTTCGTGCCCCGGTCTGGGAAGATCCCACATGCCGTGGAGCGGCTGGGCCTGTGAGCCATGGCCGCTGAGCCTGCGCGTCCAGAGCCTGTGCTCCGCAATGGGAGAGGCCACAACAGTGAGAGGCCCGCGTACCACAAAAAAAAAAAAAAAAAAAAAAAACGGAAAAAAAACCCAACCAAACAAACAAAAAAAAACTACAATGAGATATCATCTCACACCGGTCAGAATGGCCATCATCAAAAAATCTAGAGGGCTTTCCTGGTGGCGCAGTGGTTGAGAGTCCGCCTGCCGATGCAGGGGACAGGGGTTCATGCCCCGGCCCGGGAAGATCCCACATGCTGCGTAGTGGCCAGGGCCGTGAGCCATGGCCGCTGAGCCTGCGCGTCCAGAGCCTGTGCTCCGTAACAGGAGAGGCCCGCGTACCGCAAAAAAAAAAAAAAAAAAAAAAAAAAATCTAGAAACAATAAATGCTGGAGAGGGTGTGGAGAAAAGGGAACCCTCTTGCACCGTTGGTGGGGATGTAAATTGATACAGCCACTATGGAGAACAGTATGGAGGTTTCTTAAAAAACTACAAATAGAACTACCATACAACCCAGCAATCCCACTACTGGGCATATACCCTGAGAAAACCATAATTCAAAAAGAGTCATGTACCAAAATGTTCACTGCAGCTCTATTTACAATAGCCAGGACATGGAAGCAACCTAAGTGTCCACCGACAGATGAATGGATAAAGAAGATGTGGCACCTATATACAGTGGAATATTACTCAGCCGTAAAAAGAAACGAAATTGAGTTATTTGTAGTGAGGTGGATGGAACTAGAATCTGTCATACAGAGTGAAGTAAGTCAGAAAGAGAAAAACAAATACCATATGCTAACACATATATATGGAATCTAAGAAAAAAAAAAGTCATGAAGAACCTAGGGGTAAGGCGGTAATAAAGACACAGACCTACTAGAGAATGGACTTGAGCATGTGGGGAGGGGGAAGGGTAAGCTGGGACAAAGTGAGACAGTGGCATGGACATATATACACTACCAAATGTAAAACAGATAGCTAGTGGGAAGCAGCTGCATAGCACAGGGAGATCAGCTCGGTGCTCTGTGACCACCTAGAGGGGTGGGATAGGGAGGGTGGGAGGGAGGGAGATGCAAGAGGGAAGAGATATGGGAACATATGTATATGTGTAACTGATTCACTTTGTTATAAAGCAGAAACTGACACACCACTGTGAAGCAATTATAATCCAATAAAGATGTTAAAAAAATGCTACATTAAAAATGCTTTTAATGCTACATTAAAAATGCTTCTTTCTTGGGGAGTTATTTTTACTCATGGGCTGGGCTAAGATGACCATCGTGAATATACGAAAAAACCACTGAATTGTACACTTTAAAAGGGTAATTTTGTGTTATGTGAAGTATATCCCAATCTTTTAAAAAAGAAAATATAGTCCTTGAAGTTTGGCATGAAGATGTCATATTTTTCTGCTAAATATCAAGTGAACATAGGCATTCTTTATTACTCTTATGACCTTCCAAGTGCATTTTAAAATAGAGTCATACTTCTGGAAAGTTTTTGTTGCCAGTGAGCTGCATATTGACACATGGTAAATGTTTAGAGAGGGGTAATTTCTATGGCAACTTGAACAGTGACCCCTTGCTCTCCTATTTCAATAAAATCTTCATGGCTGAGTTCCTTTGAGGACCTAACAATTCAACCACCTCTGCTTTATAGCCAGGTCTTGATTTATATTTCTTGACATTGGAGATTTGTGACAGCATTAGATTACAAAAATTCCCTCTTTATTGATATTAGACACCTGTATGGAAATAGTAGCCTTCCTCTTCAATGATTTCAATTAACTTTTCCGGAACTCCTTCAATGTTTCTGTGCCAGGACCTGCAGATTACCTCTCCCCCAATTCTGATATCGTAGTAAAATTTCTCTTGTTGTAGCTCTTAAAACAGAAGTGTACTTTGTTCAGGATGAAATGTTTTCTTTTGATCTCTCTGCCTATTTTTATGTGTTCTTAAGAGAGACAATGTTTTTGTCCACATTATTGCTTGGCTCATTATGCATTAATGGAGTCAAAATATCATATTTCAATTTTAAGTTATAGTCTCAATTCTTTATTGATTTGGCATTTCTTTTCTCATATATTGGGGAAAGTGAAATATTTTTCAAATTTGAAGAAAACTGATAAAAAAGTGATAAAGGGGACCAGATATTGTCACTTCCTCATTCAAAACTTTTCAGCAGTTTCCCATCTCACTCAGAATATTTACGATGACCTCCAAGACCTTATGTAATTGAATCCCTGCCTACCCCTCCCACCCTGTTCTTATTCTTCTCCTTGTTTACCCACACCTCAGCTTATTATCAATTGAATTTGTATCAGTGTAAATAGCAGTTTGGGTATTACAGTGGGGATTTTAGTCGTGATAAGAAAGGAATCACCTCTAAACATAATTCTGTCGCCTTCTTTCCCATATTTATTCCTCTCAATTCTGTTTTACTTGTTATTGCTTTGGCCAGGAATCTGAAAATAGTAGTAAGTAACTGTGTTGACAAAAGACATTCTTGGTTTGTTTCTGATTTTAAAGGAAATGTCTATAGGGTTTCATTTTATGATGCTGGCTATTGACCTGAGATAGGTAGCATTTATGATATTATGGAAGTATCTTGTATTCCTAGGTTTTAAAGAGTTTTTAAACAAGAATGGACATTTAATTTTATTTTATGCTTTTTAAGCAAGTATTAAGATGACCATACAGTTCTTCTCTGTTGACCTATTGTGTCCTAGGAATAGATTTCCTAATATTTAGCCATATTTACATTCCTGGGATAAATCTTTCTTGCCGGTGGAGCATTCTGTTGAGGGAACTCTGAATCCAATTTATTCTTATTTTATTTAAGAGGTTTACATCTTTGTTTGTAGGTGATATTATTCTGTAGTTTCCTTTTTTTGGCATGTGTGCTGTCTCTGTTTTTAATCAGGTACTGTCAATGAAAACACTTGAAAGAGATGAACCATCTTGGTGGCCTTCTGTGAGTAAGTACAATGGTTCTATTTGCTCAGGGTGGCATTTTATACATAGTCAAAATTTATTAATCCCTTATACTTTACACAAAAATTAATTCCAAATGGATCATGGGCTTAAATATAAAATGTAAAATTAGAAAAATGTTAGAAAAACACATGGGAGAAAATCTTGGGGACCTAGAGCTTGGTGAAGGACTCTTAGACATGACACCAAAAACAAGATCCATGTAGTAGGCTGAATAATGGTTGACCCTAAAATGTCCCCGTCCTAATCCTTGGAACTTGTGAATTTGCACCTTACGTGGCTGAGGACTTTGCAGATATGATTAAGAGATGGGAAGATTATCCTGAATAATCTATGTGGGCCCAATGTAATCACAGGGGTCCATATAAGAGGGAGGCCGGAAGGTAAGAATCAGAGAAAGAGATGTGATGCCAGAAGCAGGGGTTGGAGTGACACCTTTGCTGGAGGAGGGTCATGAACCAAGGAATTCAGACAGCCTCTAAAAGCAGGAAAAGGCAAGGAATGAATTCTCTCCTACAGCCTCCAGAAGGAATGCAACCTTGCCAACACCTTGTTTTAGCCTGGTGAGAGCCTTTTTCAGGCTTTTGACCTCCAGAACTGTAAGATAATATATTAGTTGTTTTAAGCCACTGTGTTTGTGGTAATTTGTTATAGCTGCAATAGTAAACTGATAAAATTCATAAAAGAAAAATTTGATAAATTGGACTTTACCAAAACTAAAAATATTTTCTCTGCAAAAGACCCTGTTAAGAGGATGAAAAGACAAGGTATAGACTTGGAGAAAGCATCTGTAAACCATGTATCCAACAAAGGACTAGTATCCAGAATATATAAAGAACTCTCAACAGCAAAAAGCTAATCAACCCAATTAGAAAATGGGCAAAAGTCTTCATTTCACTGAAGAGGATAGATAGATGGCAAATAAACACATGAAAAGATGTTCAACGTCATTAACCATTAGGAAAATTGTAGTGTAAGTGCTTAATAATTAGCTTTTTTATTGTAATGTAAGTGCCTGTCATTAAGCTTTTGATTGCTGAGGCATCCGTTTCAAAAACATTCATCTTGAATAAACACATTGCCAGCTACACAATGAGATAAAGAGCCAGGCTGTCCCACTCCTGTAGTTCCCCTTTTAGAAAGCTCTGGGCGACCTAGATAACTGAAAGGATGCGTGACCCTGCTTTTCCCTTCCTATGCTTTAATTCCCACTCTTATGTTTTAAATTCACCAATAAAGAATGAACTCGTGAAATCCTGGGCACCCCACCCTCATCCCCAATAAAGGCAGAACCCCAGGTTCACATGCTCTCTCTCTCTCTCCCCATGACCTCTCTGTGTGGCCCTCAGAGTGCTACGTACCATCCAGGACTTATGAGTAATGAACCTCGTTTTTCTAAATTTCCTTGATGGTCTTGCAATCATAATTAAGAACCACGAGAGCCGATCCAGCCACAACATTGGCTCTTGTTAGGGAAATGTCCTTGGGGCTCACCCACAAGTAGTAGGGCCCAGGTGAGTGCCCCCAGGCATTTCTAACTAATAGCATCACCATTGGTAGGCTGAGACTGACCCCCCCAAATGCAAATTAAAACTACAACGAGATATCACTACGCATGTATCAGAATGACTAAAATAAAAACAGTGACGATACCAAATACTGGCTAAGATGCAGAGAAACTTGCTGCCTCATATATTGCTGATGGGAATGTAAAGTGGTACAGTCACTCTAGAAAATAGTGTGACTCTTTCTTATAAAACTAAACATGCAATTACTTATATAGCCCATGAATTGCACTCCTAGGCATTTATGCCAGAAAAATAAAACATGTTCACAGAAAAACTTGTACATGGATGCTTATAGAAGCTTTGCTTGTAATAGCCAAAAACTGGAAACAATCCAGATGTTTTCCATTGGGTGAGTGGTAAAATGAACTTTGGTACATCCAGACCATGGAATACTACTCGGAAATAAAAAGGAATGAACTATTGATATACGACACCTTGGATGGATCTTAAGGACATTATGCTTAGGGAAAAAAGCCAATTTCAAAAGATTACATACTGTGTGATTCCATTTGTATACAGTTGTCCCTTGGTATCTGAGGGAGATTGGTTCCAGGACCCCACCCACCTTGCTGCAGATACCCAAATCTGCAAATATTCAAGTCCCTTATATAAAATGATGTAGCATTTGCATACAACTTATGCATATCCTCCCTTATATTTTACTATTTTAAATTTTATTTTATTTATTTATTTTATTGAGGTATAGTTGATTTATAATATCATATTAGTTTCAGGTGCACAACATAGTGATTCAAAATTTTTTTTTTTTTTTAAACATCTTTATTGGAGCATAATTGCTTTACAATGGTATGTTAGTTTCAGCTTCACAACAAAATGAATCAGTTATATATATACATATGTTCCCATATCTCTTCCCGCTTGCGTCACCCTCCCTCCCACCCTCCCTATCCCACCCCTCCAGGCGGTCACACAGCACCGAGCTGATCTCCCTGTGCTATGCGGCTGCTTCCCACTAGCTATCTACCTTACGTTTGGTAGTGTATACATGTCCATGCCTCTTTATTGCTTTGTCACCGTTTACCCTTCCCCCTCCCCATAGCCTCAAGTCCATTCTCTAGTAAGTCTGTGTCTTTATTCCTTTTATAGTTATTATAAAATATTGGCTATATTCCCTGTGCTGTACAATATATCCTTGTAGCTTATTTATTTTATACATAGTAGTTTGTACCTCTTAATCCCTTACCCTAGCCCTCTTCCCTCTCCCCACTTGTAGGCACTACTTTGTTCTCTATATCTGTGAGTCTGTTTCTTTTTTGTTATATTCACTAGTTTGTTGTATTTCTTAGATTCCACATATAAGTGGTAACATACAGTATGTGTCTTTCTCTGTTTGACTTATTTCACTAAGCATAATACCTTTCAGGCCCATCCATGTTGTTGCAAATGGCAAAATTTCATTCTTTTTTTATAGTTGAGCAGTATTCCATTGTATGTAAATATACCACATCTTCTTTATCCATTCATCTGTTGATGGACACAGTTTGCTTCCATATGTTGACAATTGTAAGTAATGCTGATATGAACATTGGGGTGCATGTATCTTTTCGAATTAGTGTTTTCTTTTTCTTCGGATATATACCCAGAAGTGAAATTGCTGGATCATGTTTAGTTCTATTTTTAGTTTTAGTTTTTAGAGGAACTTCCATACTATTTTCCATAGTGGCTGCATCAATTTGCATTTCCACTAACAGTGTACGAGGGTTCCATTTTCTCCACATCCTCACCAACATTTGTTATTTGTGGTCTTTTTGATGATAGCTCTTCTGACAGGTGTGAGGTGATAGCTCATTGTGGTTTTAATTTGCATTTCTCTAATGATTAGCAATGTTGAGCATCTTTTCATGTACCTGTTGGCCATCTGCATGTCTTCTTTGGAAAAATGTCTGTTCGGGTCTTCTGCCCACTTTTAAATTGGGTTGTTTGTTTTTTGATATTAAGTTGTATTAGCTGTTTATATATTTTAGGTATTAATCCCTTATGGGTCATATTGTTTGCAAATATTTTCTCCCATTCAGTAAGTTGTCTTTTTGTTTTGTTGATGGTTTCCTTTGCTATGCAAAAGCTTTTAAGTTGAATTAGGTCCCATTCTCATATATTTAAAAATCATCTCTAGATTACTTATATTATAGTGCCTAATACAATGTAAATGCCATGTAAATAATTGCTGGCTTGTGGCTAATTCGAGTTTTGCCTTTTGGAACTTTCTGGAATTTTTTTCTGAATACTTTGAATATTTTTGACCTGACAATATTTTTGATGAAATATTTTTGATCCATGGTTGAAATCGTGGATGCAGAACCCTTGGATACAGAAGACTGAGAGTAATATCCTTGAAATGACAAAGCAACAGAAATAGAGAACAGGTCAGTGATTGCCAGGAGACAGGGACGAAGGTGGAGGTATGTGATTATACAGGTATAGTATGAGGGAGTTCCTCTATGGTGATGAAACAGTTCTATATCATGACGGTCATGGGGGCTACACAAATCTATATATGGGGTCAAATTGTATAGACGCACATACATGCACACACACACACAAATGAGTGTGTATAAAGATGGTGAAAACTGAATAAGGCCTGTAGTCTAATTAACGGTATTGTACCAGTGTCAATTTCCTGTTTTGATATTGTACTTCAATTATATAAGATGTCACCATTGTGGGAAGCTGGGTAAAGGGTCAGATGAACTCTATTTTTGCAACTTCCTGTGAATTTACATTCATTTCAAAATAAAAAGTATTAAAATTTTTTATTGTGGTTTTGAAACTTTAATATAGCTCACACTTTTTCCCTTAAACTAAAAGGCTAATTTTCCTTTGAGGTATAATTCATATTGTAACAAAGCAGAACTGTGTGGGGCCCTCTTGGGGACAGACTCCCCTCCACACAATGTCCCCTGCCTGCATCTTATTTGTAGAAGAAGCTTGGCATCTTTGACTCCATAATGTATCTATCTCTTCTGCTGCTTTAATCTCTGAGTCATAAACCTCTGCTTAGCTCTACACATACACATGTTAATCACTAAAGGAATTTTGCTTACAGCTTAAGATTTGTGCAAACAGCCCCTCACCTGAAACTTGTCTCCCACAGGGAGATAAGGAAGTATGAACAAAAAAATAACTATTGTTTTGTCCAGATTTAAAGGAACATTGTGACCAGACTCAATCAACCCAAGTCAGCTGACCAAGAACAAAGTTTTCACAACCATCCTCGGACCCTTGCTGGTGACCACATGTCACTTCCTGATCTTAACCCCTTCTTGCTTCCTTCTTCCCTACAATAGAAAAACTTTGAATTCTACCCTGAATTAAGATGGTTCTTTAGGACATTAGTCTGTCATCTTCTTGGTTTTCTAGCTTTCTGAATAAAGTCATTTTTCCTTGCCCCAACACCTTGTGTCTCAACTCAGTGGCCTCTTGTGCAGCAAGTAGTATCAGCTTGAACTTGGTTACAATATATCATAAAATTCACCATTTTAAAGCATACAATTTAGTGGGTTTTAACATATTCACAAGGTTGTGCAGCCATAACCACTATCTATTTTCACAACATTTTCATCACCTCAGAAAGAAACCATGTACCCATTAGCAGTCACTCCCCATCACCTCTTTCCCCAGTCCCTGACAATGACTAATCTACTTTCTGTCTCTCTCTTTCTCTGTATCCACATATTTGCCTATTCTGGACATTTCATGGAAATGGAATCATGCAATATATGGCTTTGTGTTTCTGGCTACTTTTACTTAGCATAATGCTTGTAAGGTTCATCCTGTTGTGGCATGTATCAGTACTTCATTCTTTTTATGGCCGAATATTTCATTGTATAGATGTACCACATTTTGTTTCTCCATCCATCAACTGGTGAACCTATGGGCTGTTTCCACTTTTTTTGCTATTAGAGGCTTACCTAGGAGATGTTGTGGATTCAGTTCCATACCACTACAATAAAGCAAATGTTGCAGTATAGTGAGTCATGTGAATTTTTTGGTTTCCCAGTGCATATAAAAGTTATGTTTACACTATACTGTAGTTTATTAAGTATTCAATAGCACTGTGTCTAAAAAAACAATGTACATACCTTAATTAAGAAATGCTTTATTGCTAAAAAAATGCTAACTATTATCTGAGGCTTCAGTGAGTTTTTGTAGTAACATCAAAGATCACTGATCACAGATCACCATAACAAACATAATAATAAAGGAAAAGCTTGAAGGATTGCAAGAATTACCAAAAAAGTGATTCAGAGACACGAAGTGAGCAAATATTGTTGGGAAAATGGTGCTGATAGATTTGCTCCACAGAGGGTTGCCACAAAATTTCAATTTGTAAAAAATGCATTATCTGCAAAGCAAAATAAAGTGAAGCACAATAAAACCAGGCATGCCTGTGTAAATAGTTGTGCTATGGTCATCCATATACAAATTTTTGTGTGACCATGTGTTTTCAGTTCTTTGGGTATATATGCAGGAGTGGAATTGCTAGATCATATGATAACTTTAACTTTTTGAGGAAATGCCAAGCTGTTTTCCAAAGAGGCTGTACCATTTTATGCTCCCATCAGCAATGCCTTAAGAGTTCCAATTTCTCCATATCCTCACCAATACTTGTTATTGTCTGTCTTTTTAATTATAGTCATCCTAGGGGGTATGAAATGGTATCTCATTTTAGTTTTGTATTATATTTCCCTAATGGTTAACTGACCATTTTTGATTTGTATATCTTATTTGGAGGAATGTGTCTATTCAAATCCTTTGCCCATTTTTAATTGGGTTGTCTTTTTGTTGTTGAGTTGTAAGTTATTTATATATTCTGGATACTAGACTCTTATCGGATGCATGATTTGCAAATTTCTCCTGTTCTCTGTGTTGTCTTTTCACTTTCTTGATAGTGTCCTTTGAAGCACAAAAGTGTTTAATTTTAAGGAAGTTCAACTTACCTATTTTTTCTTTTGTTGTTTGTGTTTTTGGTGTCATACAGAAGAAACCATTGCCAAATCCAAGGCCAGAAAACTACCCTACTTTTTCTTCTAAGAGTCTTACAGTTTAAGCTCTCACTGTAGGTCTTTGATCCTTTTTGAATTAATTTTTGTATATGGTATGAGGTAGGGTTCCAACTTCACCCTTTTGCATGTGAATATCCAGTTGTCCCTGCATTATTTATTTATTTATTTATTTTTCTTTGCTAGAGGGGGTGCTGAAGTGGCACACCAAAGGCTTTTCTGAGAAGGTGACATTTGAGTTGAGAACTGAATGATGAGGAGCCAGCTATAAGGAAATCTGCAGGAGAGGGAGAAGTCAGGGCATAGGACACAGCCCACACAAAAGTCCTGGGGCCGGACTCTGCCTGGCATGGTGGAGGGATAGCAAGGAGGCCTGTGTGGCTGGAGCAGAGTGAGTGAGGGGGAGAGGAGGAGGGGAGGGCAGGGAGGGTACGGGTCAGGAAAGGCAGGGCCTTGTGGGCTGCAGGGGAGGACTTGAGCTTTTACCCCCAAGGGAGGTGGGACCCTGGAGGGCTGTGGGCAGAGGAGGGACAGGACCTGACTCAGGTGCTCACAGGTGCCCTCTGGCGGCGGCTGGGGGAGGACAGACTGTACTGGTGAGGGCAGGAGCCACTAGACTAGGGCAGAGGGGACAATGCTGCTCCAGGTGGGCAGTAATGGGGGCTGAATTAGGGTGGTGGTCATAGAGGATGTGAGAAGTGGGTGAACCCTCGCTAGATACTGAAGGCAGAGGTGACACTGGGAGGGAAGGAGAAGGGAGTTGAAGGTGACTCCCACGTCGTGGGGATAGAGTTGTCTCAGCCGAGATGGCAGACAGGGCGGGAGCAGATTTGAGGGATGGTCGGGTGCCATGTGGCCAAGATGAGTGTGAGACAGAGTATGAGACACCTTTGAGCCCCCTCGTGGAGACCTTGAGGGTTAGCTGGACCCCAAATCTGGAGCTCAGGGGAGGCCCTGGCTGGAGATAGGGCTGTGGGTGTCATCTGGGCAGAGACGTGGTTCCAGCCCTGAGAGCGGACAAGGCACCCAGGAGGGGTATGGGTGGGGGAGGGAAGAGGCCAGAGAACCCAGGTGTGGGCCCACCAGGGAGAGAAGAGGGCCCGGAGAGGTGGGAGGGAAGCCAGGCGAGTGCAGGGTCCAAGGACCCAGTGAGGATGGAGTTCCCAGGACGAGGGTGGACTGGCCGGGGAAGATGCTGTGGAGAGGGGGAGGAGGACAGAGAAGTGACCGCTGGACTTAACAGGGCCCAGTGACCTTGATTAGGGCAGTTTCTGCGGCATGGGGGGAAGGGTGAGAGCCTGGGGGAGACTGGGGCGGGGACAGCGGATGTAAAGCCATCAGACAGTGCGTTGTGTTGGGTGTACGCCATGGGGTGTGTAAGCGTGAGGTGGCGTGGTAAGGCATGTGGGGTGTGCTAGAACCCGTGGCTCACTTTAGGGCACAAGAAGGCGTGTTAGGGCATGCACATGCGGAGCTGCACATGGCAGAGGCGCTGGCACGCCCCTGTTTGGCACGTGTTGGACCTCACGTCTGCTGTCAGAATAGTGGGGGGGGAGGGGAGGCTCTCCGATCTCATTAACTACACCCCTCCTCTAGGGACAACCTGTACCGGGTGGAGCTGGAGCCCCCCACGTCCATGGAGCTGCGGTACCAGCGGGTGAGGAGCGGGTGCAGGCGGGAGGGGAGGGGGCAATGCTTGGGGCTCCCGCCAGGGGGCCCGGACACTGAGCTGGGGAGCAAGGTGGATTCGGGCCTCCCTAGCAGGGTTCCTAGGGCTGTCAAGGACCCCGCTCACCTCACCAGCTCTCTGTGTCCCAGAAGCTGACCTGGTGCTCCAACCCCAGCGACATCAGCTTGTGTCGGATGAAGGGCAAGCAGGAGGTAAGTGGGCACTGGCCACGCCTCCAACCACGCCCCAATCCGTCCCGGCCACCCCCTAGGGCAAATCTTCTGCTTTCATTCTAAGCCAGGGCCCTGGTGTTGCCATGGCTACTCCCAGAGCCTGGCCACGCCCCCAAGGTGGTCCTCAGTCGTGGCCGTGCCCTTAGCCCTCGTCTTGCCATAGCTCCACCCCTTCAAGTGCCCTATTTCCCTGTCTGGGCCCCTCCCTTAGTCATGGCCTCGCCCCCAGCCTAGTCCTAGTTTAGCCCCCTGATTTTGCCACGCCCACATCCCTGGCCCCTCCTTGCAGGCCCTGCCTCTTCCCTGGCCCCGCCCACACCCGTGACCACACCCACCCTGGCTTCTCTCTTCCCGCCGCCCCAGTCCAGGGCGAGTGTCGAAATTTTGTAAAGGTGCTTCTACTTCGGGACGAATCCACCCTCTTTGTGTGTGGTTCCAATGCCTTCAACCCCGTGTGTGCCAACTACAGCGTGAGTCATCGCTCTTCGAAGCCGTGACTGCCCCAGGTTCAACCTCCACGCCTTTGCTCACCGGCCCTCCACTGGTCATGCCCTATCCCCAGGCCACATCATCTCCTACCGGAAGCCTTACTGGATACGCCCTCCCAGGCCCCTCACCCGGAGCTCCAGAGGAGGCTTCCAAAGGAGGCCTGTACAGGCTGCAGCAACTTAAACTACAAACCAGTTATAGGATGAATTAGGATCGATTCAGACCCATTTATTACAGATCAGTAAATTGAGTCCCAGAGAGGTTAAATGACTGACCAAGTCACACAACATCCAAGGTGGCGCCAGGATTCCCCTTGGAGGGGGTGGCTGGGGGAGCCAGGGGCTGCTAGGTATAGACAGGAGCTCTGTCACTCAGTCCCTGTCCCCCCTGCAGATGGACACACTGTAGCCCCTCGGGGACAACATCGGAGGTATGGCCAGCTGCCCATACGACCCCAAACACGCCAATGTTGCCCTCTTCTCTGGTGAGTGCCCCCAACTCTGACCATCTTATGGGGCCCCAGTCCACAGCAAGAAATGGCATTTTCCACTCTTGGAGTCAGGTCATTTAGAAGACGGCTGGGAGACCATCTCTCCAGCTATAAAACAGGCAGAATCTCAAGGGTAGGGCTCAGCCGAAGTTGGGGATGAGCTGAGGAGTTGGGGATCAGCCTGAAGTCAGGGCCTCGGCAGGGTTGGGGCTCAGCCTGGGGCTTAGGGCTCACTTAGGCTCAGGGCTCAGTCTTGAAGTCAAGTTTTGACCCATCCAGCCTCCGGCCTCTATGATCTAATCTCTCACCTGCCTCCCCCTGACTCACCCCCATCCAGAAGGGATGCTCTTCACAGCCACCGTTACCGACTTCCTAGCCATCGACGCAGTCATCTACCACAGCCTCGGGGACCGACCCACTCTGCGCACCGTGAAACACGACTCCAAGTGGTTCAAAGGTGGGGTGATAGGGGCAGACCTGGTAGGGCTGGCATTCATCAAATTCCCCCACCAGAATAACAGTCCCAGAGGAGACAGGCAGGGAACTCCCCTCTCATCTTTGGAACCTACTAGCCTCTTTGAAGATAAAGTTAGAGGAAAGATTTAAGTTGGATCTAAAGCAGAACTTGCTGGAAATGGGTGGCTTAGCAACCTGAAATGGAACAGCATGAGCGGTATGGTAGGAGCTCAGCTCAACACATGAAGGAGGAAGGTGACAAAACAGTAGACGTTGCTGTCTGTGGAAAGAAGACACGGTGATTTTAGGATTCTGACACCTACTCCCTCCAAAAAACCCCAAAAACTTTGGTCTCTTTTATTTTGCCTGGGTAATCAGCTTATATTCCCCCCTTCACTGTAAAAGCAGCCACCCAGGCTACTGTGTTCCCAGCCCCAGAAACTCCCTTTCTCCTGTCATGGGCTGAGTTCTGACCCCTCCTCTCCTACAGAGCCCTACTTTGTCCCCGTGGTGGACTGGGGCAGCCACATCTACTTTTTCTTCCGGGAGATCGCAATGGAGTTTAACTACCTGGAAAAGGTAGGGCCCTATTTCCCCTCCCAAGGAGACCCAGGCAGTGGGGCATGCAGCTGAGAGGCTCTGATCTCGGGAAGTGGGGAGCAGAGGTGGTTCCATGAAACTCCACCTGGGGCAAGAGGGTCCCTCTGGTCCTCAGGGCCCTCCACTCCAGCCGGGTCCAGGTCCCTGGGGCTTGAAGACATTTCTGGAGCAGCCCTGGGTGAGGGTCCTGGGTCTGAAGTCAGATACACCCCTGATTCCAGTCCCAGTGCCGTTGCTGTTCACCTGTCCACCCACCCATCTACCATCATTTATCCATCCTTCCTCAATGGCCCATCTGTCTGCCCACTCACTCTCCCACTCAGCCGCCCTCTCACCTACCCATCTATCGGTTCTTCAGCCCACCCACACTTCCAGTCAAACCACTTGCCTATCCATCCGCCCACCCCGACTCAGCCATCCTCCATCCATCCGTCCCTGCATCATTTATTAAAAAGACTATTCTCCCCTCCCCCCATTGAATTATCCTGGCACCCTTGGCAAAAATCAATTGACCATAAATGTAGAGTTTGTTTCTCGACTCTCAATTCCATTCTGTCGCTATAAAAAGTTTATTTAATTAATACATTATTTTCCGTGAGGCCTAACCTGGGACCACTTGGAGTAGAATCCATGTAATTTTTACCCACACTTACGAGCTAATTTAAGTAGGGTGCCACAGGACCACATTTAGGAAAATGAAGCTGATTAATAGGTCTCCAAGAAATGAGGAATGGGAGGTGTGGTGATTTTTTGAATTAGAAAGAGCTTTGGAATGGAACTAGCAAAACCTGGATTTTGTGGCTTTGGGCAAGTTACTTCACCTCTAGGAGTTTTAGCTACTGTGAAATGGAGATGATGGCAATCTCATGGGGCTGTGTTAGCATTCAGAGACAGAGGCTGCGAAAATGATGGCATAGTCTCTGGTACGCAGTAGGATTTTTTATTATTATTGTTGTTGTTATCATTATTATTTTGTCTGCACCATGCAGCTTGTGGGATCTTAGTTCCCCGACCAGGGATTAGACCCGGCCCTTCGGCAGTGAAAGCACTGAGTCTTCACCACTGGGCCACCAGGGAATTCCCTGCAGTAGGTTTTTGACATAAAGTAGACTCACAGCTGGTACGTGGTCTTGTAGGTGCCCTTCCTCCTCACCCAGGGTGGTTATGTAGGATCAGGAGAGATGGGCTACTCAGGGCATGCCTGTGCCAGTTCCCATGGTTCTGTCCTGTCTCCTACACTGTACAGCAGTTCTGGTTCCACTCCTCCACCTTTTCTGTCAGCTACAGAGTAAAGGGTGGATAAAGAAGAGGAAAATGGCTCTCCACAGCCCAGCTTTCTGGCTAGATTTCAGGGAAGCCCAGTAGTGAACCACACTGTAATTAGGAAATAGTCATATCCTGTTTTATATATCTAGAGCTTTATTTTTATAGAAGAAATGGCATAATTATTTTTAATAAAGTTTTTAGCAGTGTAGAACTGTAACACAGCTGAGGGAATCGTGTCTGCTTTGGATCAGGAAAGCATAGCTCAGGTCCCTGGTTTACCTTGTGGTGGCCCCCAAATTGTAAGGCAAGGGCCAAGGGCCTAGGAGGAAACAAACCATCCTTGTTCTCAACAAGGCTTCTAAGCTTCAACCTAAATAGTGATGGTGTCACTAAGGCTCAGGAGGAAAGGGCATGGTGTTCTTTAACTTCTCATTCCTCTGATCAGAGTTGGCTGGAGTCAGGGGGGCAAAAAAGATCTGTGGACTCACAAAACTCTGCTTACTAAACTGGGTTGTTGCCCACTCTTCTCCATCCCTCTGGTTCCTTCCTGTAAGCTGGACTCATTAAGTACTTTCTGGCTTGGTTGGCCTCCTCACTCAGCCCTGAGATCTCCCCCTCTCCCCAGATTCTACTTTCCATGTGGCCCTACTTGGATCCCTTAATGTGTTGGGGGTTCAATAATGGGGAAATCCAGCTCCTGTTATATGATTGTCAGCTCCTGGGTCTCAGGGAGGCCATACTGTACTTTGTCAAACAGCTTGCACAGGTCCTGATGCAGAGTGCGTGGTACTTGTCCACCGTCTTTTTGTTTGGCTTCTTAATCTTGGGAATTGGCAGGGGCTCCCCAACTGTGGGGAAGGACGAGGGACAAGCATCAGACCTTTCCCCCCACCCAACTCAAATTACCCATTCCTCAGAGGGAGCCACATACTGAAACTCAGTATCTGGGTCCCCTCCCCTTCCTTTGTTCTTTCCCTCTGCTCCAACCCCATACTGTCCCATGTTCTCCAAATACCTAATCTCGTGCATGCTTAAGACAATGAGAGTAAACTCAGAGAGTGCTGAAGGAATGTATGCGAGTAATGATGCCCTCATGGCAGCTGCTGAACTGTGTCCCTCCCGTGAATGGCCACAACTCTGATCTGTTTAGTTGTCCTCCCCACCCTGCCCTCAACCACGGCCACTGGAATTCCCATTGCCTGTCCCAGCTGTGTGCCGGGTCCCCTGAGACTTGAGGGATGACCTGAATGGGGGGAATCAAGAACCAGAGTGGTCCAAGATGCTGAAAAACTTAACAACAGTGGTAATGGGCCGATTGAAAGGCAAGAAGCCCCAGGATCCTCGAGTGAGGCCCCGGCCGTGGAAGGTACAGAAACTTAGTCTCAGGGTTTTTTTTGATTCTGTCCTGCAAGGTTTATTTGGAAGAACGTTAGCCACGTGCCCTCAGTGAAGGTCTCTTGATTGTGAACCTCATTCTCTCCAAAGGAATAGGAGGGAACAAGGTATGATCTGCAAAGAGATGTGCAGGAGTGTGAGTTCTCCCAGGAAGCTCCCCGCAGTGAAACCCTCTCCAAGGTAGGAAACCTCTACAATCTCCCCATTATAGGACAAGAGTCCAAGAACCCAAGCATCTCCAGCCTTGTGTCTCATTCTTGCTATGCTCCACACCCACCTCCCACAAGTGAACCCTTTGAGGGGAGTTGCTGCACCTTGTCTTGTGATGGGAGGAAAGTAATCTCAGGAAATCTAATAGCCCTTATTGTACCCAGCATCCAGAGTGATCTTCCTAAACTGTGTATCTGGACATGTCACTCTTCTCTTTAAAACTCTTCCAGAGCTCCTCACTTTGTGCCACGCTGCTTAGCAAGGCCTTTGTGCTCTAGCCTTGCCTACCTGGCTAGCCTCCCCTCTCCTCAGCCCTTTGTTGCAATCTGCTTAGCCATACTAAGTGTGCTACGTTCTTGCTTGCCTATGCGCCTTAGTACATCCTGCTCCCTCTGCCAGAAACGCCTTCCCTCTGCCTTCACGTGACTAATTCTATTTCGCCCTTCACTACTTAGCTCCAATTTCATCCCCTGAACCACCTCCAGTTCTTTGAGCCCCTCCATTTCCTCCCACTCCCACCTCCCTCAACTGGTGCTTACCTCTTTCCTACACTAACACTACCCCAACTCTGTACTACAGTCATCACCTTGCCTGGCTGGCTCCCAGTAGACAGCAAGCTAATCAAAAGGGGGAACTATGTCTTATTCATCTTTGAACCCCAGGGCCTGGCATAGTGCCAGACATGTCATCATAGGACCTCACTGAATGCCTGTATTTTTCTCCCTTTTGGTCTAACTGGTAATGCCTACTGATATTTCAATTCACAGTTCAGATGTCACCCACCTATGAAACCTCTACTTTGGGTGGAAGGCTTTCCATCAGTTGGTGCTCCCATAGTGCTTTATACATATGTCCATTATGGCACATCTTTCATTCAACAAATATGTATTGAGTTCTTTCTATGTGCCAGCACTTTTTTTTTTTTTTGAGGAAGAACACTACCACCTCTTCTTTTTTTTTTTTTTTACATCTTTATTGGAGTATAATTGCTTTACAATGGTGTGCTAGTTTCTGCTTTATAACAAAGTGAATCAGTTATATATATACATATGTTCCCATATGTCTTCCCTCTTGCGTCTCCCTCCCTCCTACCCTCCCTATCCCACCTCTCTAGGTGGTCACAAAGCACCGAGCTGATCTCTCTGTGCTATGCAGCTGCTTCCCACTAGCTATCTATTTTACGTTTGGTAGTGTATATATGTCCATGCCACCCTCTCGCTTTGTCATAGCTTACCCTTCCCCCTCCCCATATCCTCAAGTCCATTCTCTAGTAGGTCTGTGTCTTTATTTCTGTCTTACCCCAGGATCTTTATGACATTTTTCCCCTTAAATTCCATATATATGTGTTAGCATACGGTATTTGTCTTTCTCTTTCTGACTTACTTCACTCTGTATGACAGACTCTACGTCCATCCACCTCATTACAAATAGCTCAATTTCGTTTCTTTTTATGGCTGAGTAATATTCCATTGTATATATGTGCCACATCTTCTTTATCCATTCATGCGACGATGGACACTTAGGTTGTTTCCATCTCCGGGCTATTGTAAATAGAGCTGCAATGAACATTTTGGTACATGACTCTTTTTGAATTATGGTTTTCTCAGGGTATATGCCCAGTAGTGGGATTGCTGGGTCATATGGTAGTTCTATTTGTAGTTTTTTAAGGAACCTCCATACTGTTCTCCATAGTGGCTGTACCAGTTCACATTCCCACCAGCAGTGCAAGAGTGTTCCCTTTTCTCCACACCCTCTCCAGCATTTACTGTTTCTAGATTTTTTAATGATGGCCATTCTGACCAGTGTGAGAGGATATCTCATTGTAGTTTTGATTTGCATTTCTCTAATGATTAATGATGTTGAGCATTCTTTCATGTGTTTGTTGGCAGTCTGTATATCTTCTTTGGAGAAATGTCTATTTAGGTCTTCTGCCCATTTTGGGATTGGGTTGTTTGTTTTTTTGTTATTGAGCTGCATGAGCTGCTTGTAAATTTTGGAGATTAATCTTTTGTCAGTTGCTTCATTTACAAATATTTTCTCCCATACTGAGGGTTGTCTTTTGGTCTTGTTTATGGTTTCCTTTGCTGTGCAAAAGCTTTGAAATTTCAATAGGTCCCATTTGTTTACTTTTGTTTTTATTTCCATTTCTCTGGGAGGTGGATCAAAAAGGATCTCGCTGTGATTTATGTCATAGAGTGTTCTGCCTATGTTTTCCTCTAAGAGTTTGATAGTTTCTGGCCTTACATTTAGGTCTTTAATCCATTTTGAGCTTATTTTTGTGTATGGTGTTAGGGAGTCATCTAATCTCATACTTTTACATGTACCTGTCCAGTTTTCCCAGCACCACTTATTGAAGAGGCCGTCCTTTCTCCACTGTACATTCCTGCCTCGTTTATCAAAGATAAGGTGACCATATGTGCATGGGTTTATCTCTGGGATTTCTATCCTGTTCCATTGATCTATATTTCTGTTTTTGTGCCAGTACCATACTGTCTTGGTTACTGTAGCTTTGTAGTATAGTCTGAAGTCAGGGAACCTGATTCCTCCAGCTCCGTTTTTCGTTCTCAAGATTGCTTTAGCTATTCGGGGTCTTTTGTGTTTCCATACAAATTGTGAATTTTTTTGTTCTAGTTCTGTGAAAAATGCCATTGGTAGTTTGATAGGGATTGCGTTGAATCTGTAGATTGCTTTGGGTAGTAGAGTCACTTTCACAATGTTGATTAATCCAATCCAAGAACATGGTATATCTCTCCACCTATTTGTATCATCTTTAATTTCTTTCATCAGTGTCTTATTATTTTCTTCATACAGGTGTTTTGTCTCCTTAGGTAGGTTTATTCCTAGGTATTTTATTCTTTTTGTTGCAGTGGTAAATGGGAGTGTTTTCTTGATTTCACTTTCAGATTTTTCATCATTAGTGTATAGGAATGCCAGAAATTTCTGTGCATTTGTTTTGTATCCTGCTACTTTACCAAATTCATTGATTAGCTCTAGTAGTTTTCTGGTAGCATCTTTAGGATTCTCTACGTACAGTATCATGTCATCTGCAAACAGTGACAGCTTTACTTCTTCTTTTCCAATTTGGATTCCTTTTATTTCCTTCTCTTCTCTGATTGCTGTGGCTAAAACTTCCAAAACTATGTTGAATAAGAGTAGTGAGAGTGGGCAACCTTGCCTTGTTCCTGATTTTAGTGGAAATGCTTTCAGTTTTTCACCATTGAGGATGATGTTGGCTGTGGGTTTGTCATATATGGCCTTTATTATGTTGAGGAAAGTTCCCTCTATGCCTACTTTCTGCAGGGTTTTTATTATAAATGGGTGTTGAATTTTGTCGAAAGCTTTCTCTGCATCTATTGAGATGATCACATGGTTTTTCTCCTTCAATTTGTTAATATGGTTTATCACATTGATTGATTTGCGTATTTTGAAGAATCCTTGCATTCCTGGAATAAACCCCACTTGATCACGGTGTACGATCCTTTTAACGTGCTGTTGGATTCTGTTTGCTAGTATTTTGTTGAGGATTTTTGCATCTATGTTCATCAGTGATATTGGCCTGTAGTTTTCTTTCTTTGTGACATCCTTGTCTGGTTTTGGTATCAAGGTGATAGTGGCCTTGTAGAATGAGTTTGGGAGTGTTCCTCCCTCTGCTATACTTTGGAGGAGTTTGAGAAGGATAGGTGTTAGCTCTTCTCTAAATGTTGGACAGAATTCGCCTGTGAAGCCATGTGGTCCTGGGCTTTTATTTGTTGGAAGATTTTTAATCACAGTTTCAATTTCATTACTTGTGATTGGTCTGTTCATATTTTCTATTTCTTCCTGATTCAGTCTTGGCAGGTTGTGCATTTCTAAGAATTTGTCCATTTCTTCCAGGTTGTCCATTTTATTGGCGTATAGTTGCTTGTAGTAATCTCTCATGATCTTTTGTATTTCTGCAGTGTCAGTTGTTACTTCTCCTTTTTCATTTCTAATTCTATTGATTTGAGTCTTCTCCCTTTTTTTCTTGATGAGTCTGGCTAATGGTTTATCAATTTTGTTTATATTCTCAAAGAACCAGCTTTTAGTTTTATTAATCTTTGCTATCGTTTCCTTCATTTCTTTTTCATCTATTTCTGATCTGATCTTTATGATTTCTTTCCTTCTGCTAACTTTTGGGTTGTTTTGTTCTTCTTTCTCTAATTGCTTTAGGTGTAAGTTTAGGTTGTTTATTTGAGATGTTTCTTGTTTTTTAAGGTAGGACTGTACTGCTATAAACTTTGCTCTTGGAACTGCTTTTGCTGCATCCCATAGGTTTTGGGTCATCACGTCTCCAATGTCATTTGTTTCTAGGTATTTTTTGATTTCCTCTGTGATTTCTTCAATGATCACTTCGTTATTAAGTAGTGTATTGTTTAGCCTCTATGTGTTTGTATTTTTTACAGATCTTTTCCTGTAATTGATATCTAGTCTCATAGCATTGTGGTTGGAAAAGATACTTGATACAATTTCAATTTTCTTAAATTTACCAAGGTGTGATTTGTGACCCAAGATATGATCTATCCTGGAGAATGTTCCATGAGCACTTGAGAAAAATGTGTATTCTGTTGTTTTTGGATGGAATGTCCTGTAAATATCAATTAAGTCCATCTTGTTTAATGTATCATTTAAAGCTTGTGTTTCCTTATTTGTTTTCATTTTGGATGATCTTTCCGTTGGTGAAAGTGGAGTGTTAAAGTCCCCTACTATGAATGTGTTACTGTCGATTTCCCCTTTTATGGCTGTTAGTATTTGCCTTATGTATTGAGGTGCTCCTATGTTGGATGCATAAATATTTACAATTGTTATATCTTCTTCTTGGATCGATCCCTTGATCATTATGTAGTGTCCTTCTTTGTCTCTTCTAATAGTCTTTATTTTAAAATCTATTTTGTCTGATATGAGAATTGCTACTCCAGCTTTCTTTTGATTTCCATTTGCATGGAATATCTTTTTCCATCCCCTCACTTTCAGTCTGCATGTGCCTCTAGGTCTGAAGTGGGTCTCTTGTAGACAGCATATATATAGGTCTTGCTTTTGTATCCATTCAACCAGTCTGTGTCTTTTGGTGGGAGCATTTAATACATTTACATTTAAGGTAATTATCGATATGTATGTTCCTATTCCCATTTTCTTAATTGTTTTGGGTTTGTTATTGTAGGTCTTTTCCTTCTCTTGTGTTTGTTGCCTAGAGAAGTTCCTTTAGCAGTTGTTGTAAAGCTGGTTTGGTGGTGCTGAACTCTCTCAGCTTTTGCTTGTCTGTAAAGGTTTTAATTTCTCCATCAAATCTGAATGAGATCCTTGCTGGGTAGAGTAATCTTGGTTGTAGGTTTTTCTCCTTCATCACTTTAAATATGTCCTGCCAGTCCCTTCTGGCTTGCAGAGTTTCTGCTGAAAGATCAGCTGTTAACCTTATGGGGATTCCCTTGTGTGTTATTTGTTGTTTTTTCCCTTGCTGCTTTTAATATGTTTCTTTGTGTTTAATTTTTGACAGTTTGATTAATATGTGTCTTGGCGTATTTCTCCTTGGATTTACCCTGTATGGGACTCTCTGTGCTTCCTGGACTTGATTAACTATTTCCTTCCCCATATTAGGGAAGTTTTCAACTATAATCTCTTCAAATATTTTCTTAGTCCCTTTCTTTTCCTCTTCTTCTTCTGGAACCCCTATAATTCGAATGTTGGTGCGTTTAATGTTGTCCCAGAAGTCTCTGAGACTGTCCTCAGTTCTTTTCATTCTTTTTTTCTTTATTCTGCTCTGCAGTAGTTATTTCTACTATTTTATCTTTCAGGTCACTTATCCGTTCTTCTGCCTCAGTTATTCTGCTATTGATCCCATCTAGAGTATTTTTAATTTCATTTATTGTGTTGTTCATCGTTGCTTGTTTCATCTTTAGTTCTTTTAGGTCCTTGTTAAATGTTTCTTGCATTTTCTCTATTCTATTTCCAAGATTTTGGATCATCTTTACTATCATTATTCTGAATTCTTTTCCAGGTATACTGCCTATTTCCTCTTCATTTCTTAGGTCTGGTGGGTTTTTATCTTGCTCCTTCAACTGCTGTATGTTTTTCTGTCTTCTCATTTTGCTTATCTTACTGTGTTTGGGGTCTCCTTTTTGCAGGCTGCAGGTTCTTAGTTCCCATTGTTTTTGGTGTCTGTCCCCAGTGGCTAAAGTTGTTTCAGTGGGTTGTGTAGGCTTCCTGGTGGAGGGGACTAGTGCCTGTGTTCTGGTGGATGAGGCTGGATCTTGTCTTTCTGGTGGGCAGGTCCATGTCTGGTGGTGTGTTTTGGGGTGTCTGTGGACTTATTATTATTTTAGGCAGCCTGTATGCTAATGGGTGGGGTTGTGTTCCTGTCTTTCTAGTTTGGCATAGGGTGTCCAGCACTGTAGCTTGCTGGTCGTTGAGTGAAGCTGGGTGCTGGTGTTGAGACGGAGATCTCTGGGAGATTTTTGCCGTTTGATATTATGTGGAGCTGGGAGGTCTCTTGTGGACCGGTGTCCTAACGTTGGCTCTCCCACCTCAGAGGCACAGCACTGACTCCTGGCTACAGCACCAAGAGCCTTTCATCCACATGTCTCAGAATAAAAGGGAGAAAAAGTAGAAAGAAAGAAAGAAGGAAAGGAAAGAAGGAAAGAAAGAAAGAAAGGATGGAAGGAGGGAAGGAGGCAAGGAAGGAAGGAAGGAAGGGAGGAGGGAAGCAAGTAAGAAAGAAAAGAAAGAAAGGATAAAATAAAGTTATTAAAATAAAAAATAATTATTAAGAAAAAAATTTTTTTAAAAAGAAAAAAAAAATGGATGGATAGAACCCTAGTACAAATGGTGACAGCAAAGCTATACAGACAAAATCTCACACCGAAGTATACACATACACACTCACAAAAATAGGAAAAGGGGAAAAGAATAGTAAATCTTGCTCTCAAAGTCCACCTCCTCAATTTGGGATGATTCGTTGTCTATTCATGTATTCCACAGATGCAGGGTACATCAAGTTGATTGTAGAGCTTTAATCCGCTGCTTCTGAGGCTTCTGGGAGGGATTTCCCTTTCTCTTCTTTGTTCGCACAGCTCCTGGGGCTCAGCTTTGGATTTGGCTGTGCCTCTGCGTGTAGGTCGCTGGAAGGCGTCTGTTCTTCGCTCAGACAGGACGGGGTCAAAGGAGCAGCTGCCTCGGGGACTCTGGCTCACCCAGGCCGGGGCGAGGGAGGGGCGTGGATGCGGGGCAAGCCTGTGATGGCAGAGGCCGTCGGGATGCCGCACCACCACGAGGCACGCCGTGCGCCCTGCCGGGGAAGTTGTTCCTGGATCCCGGGACCCCGGCATTGGCGGGCTGCACAAGCTCCCTGGAAGGGAGGTGCGGACAGCGACCCGCGCTCGCACACAGGCCTCCCGGTGGTGGCAGCAGCAGCCTCAGCATCTCATGCCCGTCTCTGGGGTCCGTGCCGTCAGCTGCGGCTCGCGCCCGTCTCTGGAGCTCCTCCAAGCAGCGTTCCCAATCCCCTCTCCTCGCGCACCAGGAAACAAAGAGGGAAGAAAAAGTCTCTTGCCTCTTCGGCAGGTCCAGACTTTTCCCCGGACTCCCTCCCTGCCAGCCATGGTGCACCAACCCCCTGCCAGCTGTGCTCACGCCGCCAACCTCAGTCCTCCCCCTGCGCTCTCCCGTCCTTATTCTTTTGTTTCGGTTTATTCTTTTGTCTCGGTTTATTCTTTTCTCTTTTGCCCTACCCAGGTACGTGGGGAGTTTCTTGCCTTTTGGGAGGTCTGAGGTCTTCCGCCAGCGTTCAGTAGGTGTTCTGTAGGAGTTATTCCACGTGTAGATGTATTTCTGGTGTATCTGTGGGGAGGAAGGTGATCTCCACGTCTTACTCTTCCGCCATCTTCTCGATCTCCTACCACCTCTTCGTGCCAGCACTTTTTTAAGCCCTGGGGACACATCAGTGAACAGAATGGATTAAAAAAAAATCTCTGTCCTCATGGAGCTTACCTTTTATTGAGAGAAGACAGACAATAAACAATAATAATGAACAAATAGAAAACCACATATGTAAAGAAATAAAATTGATGACGTATGAGGAGATGATAAGCGCAATGGGAAAAAGATCCAGCAGGATGGTCAGGATAGACCTTATTGAGAAGAGACATTTGAGCAAGGACCTGGAGGAGGTAAAGGAATAAGCCAAAGAGTTATTTGCAGGAATAATGTCCCAGACAGAGGGGACAAGTAGAACAAAGGCCCTAAGGGAGGAGCATGTGGCTTGTTTGAGGGACAGCAAGGAAGCCAGTGTAGCTCTAATGGAGTGAGCAAGGGGGAGGGCAGTGGCTGATGAGATCAGCGATGTGGCAAGATAAGTTAGGGTCTTGCAGGCCCTTGTAAAGACTTTGGTTTTGCTCGGTGTGAAATGGGAGCCACTGGAGCATTTGGAGTAGTGACATGATCTGACTCACGCTGAATAGGATCATCCTGGCCACGGTTGAGAATAGACTCTTGGATGTGAGGGAGGCAAGGGTAGAAGCAGAGAGAGCACTTAGGAGACTGTTGTAATAATCCAGGGGAGAGACGATGGGGTGGTAAACCAGGGGGCGATAGTTGAGATGGTAAGTGGCTGGCTTCTGGAAATATTTTGTAATTATATGTGAATATGTCTGTCTTCCATTGGACTCTGAGTTCCTTAAAGGCAAGGACCAGGTCTTATCTATTTTTATATCCTTAATGCCTAGTACTATGCCTGACACACAGTAGCTGTTCAGTAACTGTGGAATGAATGCATTCTATTTCTCAAACCAGATTATATGCTCTTTGGGGGCAGTATCCATGTCTTTTGCATGTTTGCAATCCCCACAGCATCAAGCCCAGTGCCTTCCTTGCCCTGGGTAAGTTCTCTGGGCCTCGCAGTTCATGGGTTGATATAGACTGAAGCCCCACTTCCCCAGACCCCCAGCCTACCAGGCTAATGGGCAGAAGGTAAAGGTCTTTTACTGTTTTTTCTCTAACTTCAAGCTTTAAAAGTACCCACCAGAATGTGTCTGGAGGCCCAAACACCCTTAAGGCACAGTGTGAGCGAGTAGAGAGAAGCAGTCAGAATGAAGAGGGAACCCACTCTAACAGGTTTCCAAGGAAGGGCACCATTCTGGATAGGTGCTACAGGGGACCTATGGTACCCTGATGATAGGGCACCAGAACCTAGGGACCCACCCTGTCTTCAGTGCCAACCTCACAAAACCTTTATGCTGTTTAAGGAGGACGGTAGAGGCTCCTGCGTGGCACAAGAGGGCTTCAGCAGATCCACCCTCCACAATAACCACAGCATTGCCCGAGCCTTTCTTGGTCAGCAAATACTTCAAGGCCAACTCACTCACTGGGCACACACCTGTGAAACCAAAGAGTCAAGTGGTATAACAAACTTGGTGCTTGAGGACGGGGTAAGGGGTTCCTCCAGGGTCTTCCTGCTGGAGACAGTTCTTCTGTTACCAGACTGTGCTTGTTTCCACTCTTCTGTCTTTAACCTCCACATCCTGGGTTAGCCCTGAGGTTGGTCCTTAGGGTCAGCTGCTTGCCTTGCAGCTCTGTGCTACAACAGTTGGGGCTACATTGAGTTCTTCTGCCTACTTTCTCTTAGCTCTATAGTATTTAAGCCCATCCCTTCCTTCTCTACCCAGGAACTACAGCTGTCTTCCACTCTCCCCAGGCTGATGGCAATTGAGGCTCTCCAGAGTTCTCTTCCCTAGGAGTAATGAGGAATAGCCACCACCATCCTGCTTCCTCCTTAGAGCAACCCGGCAAAGGGAAGCCAGTGGCTGCGGGTTCTGGAGAGTAGGCAGACCCAGGATCCTGTCCAAGCCAAATTGAAATGTAGATGAACCATGGAATGACATCTTGCTGCTCTACAACAGTCACAGAGTCTTTCCTCACCTCTGCTTCCCAACTCTGCCCTGTGCTCACCTTCTGTTCCCTCCTGGGATGGAAGACATTGGCTCCAGGCCACAGTCCTTGAGATCCAGGTTCATACCAACCTCAGAGGGGAGCAGAACCATCCTCTGGGACTCTAGTGGTGCCACCTGGCCCCTCCAGATATCAATGTATCTTACCTTTTAATGTTTGGCTTCAGTTGTTTTCTGGTGTCAAGAAGGATGGATATTCATCCAAAGAGAAGGACATTTGGCACAGTACCCCGGCTTGAAGCCTGGCATGGGGAAGTTGTCCTGGATTCTGACGGATGCCTATCCTTTATCCCTTGATGTCTTACGCAAGTTCAAAGGGGTTCGCAGGAGATGAGGGTCATGGGCCAGGAGGGTACCAGCTAGTATGAAAGACTTGAAAGTGTCTTTGAGATGCCCTGAGATGAGAGCTGCTACATAAATGACTGGCCAAAAGAAGCCAGTTGACACCCCCCAAGAGTCAGGCAAAGTTCATCTGAGCTGTACCATTCATGCCTCATTTTCCTTATATTTGGTTTTGATATTTGGCTTTTGCTTTCTGCTTTCCACTTTGGCTTTGATCCTGAACTCCAGGCTTCTGCTTCCTCTTCTGAAAGGATCCTTGGCAACTCTTATGAATGCCTATAACTTATCCTGCTGCCTAATCAAACCCCGCCTCCCAGATCTTGGACAGAACCTGAGGCTTGGCCACATATTCCTGTTACTGGCTCAGTGTGTTCTGGACTCATTTTCTACTAAGTCCTCTTCCAGCAGGGAGTGAGAACTGGACTGACTGTCAAGGCTTATAGAAGTTGGAGCCCTGAGGTAGGTCAGAGAATGGAATGATTTCTTGTACTCACCCATTGACATCACATAATCTCGCACAATTGGGATCCAGAAGATCTCTTCCAAGGTCCCTACATAAGGAGTGATGGCTGGGAAAATCCGAGCAAAGCCAGTGGCCTCAGTGGGAAAGATGATGAAGACACCATAAGAGAGAATGCCATGGGGGTGGTTGGCAATGATATAGTTGTGTTTGGGACAGAGGTCATGAGTCTTCACCAGCTGTTAGAGGGAGATTGAATCAGAGTAGTGGATAGAAGGAAGAGAGGACATGTGGACTCAGATCCCGGTAGGTAGCCTGTGTTTCCCTTGGGGAGCTCCAAATCCCTATTCACTGGGATGTCTTCACTGTCACATGATTGCCAGGGGTTATGATGCTCAGAGAGGCTGACCTGGGTCTGCCACTCTGAGGCAAGGTGCTATCCATTTGTCTCCCCACCTGCCCATCCATCTTGGGTCCCTGCTCTGCATTATGCCTCTGGGCCTTGATGTCCACTGCTGGCCACCAAAGCCTTTGAAAACATAGGGCTGAATGGGGAGGGAGTGTCTGGGCAACAGGGACTGAGGGCACCCAGAGGAAGCGTAGTCATCTTTACTGGGAAGAAATTTGGAAATACTTCCAGAGGGTCCAGTTTCGTACCCAAGTTGAACGCCTACCACCTGCAGGTACAGAAGGGAAGGAAAGACTGGGTGAGATCTTGCCAATCCTTCTACTTCTCCTGGAGGTGGAGGGTTCTTCCTAAAACATTCAGGTCACTAGAGGGGCCTCTTTCTCACATTTCCATATCGGGCACAGAGCTATAGGTACTGTCCCTGAATCCAACCCTCAAGGAGACACAGGAAGCCCCTGCTCCTCTGGAGCAGTCAGAAAGGTGGGAGGGAAATAGCAGGAGGCTGGGAGCACCCACCCAGAAACCAGCCTCAATTCTTCCTGGGCATCCTGGCAGAGACCTCTGTTACTTGCTGAGCTTTGCCCTCCTGTCTCCCACCCCTTCCCTCTACCTTCCTGTGCTCCTCTCCCTCTCTCCTTCGCTTCGCCTCCCTGACCTCCTTTCCTTTCCCTTTCCTCTTCTTTCCTCTCCCCACCTCTTCTCCCTCTGTCTCTCTCACTCTCTCCTTCCACCACCACCCCAGCCCTGTGGTTCCATCCTTGGTACAGACAGGGACCACCACTCTTCCCCTGTTTCTTACCTTGACTGTGGGTGTTCGTCATAGGAGAGCCAGGCTAAGGCGAGCACGGACAGCATGCCGAACTTAGTGAACACTAGAAAGTAGGGTATAAGAAGAATAGGAATAGCTCCTGAGGGGACGCAAAGGGTTCATGCCCTTCAGTTCCCTTCAAGTTTAATACACCTCTCATAACCCCGATCTCTGCTCTGTAGTGAAGGAGCAGGTTGAGGCCGGTGTGAGACTCTTCTCTCCTCATCCCCCCCGACCCCCTAACCCCCTCCTAGCTCTGCTGTGGTCCGGGAGGACCTCTGAGTCCCTGGATCTGGGTCCCCTTGGTGGCTGAGATCTTAACTGAGGACAGCAGAACCATGACGTTCTCAGAGTAGGTCCTCAGCTGGGGTCAAAGGACAGCACTACTTGGCAATTGGAAGGAAACAGCATCTTGGGCCGGTGGCTTACATCCCCGTTCTGGGACCTCAGGAAGTCCTTTCCGAAAGCTCAGCCCTCCTTCCTTTGTGGAACTGCTCTGTCAGCACATTCCAGTGGAGAGGGGCGGCCTGCAGTGTACGGGCTGTTTGATGCTGAGAAGAAAACGCATATTAGAAACTGCTTTACTTTGTTCGATTTTGTCCCATTCAAAATGTCTCAAAAGTTCAGAAGGGGAAAAAATCATCTCTGTTAGCAAAGAAAGGGTCACAGCAGGCTGTGAAGTGCAGACATGGTACATCTTACAGCAGTGGGAGTTGAATTCCATTTTAAAATATGCATTCATGAGAAAGAGGGGCTCAGTACACATATTGTGAATTTAAAAATACCCAGCTAAAGGAATGACTTCTTTGACCAGATAACATCATAGTAGATAAAAGTTTCAGAGAAGGGGAAGAAACTCAAGAGTTACCTGCCAGCAGGTTTGTCTCTAGCATCTTGGGCTTAGATGAAAATAACAGGAAAAAGATGGAATGGGCATTTAAAAAAAAAGTCGTGTTATGGAGTAGAAGAAACCTTAGTGATAGGCTGAATTCCCCTTACAAGAGCTGGCTGAAGTGGTTGTTGTAAGCATACTAATTAAATAGGAAATAGCAGGGGGAGGAATTTTATGGGAAGATTGCCATGGATACAAATCTTGCTACCTCTGACCCTCATAAAAGATGAGAGTAGGGGGCTTCCCTGGTGGCGCAGTGGTTGAGAATATGCCTGCCAATGCAGGGGACACGGGTTCGAGCCCTGGTCTGGGAAGATCCCACATGCCACGGAGCAACTAGGCCCGTGAGCCACAACTACTGAGCCTGCGCGTCTGGAGCCTGTGCTCCGCAACAAGAGAGGCTGCGACAGTGAGAGGCCTGCGCACCGCGATGAAGAGTGGCCCCCACTTGCCGCAACTAGAGAAAGCCCTCGCACAGAAACGAAGACCCAACACAGCCAAAAATAAATAAATTAATTAATAAATTTATTTTTTAAAAAAGATGAGAGTAAATTTGCTGGGTAAGCTTCAGAAGAAAACTCAGATAAAGTTAAATATGAATCATTATTAATTATTTTTCAACTTCTTTATTGGAGTATAATGGCTTTACAATGGTGTGTTAGTTGCTGCTGTATAACAAAGTGAATCAGCTATACATTTACATATATCCCCAGATCCCCTCCCCTCCCTCTTGTGTCTCCCTCCCACCCTCCCTATCCCACCCCTCTAGGTGGTCACAAAGCACTGAGCTGATCTCCCTGTGCTATGTGTCTGCTTCTCACTAGCTATCCATTTTACATTTGGTAGTGTATATATGTCCATGCCACTCTCTCATTTCGTCCCAGCTTACCTTCCCCCTCCCCATGTCCTCAAGTCCATTCTCTACGTCTGCATCTTTATTCCTGTCCTGCCCCTAGGTTCTTCAGAACCTTTTTTTTTTTAGATTCCATATATATGTGTTAGCATACGGTATTTGTTTTTCTCTTTCTGACTTACTTCACTCTGTATGACAGTCTCTAGATTCATCCACATCTCTACAAATGACCCAATTTCGTTCCTTTTTATGGCTGAGTAATATTCCATTGTATATATGTGCCACATCCTCTTTATCCATTAATCTGTCGATGGACAGTTAGGTTGCTTCCATGACCTGGCTATTGTAAATAGTGCTGCAATGAACATTGGGGTGCATGTGTCTTTTTGAATTATGGTTTTCTCCGGATTTATGCCCAGGAGTGTTATTGCTGGATCATATGGTAACTCTATTTGTAGTTTTTTAAGGAACCTCCATACTGTTCTCCACAGTGGCTGTATCAATTTACATTCCCACCAACAGTGCAAGAGGGTTCCTTTTTCTCCACACCCTTAGAGGGATTTTTTTTAGTAGATTTTAAAAGTATTTAATTTAATGGGATTTTCTACACAGGTGATCATGTCATCTGTGAATTAGGACAGTTGTATTTCTTACTTTTCAATCTGAATGCTTTTCTTTCTTTTTTTTTCTTCTTGCTTTATTGAACTTGCTAGGACTTTTAGTATGATGTTGAATACAAATGGTGAGAGTGAACATACTTGCTTTGCTCCTCATCTTAGAGAGAAAGCTTTCAGTCTTTCACCATTAAGTATGATGTTACCTGCAGGGTTTTTTTTTTTTTTACAGATGCTCTTTATCAAGTTGAGAAAGTTGCCTTCTATTCCTAGTTTGCTGAGAGATTTTATCATGGATTAAAGTTTGTCAAATGCTTTTTCTACATCAATTGATATAATTGTGTGTGTTTTTTCTCCCTTAGGTGGTTAATATGCTAGGTTACGTTGATTGATTTTCAAATATTTACCCTTGCATTCTGGGATAGAGCCCACTTGGTCATGGTATATTTGTTTGATTTGCTAGTATTTTTTTTTTTGAGGATTTTTGCATTTATATTCATGAGGGATATTGGTCTGTAGTTTTCTTTTTTGTACTGTTTTGTCTGGTTTTCGTATCAGGGTCTGGCCTCATAAATGAGTTGGCAAGTTTTCTTTCGTCTTCTATTTTCTGAAAAAGATTGTGTAGAATTTGTGATATATCATCTTTAAAATGTTTGGAAGAATATGCCGTTGAAACCAACTGGGTCTTCAGATTTCTGTTTTGGAAGGTTTATAACCTTCCAAAATTAAAATTTAATTTAGTTAATAGTTACACGTTATCTGTTTCATTTTGGGTGAGTTTTGGTTGTTTGTGGTTTTCAAGGAAGTCTTCAAATGTAATTGTTAATTTGTCTATTTTTTTTCCAGTTCTGTTAGTTTTCACTTCATATATTTTAAAGCTCTATTGCTAGGTGCATAGACATTTAGGATAGTATGTCTTCTTGGTGAATTGACCCTTTTACCATTATGTAATATCCTTTTTCACCCTTGGTCTTGACTTAAAAAAAATAAATGTAAACCTGTACACCCTCCAATTACTAATGATTACTAGCTTAAGTTAAAGATGGTACCAATATGAATCTAACTGGGTCCTTTCTTCAAATCATTTCTGATTCATCTTTCTTGCTCACTTTCCCCATATAGTAATAGCCAACATTTACTGTACACTCATCATGTAAAACTAAGTATTTTACATGTGTATTTTATTAAATCTTCATAAAGGCCCCATTAGGACAATAAGCATTCTCATTTTGTGAATGAGGAACCCAGGTTCAGAAAAGTTAAATAACCACTTAAGGTCACACAGCCAGCTAGTGGGTGAGCCAGAGTTGAGAACTCACACTCTTCCTCCAGAGACTGTACTCTTCACCACTGAGCTCTAATTATCGCTTTCCTTTAGTCAATTGTTAATTCCCGTCAGTTCTGTCCTCCAAACATCTTTCAAATTATTCTATTCCCCACCTCCATGCTACCATCCTGTCCAAGCCACCATTCTCTCTCTCTAAGCCGACTGCCAATGTCTTCTAAACAGGTTACCTGCTTCGATTTGAGCCATGATGCAGCCAGCATGTTAAATGCAAATCTCTGTCCTTCTATAGCATATAACCAAGAACATGGCTGGTTTGTCAAAGAGACATTTCTGTGGCTCTGTGATTACTTAACGGATCAAACTTAATGATAAATATGAGAACCTCTGGGGGTTAATGGTAATTCAATAATTCAACAACTCACATGGCTTCCCATGACTCTTAGGATCCAGTCCAGTCTCATAAACTTGGTTCTGAAGGTCCTCCGTGATGGAGCCCCTGGCCACCCCCTAGTTCTCTGCATGCCACCATACTGTTCTTCTGTCAGTTTCTTCAACTCATTCTGTTCCCCAGCCTCCGGGCTTCTGTGCATATTGTCCCTTTTGCCTGGAAGACTCTTTCCTCAGCTCGTTGCCTGGCTAGCTCCTATTCATATTTCAGGCCTCAGGATAAATGTCACAGTTTCAACATTTTGGAGCTATCTTTAACTTCTCTCCCTTTCCAAAAAAAAATCTCTCCCATTCATCCTCCTGCCTCTGTCTCCACTGCCACTGCTGTGGTCCAGATCTTGATCTCCTCTGGTCTGGACTGCAGGCTTTTGTCTATTCTTGCCTGCTGGTCTCTTCCCCTCCAGTCTATTTTCCATGCCGCAGATATATTTTTAAGGCACAGTCATAATGTTGTTTGCCTCCTCTGAAGCCTTCAGTATTTTCCCACTGCTGACAGGATAAAGTCTGAACATGTTAGCCTGGTGGTTTTTTTTTTTTTTTTCTGTACGCGGGCCTCTCATTGTTGTGGCTCCGGACGTGCAAACTCAGCGGCCATGGCTCACGGGCCTAGCCGCTCCGTGGCATGTGGGATCTTCCCGGACCGGGGCACGAACCCGTGTCCCCTGCATCGGCAGGCAGACTCTCAACCACTGCGCCACCAGGGAAGCCCTAGCCTGGTGTTTAAGGCCCTCCATGGGCCGACCACATACACCTTCTTGGCCTCATCTCTCAGCACCGGCACTCATACCCCTTATGATCTAGCATGAGGTGATCATACCCACACCACTGTAAGGACATGGGGTGATCTGAAGTGGCTCATGGATGGAAAGTTATTTTAATGTGTAGTGAATAAAAGTGAATTCATGGTGGTAATATAAAGTTTCCTGTTAGAATATATTAATTTAGGGGCTTCCCTGGTGGTGCAGTGGTTAAGAATCTGCCTGCTGATGCAGGGGACACGGGTTCAAGCCCTGGTCCGGGAAGTTCCCACATGCCGTGGAGCAACTAAGCCCGTGCGCCACAGCTACTGAGCCTGTGCTCTACAGCCCGCGAGCCACAACTACTGAGCCCACGTGCCACAACTACTGAAGCCCGTGTGCCTAGAGCCCGTGCTCTGCAACAAGAGAAGCCACTGCAATGAGAAGCCCGTGCACCACAACAAAGAGTAGCCCCTGCTCGCCGCAACTAGAGAAAGCCCACGCCTATCAACGAAGACCCAATGCAGCCAAAAATTAAATAAATGAATAAATAAATAATTTTTTTAAAAAAGAATATATTAATTTAGTTTACAGGAATGAGTCAATTTGGGGAAAAATGTTAAGTAATAATAGCACAGGTGGTACTCAGCTGTGGAAAGAACCAGAAAGTGGGAGGCAAACGGCTGAAGAATGGGAAACGGGGGTCCAACCACCTTAGTCTACTCCCCATTCTTTCAACCCACCATGCAATTTCACTTCTCCATGCCTTTGGTGATGCTGTTCCCTTATTCTGACTACCCTCTCTCCAACTTTCTGTCTATATCAAAATTCTCTCAGCCATCAAGGCTTAGCTCAAATGATACCTCCTTGATGATATCTTTGCTTATTCTCTGGTCAGAATGAAGAGTTCCCTCCTCTACACACCCACAGCACATTACTTCTGCATCTATTTGGCCCTGTTTCATTTTGCTGCTTGTGTAGTTAGCACCTTACATGTCTGGCCCTTTGCCTTTTAGACAGTAAGCTTCTTTTTTTTTAATAAATTTATTTTTGGCTGCATTGGGTCTTCGTTGCGGTGTGCAGACTTCTCACTGTTGTGGCTTCTCTTGTTGTGGAGCATGGGCTCTAGGCACGCGGGCTTCAGTAGTTGTGGCTCGCGGGCTCTAGAGCACAGGCTCAGTAGTTGTGGTGCACGGGCTTAGTTGCTCCGTGGCATGTGGGATCTTCCTGGACCAGGGCTTGAACCGTGTCCCCTGCATTGGCAGGTGGATTCTTAACCACTGCGCTGCCAGGGAAGCCCTAGACAGTAAGCTTCTTGAAAACAGCCTTCAGCATAATGCCAAGCACAGGAGGATGACTCAGGATAAATATATTTGTTACATTCAGTTGTAGCACAGGGAAGTTTGATTTCAAAATTCTCTAAGTGGCAGGTGAACGGTAACAGGGAAAGAAACCACCAATGCCCTTATTCCAAATAAATAAAGAAAGGCCTTCTGAGGTTCCAGGGTGTGCATGAGTGTGTAAGGCTATGGGCAGCCTGTCATTTCTAGTGTAAAGTGAAAACCTGGCGTCTTAATCAGTTGGCTCAAAGCCTTCAGAAATCCAAGAACGTGGCTGGTTTGTCAAAGACGAATTTCTGTGGCTTTGTGATTACTTATTGGATCTGTATTACTATAAATGTAAGAACCCGCGGGAGTAAAAAAAAGATAATTTAGTAATTCAGCAAACATAGACTGAGCATACCTCGTGTGAAATCCCTGTGCTAGAAGCAATGGGGGCAGGCTTGGGGCCTGGAAGGAGGAGGGTGAAGAGCATAAGTATGAAAACGATGAAAATAATGTAAATATGGTTACTGATACCTTGTATAGAGCATTTATTGTCAACAGGCACTCTGTTCAGCACTTAATGTGCATTATCTCATTTAATCTTCTCACGACCCTGAGAGGTAGATAATTTTATTATCCCCATTTTACATATGAAGAAACTGAGGCTCAGAGAGGTCATGTATCTTCATTTCAAGCTTTGGGAAAAAAAGTATGTAGCATTTGTTGTGTCTTTATTATGAACCAAGAGCTACTTTAAGCACTTTGTGTATGCTTAATTAATTTTAAGTCATATTAAGACATGTAAAAAATAAAGTTCCTGCTTTCCAGAAACTCATAGTCTAGAGGGGAAAACTGATACCATAAATAATGGATATATCCTAGAGGGTGAGAACAATACAGTTAGGGTTCAAATGTCATTATATGGGGACGAAAGGAGAAGGCCATTCTTTACTACCGGGCAACCTAGAAAGGCTTCATGCAGAAGGTAAGATTTAAATTGAATCTTGAAGGAAGAGTAGGATTTTGACAGACGGATTAGTGGTGGAAGGGCCTTCCACGCACAAGGAAGAGCTCGAACGAAGGCCTGGAGATGGAAGAGTCCAAGGTCTGTGAGTAATACCATAACCTGAAAAAGTACAGGGAGCATGGGAAGCCATGGAACAGGAGATGACACTGGGAAGGAAGCAGGGGAGCTCAGGTCCCATACTGAATGGAATGAGAAGCCAGTGATGGTTCTTAGCAGAGGAAGAGCGTGATCATATCTGTGTATCAGTAAGATCATTTGAGATGACTGTGCGAGCAGGAGAAACGGTAGGCAGGGAGGTCAGCTAAGAGTTGCAGTGACTTAGATGAGAGGCAATGGGAACCTGAAATAGGCTACTACTTCTGAAATCAATTTGAAAGATACTATGGAGGGAGAATGTTCAGGGGTTTGCAGTTGACTGGATGTAGGGGGTGAAGGAGAGGGAGTAGTGAAGTGAACGATGCCTTGAAAGGGCCTGTGGGAATGCTTGGAAGGTATCAGAGTGTCTGCCTCATTTTCTAGGATCTAGTTACTCATTATTCTTCCTGAAGGTGCGATGAAATCAGAGTCTAAGGTGCCTGTCTTAGAAGTGGTAGTCACTCTTCTGTTGATCAAACGTCTTCTGAGGTGGGGTGGTTGGGCTCCGATGTCAATTTCTATCACAGAAAGAAAATGAACATTGACTGAGGGTTTTCTTTCCTCTTTGATTATCAGAATGGTCTTGAGAGCTCTGTTCTACAATGGTAGAGGGTGAACGACTTACTTGCACAAGCTCACATAACAAGTTAATGGCAGACCTGGTCTGTCTGACTCCCAAGAGTATGTTCTATTTTTTGTATTATCAGCAACCAGAGATACGAGGCAGACCCACAAAAAAAAAAAAAAAAAAAAGATGTCCATGAGAGAGAAAAAAGAACAAGAGGTGGACTTAAAGGTCTTTACTGAGGAGAAGAAATCTGGAAGAATCAACAGTGTCAAGCCTGGTCTTGCAAGAAATAGAACAATGACAAGACGTGGCTCCTGTTTTCATGGAGCTTATTGGGTAGAGGAGGCAAAGGGTATAAAGGCTGCTATGCAAACGAATTTTCCAAAGTGCTCTGGACTTTCACAGATAATGTAGTCTCAGGTTGCCAGGACAATGTTGCAGAGAAGGTATGACTTGAGCAGTATCTCAAAGGAAGGGTTGTCCAGGGATAGTCCAGGAAGGGTGATCAGGGAATCTTTTTTTTTTTTTTTTTTTTTTGCGGTACGCGGGCCTCTCACTGTTGTGGCCTCTCCTGTTGTGGAGCACAGGCTCCGGACGCGCAGGCCCAGCGGCCACGGCTCACGGGCCCAGCCGCTCCGCAGCATGTGGGATCTTCCCGGACCGGGGCACGAACCCGTGTCCTCTGCATCGGCAGGCGGACTCTCAACCACTGCGCCACCAGGGAAGCCCAGGGAATCTTTTAAGTGTAGGAAATGGAGCAGAAGTGAAGGAGTGAGAGAGTAAGTAACCTTGGCATTTTTTTAAACATCTTGATTGGAGTATAATTGCTTTACAATGGTGTGTTAGTTTCTGATTTATAACAAAGTGAATCAGTTATACATATACATATGTTCCCATATCTCTTCCCCCTTGCATCTCCCTCCCTCCCACCCTCCCTATCCCAGCCCTCTAGGTGGTCACAAATCACCGAGCTGATCTCTCTGTGCTAGGCAGCTGCTTCCCACTAGCTATCTATTTTACATTTGGTAGTGTATATATGTCCATGCCACTCTCTCACTTTGTCACAGCTTACCCTTCTCCCTCCCCATATCCTCAAGTCCATGCTCGAGTAGGTCTGTGTCTTTATTACCGCCTTACCCCTAGGTTCTTCATGACCTTTTTTTTTTCTTAGATTCCATATGTATGTGTTAGCATATGGTATTTGTTTTTCTCTTTCTGACTTACTTCACTCTGTATGACAGATTCTAGGTCCATCCAGCTTACTACAAATAACTCAGTTTCGTTTCTTTTTATGGCTGAGTAATATTCCATCGTATATATGTGCCACATCTTCTTTACCCATTCATCTGTCGATGGACACTTAGGTTACTTCCATGTCCTGGCTATTGTAAATAGAGCTGCAGTGAACATTGTGGAACATGACTCTTTTTGAATTATGGTTTTCTCAGGGTATATGCCCAGTAGTGGGATTGCTGGGTCGTATGGTAATTCTATTTGTTCTGTGAATAGATTGCCTGGAATACGAGCTTCACCTAGGGGAAGAGTAGGGGGATGAGCTGGTAAAGAGTTTGAGGCAGGGAGCTTCCCTGGTGGCACAGTGGTTGAGAGTCCGCCTGCCGATGCAGGGGACACGGGTTCGTGCCCCGGTCCGGGAAGATCCCACATGCCGCAGGGTGGCTGGGCCCGTGAGCCATGGCCGCTGAGCCTGCGCGTCCGGAGCCTGTGCTCCGCAACGGGAGAGGCCACAACAGTGAGAGGCCCGCGTACCGCAAAAAAAAAAAAAAAAAAAAAAGTTTGAGGCAGAGAGTGGAGCAGGGCCTTGAATGCCCACAATAACACATTTGTACTTCATCAAGAAGGCAAGGGAAAACCGCTGACTATTTTTGAGCAGCAGAGGGCTGTAATCAAAGATACCTTTGAAAGACTCTTCTGGCTGTAGGCAGTGGAATATATGGGAGAGGGTGGAGAATAGAAGTCCAGGAAAGAGGATATTGCAACAGTTTAGATAGATGGCAATACAAGCCCAGAAAAGAAGAGACAGATGGAGAGCCATCCTTTAACTGGAAGCTGGGCCTCAGAGGGGCTCTCAGGAGCATTGCCTAATTCCAAGGGTCATGAATATTTATATTCCACACCTCCCCCAAACCATCTCTTCATTCTTCTCTCATCGCTTCTTTCCTCCTTCTTGTCCCTCTCTCTGCCTTTTCTCTCCCCCTCTTCCCTACGTTTTCCCCCATCACTCCCAGTTGTGCTCAGTAATCAGCCATGATTCTGAACATCATTCAGGAAGGAGGAAAAGCGCTGAGGGAGGCTCTGAGCAAGACAGAAAGAATGAAGGAAAGAGGGTGAGAAAAAGAAGGAAGAAAAGAATTAGGAAGGAGGAAGGGAGGGAGGAAGGAAGGAAGAACACTTTTCTGTAAGGAGCATTTACTGGGAACCAGGCCATGGACCCCTTTGGCAGTCTGGTGAAGCCCTTTTCTGAATAGTATTTTTAAATGCACAAAATAAAATACACAGACTTACAAAGGAAACTCATCATAGTAAAACACCGTTATCAAAATATTGCCAAAAATGTCATACAGTAACATGGGCTTCTTGATTTATGCATTAAATAACCACGCCTAATGGTAGTTCCAATAACTGTTGGAATTTGGAAGTGGTAACGAGCATAAATGAACTTTTTTTTTTTTTTTTTTTTTTGCAGTACGCGGGCCTCTCACTGTTGTGGCCTCTCCCGTTGCGGAGCACAGCCTCCGGACGCGCAGGCTCAGCGGCCATGGCTCACGGGCGCAGCCGCTCCGCGGCATGTGGGATCTTCCCAGACCGGGGCACGAACCCGTGTCCTCTGCATCGGCAGGCGGACTCTCAACCACTGCACCACCAGGGAAGCCCATAAATGAACTTTTGAGATGACTGCAACAACTGGCATGTGAAATGTAAATCTCTGTGATGTCTATTACCGACAAATCCACAGGTATTTCTGTGGTTTGCTGCCTACATTCATCATTTCAATATGAGGTTAGTGAAAACAAACAGGTAATTTTTTCCATCCAAATTCAACGTTGTCCCTCCCTGCCTCATTCTAGGTCTATAGGTCCCTAGTTAAGAACCACTGCTCTACGGGGTCATATAGCCTCCCGCAGATTGGACTTGGCAGCCTCCTAACCTGTCCCATCCTTCAGGATGACATTTCTCCACGTCCAGTTTCCAAACTTGCCCCTGTAATTGGCTGCTCACAAAGCCCTGGTTTCTGACTGAGAAAAGCTTCGAGCTCTCAGCCCACTTGCCCGGCACTGATGACTGTCATTCTCTGAGTCCATTGAAGAACTGGCCCTTTCTCAAAATTCTGTCTAATGAGTCACTCACGCAGCCCGCAGATTTTCCATAATTCTCTCATCATAGTCTTATACTGGAAAATCACCTTACATCTACCCAGTAACACCAACTCTGCCCCTGCCCCCGAATAGGACTCTTTTCAGCTAGTTCACAGGGGGCAGTCCTGAGAGAGGGCTGGGGTGATCTTTAAACCAGGAAACCTGCAGCCTCACTCCTGGCCTTCATGCCCCTCAGATGGGAGGAGAGAAATCTAATGGACTCAACAGTAGCCATCTCTCTGGGTGGAGAGGCACAGTCCTTCCCAGAGAGAGGGGACCAACCACATGATCTCTTTGGAGCCCTCCTCATCTGGAGATTCCTGGTCTCTTTCTTCATCTGTTCCCTTGTGCTTTCCAGCCCCTGGGGTTCACTCACCTAAAAAGACATAGACTGGGATCCACTGCAAAACAGAGAGTGTTTGGAGGCTTTCCTGAAGATCCAGATGGGAGAGGAAGGCCATGGCCATGGTGCTGTTCTGTTGTGATAAGAAGGCTGGTGCCTCCAGAGCTGAGCTGATTGCAGGTGCTTTGCTTTAATCTCATCACTGAGTCCCTTTATCTGCTGGAGGTTTTAGCCTTTTCTCCAGTCTTCCCTGTTCTCTCCCCACAACTTCCTATGCACACACCAGGCTTTAGATCATACTTTCTAATCTCTCTAATATGCATCCTTTCCCCACAGGTGCTCAATTGCCTCGGGCTGGTTCTAGCGCCCTGTGTGTGTGTGTGTGTGTGTGTGTGTGTGTGAGGAGGGGTCCCTGATATATTAGTGCAGGAAAAGGGAATGGCTTAGGCCTCAAATAGGATCTCTGAAAAGCAGTCTGCCCTGGTGGATGCTCTCTGACTCCTCCTGTCTTCTGCTGAGAGCCACCTAGTCGACTAGAGCCTTCTTCTGCATGAATATCTAGACTTCTCAGATCCCTCCTTGTGCCTCTGTTCCCAGGGGTTCTGTACCAGTGGCCAATGGGAGAAGCATTGCACAGAGAGCAGACCTGGCTTTTGGTCCTGGCTCCGCCAAGTTCCTCCCCGGACGCTGTGGGGGAATCGCTCTGTCTCTCTAGATCTGTTGTTGGGAGGCAATCTAGCGGCTAAAGGCATGGACTTCAGAGCCAGATAGCTGGGGTTTAGATCTCAGCTCTGCCACTTACAAGTTGGCAAACTGCCGTGCCTCGGTTTCCCCAACTGTAAAATGGGGATAATAATAGTACCTGCTTCATAGGGTTGTTCTGAGGATTGAGTGAGTGAATGTAAAGCACTTAGCACTGGGCCTGGCACACAGGAGGTATTACTGTAAGTGTTTCCTATTATTATTCTTCGTTTAATAAAATGAATGTCTACTGAACATCTATTATGTTTCAGGCTAAAAGGCTTGCTTCTGCACACCAGCCCTTTCAAAATTAAAGATTGTCTCCAGGTCCCAGGCCTGTGGATTCCTTTTTTCGGTAACTATCTGTTGAGTGATTACCGTTTGCCAGGTGCTGTTCTAGGTGTTGAGGATTCTTTGGGGAAGAAGATGGGCATGATTCCTGCCTTCATTGAACTCACAGTCTAGTGGAGGAGACAGACATTATAAACTTACGAAAGGGGCTTCCCTGGTGGTGCAGTGGTTGAGAGTCCGCCTGCCGATGCAGGGGATGCGGGTTTGTGCCCCGGTCCAGGAGGATCCCACGTGCTGCGGGGCGGCTGGGCCCGTGAGCCATGGCCGCTGAGCCTGTGTGTCTGGAGCCTGTGCTCCGCAGTGGGAGAGGCCGCAGCGGTGGGAGGCCCGTGTACCGCAAAAACAAAACAAAACAAAACAAAAAAAAACCTTACAAAACTGTCTATACACTTGAAATTTTGATAAGTGCCCTAAAGGAAAAGGCCAGTAATTCTCAGCATAAGGTCTCTAATGTAGGTGCTCAAAAAAATCTGAATGTAATCAAAAAGGTTGCTGGGAAAATTAAATACAAAAAGGTATCAAGTGTCCTACAAGTACAAGGAAATATTGATTCCTTAGCCTTTTCCAGGAATATTAGTGGGACTCTCTCTCCCTCCCTACCTCCCACTCTGGCTTGGGCCTCCTCGATTAGACTGACTAATATGAATCTTCAGAGTTGAGCTTAGGGGACGGTTTTGGTGCCCCATAGGATGTACTGTCCTCCCCCAGTGTACCCTCCGTGGCCACGTGACATGCCACCCCTCCTCCTCTTCCTCTTTCTTTTCTTCCCCCTGGCTAGCTGGGGTTACCAAGCTGCTTCCTGGGGGCTAGTTGGCCACATACAGGGTGAGACGTATTAGATCACGTCTGCTCAGAATCTGCAGGGGAGAAGGGAGAGAGGTAAGAGGTGGGCCTGGGCTCTTCCAGGGCAAAGCACAGATGTGGGGAGGGCGAGAGTATCCCGGATAGACGAGTTCCACAGTGCTGCCAGCTCCAAGGCTGCTTACCAATCAGGTCTCTACCCCGCTTCACTTTCAGATGGGTAAATGGAAGAGGCCTAGAAAGGGCTCACACAGGGTGCTAGATGCAGGGCAAGGACACACCGATTTCCATTTCTGTCTCCCTAATGTCCGGCTCAGAGCCTGATACAGTGTAGGCATTCAAGTGAATGCTTGTGGAACAAATAATGAGGTCTGGTCTCCTGGTTCCTTAAGCAAGATGGACTGGCAGGGCTGGGCCATGACCCTGATTTGCCAGCCCTTTCCCTTCCTAAACAAAGAGCATACTGTCTGAGCTGGAGCCTTCGTGAGCCAACTGGACAAGTATAACATGAACACCAGTGAATGTAGTAAAAGCAGGAAGAAGAGAAGTAGGTGAGCAGACAAATCCTGAATAACCAGCACTCATGATTTCCCAATTACAATCCAACCAACCAACAAGCAAACCCTTAGCTGCCTCGGAGTAAGCAGTACCAAAGGAGAGGTGGCCAAGAAGCAAAAAAGGGTCTGGTAATTTCATTCATAGACATTTAGGGCTGATATGATTCTAACCCTCAAGAAACCCACAGTCCAGCATGTGAGGTGGATGGAATCACAGACACCCGTATGGGGTGCCGTGGGGTGTGCAGACGCAGATGAGAGAAGCATCCACCAGCCTGAGGAGGGCAGGGAAGCCTCTATGGAAGCGGGGGTGCTGTGGTGAGGAGAAAGGGTGCAAAAGGCATGGAAGGACAGCAAGGGGAAGACTGCAATTAGCTCGCCAAACCAGAAGCTAAGAAGCTTTGCAGGAACAACAGAAAACCAAAGAAGACTGGAAGGAAAAGGAGAGTGAGGGGACCGGGGAGCTCAGAAGAAGTGGGTGGAAGCGAGGTAAACGCTGAGAAAGAAGCAGCCCTAGGATTCTTCTTCCTGGATTCTGAAGGTTCACCCTCAGCCTTCAGAATGACTCATTTCTAGAAAGCTTTGGATAGCTGAGGTTTTGCCATAATGTGTTTTCTTCTGATCGTTCCCCTTCAATCATACTCTTACTTGGTTCGGTACTGCAATTTCAGCAATACCTGAACAGGAGAACCTATTTAATGCCAGCCAATGGGCTAGGTACTATACAAGGGACATACATAGTCCCTTCTTTTACCAAATTTTTACTGAGGTTCTACTACAAGCCTGGCATTATTCTAGGTTGACAATCGTGTGTGTGGTGGGTCAGGGGGCTGGCAGGGAGTGAAAGAAGTACACACATCATCAATACAAGGATTGGGGCCATCAGAGAAGTACAAAGAAGATGGAGGGGAAGGCTAGTAGCTGTGTGACCTTGGACAAGACACTTCCCTTCTCTGAGTCTTGGTTTCCTCCTCTGGAAAAAGGAACTAATCATATTTATTTGCTGTGAGGAGTAGTGGTAATGTTTGAAAAGTTCTCGGGCAGTGTCTGCCACCCAGGAGCTTTTCCATGGTACTGGTACTCAGCTGTGCGGGGGGGCGGGGTGGCATTTGCAGTGGGCTTCAACAGGCAGAGAAGTAGGGAGAGTGATCTGTCTTGTGACGGCCGGGGAGACACAAAAGTCTGCAGGTTTGCTTTGGCACAGGGACTAGTTTCGTTTGACGGGAGCCTCAGGTTTGTGGAGGGGAGCAGAAGGAAAGAAGACTGGACGTTGGTAAGTGGGGATGTCTTCCTCATAAATCCCTTTATGTCTGCAGATCAGCAGCTCTAGAAGGAACCTACAGAAGTAAATGAACCCAGGAGTAGTGGCTGGAGGTGGGGACTGAGGAGGTGGAGGGTGGGACAGAACAGGGTGAGTATTTCAAAATCTCTTGGAAGTCACTGGATCACTTCTCAGGGCAGGCAGGCTCTGGGGAACAGCAGCATCTAGCGCCTTGGTTCAGGCTAGAATGACTGACTATGTCTATTTGCCAGAGGCTGAGGAGTTGCCCGGGATGCAGGACTTTCAGTGCTAAAACCAGGGTGGTTTGGGGCTCATTGGGACAGCTGGTCCCCTAGTTCAGGCCTTTGTCACTGTCTCCTGGACTCCAGAAGGCTGCTCCCAGCTGCTCTACCTTCCTTTGGTCCTTTGCTGCTAGAGGATTGCTATCAAACACAGCTCTTACCCTCTGCCCTGTTTCTAACCCTCCAAAGGTTCCCATGGCCTCCGGGATCAAGTTCGAAGCCCAGAGCCTGGCCTCCAGAGCCCTTGCTCCACTGGTTTCTGCCCTTCTTGAAAGTCTCACTTCCCATAACTTTCACACCCCACCAGATACAGCCTCCTTTCCCAACCGGGAAGTGCCCTTTGCTATTCTGGGCCTTTGCCCACGGTGGTCTCTCATCAGCCTAAGTCCTACGCATGCTTCAAGTGACTGTGAAAATGTCATTGTCTGAGATTCTCCACCCTGCTCTCTCCTCTGGATTCCCAAGGTACGTTATACATACTTTTGGGAGAGCACATATCAGGAAGTTAGTTTGAGAGTGTAGACCCCACTGCTATATCCAGCTTCTAGTGAGATGCTTCATGTACAGTAAGCTTTTGGTATATATATCTTGAATAGTCTGCATATTCACATGATTCAAAATTCAAAAGGGTCTATAGGGAAATTCAGTGAAAAGTCTCCTTCCCACTCCTGGCCTCTAACAATCCCACACCCCTCCTCCTCCTCCAGGGAAATTTTATGCGTGCCCAAGCAAATAAGGTAATTTGCTTTGTTAAATGAATAAAGGAAATAACAGTAGAAACCGGGAAACGATCCAAATGGTCAAAATCTGGGGGGGGCCTAAGTAAGCTATTATATAGCAATCTTATAGACAATCTGCAGTCATTAAAATTATTATAAGGTAGACTCTGTAGTATATGATATGGTAAGCTTTCAAAGCAGAGTATAAAGCAGACCTCTCCACTGAATACACTTTGTGAAAATGTGGCCCCTTCCGTGATAGGATGAAAGGGGGTCTGAGAGAGAAATGATTGCTGCTTTAAGGTGAAGGGAGTCTGGGTTTCCTTTTATGTAAGGTTGTTTGAATATGAAAAGAAAGAGGCTGCATTATTGTGAATCTGCCTGACGAAGAAGCGTGATTCATGATGGGACTCATTCATTCAGTAATTCATTCTGCAGACACTGAATGCCGGCTTTGTCAGGAGAAGGCCAGAAACAGTGCTGAGTTTCCCAGGAAGAGCACTAAGTAGGCGACAGGCCCTAAGAAACTCTAATGGAGCCAGAGGGGTGGGGAGTGTGATGAGTTCATTGCCAGGCTGTTGAATTTGAGTTTTTGTTCATCAAGAGGAGCGGTGTGGTAGATGACAGGATATGGGTCAGGGAGCTCAGCAGAAAGGTCAGGGCTAGCACTGGCCATCAGCATACATGTGGTGAGTCATGGAAGCCGGAGGTGGGGTGAGCTCACCCAGGCAGAAGGTAGACAAGGAAAGGAGAAGACAGGTTCCGTAAAGCGGGTGAGGAGTCTTTCTGCCAATCACTCAATGTCCCTGAGCCGGGGACAAGGGCACCAGGGTAGCAGGGGCGGTATCTGTCGCTGAGTGTGGGAGGGCCTCAGAGTTCAGGCAGAAATCCTCCCTCCCAGCCCCTGGCTGCCAAGTCTCATGCGCTCACAACCTGGGTCTGGTCTTAGCTGTCCAGGAGGGCCTGGTAGATCAAGAGCGGGGGCTTTGACGGGCTCAGAAAATGTGTAGGAACCCTTAAGTGAGAGGGTGGAATAGAGAGAGGGTTTAAAAGATTCACTTGTACCAAGATCGGATAGGGCTGGAAACAGGTGGGCCTGGCACTGGGAGCAGGAATGTTCTACAGGTTGAGGGATGTAGGGCCCCAGGAAGGGGAGAGTTCTGAGTCCGGGGTATTCCCCTAGTGAGCAGGTCTCAGATGTGCCCTTAAAGGGCCTGGCCGGCAAAGCTGATACAATCGTTGCTCAAAATTTAGACAGAGAAAGGGGAGGGGTGATCCCCAGAGCAGTGTGCCAGCGGGGTATCTCGCCCACCTTCCTATGTCCCCCGTGCTTTGTGCTTCCCGGGGAGTGTGGCAGACTGGAAGGACGTGGCCTGTGGAATCAGGCCCACCTGGAATCCAGGCCCAGCTCGACACTTAGGGCTGAGTGATCTCTGGGAAATCCCTTCTCTGAGCCTCAAGTTCCTCATTTACAAATTGAGGCAATAATAATATCTACCTTGGGACGTTGTGAGGATTAGAAATAGTCAACTCCTAGTATACAGTAGCTGCTCAATACACGAATTCCTGTTATTTGTGCTACCACATGGGAATAGGATGGCCTAAGTCATTGCTGAGTTGTCCTCTCTTGGAGGGATTTATTGCCAGTTGGGACAAGAAACTGAAATCTTTTGTTTACCATCTTTTCACATACATTTGTCAAAGGCGGCCTGGTGGGCAGATAAGTAAAAACCGGTTCTCAATTTCCACTGCACGTAACAATTCTCTCCTGTGCTGGTCATCTCTAGCACACAAAGAAAAGCATGTTCACAAACCTTTTCGCTGGTGGTGATATAGATAGAAGACTGAGAAAGCAATAGGGGGGCAGGGGTTAAAATAAGTTGTGAAATACTGAATTTAAAAAACAATGCATCCCCTCCTCTGGCCGCCAAACTTACATTTGTGCCATGTTTTCTAATTGTTCAAAGTGCTTTTCCATATTTGATTTCATTTGCTCCTTTCTCTGGCCTGTGAGGTAAGTAGGCCAGATGTTGTCAGCATCTGGGAGGGGCTAAAACTGACAGAGCTGGTATTAGAACCCATAACTCCTTGCTATGGAGCATGAGTGAACTGAGCCAGGTTAAACCTTGGATGAATGGGTGAAAAGCAATCTGTGAGGAAATGATGTGCAGGTGTTGGAGGGAGCTGTTTTGCAAGGAGACAAAGGAAGGTCACAGTGCCTGCCGTCTTGTTGGGTGTCTGAAAGAGCCGGGTGGCAGTGTATCTGTTGTGCTGATGAGCAAACCTGAGGCCCACAGTAAGCAGAGGAGGACTTTGGAATTCAGTTGCCATAAGAGAGGTGGATTTAGGTTCAAAAGTTTTATCCTTTGCACGTTGTTTTAGATGACAGCAGTGACCCCAGTGACCTGGGTGGCCCTGGCTCACCCGGCTAGGGAGGGGCAGAGCCCTGAGGATTGAGACTCAATTCAGAAACCTTAACTCCAACTTCTTGGGCTTGAAATCAGCTCATTCGGTCCCCTGCCCTGTCTTTCTCACAGGGGTGTTGAAAAGAATAAGAGTGGAAAGGACAAATCACCGCATGATGGCATTAAAAGAAGTAGTGCCCAGCGTTCACCTTTTCCAAATAACTAATTGGCCTCCATGTGAGAGCTACAGAGGGCAAATATTTTGGCTACACTGATATGTTTGCATGGTCTATGTATTAGCTGTGTGCTGAAGTAAGTCACTCACTGCATTTCCCCAAGCCAGTTTCCTTCCCTGTAAAACGAAGGCATCATCTCCTGCCTGATGGGTTGTGAGAATGAAATATGCAGCATATGTGAAATAAGCATAGTGCAAACGATGAAGCAGTACTGTTATCTGTGGAAAGCTCTGAGTCCTAGCTTCCTGAAGTCCATCAAACCCAGCTCACTCTAGGACCCTGAAACGCCTTGTTCTGGTGGGAGTAGAGAAGGTGGTTCTCTTTTTGTTTTCTCTAGCCGCCAGGCAGGCAGACTGAACTGGGGAGGAAAATGGAGGGAGATGGGTTTGCTCACTGCCTCAGTCTTATCCCCCAGCTGAGGGGGAAATGGCGGGGGGGGGGGGGGGGGAAGCGGGCTGTCATAACCTTTTCTTCGGTGAGTCAGCTAAAAAGAAATTTCTAGAGCTCCAATAACGTATAAGTGGTGGTTTGGGTTTGGATTTTTCAAGCTGCTCCCTCTTTTTAAGCTGCTTTAAGATGCAGAACTAAAAGCACACGCAATTGGGAAGCACATGGAAAATGACAGAAGCACAGCTTGTTGCTAATGTGAACTTGAAGAAATCACTCAGCTTCTCCGGGCCTGTTTTCTAATCTGTAAAATGGGGATAATGCTACCTATTTTGCAGGGTCATTGTGAGTATTAATAGCGTGTGAAAGTGCCGGGTCTGGTGCCTGGCACAGAACAGAGTTTCCAACACCTACCTGTCCATTTCCTTTCCCTTCCTAGTGGACAGACCATAGTCACTGAGCTCAGACGAAAATACTTATTCTTCAGCCTATTATAATGGCTGCCATTATTCATTTAATTCTCACAACAACCCTATGAAACAGCTCATCTATAAACATAGAGGAAACAGAGGAGCAGTTCAGAGAAGTTATATTGCCCAACGTCACACAGCTTTCAACTTTTAAAGCCAGGATTCAAACCCACTTTGTCTAGTTTGCCTCTTAGATATCAGAATGTGAGGGGGCTTCATCAGGCTGGATCTTCTGGAAGGACCATCTTTAAGTAGACTCAGACCAAGGGGATAACCCCAACCTGGCCCATTTGGGGAGTGAGCTCAGGGTGGAGTTTCAGGGGCACAAAATAGGCCATTGCTAGAGGCAGCCTGGCAATAACTGGAAGAGAACTACAAATGAATGTTTGCTTCTCAAATCTGTGGGGAAGTTAATCTGTGCTCTACCAGTTTCAGGAGCTTATGTTGTGAGGGTACCATGAATCCTTTATTAAGCAGTATATATTTAGCAATAAATATATTATTGGTGGTCTTCTGTCATCTCCACTAAACATAACGTCCTATTCATCATCTGACAGCCCTCCATTTACCACCCTACAAAGGAGAGGGATCTGAGTCTCCTTTTCAAACCCCTGTCCTAAGCTAGGCTGCAGAAGCTAGAATAGGAAGGCTGAGTCATCTTAAAAGAAAATGAAGTGTACCAAAGCCACATAGAACAAAAGTATGTTTTCTAGATCGTTTGTTTTAACACATGGCTGCTTTTCTAGGGTATCAACCCGGGAGCTGAGGACGTGTCTTCTCTTTACCGCAGAAAGTAGGTACCCTCCCTTGTCATCTGTGCTGTCTCCCCTCCTCCACTCCCAGTTATTGGCATGACTGCAGGTACCTTATTAACTAGCAAAATGACTGCCATGGCACACTGACCGCTTGGGACTGTGCCAGGTATGGCACAGCATGGGCAAAGAGGGCCAAAATGGTCTTCCAGCAGCCCACTTAGGAGCTAGGCTACGGCCTGAGCTGCTCTTACCCTCAGGGTTCTAGGTAGTTCCAGAGTAAAGGCCCTGGCCTCAGATGCTCATACAAGGATGACTCTCATAGTGCCTTATCGGTTTCCTCATTTCTCATGGCTGAAGCAAGGAAGATTGGGTAGATAGGATTGTTCTGTTCATTTGCAGCTATAATTCCTGAAAATAGAGCCGTGTGGCAGGGCAGGTCCTGGCTTTTGTGCTTGTCCCTTGTAAAGCAAGTGTTGGGTTAGTTCACAGCACTGGGGTAGAAAGGAGAAAGCAAGCTCCAGCCAGCCTGGGCAGCTCTGATGCTGGGTAACTCACTGCCCACATCAAAGGGAGATGACGAGGATCTCTCCATAAGCCCAGGGACCCACAGCTGACCCCCTCCCCTCACCCCCTGGAAGAAAGCAGCTGATACTCGTATTTCTGCACAGGCTCACATGATAGAGGGGACTTTCATTTTTCAAAGAGAATTCATACAGCCATTGATTATACAGAACCATTTCTCAGTACTCTTTTATTTCCACTTAAGAAAAGTGGAATATACCATGATAGGATTATAATTCCAAGACAAGATTGTTGGCTCATCATGTAGGGTACAAATACACACTTAATTGACATTTTAATGAACGCAAAGCATGATTAATTAAGCATCTCTGCCTTCGTTGTACACGGCTGAAGCAGGAGCCCAGGGAGGGGAAGACTGCACAGCTTTCCTTGGTGGGGAAGACAGAAGCCCCTGTAGTCCTGTCTTGTCGTGGGGAGACTAACCCATGTTCTGTCGGTTGCCATAGCCCCTAGGATGGGTGTCCTTCCAGTCATCCCACTCCCGAGCTCTGTGGACTGCCTGTTCATCATCCTCTTCCTCCTGTTCCTGATCTTGTTGCTGAGCTGCTGTTTTGAACTCTGCCCAAGTGGAAAAATGAGAAAGCAGGGGTGAGGGAAAGAGTGACTGTCACGGGCCCCAGCTCCACTCTGAATACGACCACGTAACAAGAGAACAAGGAATATATACCTAGCTGCCTACCCTGGGGCCAGCAGAACTGGGGAGAGTACTTACTATTACTTAACAGGTGACATGTTAAATAATAGTAAGACAGGATCCTCTGAGTGGTTTTCACGAGAAGGCAAAAACATAAAAGTTGCCCCTCAAAATGAATTCTATTTTGGGAAAGAATTCTTGCTAAAATGGCCAACCCCTCATAACAGAAAACGAAAACACCAACTGACCAACAGAACCCCAGCAAACCAAAAACACTGAAGTGTTTCCATAGTATAGTGGTTATCACACTCGCCTGACAAAAACACTGAAGTAAAAAATATTTATGATTTTATGATTTGTGATTTGCCAGGGAGGTGGGACTATAGGTGACTTCTCCTCCTTCATCCATTTCCTTTATTACAGTTCTACAATTCTGTGTGTGTATAAAATTGGAAATCACAGGGCAGTTGAACCTACCAGAAAAGAATGTGTGTTATTTTGCACGTTTGGAACAGGGTCTGAGGTCCAAATGGCACTTGTCATGCAGTGTACCAAATACTAGGTCTCTTTTGCACTATTTTTTTTCTTTCCTTTGTGAGGTAAAGGAACATTTCCTAGCTACCTTGAATTTGCCCACAAGAAATACTCTCATTACCATGATAAAGAATGAAATATGTGGGGAATCTGACCTCTCCTTACAGCTTAGGAGTCTTGTGTTCTGTTTTTCTTTTTTTTTAAACCCTTTTACTGTAAAATAAAAGATACTGGAAATCATACAAAAATATATATAACTTAAAAGTTGATAAGGAGGCTATACCTTTATAGCCTTCACTTGGGTCAAGATATAGATTTTCTGTACCCATCCCCAAAGCTTCTCCATGAGCATCTACCAAATGACACCCTGTGCTCACTGGCAGTTAATCCCCATTCCTTCCCTCCCTGGAAAGCACCAATCTACCTTCTATCTCTATAGAGTTGCCTATTCTGAACTTTTCACATAAATGCAATCAAGTAACGTGTGGTCTTTTGTGTCTGACTTCTTTCACTTAGCATAATGCTTTTGAGGTTAGTCTTATCCATTTTCAAATATTTTGATATATTTTTAATCTACAGGTTTCTTCTTCCATCCCTTTCTTTCCTTACAAGTTCTCTATTGAAGAGGCTGGGGCATTTGACCTGTAGTTTCCCCAAATCTGGATTTTGCCGACCGCATAGTCATGATGGAGTCCAACATGTTCTTCTGTATTTCTGCAGATTGGCAAGTGGACACAGAGCTTGATATGACTCAGGGTTGATCCCTTCTCATGAATACAGGTGGTGCTGTCCTCCCCCAGCAGGTGGCACATAGTATCTGTGTCTCATATGTTGTGATGTTAGCAGCTGTTGATGCTCAATGCCTAGATTCATTAATTTTCCCAGGATTTCAAAATGGTGATACTCTTTAACATTTCTTTTTTTATTAAGTAGAATGCTTTTATAAAGAGAGGCTTTCCCTCATCTACTACTATTTAGTCACCCAGGAAAAGAAAACAAGATTAATGCTTGATTCTTCTGCTTTAATTTACCATTTCTCAAGGTAATAAATTGGTTCCTTATCATCCTCTGAAATTGAACAATTTTTGTTTTAACTATAGTTATGAACTCATGGATTTAAACATATTTGATGGGTTTCGATGAATTGCAATGATTTCTAAAAAATATCCAAATAAGCTTTCTAACTTTAGTTTTAATTTACAGAAAAATTGAGAAGATAGTACAGAGTTCTTATACATCCGTACCCAATTTCCCTTATTGTTAACATCTTACATTACTATGGTTTGTGTGTCATAACTAATGAACCAATACTGATACATATATAACTAACAACTAAAGTTCATACTTTATTCAGATTTCCTTGGGTTTTACGTAATGTCCGTTTTTTTTGGTTCCAGGATCCCATCAAATATTCCATATTACATTAGTCCTCTGTCTCCTTTGTCTCCTCTTGGCTGTGAGAATTTCTCACTTTCCTTGTTTTTGATGACCTGGACAGTTTTAAGGGGGACTCATCAGGTATTTTGCAGAATGTCCCTCAACCTGGGGTTGCCTCCTATTTTTCTCATAATTAGACTAGGGTTATGACTTTTGGAAGAGAATAACAGTGAAGTTTCCTCCTTATCACATCAAACCAAGGCTACACACCACCAACATGACATCACTGCTGATGTTAACTGGGATCACTTCAGGTAGTGTTTGTAGGGTTCCCAACTGCTCCCCCCTCCTTCTATACTATAGTCTTTGGAAGCAAGTAACTAAACATAGCCTACACTTAAGGGGTGAGGAGTTGTGCTGCACCTCCTTGAGACAGGTGTATACACACAAATTATTTAGAATTTTTCTGTAGGGGAGATTGGTCTCTTCGCCCCCATCTATTTATGTAATCATTTATTTCTATCACTATAGACTCACGGACACATTTTATTCCTTGTGTTATAATCCAATACTGTTATTTTCCTGCTCATATTCTTCCAGTTTTGGCCAGTAACAGTTCTTTCAGAAGGCCCTGTGTCACATTAACATACCTCAATAGTTTTTTCTTTGCTGTTGTTGTTTTTTGAGTGCTTCTTTATTTTCTAGTACTACAAAATATTTCAGGTTCATCTTGTATATTCCCTGTCCAGCCTTAGAATTATCCATTTCTCTAAGGAGCCCTTTAATTGGAGAATAGTATTAGAAACCAAGATTTGGGCACTAGACGTGCTCGTTGCTACTGGCAATTATCCTTTTTCAAGCCAAACTGTCTCTGGCCAGTGGAAACGTCTTCAAAGTGGCTTGTGAGTCCTTTTGATATGACCATAGTAGTCTTTGAAAGCTTCTTTCCTATCCTTTATGACAAGATGTTCCAAGCTCATCTTATTTATTTCCTGCCGCAAGCTTGGAATTAGCTATTTCTCTAAGACATCCTGGTTTCTTTTAATGGGAATGGTATTTCAAGAACAGAACCTGGGTTACTAGGCGTGCTCATTGCTTCTGGGCTGGTCATTGTTTCAAGCCTTTTCAGTGGATAAAGCAAAAGTGTGTGTGTGTGTGTGTGTGTGTGTGTACTTTTCAATAAAATTTCTCATGAGTTCATATTCAGGACTACAGGGGTGTTTTGTTTCTAACTCAAATTCTTTTGAATTACATCTGTATTCTTCCACATTAAAAGTCTTAGCTCTCAAAGACAGAGGATGATGGAATTTGAATATCTCATAATTACTCAGTTAACATTATCTCACGTTACACAGTCCTGGAATAACACTAATACTGTTACCAATATAATTGCTGAGAACAGTTCTTTTTTTGCATATTCCTTCCCCATTTCTCCATTAAAAGTTACACTATATCTACATTACCAGAGCACTGGGCATATAAGCATTAATACTTTCTCTCTTTCAAATCTCATTTAGTCTTAGTTCTACAAGTAACTATATATTTAATGCTGACTGATAGTCCTTATATCAATGTCTCTCTCATCACTTTGGTTGTCTTAAGCTCATTCTCTAGCAAATTTCTCAGAAAGGGATCATGGGACGAATATTTCCTGAGTTCCTGCATGTTGATAAATACCTGTACCTTTTATACCTAAAAGCCACTTTTACCAGATATAATGTCCTTGGCTCACATTTTTTCCCCTTGAGTATCTTAAATGTTACTCCATTTTCTTCTGGCATAAAGTGTTGGTGTCAAAAAGTTTGAAGATGATCTGATTTTCCTTCCTTTACAACCCACCTGCTGTTTTTGCTGAAGTATCCAAGGCATTTCTTTTTTTAAAAAAAGTCTAGTAATTTTATTAGAATGTGTCTTGCTGCTGGTCATTCTGGGTCAAAATTCGTAGGTACACGGTGTGCTTTTTAAAAGCCAATCTAAAGTTTCCTCAATATTAGTTTTTTTAAAAAAATATCTTTATTGGAGTATAACTGCTTTACAATGGTGTGTGTTTCTGCTGTACAACAAAGTGAATCAGCTATATGTATACATATATCCCCATATCCCCTCCCTCTTGCATCTCCCTCCCACCCTCCCTATCCCACCCCTCTAGGTGGTCACAAAGCACTGAGCTGATCTCCCTGTACTATGCGGCTGCTTCCCACTAGCCATCCATTTTACATTTGGTAGTGTATATATGTCCATGCCACTCTCTCACTTTGTCACAGCTTACCCTTCCCCCTCCCCATGTCCTCAAGTCCATTCTCTACATCTGCATCTTTATTCCTGCCCTGCCACTAGGTTTATCAGTACCGTTTTTTTAGATTCCACATATGTGTGTTAGCATATGGTATTTGTTTTTCTCTTTCTGACTTACTTCACTCTGTATGACAGTCTCTAGGTCCATCCAATATTAGTTTTAAGCATTTTTTTCTTTTTCCTTGCTTCAGTATTCTTCTTCAGATAATCTTATTATCCATGTCAGGTCTTCTTTGCTATCTTTCATATTTGTCACTTTTTCTAGAAATCTGTTCATCTTTGTTTCTTTTTGATTTAAAACATTTTCCTTTTTACTTTAGAAAGGCATTTTCTGTTATATTCACTCATTCTTGTTTTCTTCTAGTTTAGCTTTCATTTCTTTTCTTTTATTCAAATTGAAGTCTAATAGATTTACAATATTAGTTTCAGGTGTACAACATGTTGATTTAATATTTTATATATTATATTCCATTTAGAGTTATTAATAATATTGGGAAAACGGTTGAAGAGTTAGAAGTGGAGATCACCTTCCTCCCCACAAATACATCAGAAATACATCTACATGTGGAACAGCTCCTACAGAACACCCACTGAATGCTGGCAGAAGACCTCAGACCTCCCAAAAGGCAAGAAACCCCCCACGTACCTGGGTAGGGCAAAAGAAAAAAGAAAAAGCAGAGACAAAAGAATAGGGACGGGACCTGGACCAGTGGGAGGGAGCTGTGCAGGAGGAAAGGTTTCCACACACTAGGAAGACCCTTCACTGGCGGAGACGGGGGTGGAGTGGGGGGAAGCTTTGGAACCACGGAGGAGAGCGCAGCAACAGGGGTGCAGAGCGCAAAGCGGAGAGATTCCCGCACAGAGGATCGGTGCCGACCAGCACTCACCAGCCTGAGAGGCTTGTCTGCTCACCCGCCGGGGCGGGTGGGGGCTGGAAGCTGAGGCTCGGGCTTCGGAGGTCAGACCCCAGGGAGAGGACTGGGGTTGGCTGCGTGAACACAGCCCGAAGGGGCTAGTACGCCACAGCTAGCCGGAGGGAGTCCTAGCCGGAGGGAGTCCGGGAAAAAGTCTGGAACTGCCGAAGAGGCAAGAGACTTTTTCTTGCCTCTTTGTTTCGCGGTGTGCAAGGACAGGGGATTAAGAATGCTGCTTAAAGGAGCTCCAGAGATGGGCGCGAGCCTGGGCTATCAGCGCGAACTCCAGAGACTGGCATGAGACGCTAAGGCTCCTGCTGCAGCTACCAAGAAGCCTGTGTGCGAGCACAGGTCACTATCCACACCTCGCCCCCCAGAAGCCTGTGCAGCCCGCCTCTGCCAGGGTCCCCTGATCCAGGGACAACTTCCCCAGGAGAACGCACAGCACGCCTCAGGCTGTTGCAATGTCACACCAGCCTCTGCCAACGCAGGCTCGCCCAGCATCCGTACCCCTCCCTCCCCTGGGCCTGAGTGAGCCACAGCCCCTGAATCAGCTGCTCCTATAACCCTGTCCTGTCTGGGCAGGAACAGATGCCCTCAGGTAACCTACACACAGAGGCGGGGTCAAATCCAAAGCTGAACCCCAGGAGCTGAGCAAACAAAGAAGAGAAAGGGAAATCTCTCCCAGCAGCCTCAGGAGCAGCGGATTAAATCTCCACAATCAACTTGATGTACGTTGCATCTGTGGACTACCTGAAGAGACAATGAATCATCCCAAAATTGAGGCGGTGGACTTTGGGAGCAATGATATATACATACTTTTCCTTTTTCTCTTTTTGTGAGTGTGTATGTGTATGCTTCCGTGTGTGATTTTGTCTGTATAGCTTTGCTTTTACCATTTGTCCTAGGGTTCTGTCTGTCTGTTTTTCTGGGGTTTTTTTAGTATAGCTTTTAGTGCTTGTTATCATTGGTGGACTTGTTTTTTGGTTTGGCTGCTCTCTTCCTTCTTTCTTTCTTTTTTTTTTTTTTACTACTTTTTAAAATTTAAAAATTTTTTAATAATTATTTTTTATTTTAATAACTTTATTTTATTTTTTCTTTCTTCCTTTCTTTCTCCTATTTATTCTAAGCCGTGTGGATGACAGGGTCGTGGTGCTCCAGCAGGGCATCAGGCCAGTGCCTCTCTGGTGGGAGAGCCGAGTTCAGGACACTGGTCCACCAGAGACCTCCCAGCTCCACATAATATCAAATGGCGAAAATCTCCCAGAGATCTCCATCTCAATGCCAACACCCAGCTCCACTCAACGACCAGCAAGCTACAGTGCTGGACCCCTATGCCAAACAACTAGCAAGACAGGAACACAGCCCCATCCATTAGCAGAGAGGCTGCCTAAAATCATAATAAGGCCACAGGCACCCCAAAACACACCACCGGACATGGTCCTGCCCACCAGAAAGACAAGATCCAGCCTCATGCACCAGAACACAGGCACTAGTCCCCTCCACCAGGAAGCCTACACAACCGACTGAACCAACCTTACCCAGTGGGAGCAAATACCAAAAACAACAGGAACTAAGAACCTGCAGCCTGCGAAAAGGAGACACCAAACACAGTAAGTTAAGCAAAATGAGAAGACAGAGAAACACACAGCAGATGAAGGAACAGGGTAAAAATCCATCAGACCAAACAAATGAAGAGGAAATAGGCAGTCTACCTGAAAAAGAATTCAGAGTAATGAAAGTAAAGATGATCCAAAATCTTGGAAATAGAAGGGAGAAAATACAAGAAACATTTAACAAGGACCTAGAAGAACTAAAGAGCAAAGAAACAATAATGAACAACACAATAAATGAAATTAAAAACTCTCTAGAAGGAATCAATAGCAGAATAACTGAGGCAGAAGAATGGATAAGCGACCTGGAAGATAAAATAGTGGAAATAACTACTGCAGAGAAGAATAAAGAAAAAAGAACGAAAAGAACTGAGGACAGTCTCAGAGACCTCTGGGAAAACATTAAGACGCACCAACATGCGAATTACAGGGGTTCCAGAAGAAGAAGAGAAAAAGAAAGGGACTGAGAAAATATTTGAAGAGATTAAAGTGGAAAACTACCCTAATATGGGAAAGGAAATAGTTAATCAAGTCCAGGAAGCACAGAGAATCCCATACAGGATAAATCCAAGGAGAAACACGCCAAGACACATAGTTATCAAACTATCAAAAATTAAATACAAAGAAAACATATTAAAAGCAGCAAGGGAAAAACAACAAATAACATACAAGGGAATCCCATAAGGTTACAGGTGATCTTTCAGCAGAAACTCTGCAAGCAAGAAGGGAGTTGCAGGACATAGTTAAAGTGCTGAAAGGGAAAAACCTACAACCAATATTACTCTACCCAGCAAGGATCTCATTCAGATTTGACGGAGAAATTAAAATTTTACAGACAAGTAAAAGCTGAGAGAGTTCAGCATCACCAAACCAGCTTTACAACAAATACTAAAGGAACTTCTCTAGGCAGGAAACACACGAGAAGGAAAAGACCTACAATAACAAACCCAAACCAATTAACAAAATGGTAATAGGAACATACATACCGATAATTACCTTAAATGTAAATAGATTAAATGCTCCAACGAAAAGACATAGACTGGCTGAGTGGATACAAAACCAAGACCCATATATATACTGTCTACAAGAGACCCCCTTCAGACCTAGGGACACATACAGACTGAAAGTGAGGGGATGGAAAACGATATTCCATGCAAATGGAAATCAAAAGAAAGCTGGTGTAGCAATTCTCATATCAGACAAAATAGACTTTAAAACAAAGACTATTATAAGAGACAAAGAAGGACACTACATAATAATCAAGGGATCAATCCAAGAAGAAGATATAACAACTGTAAATATTTATGCACCCAACATAGGAGCACCTTAATATATAAGGCAAATGCTAATAGTCATAAAAGGGGAAATAGACAGTAACACAATCATAGTAGGGGACTTTAACACCCCACTTTCACCAATGGACAGATCATCCAAAATGAAAATAAATAAGGAAACACAAGCTTTAAATGATACATTAAACAAGATGGACTAAATTGATATTTAGAAGACATTCCTTCCAAAAACAACAGAATACACTTTCTTCTCAGGTGTATTGGAACATTCTCCAGGATAGATCATATCTTGGGTCACAAACCAAACCCTGGTACATTTAAGAAAATGGAAATCGTATCAAGTATGGTTTCCGACCACAACGTTATGAAACGAGATATGAATTACAGGAAAAATATTGTAAAATATACACACATGTGGAGGCTAAAAAATACACTACTTAATAACCAAGAGATCAGGGAAGAAATTAAAGAGGAAATCAAAATATACCTAGAAACAAATGACAATGAAAACACTACGACCCAAAACCTATGGGATGCAGCAAAAGCAGTTCCAAGAGCGAAGTTTATAGCAGTACAGTCCTACCTTAAAAAACAAGAAACATCTCAAATAAACAACCTAAACTTACACCTAAAGCAATTAGACAAAGAAGAACAAAATAACCCCAAAGTTAGCAGAAGGAAATAAATCATAAAGATCAGATGAGAAACAAATGAAAAAGAAATGAAGGAAAGAATAGGAAAGAGCAATAAAACTAAAAGCTGGTTCTTTGAGAAGACAAACAAAATTGATAAACCATTAGCCAGACTCATCAAGAAAAAAAGGAAGGAGACTCAAATCAATAGAATTAGAAAAGAAAAAGGAGAAAAAACTGACGCTGCAGGAATACAAAGGATCATGAGAAATTACTACAAGCAACTATATGCCAATAAAATGGACAACCTGGAAGAAATGGACAAATTGTTAGAAAAGTACAACCTTCCATGACTGAACCAGGAAGAAACAGAAAATATAAACAGACCGATCACAAGCACTGAAATTGAGACTGTGATTAAAAACCTTCAAACAAACAAAAGCCCAGGACCACATGGCTTCACAGGCGAATTCCATCACACATTTACAGAAGAGCTAACACCTATCCTTCTCAAACTCTTGCAAACTATAGCAGAGAGAGGAACACCCGCAAACTCATTCTACGAGGCCACCATCACACTGATACCAAAACCAGACAAAGATGTCACAAAGAAAGGAAACTACAGGCCAATATCACTGATGAACCTAGATACAAAAATCCTCAACAAAATACTAGCAAACAGAATCCAACAGCACGTTAAAAGGATCATACACCATGATCAAGTTGGGTTTGTCCCAGGAATGCAAGGATTCTTCAATATATGCAAATCAATCAGTGTGATACACCATATTAAAAATTGAAGAATAAAAAACATATGATCATCTCACTAGATGCAGAAAAAGCTTTTGACAAAATTCAACACCCATTTATGATAAAAAACCCTGCAGAAAGTAGGCATAGAGAGAACTTACCTCAACATAATAAAGGCCATATATGACAAACCCACAGCCAACATCGTCCTCAATGGTGAAAAACTGAAACCATTTCCACTATGATCAGGAAGAAGACAAGGTTGCCCACTCTCACCACTATTATTCAACATTGTTTTGGAAGTATTAGCCCCAGCAATCAGAGAAGAAAAAGAAATAAAAGGAATCCAAATCAGAAAAGAAGAAGTAAAGCTGTCACTGCAGATGACATGATACTATACACAGAGAATCCTAAAGATGCTACCAGAAAACTACTAGAGCTAATCAATGAATTTGGTAAAGTTGCAGGATACAAAATTAATGCAGAGAAATCTCTTGCATTTCTATACACTAATGATGAAAAATCTGAAAGTGAAATTAAGAAAACACTCCCATTTACCATGGCAACAAAAAGGATAAAATACCTAGGAATAAACCTACCTAAGGAGACAAAAGACCTGTATGCAGAAAACTATAAGACACTGATGAAAGGAATTAAAGATGATACAAATAGATGGAGAGATATACCATGTTCTTGGATTGGAAGAATCAACATTGTGAAAATGACTCTACTACCCAAAGCAATCTACAGATTCAACGCAATCCCTATCAAACTACCACTGGCATTTTTCACAGAACTAGAACAAAAAAATTCACAATTTGTATGGAAACACAAAAGACCCCGAATAGCCAAAGCAATCTTGAGAAAGAAAAACAGAGCTGGAGGAATCAGGCTCCCTGACTTCAGATTAGACTACAAAGCTACAGTAATCAAGACAGTATGGTACAGGCACAAACACAGAAATACAGATCAATGGAACAGGCTAGAAAGCCCAGAGATAAACCCATGCACATAGGTCACCTTATTTTTGATAAAGGAGGCAAGAATATACAATGGAGAAAAGACAGCCTCTTCAACAAGTGGTGCTGGAAAAACTGGACAGCTACATGTAAAAGAATGAAATTCGAACAATCCCTAACACCATACACAAAAATAAACTCAAAATGGATAAAAGACCTAAATGTAAGGCCAAACACTATAAAACTCTTAGAGGAAAATATAGGAAGAACACTGTATGACATACAGCACAACAAGATCCTTTTTAACCCACCTCCTACAGAAATGGAAATAAAAACAAAAATAAAATAAATGGGACCTAATGAAAGTTAAAATCTTTTGCACAGCAAAGGAAACCAGAAACAAGATGAAAAGACAACCGTCAGAATGGGAGAAAATATTTGCAAATGAAGCAAATGACAAAGGATTAATTTCCAAAATTTACAAGCAGCTCAATATCAAAAAAACAAACAACCCAGGCTTCCCTGGTGGTTGAGAATGTGCCTGCCAGTGCAGGGGACACGGGTTCGAACCCTGGTCTGGGAAGATCCCACATGCCGCGGAGCAACTAGGCCCATGAGCCACAACTACTGAGCCTGTGCGTCTGGAGCTTGTGCTCCACAACAAGAGAGGCTGCAACTGTGAGAGGCATGCACACCGCGATGAAGAGTGGCCCCCACTCGCTGCAACTAGAGAAAGTCCTTGCACAGAAACGAAGACCCAACACAGCCATAAATTAATTAATTAAAAAAATTTCTATCACAATTATACATATTAAAAACAAACAAAAAAAACAAACAACCCAATCCAAAAATGGGCAGAAGATGTAAATAGACAGTTCTCCAAAGAAGATATACAGTTTGCCAACAAACACATGAAAGAATGCTCAACATTGTTAATCATTAGAGAAATGCAAATCAAAACTACAATGAGATACCACCTCACAGCGGTCAGAATGGCCATCATCAAAAAATCTACAAACAATAAATGCTGGAGAGGGTGTGGAGAAAAGGGAACCCTCTTGCACTGTTGGTGGGAATGTAAATTGATATAGCCACTACGGAGAACAGTATGGAGGTTCCTTAAAAAACTACAAATAGAACTACCATACAACCCAGCAATCCCACTACTGGGCATATACCCTGAGAAAACCATAATTCAAAGAGTCATGTACCACAATGTTCACTGCAGCTCTATTTACAATAGCCAGGACATGGAAGTAACCTAAGTGTCCATTGACAGATGAATGGATAAAGAAGATGTGGCACATATATACAATGGAATATTACTCAGCCATAAAAAGAAACGAAACTGAGTTATTTGTAGTGAGGTGGATGGACCTAGAGTCTGTCATACAAAGTGAAGTAAGTCAGAAAGAGAAAAACAAATACCATATGCTAACACATATATATGGAATCTAAAACAAAAAAAGTCATGAAGAACCTAGGGGCAGGATGGGAATAAAGACACAGACCTACTAGAGAATGGACTTGAGGACATGGGGAGGGGGAAGGGTAAGCTGGGACAAAGTGAGAGAGTGGCATGGACATATATACACTACCAAATGTAAAACCGATAGCTAGTGGGAAGCAGCCGCATAGCACAGGGAGATCAGCTCGGTGATTTTTGACCATCTAGAGGGGTGGGATAGGGAGGGTGGGAGGGAGGGAGATGCAAGAGGGAAGAGATATGGGGACATATGTATAACTGATTTACTTTGTTATAAAGCAGAAACTAACACACCACTGTAAAGCAATTATACTCCAATAAAGATGTTAAAAAAATGGCTATATTCCCTGTGCTGTACAATGTATCTTTGTAGCTTATTCATTTTATACATAGTAGCTAGTACCTCAATTTCCTATCATCTTGCCCTTCCCTCCCTTTTTTCTCCTCACTGGTATCCACTAGTTTGTCCTCTATATCTGTGAGTCTGGTTCTGTTTTGTTATACTTTTATTAGATTATTTTTTAGATTCCACATATCAATGATATCATACAGTATTTTTCTTTCTCTGACTTATTTCACTAAGCATTAATACCCTCTAGGGGCCATCCATGTTGTTGAAAATGGCAGAGTTTCAGTCTTTTTAGGGCTAATACTCCACTGTATATATATACACCACATCTTCTATATCTTTTCATCTACTGATGGACACCTTTGGTTGCTTCCATATACTGGCTAATGTAAACAATGATTCTATGAACACTGGGGTGCATGTATCTTTTTGAATTAGCGTTTCCATTTTCTGTGGATAAAAACCCAGGGGTAGGGGCTTCCCTGGTGGCACAATGGTTGGGAGCCCACCTGCCGATGCGGCGGACGCGGGTTTGTGCCCCGGTCCGGGAGAATCCCACATGCTGCAGAGCAGCTGGGCCCGTGAGCCATGGCCGCTGGGCCTGCACGTCCAGAGCCTGTGCTCCGCAGTGGGAGGGGCCGCAGCAGTGAGAGGCCCATGTACCGCAAAAAAAAAACCCCCAAAACCCCCCAGGGGTAGAATTGCTGGATCATATGATAGTTCTATTTCAATTTTTTGACAAACTGCCACACTGCCTTCCGTAGTAGCTACGCCAATTTATATTCCCACCAACAGTGTACTAGGGTTCCCATTTCTATACATCCTCGCCAACATTTGTTATTTGTAGACTTCTTGATGATAGCCATTCTGAGAGGTGTGAGGTGTTATCTCATTATGGTTTTGATTTGCATTTCTCTGATGATTAGCAATGTTGAGCCTCTTTTCATGTTCCTGTTGGCCATCTGTATATCTTCTTTGTAAAGACGTCTACTCAGGTTGTCTGCCCATTTTTAAGTTTTCTTTATTTGAGTTATATGAGCTATCTATATATTTTGGATATTAACCCCTTATTGGGCATATCATTTGCAAAATATTTTCTCCCATTCTGTAGGTTGTCTTTTCATTTTGCTGTTGGTTTCCTTTGCTGTGCAAAAGTTTTTAAGTTTAATTAGGTCCCATTTGTTTACTTTTGCTTTTGTTTCCTTTGTCTGAGACAGATCCATAAAAATATTGCTATGATTTATGTCAAAGAGCATTCTGCCTTAGCCTTCATCTCTATTTTTTTTATTTTTATTTTTTGACCACACCACATGGCATGTGGGATCTTAATTCCCCAACCAGGGATTGAACCTGCGCTTGCTGCAGAGGAAGCATGGAGTCTTAACCACTGGACCGCCAGGGAAGTCCCAGCCTTGATTTCTTTTTTAATTTACTTGGCTTCATTGGATCTTAGTTGTGGCACGCAGGCTCTTTGTTGCGGCACGTGGGCTGTCTAGTTGTGGCTCATGGGCTCTAGAGTGCATGGGCTTAGTTGCCCCACGGCATGTGGGATCTTAGTCCCCCGACCAGAGATCGAACTCGCATCCCCTGCACTGGAAGGCGGATTCTTAACCACTGACCACCAGGGAAGTCCCTCAGCCTTCATTTCTAAAGTGATTCTTCCTTCTTACTTCCCCCAAGTTGTCACTACATTTCTGAGTTTTTCTAATCCTGCTTTGTATTGTTCTTCCATGTCTTATTTAATTTTCTTAATGTCTTCCAACTCACTTTTAAACAGTATATTTTAAATTTGTTGTTTTTTGAGTGTGTCTTTCTGGAATGTTTTTCTCCCCCCTTTTTCTCTCTTTTTTGTTAATTGAAGTATAGTTGGTTTACAATACTGTGTTAGTTTCAGGTGTACAGCAAAGTGATTCAGTTATATACATATATTTTTTCAGTTTATATCCTTTATATCACTTACATGTGGAGTCTAAAAAATAATACAAATGAATCTATATACAAAACAGAAACTGACTCACAGACATAAAAAACAAATTTATGGTTACCAAAGCAGAGAGGGAGGGAGGGAGGGAGGGACAAATTAGGAGTATGGGATTAACGGATACAAACTACTATACATAAAATAGATAAGGAACATGGAATGCTTTTGATTCTCTTCTTTTTCTCCTTATAATAATTTTGTGTGGGATCTGACCTTGATTAATTTTCCATTCATTTTTCTCACAGCTTTATTGAGATATTTTTCACATACCATAAAATTTACCCATTTAAAATGTACAATTCAGTGGTTTTTAGTATATTCAGAACTGTGCAACCATCATCACAATCTGTTGCTCATTCTTATGTGTACTAAGCTTTCCTGAACTTTTAGAAAGAAGTATGGTTCAGGGTAGCTTTTCTAACTTCACAGAGGCTCCCTTTCTGCTGTTTTTATGTATGTTAAAGGAATAGGATGACTTGCTTGATGAGAGTTCTTGGTTCTGGTCCTCTATCCCATTCTTATCTAGACCTTTTCTTTCCTTATTCTTTATTGTCCCTGTTCTGCTCAATTTGAATTCTGTTCTCAGCAATTTCTCCTCAGTGTGGGACCATGTATGAGTAGGGAGATCTGGTGGCTCATTTTCAGGAGTTCATTAAGGGTTAGCCTGCTCCATCCCTTTCAGACCTTCTGACCACAGGTTCCTTGTATTCAGTTTTTATTGGAGGGAAAAACCCCTCCCCATTTCAACTAATGTTCTTAAACTGAACTGCCACACTTTTATTTTTTTCATTAAAAATGTTTAATTGAAGTATAGTTGACTTACAACATATTTGTTTCAGATGTACAACATAGTGATTCTATATTTGTATCAATTATGTGCCATACAAAGTTATTATAATATTATTGACTATATTCCCTGTGCTGTGCATTACATCCCTGTGACCCATTTATTTTATAACTGGTAATTTGTATCTCTTAATCTCCTTCACCTATTTCACCCATCCTCCCATTCTCTCAACCACTAGTTTGTTCTCTGTATCTATGAGTCTGTTTCTGGGTTGTTTAGGACTCATTTATTTTGTTTGTTTGTTTGTTTGCTTGTATTTTGCAGTACACGGGCCTCTCACTGTTGTGGCCTCTCCCGTTGAGGAGCACAGGCTCCGGATGCGCAGGCTCAGTGGCCATGGCTCACGGGCCCAGCCGCTCCGCGGCATGTGGGATCTTCCCGGACTGGGGCACGAACCCGTGTCCCCTGCATCGGCAGGCGGACTCTCAACCACTGCGCCACCAGGGAAGCCTAGGACTCATTTGTTTTATCTTTCTCTGTCTGACTTATTCACTTAGCGTAATACCCTCCAGGTCCATCCATGTTGTCACAGATTGCAAGATTTCATTCTTTTTTATGGGTTAGTGTTGTTGGGAAAACTGGATAGCTACAAGTAAAAGAATGAAACTAGACCATTTTCTCACATCATTTACAAAAATAAACTCAAAACGAATTAAAGACTTAAATGTAAGACCTGAAACCATAAAACACCTAGAAGAAAACACAGGCAGTATGCTCTTTGAAACTGGTCTTAGCAATATTTTTTTGATCTGTCTCCTCAGGCAACGGCAACAAAACCAAAAATAAACAAACAGAACCATATGAAGCTAAAACACTTGCACAGCAAAGGGAACCACCAGCAAAACAAAAAGGCAACTTAACTGAATAGGAGAAGATATTTGCAAATAATATGTCTGTTAAGGGGTTAATATCCAAAATATATAAAGAACTCATACAACTCAGTACAAACAATCTGAATAAGAAATGGGCAGAAGACCTGAATAGACATTTTTCCAAAGAAGACATAGAGATGGCCAACAGGTACATGAAAAGGTACTCAACATCACTAATCATAAGGGAAATGTAAATCAAAACCACCTCAAATGCAATGAGATACCACCTCACACTTGTCAGAATGCCACGCTTTTTAGTGAATACCTGTTTGCTGTTTTGGAATTCTCCTGTTTGTCAGGTCTTTCACATGGTCTGTCAACTCCTTCTGCTTTCTCCTACACAGATGTCCATTCCTTGTTGATCTTGTGGCTATGAATGATTTGCCCTTAACTGTTTTTATTTTGAGTTTCATGGGGATACACTGTCACTTAGTTTTGCTGTAAATATTACCCATGAATTTTTTCTTTTGTCTTTTTACTGAAATGTAACATACATGCAGAAAAATACACAGACACAGTATAGCTCAGTCAATTTTCACATCTGAACACATCCATGTAATCGGTACCCAGATTAAGATACAAAACATTACTAACTCTTCAGAAGTTCCCCTCAGGTCCAGTTCCATTCATGATCTCCCACTAAGGGTGAGCACCATACTGGCTTTTAACCAGCATATACAAGTTTCAGCCATGTCTGAACTTTATTCTCTTTTGTGTCTGACTTTTTTTACTCAAATTATGTTTGTAAAACTTAGCTATATTTGTTACTTACAAGTAAAGAACTATAGTCTGTTTAACCTTATTGCTAAATAGTATTTCACTGTGTGAATATGCCAAAATTTATTTATCCATTCTACTATGTATGGGCATTTAAGTAGTGCTCAGTTTGGGGTATTACAAATAACGCTGCTATGAGCATTCTTGTACAAGCCTTTTGAGGAAATATGGTCTCATTCCCCTTAGGTATATACGTGGGAGTGAAACTGCCAGGTCATGAGGGTATACATATGTTTGACTTTTGTGCAACATTACGACCACCAACCCCCCCGAGGTTCTCCATCTTTGTTTCCTTTCTTCCATATACTTTAAGCTTATTTTGTTCTTGTTTTCTCCAACTTCTTAAGTTAGTACCTTAGTAACTGATTTTACCTTTCTTTTTTCTAATATAACTACTGAAAGTTATACCTTTCTCTCTCAGCACTGCTTTAGTTGTATCCCACAAGTTTTAATGTATTTCATTATCATTCAGTTAAAAATACTTCTTAATTTTCTTTGTGATTTCTTCTTTGACTGATGGGTTATTTATAAGTATGTTGTTTAATCCGAAAATATTTAGGGACTTCCTATGTCATTGATTGCTAACTGAATTAGGTTGTGGTCAGAGAACATAGGGCAATTTCAATCTTTGAAAGTTTATGGAGGGACTTCCCTGGTGGTCCAGTGGTTAAGAATCTGTCTTCCAATGCAGGTGACAAGAGTTCAATCCCTGGTTGGGGAAATAAGAACCCTCCTGCCACGGGGCAACTAAGCCTGTGCGCCAGAACTGAGCCCACGTGCTCTAGAGCCCATGCGCCACAACTAGAGAGAAGCCCAAGCGCTGCAATGAAGAGCCCACACGCCGCAACGAAAGATCTCGCGTGCCGCGACGAAGATCCCACGTGCCACAACTAAGACCCAATGCAGCCAAATTAATTAACTAATTAATTTTAAAAATAAATTAATTAGGGCTTCCCTGGTGGCACAGTGGTTGAGAGTCTGCCTGCCGATGCAGGGGACACGGGTTTGTGCCCTGGTCCGGGAAGATCCCACATGCCGCGGATCGGCTGGGCCTGTGAGCCATGGCCCCTGAGCCTGCGCTCCGCAACGGGAGAGGCCACAACAGTGAGAGGCCCGCGTACCAGAAAAAAAATAAAAAAAAATAAAAAAAAATAAATTAATTAAAAAAAGAAAGTTTATGGACACTTATTTGGTGGCCCAGAATATGGTCTAAGTTAGTGAACGTACCATGTGCATTTGAAAAAAGGTGTATTTTGCAGCTATTGGATATATTTTTCTATAAATGTCAAACAGGTTAAGGTGGCTGCGAGTTTTCTCCAGATCTTTTATGTCCTTACTGATTTTCTGTCCAGAAATTCTTTCAGTTATTGAAAGAGAAGTATGAAAATCTCTAACTATGGCTATAGATTTCTCTATTTCTCCATTTAATTGTCAATTTTTTCTTCATGTAATTTGAAGGTTGTTATTAGTCACAAACATGTTTATGATTGCTATGTCCTCCAGATAAACTGCCCCTTTTATCAGCACTAAATGCCCTTTTGAAAGTCCAGTAACACCTTTTGTCTTGAAGTCTACTTTATCTGACATTATATAGCTACTGCAGCTTTCTTATGTTTACTGTTAGCATGGTATATTTAAAAAATCTTTTTACATTCCACCAATCTGTACCTTTATATTTAAATGCATCTCTTGATAGGAGATCAAGAGGGTGGTGTAAGAAGATGTGGAGTTCACCTCTCCCCATGAACACATCAAAAATATATCAACGTGTGGAACAATTCTCACCAAAAACTAACTGGAAATTGGCAGAAAGACTCCTGTACAACCAAGGTTGTAAGAAAGATACACAGAAGTCCACAGAGAAGTCTGGGCTCCACTCATGAGTACTGTGTGGGTAGACTGCCCCCAGGTAGGGTAGAGAAACCAGTAGCCTGCTGTCCTAGGCTACTGGTTTCATGCAACAGCCATGCTGCGCTCTCAAGCCAGAGCTGAAAGAATGTTCTAGCCCTGCTCACTTCATGCCACAAGCATGACACTGGATCTAAGGTGGCCAGGACCTGGGAAGAGACTTGACCTTGAGATGGAGAGGTGACCCAGCTCTGGGGTGGAGCCCAGGTGGGGCAGCAGTGGTGACCATTGCTGGAATTTACTCAAGAGGTGCCCCAGAAGCAGCCCAGACTTCTGATGGCAGCAGAGCTGCTGGGTTTCCCACAGCCGCTTTGCTGCGTGTGTACCCTAACCCAAGCTGAATGTTCTGGCCCTGCTCACTCCATGCCACAGTGTGGCACTACAAAAAAAGGAAATTACAGGCCAGTATATTTGATGAATATAAATGCAAAAATCCTCAACAAAATATTAGCAAACCAAATCTAAAAATATATAAAAAGGATCATATACCACGATCAAGCTGAATTTATTCTAGGGTCACAAGGGTAATTCAATATATGCAAATTAATCAGTGTGATACACCACATAATCAAAAGGAAGGATAAAAATCACATGATCGTCTCAATAGATGCAGAAAGACCAATGTGACAAAATTCAACATCCATTAATAATAAAAACTCTGAAAGTGGGTATCGAGGGAACATATCTCAACATAACAAAGGCCATTTAGGACAAACCCACAACCAATGTCATACTTAATGGTGAAAAGCTGAAAGCTTTCCTGCTAAATTCTGGAACAAGACAAGGATGCCCATTCTCGCTACTTCTATTCAACACAGTATTAGAAGTCCTAGTCACAGCAATCACACAAGAAAGAAATAAAAGGCATCCAAATCGGAAGGGAAGAGGTAAAACTGTCATTATTTGCAGATGACATGGTACTATATCTAGAAAACCCTAAAGTCTCCACCCAAAAACTATTAGAACTAATAAATGAATTCAGCAAGGTTGTAGGATACAAGATCAATATACAGAAATTTGTTGCATTTCTATACACTAACAATAAAATGCCAGAAAGTAAAAAAAAAAATCCTGCTTAAAATTGCATCAAAAAGAATAAAATACCTAGGAATAAACTTAACTAAGAAGGTGAAAGACCTATACTCTGAAAACTATAAAACATTTATGAAGGAAACTAAAGATGATACAAAGAAATGGAAAGATATCCTGTGCTCTTGGATTAGAAGAATTAATGTTATTAAAATGGCCATGCTGTCCAAAGCAATCTACAGATTTAATGCAATCCCTATCAAAATATGCATGATATTTTTCACAGGACTAGAGCAAATAACCCTAAAATTCATATGGAACCACAAAAGATCCTGAATTGCCAAAGCAATCTTGAGGAAAAAGAACAAAGCCAGAGGTATAGTGCCCCCAGACTTCAGACTATACTAAAAAGCTACAGTAATCAAAACAGCATGGTACTGGCACGAAAACAGACATACAGATTAATGGAACAGAATAGAGAGCCTAGAAATAGGCTATGGTCAATTAATCTATGACAAAAGAGGCAAGAATATACAATGAAGCAAAAACAGTCTCTTCAACAAGTGGTTCTGGGAAAATTGGACAGCTACATGTAAAACAATGAGATTAGAACATTCCCTCACACCATATACAAAAATGAACTCAAAATGGATTAGGAGACCTAAATACAAGACCTGAAACCATAAAACTCCTAGAAGAGAATATAGGCAGAACACTCTGACTTAATCGTAGCAATATTTTTTTTGGCTCTGTCTCCTAAGGCAAAAGAAGTAAAAGCAAAACTAAACACATGGGACATAATTAAACTTAAAAGCTTTTACACAGCAAGGGAAAATACTGACAAAATGAAAAGACAACCTAGATGGTGGGAGCAAATATTTACAACTGCTGTGACCCATAAGGGATTACTATCCAAAATATTATGAACAGCTCATACAAGTCATCATCAAAAAAAACAAAGAACCCAATAAATGGGCAGAAGACCTGAAGAGACAGTTTTCCAAAGACATACAGATGGCTAACAGGCACATGAAAAGATGCTCAACATCACTAATTATTAGAAAAACGCAAATCAAAACCAAAATTAGGTATTACCTCACACCTGTCAGAATGGCTATCATCACAAAGTCTACAAATAACAAATGTTGGAGAGGATGTGAAGAAAAGGGAACCCTCTTACACTGTTGGTAAGAATGTAAATTGGTGCAGCCACTATGGAAAACAGTACGGAGGTTCCTCAAAAAACTAAAAATAGAACTACCATATGATCCAGCAATTCCACTCCTAGGTATATATCTAGAAAAAATGAAAACACTGATTCGAAAAGATACATGCACCCCAATGTTTATAGCAGCACTATTTACAACAGCCAAGAGATGGAAGCAACCCAAGTGTCCATCAACAGATGAATGGATAAAGACGATGTGGTATATATATATGTATATATGTATACATACATACACACAGAGAATGAACTACTACTCAGCCATAAAAAAGAATGAAATTCTGAAATTTGCAGCAACATGGATGGACCTAGAGGGTATTATGCTCAGTGAAATAAGTCAGACAGAGAAAGACAAACACTGTATGATATCACTTATATGTGGAATCTAAAAAGTAATACAAATGAACGGATATGAAAAACAGAAACACTCTCACAGATATAGAAAACAAACTTGTGGCTACCAAAGGGGGCAGAGGAAAGTGGGGAGGGACAAATTAGGGGTATGGGATTAACAGATACAAACTACTATGTATAATATAGATAATCAACAAGGATATATTGTATAGCACAGGGAATGATACTCATTATCTTGTAATAACTTATAATGGAGCATAATTTACAAAAATACTAAATCATTTTGCTGTACACCTGAAACTAATATTGTAAATCAACTATACTTCAATTAAAAAACAAATAGAGGGGCTTCCCTGGTGGCGCAGTGGTTGAGAGTCCGCCTGCCGATGCAGGGGACACGGGTTCGTGCCCCGGTCCGGGAGGATCCCACATGCCGCGGAGAGGCTGGGCCCGTGAGCCATGGCCACTGAGCCTGCGCGTCCGGAGCCTGTGCTCCGCAACGGGAGAGGCCACAGCAGTGAGAGGCCCGCGCACCGCAAAAAAAAAAAACCCAAAAAGAACCAAACAGAATGCACCTCTTGTAGACAGCATGCAGTTGAGTCTGGTAATCAATCTCTGATTTCTAATTTGAAGGTTTACTCCATTTATATTTAACATAATTACTGACATGGCTGGATTGGGATTTACCATTCTGCTATTGGTTTCCTGTTCATCTCATCTGTTTTTTGTTTCTCCATTCTTTCTTGCCTTCCTCCCTTTTAATTTCTCCATTGACTTTATAGCTTTCTCTCTTTGCATTATTTTTAAAAAATAGACCTTAGTTTTAGAGCAGTTTTAGGTATACAGTAAAACTGAATTAAAAGAACACAGCGTTCCTATATACCCCCTGCCCCACACAGACACAGCCTCCCCCCTACTATCAACATCGAGCCACAGTGGTACATTTGTTATAATCAATGAACCTACACTGATGCATCATTATCATGCAAAGTCCACAGTTTACATTAGGGTTCACTCTTGGTGTTGTACATTCTATGGATTTGGGCAAATGTATAATGACATATATTCACCATTACAGCATCATACTGAATAGTCTACTGGCCCCCAAAATCCTGTGTTTTGCCTATTCATCCCTCCTTTTCCTCTAATCCCTGGCAACCAATGACCCTTTTACTCTCTCCATAGTTTTGCATTTTCCAGAATGTCATGTAGCTGGAATCATATAGTATGTAGCCTTTTCAGATTAGCTTCTTTCACTTAGTAATACGCATTTAAGGTTCCTCCATGTCTTTTTATGTCTTGATAGCTCATTTGTTTTTAGCAATGAATATTATTCCATTGTCTGTATGTACCACAGTTTATCCATTTGCCTACTGAGGGCATCTTGGTTGCTTCCAAATGTTGGCAATTATGAATAAAGCTGCTATAAACATTTGTGTGCAATTTTTGTGTGAACCTAACTTCAACTCATTTGGGTAAATACCAAGGAGCATGACTGCTTGATAGTATGGTAAGAGAATGTTTAGTTCTGACAAACTGTCTTCCAAAGTGTCTGTACCATTTTACATTCCCACCAACAATGAATGACAGTTCCTGTTGCTCCATTATCCATGCCAGCATTTGGTGTTGTCAGTATTTTGGATTTTGGCCATTCTTATAGGGGTGTAGTGGGATCACTGTTGTTTTAATTTGCAATTCCCTAATGACATATGATGTTGGGCATCTTTTCATATGCTTATTTCCCCTCTTTATAATCTTATTTGGTGAGGTGTCTAAGGTCTTTTACTCATTTTTAAATTGGGGTGTTTAGGGACTTCCCTGGTGGCGCAGTAGTTAAGAATCTGCCTGCCAACGCAGGGGACACGGGTTCGAGCCCTGGTCTGGGAAGATCTAACGTGCCGCAGAGCAACTAAGCCCCTGTGCCACAACTACGGAGCCCGCGTGCCACAACTACTGAAGCCCAAGTGCCTAGAGCCTGTGCTCTGCAACAAGAGAAGCCACCGCAATGAGAAGCCCACGCACCACAACAAAGAGCAGCCCTCACTCAACGCAACTAGAGAAAGCCCGTGCACAGCAACGAAGACCCAACACAATGAAAAATAAATAAATAAATAAATAAAATTGGGGTGTTTAATTGAGGCATTACTTCACTATCTCTGGGACCCACTTTCAAATGCGAAGGTGACAACAATTCATATCACTGTTCTTCTGTGTGTAATATGTACTTTATCTCTGGCTGCTTTTAAGATTCTCTTTTTCTTTTGTTTTCGGCAGTTTGACTATGATGTCTCTATGCCTGGTTTTCACTGTATTTAAAACCTGCTTAGTTAGGGCTTACTGCTATTTCTAAATTTCTAAATTTGTGTTTCACAGATTTGGGGAACATTTCAGCCATTATTTCTTCAATTTTTTTTAATGGCCCCTTCTCTCTCTTTATTCTCTCCTACTGGTATTCCAATTGTACATAAGGTAGACCTTTTTACATTGTTCCACAGGTCATTGAGGCTCTTCATTTTTAACCAATCTTTTTTTTTTCTTCAGATTGGCTTATTTCAAGTTAACCAACCCTTTCTCCTGTCATTGCCAATCTGCTATTAATCTCATCCAATTAAAAAAAATTGAAATATAGTTGATGTACAATATTATGTTAGTTTCAGGTGTATTACAGTGGTTTGACATTTGCATACATTATGAAATGATCACCATCATAAATCTGGTAACCATCTGTCCCTACACAAAGTTATCACAATATTATTGACCACGTTTCTTATGCTGTATATTACACCCCCGTGGCTTTATTTATTTTATAACTAGAGGTTTATAGCTCTTAATCCCCTTCACCTATTTCCCCTCTCCAACCTCCCTCTCCTGTGGCAACCACCCGTTTTTTTGTCTGTATCTATGAGGCTGGTTTGATTTTTAAACTTCAGATATTGTATTTTTCAGTTCCAGAATTTTTTGTGCATAGTTTCTACTTCTCTGAGATTTCTTACTTTTTCATTCATTACAAGTATATTTTCCCCTATGCCCTTGAGCATAGAAATAAGCTGCTTTAAAGTCCTTATCTGCTAATTTCAACATCTGAGTCATCTTCGGGTTGGTCTTCATTGATTGCTTTTCCTCTTGAGTATAAGTCACGTTTTCTTTCTTTTTTTTCCCATACGTATAGTAGTTGAGGACTGAATCCCAGACTTTTTGAATGGTTATGTTGTAGAGATTATGAATTCCGTTTTGTTCCTCTAAAACATACTGATTTTTCATTTTAGTTAGTTTTCATTTGTCTAGAACGAAAATTCAAAATTCTGTTTCCTCTGCATTGGGCAGTAGCTGGATTATCCATTCAGTTATTTTAGCTCTATCTAAGGTGCTTGGAGTCGATCCTGTATAGCTTAGTAGTCTGCCAGAGATTTGGGCAGGCTTTATACAATTAGGGCTCCTCCTCTGTGGTTCTCTCCTGGGATATCTTCTCAGGTTTCAGTTGCTACAGTCACCCTGAACTCAGTTCTCTCCTTCCTCATCCGATAAGACTGGTTTCTATCCAAGTTTTACCCACCTCCATATTACAGCAAGTGCAGCCTGTCCATGGGTGAAAAGCTATAAAAAAAACCAGGAAACCTTTTCAAATGACCACTATTCTCTTTGCTACAGTGGAAACAGCATTGGAAGTGGGAATTTTAGGGCCTGTATTAACATCCTAGCCTGGCCACTTTCTAGCTATGTTTACTTTGGGTTAGTCCTCAGACACCATTTCCTCATTCTAAAATGGGAATAAGAATGTTTGCTTCATGGGGTTGTTAAAGAGTATCAAGTGAGATCATACATGAGATAAGGAAAATAGGCTCAGAGGGGCTAGATGATGTCCTATCTAAGTGGTAGGAGTAACTGGTTACTCCAGATCTGTCCATGCTTTTTCTGCTATGCCATATTGCTTCCATCTTTCTAATGACTACCAGCTCCACCTTTCCCTCCCAAAGACACCTCCAAGTACCTACCATGATCTAATTACCAAACTGAGCACCAAGAACACAGTAAGCCAAAGTCCTTGCCCTCAGGAAGTTCCAAGTACCGTTCCCTTCTTATATAAGTGTTGACTGCCCTACAGTCTATGTCTGATTTTGGTCACTCTCAGGGCCTTCAGATAGCTGTTTTGATATATTCTGTCCAGTCTGTAATTGTTATCTATAGGAGGGGTTGGTCTGATACAACCTACTCTGCTGTTACCAGAAGCAGAACTGCTATTTATGGATGTTTGGCTTTGCTGTCTAGCTGCTCAGTCTGTTTTTATGCCATGATATTTGGAGAAATTAAAAAACTATGCTGTCCCACTGCCCCCATTCTCCCAAAATCATGTGCTATTTAATAATAAATGAAACAAAATACTGACTAGAATCTTTCTATTACTCAGAATCTTTGTCCAGATTTCTTTTGCATCTAAAGGGCAACAATACTTGGTCTGAATTTAATTGCTCGAGAGTTAGGGACCGGTAGTGTAGTAGTATAACGACTCTCCTCCCACCCCTCCATACCTGATGTTTTCTTGGCTATACCCTGATCAGGTAATGCTCCAAATTTCCGATGCTGTTCATACCAGTCATTCACTGTCATAGATGCCAGACTTGGATAACCAGCTCCAAATACTCTGCAAGAATCACACTGCATTTAGAAAAGTAAACATAAAGAGCTCTATTAAAAAGCCTCTTCTCTTTAGTGATAAAGCCTGTGTCTGTTTCATCCTTGCTCCCCTACCCAGCTATCTTCTGAGGATTTGTGAAAACTCCTGTTACGATATGTAAAATGAGGCATCCAGGAAGGAGAATTAAAGGCAAGAGCTTTCATGAGAAGATAAATAGCCCAGAATCATCTCCCAGTAAGCAATCCTGGAGGCTAATGCCCCACAGAGGAGTGATGATACGATGGAAGGAGTATTTATACTTGAAGGGTATAAAAGATACACAGAGGAAGAAGACTCTTCTGCCACCCTACGGAAAAGCATCCCAAAACTCAGAATTAAAACCTAGATAGGCAAACATGTCCTTTTGAGAACTGCAGCTGAAGGAAACAGTGGGAAACAATTTTAAGGTCTACAATTCTCCCTTAGATTCTTTTCTTCTTTCTGTTTTTAATTAGTTAATTAATTAATTTTTGTTGGTTTCCTTTCTAGCCTATTTTTAAGCTCAAGTTTGTGAGGGAAATGTCTGATGAAGACAGACAGAGAAAGTATCAGAGGAGATACCTCTGATGCAAGAACAGCCTCCCCAGGTGAAGCCATTACCTTCTGTTACTCATGCACTGTAAATGAACCATAAAAGCAGGGGGCTTGCAAAGGCAACCCACTTTTTCATACTACCTACTTGGCTTGGGCCATGTTCCGAGTGAGAACAAACGGTTTCATTGGAGGCCTGTCCTGACGAGATGAGTGAGAAGTTGATGCCTAAAAAGGAAATTAATTATCAGAAGTGTACTTGTCATTCTGCCCATCCCACTATGCAGGCTCTTATGTCTTTAGGTGCTTGAAAAGCCCTATTTATCAGTCTCTAAGATATATTTGCAGAGTACTAATGGTGGAGGTTGGTTAGCTCTCCTGAGGTGGCCCAAGTATCTTGCTGGAAAGGGAGCAAGAGAAAGCTCTCCCAGGAATCATTTCACCACAAGTGAAAAATTACCTGACTTTAAAATACTCCCCTCCAAAGAGGAAGATTCCAAAGCCTTCTTCCATGTTCCATCTAAAACCCTTGAGCTCAATTTGAAGCCCCTTTCCTTAGCCTGGCCTTCAGTGCTAAAGTTGAATTATGAAGACCCTTCTGCTAAAACCCTGTCCAACGTAATTTTGCTATTAATTGTCATGAGCTCCCTAGGGTGTTTTAGAAGTGGATGTTCCTAAATGCAAGGGGGGAAGAATGGGTTAGTATCTTTCATATATAGGTGCACAGAAATGTTTCAAGGAAACTTGGCTGTCCGGGGGCACACCAAAACAAACTATGGTCAAGAAAAATGTTCACTTGGTTCTAAACTCCATCACTTCCAGAGCCAATCCCAATACCAAATGAGAGAGCATAAAAACAAAAAACTAAGGAGATGGGAGGAGCCAGAGGAGTCCAGCCTCATGATGCTTGAAAACCACTCATCTAGATATGCCCAAGGGGCCTTAAGGCTTTAGAATACTAATTGTTCATTCTTTGATCCCTTCACACAGAGAAACTAGGTTGATGTTACCCTGAGGCAAAAGCTCCTGGGCTAATTAGTGCAAATCGAATTAGCAAGAGGTTTCTCTGAGGACTTAAATGCCTGTGACTAACTGATAAATTCAACTCAATTCATGTTATATTCTGAACCAAAAAATAAGTGGCAGCAGAGCCTAATATTTTGAAGTAGCAGCTCCAAAACACAGTTATGATCTTCAGAGACAGCCAAAGTGGGGTTACACCAAGTTTTCTTTACCAATATGCCCGACATTTTGTGCAGAGATGTTCTTGCTGTGTTTCATACTTGGGTGACCTAAGGTGTGAGTGTGTATCATTGTGTAATGTTAAATCCTGGTTTCTCCCCCAACCTAAACACATTCCATGTCTTTTGCTTTATCTTTTTACTCTTTTCTCTCTCTTCTCCAGTTACACTCTTCTTCTTCATTCCCATCCTATCCCTCTTCCTGTTTATTACAGTCAAGCACAGGTTTTCAAGGCCCACCTCCCTATGCCTTCTTTCAGGAGTCATGAGTGCTCACAGCCCAAACCAATTTTCACTTCAGAGAAGCCTCCTTCCCTCCTGGCATGTCACAAAATTACAAAAGACTGGAAGTGTGTTACAGGTTAGAAAGCACTGGGGAACAATACTATAAACTAGAAAGAAAGCTATCCTAGTGAACCTTCAGCCTTCCTCCACTAATCTTAATAAGAACAATGATTTTATGGAGACTTAAAAGGATTTTAATTCGATTACTCTCTCGTAGAAGATCCAAATCTCTGACAGTAGCTTTTTTAGGGATATAGGCAGTGACCAGGCTTACCTCTTTTGAAGAGTCTTTTCCTCTCAAGATCTTTATCTCCTGGTCAATGCTCTCAATCTCTTCTAAGCTGATACCAATCCACCTTCGAAGGTGAAGGAGGTAATATTCACGAACACACTCATCATCTGCTTGACCACTTTCGACAGCAGATTTCAGTGCAGACAACCTATGCTCCACCTCCTTCTTCTGCTTGTATCTGTTCCACAGAAACGCATTAGCCATGAACTTAAAAATAAAGAGGTGTTCCTTCAAAAGAAGGACACAATACAATTTTACCTTTACAAATGACCAGGTACACCGATTTCCATTTAGGCAAAAATACAGATTCTATACCTCAGAATTTGCCACCAAGTCAGTTCTCTCAAGACTACAAGGCAAGGAAGGGATCAGCAGAAGCTGAGAAATACATCCTGAAACCAGAAAAAAATCGAAGTAACCTGATATGAGCAACTCTTCCCATCGTATTTTGAGATGGGAGTGCCTTAGTAATTCTATGACATCAACCTTTACTAGGTTGGGTGCTTAGTATATACAATGTCCACTTGGGAATTACAGCTTCAAATAGTCATAGGATCTTAGGGGTCATTTACCTGCCATTGATGCAGGAATTCCTTGTGAAATAGCCTAAAAAATGGTCATCTCTTCTTTTCTTCTGGGCAAAACATTTCCAGCTCCTCTAACTCATCCTAGTATAATTTGAAGACTCATATCTACCCTGCCTGCCCTTTTCAAGATGCATTCTAGTATGTCATCTATCACTCATTGGACAACTATTTACCGAGTACCTATTGTGTGACAGGTACTGTTCTCAGTGCTTGAGACACAACAGTGCATACAAGAAAGTCCTTGCTCTCCTGAAGCTTTCATTCTAGTGTGAGAAGACAGACAAAAAGAAATAGATGAGTCAGGTGGTGGTGAAGTGCTCTGAAGAAGCAAAAAAGCAAGGTAAAGTGGATAGAGTGATGGTGTGAAAGTACGGGTGATCAGGAGAGACTTCTTTGAAGAGATGACATTTGAGCACAGACTTCAAGGAAATAAGGATGGAAGCCATGCCGGTATCTGAAACAGTGTTCTAAGGGGGAAAAGCAAATATGAAGGTCCTGGGGTGGGAGAGTACTGGCCTGACATGTTTGAGAAATAGCAAGGAGGTCAGTGTGGCTGGCATGGTGTGAAGAATAATAGGAAGTGAGGTCAGAGAGATAGCCAGGGCCATAATTTGTAGAATCCTGTAGGCCAAGAATACACGAAATATCAAATGTCATGATATTTTGAGAAGAGAAAGCCACTGGAAGCTTTAAAATAGAATACATGAAATGAACTTTTTTTTAATGGACTACTCTGTTGTGTGTAGACTGTGGGGGGTGGTGGGAGGCAAGGGTGGAGCAGGAAAATCAATTAAGAGGATATTGCCACAATCCAGGCGAGAGACAGCGACTTGAAATAGGGAGGTGGTGAGATGTGGACATAATTAAAATATAACAGTATTTGTTGGTTTATTGGATGTAAGGTCTTGAGGCAAAGAGAGGAATCAAGGGAAAACTCCACAACTCCCAAGAGAAGTATCTTGAAATATCTATGTCTGGAACCCCACTCTAGTCCTCCAGAATCAGATGCTCCTCTGTGGGTGTTCACCCAAATCTGAAGTTCTTAACCTGAGGTCCACGGACAGAGTTTGGAGGGAGGGGTGTTCTTGAACTCCCCCAAATTTTGTATAGAATTCTACATGTATGTTTCTTCTTTTTTTTTTTACTGGGGAGAGGTTAAGGAGGTCCATGACCCACAAAAAGTCAAGAACCTCCACTCTGGAAACATTCTTTATTATAAAAACTTTTAGGCTCTTCTGCTCCTTTTAATCAACAAGTGGGCACTTTATGTAATGTTACAAGTAACTGTCACAGCACCATCATAGGTGGCCTTCTGAGTAAAACACTACACAGGTCAATTCCTAGTTCATGAATGCTATTACAGATATCACTTGAGAACATTTAACTCTGGTGCCACTCGGTTCCTGTGCTTCCTTTCCCATCCTCTGCATGCATGTGGTCTAGTCACACTCTCTGGTCTTTCCTTCTTCTCTACTTCCTTTGCTTCTATGACTTTGCTCCTAGTCATCTTTGGGACTTCTAAGTTCCTGAACTCCTATTCTTTGAGGCCAGTGTTTTTTAAACCTTTCTGTCTTAGCAGAAGAACCCTTTCTTCTTATGAGAGCTTATTTGGAACTCCAGAAAGTAATAAAAGATAAAATCCGCCTTGGTTAAATCAGAGGAGGGCTCCCAACATGCCCCCTACCCAGGCACTGTGGTAAAATCTTAGGGCTCGAAGGAACAGATTGTAAACCACTGTCCTAGACCTTTGTCACTGTTCTAGATTTCCTATGGTGAGCTGTTGCATGCAAACACTCCCTATCACCCTAGAATCCCCCAGTGCTTGTCACCCTTCTGACTCTGGGCCACTTTCATCATTCATTCCCCTTTTCTGTTCCCAAGCTGCTGAAGAGAGGTAACGAACTACAAATTTGTGTCAGATGAGTCAACTACAAATTCATATGATCAAACTTCAGCGGAACGGTCACTCTTGTTCAGCTATCTTTTTGATCATCTTTTGTGGATCCATGCCAACATCATGCTCACCAGATGGCCAGCCAATGTAGAAATTCAATTTCCCTTTTTACCTTAAAATCTCTATAGCTTCACCTTTCCTCCTCTCCTCTTGCCTTTAAGGAGCTTATGTTGTCTTTACCATTCCACTTTGGCTATCAATCCTGTCTCCACCCACACTCTTCCAAGCCTCACTCAATCAATCATCCTCCCTGTCATTAGCAGTTACAATTTTTCACCCTACTGGTGCCTTTCCCCTATCCTAGAAACACCTTCCCTCAATCCATGTTCTGCCTTTTCAAATGACCACTCTTCTCTCTTTTCTAAACAGCACTAGAACTGGGAATTTGAAGACCTAAGTTTAAAGCCTGGCCACTTACCAGCCATGTAACTTTGGACAAGTCAGTACTCAGAGCCCATTTCCTTATTTCTAAAATGGGATAATATCTGCTTCATGTGGCTGTTAAGAGGACCAAATGAACAATACTCACGAAAGTGCTTTGTAAGCAGCAATATATTGTTATCTGATGGGAAAAATTGAGGTTAAGGGTGGCTAGATGATGCCCCATCTACTAGGTGGCAGAAATTGGACTGGTCACCCCAGGTCTGACTCCAAAGCCCAGGCTTTTTCTGCTATACCATATTGTTTCCATCTTTCTGATGACCACTCTATCTGTCCTTCCCAAAGATACCTCAAGTATCTACTATGATCCAATTACTGGTTGGGTACCAAGGATATGATGATATAATTAGGATATTAAGGATATAATTAGTCAAGGTCTCTGACCTTTAGAAGTTCCAAGTCTAGAACATAACAGATTGTTATGGCCTGATAAGTAACATAAACTAAGTGCTACAATATCTGGGAGGGGAGACAGGTAGAGAGAAGCTTCATAGAGGACATGACATTTGTCCTCTCTCTTCCCCAGGCTTCTTTCTATAAGTACTTTTACCTGTACCTTGTTGAGTCTCTTACCTCTGTTCTTTCTTTCCTCTTCCTTCTCCCTTAATTTGCCCCAAGGTTTTATCCTTGGCTTTTTTTTCTCTCTACATGTTTTTTCTTGGCAAACTATCCACACCTAGCAACACTCCTGAATTTTTACCACTAGCAGCAAAACAGCCTGATAAGTTTTAGTTACACGTTTCCATCTGTCTATGGACATGGCTGTCCAGTTGTCACTTTAGGACCTAAATTCAGTAAATCTAAAACTAGACTCATTACTTACCCAGCTTCTACTTCTCCATTTCTGTCAAAAGAATGTAGGTACAGGGCTTCCCAGGTGGCGCAGTGGTTGAGAGTCTGCCTGCCGATGCAGGGGACACGGGTTCGTGCCCCGGTCCGGGAAGATCCCACATGCCGCGGAGCGGCTGGGCCCGTGAGCCATGGCCACTGAGCCTGCGCGTCCGGAGCTTGTGCTCCGCAACCGGAGAGGCCACAACAGTGAGAGGCCCGCGTATTGCAAAAAAAAAAAAGAATGTAGGTACAGTTAATCAAGACTTACACTTACGCCTCAAAGATGGGAATTAGAGTAGAGAAGATATGTGAAGAAACAGGTTTTGAGGGAGAGAGAGGACATACCATTTAGGTGTTTTATGTCGGATGGCCTCACTGTGTAAAGTCATGAGGTGGGGGATGGAGGACTTACAGAAATTAAATAAGGATTTGAACAATTTGTTTTCTAATCATATAAATGCTTCTTGCAAAAGTAATATCTCTGATAGTTGTAACTTCATTTTTATCACTTCTTCCCAGTTGAAGTACTATTATAACACGTTAACTTGTCTTTCTGCCCCTCTCTTCCTTTTCAATGTTCCATACACATCACTTCCTTACAGTCCTCCAACCATACTACTCTTACCTTCTGCCAAATCAGACTATTCTCCATTTCCTGTACATACCTCCAACTACCCTGCCTTGGGCTCTTGCTCATGTTGCTCCCCCCTGCTTGTCAAGAATAAATATTTTTTGAGCACCTTCTATATACCAAGCCCTGTGCTAGACATACCACACAGAGAACAAGAGAGAAATGGCTACTGCTCTCATGGAGTATACATTCTAGTAGGGGAGAAAGACAAAACCCAGAAAGACAGATAAATGAAGAGCATTCCATGCAAAGAGAACAACATGTACAAAGACTCTGTAGAAAGAAAGAACTGGATCTGTTCGGAACTGAAAGAAGGCTATTATGGCAGCAGTCTAGTGAACAAGGGGAGTGTGATATATGACGAGATTGGAGAGAGGCAGATGCCAGATCATCCAGGTCTTTATAGTTAATGGCTTGGATATTTCAGGTGAGAGATGCTGGTGGCCTAGATGAAGGTATGATAGTGGAGAAAGAGAGAAACAGAAGGACATAAGGTACATTTTGTAGCTAGAAATGGCAGGCCTTGTTGATGGACTGGATGTGGCAATTCAGAAGAGAGGAACTGAAGCTAACTCCTAGGTTTCTAGCTTAAAACCTGGGTGAGTGGTGGTCTGTTTATTGAGATGGTAAAGACATGAGTGTGGGGGCACATTGGGGGATTAAAAAGCCAGCAGTTCAATTTAGGGCATGTTAAGTTTGAGATGTCTGTGAAACATCCACGTATGGTGTTCAAAGTCAGGAGAGGTCTGGGTTAGTGATATAAATATGGGAGCCATTAGCGAAAAGATAGTGTTGGTATCCCGTCTGTCAGGCATAAAAAAAAAAAAAATTCAAAGATCAAGCTTTCTGGGCTCCCCTGGTGGCGCAGTGGTTGAGAGTCCGCCTGCTGATGCAGGGGACATGGGTTCGTGCCCCGGTCTGGGAAGATCCCACATGCCGCGGAGCGGCTGGGCCCGTGAGCCATGGCCGCTGAGCCTGTGCGTCTGGAGCCTGTGCTCCGCAACGGGAGAGGCCACAACAGTGAGAGGCCCGCATACAGAAAAAAAAAAAAAGATCAAGCTTTCTAACCAAAGAAATGCAAATCAAAACAATGAGGTATCCTTCCTGCTTGCCCATCTGGATTTTCTAAGTGTTGCCATTCAGTACTATTGCAGTGGGACATACTTTGAAACTTTGTTATTGTGGAAAGCAATATAATTACCATCAAGAGTCAAAATATTCAAACCTTTTGACTTAGGCACTGGTCCTTCTAGAAATCTGTCCTACAGGAACAGTGACAGATGCAGTTATGTTTCCTCATAACATTACTTAGAATAGCAAATAAAAAATCAACCCATAAACAGGCTAAGCATTTGACAATAAAAGATTAGTTTAAATAATTATATGACTGTAAGCTGAAATACTATTTAACCATTAAATACCATGGCTTCAGAAGACATGGGGAAATCAGGATGTTAGGTTTAAAAAAAAGGATAAAAAACTATATTTATGGTATTCTTCCAAATTTATTAACTAAAAAAACTATGTATCTGGAAGGAAATACATCAGATAGTTAACAAAGCTCATCTGAGTGCTAGGATGAAGACTTATTTTTAATTGAAAAAATGTTCTGTTTTCCAACTTTCTACAATGAGTATTATTACTTTTACATTCAGGCTAACCTGTAATTTGCATTTTTAATTTGCATCCTTCTAGTCTCACCTCAAATGCTACTACATTCGGAAACCTTTTCCTTAACCCTCCAACCAGATGTGATCACTCCCTGGTCTTTGTCCACAACACCATTTGTATCTCTCTAGTGCATTTACAGTCTTTTTTTTTTTTTTGGATATATTACGATTATTTGGATACCAAATTCACTGTTTAAACTTTCTGTTATATGCCAACGGGCTGCCCCTACCTTCTCACAAAGGACATGATACTGAATTCCACTTCATATCAGTCTATCCCATTTCCTCAAAAATCATTCTCTGTCACTCACCAGCTCTTAACCATACTTTATTATTCTTTAAAGCCCTTACCACCTAAAATCACATTTTTATTTACTAGCTTACTGTCTATCTCCTCCACCAAAACAAGAGCTCCATGAGGGCACGGACTTTGTCTGGGTCTCCATTACTCAGCACACAGTAAAGGCTCAATAAATATGCTAAATGAATCAATCAGTTTACAGCTCTCTAGACCAGGCCTCTCCACTGAGCTTCATGCTACAGATACCTTGACTTGGATGTCTCCCAGGCACCTTAAATGCAACATGTCTCAATATACAATTCATACTCTCCCCTATCTGTTCTTCCTCTTCTATTCCCCCATCTCAATGAGTTCCACAGCCACCCACCTACATCAGAAACATGGACATCTTCCTTGCTGCTTCATTCTACCCTACCTGTCACAACCAACTGATCGTTTTCTGCAGATTCAACCCTATAAATAAATATATCCCCTCCATCCCTTCTGCCATTGCAGTAGTAAAGTCTCATCACCTCTGTGACCTAACTGGATCTAATTTCTCCCTCAGAATGCTTCCTAACTGCTGCTAGAGTATGCTAGTTAAAATGCAAATATGACCTTCCGACTCTTCAAGGAAAAAAAAAAACCTCCAGTGGATCCCTAGTCACCAAACAAATCTCAGGCTCTTTAGCATGGCCTAATAATAGGTAACATTTATAGAATATTTACTATGTAACAGATACTGTGCTAGCTGTTTTATGTGGTTTATTTTATTAATGCCTCTTAACCCTATGAGATAGGTACCATTGTTACTTAGACTTCACATATGAGGAAACCTGAGGCTCAGACAGGTTACACAAGTTACCCAAAATCCAATGGCTTATAAGTAAAGCTGGGTCTCAAACCCAGGTCTCTCATTCCACGACCTGTACTCAGCTACGAAGATACGACAATAGCTGACTTTGAGTGCTTACTGTATCAGACAATGTGGTAAGAGCTTTATATGCATTTCTCTTCTATTTTATAGGACCTATGATTATCCAATTTGCCATCTGGGGAAATTAAGGCACTGAGGGATTAAGCAACCTACCCCAAATCAGAAAGATTAAATTTTGGAGCTGGGATTCAAACCCCCTTCCCAAGTTCTCAGGAACAAGGTCGTTCTTTCACCTTCCTCACACCCCAAGCTCTCCTTGGTCTGAACCCTACAACATTCTTCAGCATCATTCTTTCCCCTTCTTCACCACCCACTTTGTGTTCTAGCATCACCTAATTGCTTACGGTTGTTCCCCACCCCAGCACTGTGGTCTTCAATGTCCCTGTAGCTTTACTAATGCTATTATCTCTGCTGGCCCTCCTTTCCTCTTCCTCTAGATGATACTCCTATGCATCCTTAAACAACTCATCACAGGAGTCACCTCGTCCAGGGAGCCTTCTGGTCTCTCCTGCTCCCTCTTTGGTTAGGTGCCCCTCCTGTCTGCTCTCCCGATACCTTGTGCATTTCCCTATCACATCATTTTATAATTTATACTGTTTCTATGCCTCTTTTCCTCACCACACTGTATGCTCCTCCAAGGCAGACACCACCCATATCCATACAAACGCCCATACTCAGTTTGAATCCCCGGTGCCTAGTATAGCTCCTAAACACTGTGAGCACTCTTTTTAAAAAACTAAACTAAGAGAGTAAGCAAGGTGTTCAAGGTCACATAATGACGCTATGCCAGTACTAAGATTAGTTCAGGATGTTATACACCTGATCCAATATTGTTAGAACAGAGTTTCTCAATCAATTGACCATAAATGGACTATAGCTACAAGATATTTGTGCCCTTCAGAGATACTTATCTCACTGTACCATGTGAGTATTGCTATGCTGTGATGTGGGAGAGACTGGGAGACACTCTGCTAAACTACATTGCTGTTGCTGGCAACCATAAGGTGCTAGGGGTCTGACAGTTAGGTATAGTCATTTCAACCAAGGCAGAGGCTTCTTGAAAAACTCAGGAGTTTTCTATCACCAGGGCCTATGCTAAATACGAACCCAAAGAGTGACACACACCATTTTTTTCCCACCCCCCCAGAAAAAAAAAACATGCACCCCTCCCCGCCAACAGCACTGCCATTGGGCAGTCTTCAAATGACCCACCTCTCTATTTTAGCCTGTCTCTGAGATGCCATAGCAACGAGGCTAGGATAGGCCATGGAGGAATCAGCAGTGTTATTTTCAGCAGAGTTGGCCTCGGTTTTGGGCAGCTCAAACTCTGCCACATGATAGTATCGGCACTGAGTTAAGTAGTTTAAAAAGTGTTCTCGAGCCCACTGCAAATGATCTAGACGCTTGCTGGGGTTGACTTGTTTCATGGCGAATGCTCCTTGAAATGCTGGCACCATCAGGTACTTCAGATCGGTGGAAGCAATCTCTTCCAAATCTTCATTTCGGCTGGAAAGAGCAAAGAGGAGGCTGTGAAGTCTGGCTGGGCATTCAAACTGTGGCCCTGGCTTCCTGGGGGAGGGAAGGGCTGGGGTGTGGGTGGGACAAAGGGAGGAGGCACCGGGAACAGCTGCCAGTTTTCTTCACTGACAGTGGCTGTGCGCTCACACCCAATGCCTATGCAAATAGCCAACACTAGGGAGCACAATCGTGTGATACTAAGTATCTCGGAAGAGAGGTGGAGAATGTAAACAATGTACACAAGGTCGCAGTGGGAGGTAGGAAAGAAAGGCTCCGGGTTTTAAAGGTCTCCTGCACCCAGGATCAATGGTTCCGCCATTGGTAACTGTTATTACCTACGTTCTCAGTCATACTACCCTCTCGCCATACCTGAACAAGTCGAGCTCCAGTAACATTTCGGCAGCCTTCTTCAGGAGGTCCAGTCCCTTGAACACCTTATCTTGGATAATCCGGGAGCCGGTGGGTTCAGTCGCGACTTCCACTTCGTCCAGAAGCTGCTTGCTGGTTTCGAACAGCTCGGGGAGCCGCGGCAGCAGCAACTCGTCTCCGGCTGTTGCCATCTTGGGGAAGGGACGAACACGGGAAGAGCTCACTTCCGGCCCTGGGACAGATGGGCTGGGCTGCCAGCAACGAAACCGGAAGGGGCGCAGCATCGGTCCAGCGGCTCCACTGTTAACTAAGCGTCGGACAACTGCCAGAAGCGGCTGTTAGCTAAATCGAGCAACTGTTTCCATAGACTCATTTTACCAGGCTGCCTATTACCGGTAGTAGGCATCTGTTACAGACACACAACGCGCAAACAAGCAAACCCTAGGTGCTGCTTTTCGCGTGGCTACTCGTCGCCGATCCGGGTCTGGGCAGTGCCGTAGGCTCTGAAGCGCGGGTGTGACGAGGCTGAATTCGGAGCTAGGGCGGGCGCGAGAGGGTAGGCGCGGGCGCGCCCACGGAGTCGGCCAGGCGTGCGCCTTACCTCGCAAGGCTGTCCCTTGCCTGAAGGGCTGGGGCGGCCAGGGTCGTGCAAGTAGCGCCCCCCTCCGGCTTCCGTACACCCAGCAGCTGGAGCTCTGGGTTCCTCCCAGCCAATCCTCGCCTGCTCTCTTTCCCGTCGCTTCACCCCTCCTACACACACATTTAAAAGTTACTGTTACCAACCCCTTTTACACACACACACACATTTAAAAGTTACTGTTACCAACCCCTTTTACACACACACACACACATTCAAAAGTTACTGTTACCCCTCCTATACACACACACACACACACACACACACACACACACACTTCCTCTGTGAAAGCTTCCTTGAGCCTCCCCCGCCAAATGAAAATTTTCTGTGCATCTCTATCAGAACACCTACCACATTGTATTACAGCTAGTGACTTACAAATCTGTCTCCCTTACCACGAGTCTGATTAATTTTTGCACCTCTCCGGCTAGCCCAGTGCCTGGTACTTATTAAGTGCCCAGTGTCATTATATGAATAGAAAAATAAGTGATCGGTTTGGAAAGCAGCTCAATTACGCAGAACTGCGCTGTTCAACACGGTAGCCACTTGCCACATGGGGCTATTGAGCACTTGAACGTGGCTATTTTGAATTGAGATGTGCTTTCAATGTAAAATATACACCGGATTTTGAGAACTTATTACGAAAAAATAATGTAAAACATCTCAATAATTTTTACACTGACTACATGTTGAAATGCTAATGTTTTGTATATATTGGGTTAAACATATTATTAAAATTAATTTCACTTGTGTCTTTTCACTTTTATAATGTGCCTACTAGAAAACTTAGAATTACATATTAGGTTCACGTTTGTGGCTAACAGCTACTGTACAGCGCTGATGTAAAAATATAATTCCAGGACTTTGAAAGAAGGGACCTCATTGCTTTGAACAAATCAATATAAATATGTACTGATTACCATAGGACACACCCCGAGTTGTCCTAGGAGATTTAATTTAAGTAAAATGCATGTTGCCTGCCCTGGAAAATAAGCTTTTAAACTAAATGTAGTTTACACTATCATTGAGAAGAAAAAATTTTTCATGTAAAAACAACTAGAGGGCAATATAGGACAGTATATAACTAGGGGATATGTTGTACTGCATAGGTTTCTGGAAACCCAAGAAATGACAAGTCATTTTATGTTAGTAGTCAGAAAGCTTCTTAGACATGACATGCAGTCACAGAATTTCAAAGTTGGAAGAGGATCTCAAAAATCAGAGGAAAAAAACCTGAGATCAGATAAGTGACTTGCCCAACGATTTGTGACAAAGCCAGTGTCTTCTAAGTTCAATTGTTTTTACTCCATCTATCTTAAATTGAGTAGGATTTAAAAAGATGGAGAGGCCTTTCATGTGGGACAGAATGAAGCCCCAAGCTAAACCAGTGCTTGGCAAGAAGGAGAGGAGAGTGGGGCATAAGTGTGGGTTGAAAAAGCTTCCCAGGTGATTCTAATACGCCTTCCCTTGCAACCTGCTTTAGAAGCTGAGGAGGAAAGGAAGCTCTGGTGAATCACCAATTTGATTTGTCTGGTGCTTCTAATGAGTCTTGTAAACTGAACTTTCAGGGTCAGCCTTGGCCAAGAATACAAAGAAGAAAGATAGTACTTGTGAAGGAGACTTAGAAACAGTAATTGTGAGACTAAAGATAATTTGTTCCTGCACATTTGCTTGGATTAAGACATAGCTTTACTGTTGCCTAAGAGAAAAAAAAATATGCAGAATTTGAATCTGGTCTTGAACTTTGTAAGCCATTTTTCTATGGCTTTCAAAATGACAGTCCTCATGAGAATCACCAGTTACTTTCAGAATGCATATCATATATTCACATCATCATTTTAAATATTGAATTGCATCTTATTGAGATAATACCAAGATTAAAAAGTGGTTAGAAAAAAGTAATAATAAAAATGAGTCATTTATTGTGTTTCTGTGTGTAAACACTTTATCACATTAAATCCCAGTTGTGTATGAGAGATTTTTTAAAAAATCCTAGTTTAGGGGAACCAGAAGGGCCCTTAGAAATCTTGTAAGTATAATGTCACTTAAACTTTTTGTAATAGCAGAACTCTTTTTCCAAACCAAATTTTAGACAGGCCCATAGTTTTTAAAAGGGCTGCTGTGTTTGAAGTAGATACACAGAAGCCTGCCAACTCAGCCCATCTTTTCCCCAACTTGTGCAGTGGCACCCAAGGCACCAAAGCACTTCTGAGGGACTCGAGGGCTCTAAGTAACACAGTATAAAAAGCACTAATCTAGCACAGCCCCCTCATTTAGCAGATGAAGGAACTGAGACCCTGAGAAGTTAGGTAACTTGCCCAAAGTCGCAGAGCTAGGATGACTAACTGGTCAACAGTATATAGAGTGAGTCGGAATGGGGAGAAACTGAAGTCCAGGAAAAGAGTAGAAAGCATTTTAAGTAATCTGTGCATAGCTATAGAAATGAGATGACCTTTCAAGTATTTCCTGTTGTGACTCCCTGATCGAAATGATGGATGTTCATTTGTCATGTTTGGATCAACACAGATTTGTTCTCTTAGATAAATTTTGTGAGTCATGAGAGAAATGGTATAGTGGACCTTTTCCTGCCTGTCCGAATTGAGGCGCTTGGCAATTTAGACCTTCTTTGGTCTACTGCTGTTTTGTCTTGAGTGAGTAATGTTCTACTGTTATTTGTACCTGTAATGCCAGCAGTAACACTAGATGAGATCAAATTGTGCACAGTGTAAAGCCAAGAGCAGGCTGTAACTTGTCAAAAATTATATATGGAGTAATGACTTAATCCCCAGTGTTCAAACTATCTTCACTAAGTATTTCTGAGATTTGAATTTGCCTGACTAGTAGCAAGAAGTTCATTAAGCCATGAAAGGAAAAACTCCAGTACAGTGAAGACTGAATTAAATGAAAGATTTAAATTCCTACTTTTATATCCAACTCTGAGGAGTGTGGTAAAACAGTTAAAAACACTCTGGAGACTGATATTTGAGTCCTACCTCTGCTACTGAGTAGCTGTGTGACCTTGCAGAAGTCCCTTCCTTTCCACATTAGTTATGTGCTACCTAAATTCTAGGCACTGGAAATTCAAAGAACAAGACACTGGGTTTGAGCCCTTAAGGGGCCCACAGTTCAATGGGAAAGACCAGTGAACAAATAATCAAATAGGAATTTGGTAAGAATGGAGGGAATAACTTTAGCCCTGAGGGGGGCATTCTGTTAAAGGTCAAACTCCATACCTGACTTTCTGATCCTTTCTGACCTGCTGCTGACATCCTTTTCATTCTGTTCACCCATGGATCCTAAGCTCCACCTTTAGCGGACTCTCCTAGTTCTCCAAACTATCATGTCCTCTTAGGCCTTCATGCATTTACATGGGTCGTGCCTTCTGCCTGCAATGTCCTTCTCTCCCTTGTCTGCCTGGCAAATTTATATTTAATACTGACAACTTAGCTGAAGGATCACTTCCTCAGGAAGCATTTCCTGATCGTTTACCTGCAGGTGAGGTGCCCTCCTCTTAGCTCTTACAGCACTTTATTCATCTTCTTATGACAGTACTGGACTATGGTTTTCTTTATCCACAGCTGTCTCTCAGTAGCCTGAGAGCTCCTTGAGGTCAGGAAGAGTGTCTTGTTCGACTTTGTTTACCTCAGCACAGCACCTTACGCTGTGGGGTCATTAGGTAGGGACTCAATGTTAAATGAATTACAAAACAATAATACCTTACCTTCTCTGAGTGCTCATTTCCTGCCAGATGACTGTGCTAAGTATTTTTTTTTTTTTTGCGGTACGCGGGCCTACCCACTGCCATGGCCCCCCCTGCCGCGGAGCACAGGCTCCGGACGCGCAGGGCCAGTGGCCATGGCCCACGGGCCCAGCCGCTCCGCGGCATGTGGGATCCTCCTGGACCGGGGCACGAACCTGCGTCCCCTGCATCGGCAGGCGGACTCCCAGCCACTGTGCCACCAGGGAAGCCCATGTGGTAAGTATTTTATATGCATTTTCTCAATGACTCTCTACAACTGCCGTAAGAAATAGGTGTTGTTATATCCTTATTTTACAGATGAGGAAATTGTGGCTCAGAGAGGTTAAAGTAACTGGCCCTTTAGTGTTTCCTTACCACAGGATTTGAACCCAACTCCTTTGAATCCAGATCCTATTCCAGAGCCCATGCTTTTAACCACTATACTATACTACAAAAGAGGGGGGAAGTTACAGACCTAGTGAAGAACGAAAGGGGAAATGAACATGTAACAGATTGTGCTAAAAAGTAGAAGGAAGCAAGGCTGAATCAGTAGGCTGGCCCACATTATGGAGGATGTGGAGTCAGCCAGAAGTGGGTAGACTTGATGTGCTGTAAGCAATAGGGAGGCATTTGGTTTAATTCAATATTTATTAAGGACCTATTATGTGCCAGCCACTGTGCTAGCTGCTGGGATATAAAGATGCATAGTCTTTGCTCCCGAAGCTCTAACTGCCAGGTGAGGGAGACAGACAACAAGTCAATGTAAAGTGGTATATGATTTTCTAGTGATACATTCAAAGGTGATGATGCCAAAACTGAGTCTTGAATGGTGATAGGATGTGTAGGGAACTTGAAGCATTTCACTATTATTGGAACTTACAGTTGGAAGCAACAAGAGGTAGGTAATTAATTCATTCAACATGTATTTACTGAATGCCTGCTATGTGCAAGACACCGTTCTAGGCGCTGGAGTGAATGAGACAGACAAAACCCCTGCCCTTGTGGATCGCAAGGCAAGCAGGAGCTACTACTGCATGCCCATTTGTATAGCACTTATTTCCAAAGAACTTAGATAATGTCTTAACTGCGCCCCACAGTAGCTCTGACAGAGACTACAGTAGGTATACCGGTCAGTCTTTCCAAAATGTGGAGGCATACTGGTGATATGAGAGATGAATTTAGGTGGTACATGGAGGACCACTTATAACATTTAAATAGCTCTAAGCGATACCCCTAGCAGCCTTCTAGCATCACAGATAGAAAGCTTCACCTCCCGCTGTTCCCTAGGTGACTCCACCCCTTCCCCATCTGTTGCCATGGAGATGAGTGTCTTCACTTCTCTAATTCCCCTACCTCCACCCCTAGGTGAGACTCAGAGAGCCCCCTCCCCATCTCCATGGAAAGAACTCCATGCTCCCCAACCTTTCTTCCAAATCACATCCTGCTTCTCAGGCTGTCACCATAGAAACAGAAATGTCGTCCCCATCCCCCCAGGCATCTCCATGGTGACCCTCAACCTTACCCCCAGGACATAACCAGGATCAATCCCTACTAGAGGTCTAGAAATCAGGGGGCGCTGGAAGGAAGGTGAGGGTGACTCCCTGCTGTGGCTGCAGTCTTTGTCTCTTTCCCTCTGGCTTTGAATGAAGGCATGGGGGCCCCTCTCTCAAAAAAGGCGGTAGGGAAATTACAGTTTATAAGTACCAATTAGGTGCCAGGCACTGGGCTAGGCACTTTACATACTCAAACCAGACATTTTACAGAGTTTAAGGGAGAAAGGCTCACAGAGGAGGAGGCACTTGACCTTGTTTCCTCTGCTGAGCCTCTTATCATCCTCACTGAAACCGGGAACCAAGAGGATTTTATTTCCACCATTCTTCTTTGCTATATGACCTTGGGCAAGTAGCCTCCTGTCTCTGAGCCTCATTTTCCCCATCTGTAAAATAACAGTATTGGACTAATTGTCACCTTGAATATCCCATTATTAATGTCATAAGATCATAAGTAGTTCTGATCTTCTCTTGAGGAACTGATTTTTTTTAGGTATGAATGCTAGTAAATCTGTTAAGGTGTTTTTGTTTTTTTAAACTGACATAGTGGAGGTCTTCAAAATTTTAGGATTGAATACTCTATAAGTTTATTGTTTAGAATCTCTGATGGTTTCTTCTAAGGTTTTTTGTTTGTTTTGAAATTTCTATTTTGAAGTAATTCACAGGAAGCTGCAGGGAGGTCTTGTGCATCCTTTACCCCACCTCTGCCAATGTTGGCATCCTAACTACCAGTATAATATCGAAACCAGTCAACGGACACTGATACAATCCACAGAGCTTATTCAGATTTCACCAGTTTTACATGAACTCATTTGTGTGTGTGTGTAGTTCTAATGCAATTTTATTGCATGTGGAGATTCATGTATCCACAGCCTCAGGCAAGACACAGCACTGTTCAATCACCACAAGGAATTCCTTGTGTTGTCCCTTTATAACCACACTCACCTACTTCCCTCCTTTCATCCCTAATCCCTGGCAACCATAAATCTGTTCTCCATGTCTACAGTTTTGTTATTTCAAGGATTTTATAAAAGTGGAATCATATAGTATATAACCTTTTGGAATTGGTTTTTTTCACTCAGCAAATTCCCTGGGGATTCATCCGAGTTGTTGCATATATCAAGAGTTCATTCTTTATATTGCTGAATAGTAAGTATCTGATGGTACGGATGTACCAGTTTGTTTAACCATTCACCTGATGAAGGACATCTGGATTGTTTCCAGTTTTAGGCTGCTATGAACATCCATGTCTTTTTGTGTGAGTCAAACATGTCTTTCACAGAGCAAAATGTTTAATTTTGATGAGGTCCAATTTATCAATTTTTACTTTTATGGACTGTGCTTTTCAAGTTAAGCCTAAAAACTCTTTGCCTAGCCCTAGGTCCAAAAGATGTTCTCCCATTTTTTTCTAAGAGTTTTATAATTTTATGTTTTACGTTTAAGTCTGTAATCCATTCTGAGCTCATTTTTGTATAAGGTTGGGGTTTATTTTTTGCCTATGGTTGTCCAATTGCCCTACTACCATTTGTTGGAAAGACTATCCTTCCTCCATTGAATTGCTTTGGACCTTTGTCAAAACTCAGCTGGGCAGATTTGTATGAGTCTATTTCTAGGTTCTTTTTTTCCACTGGTCTATGTGTATATCCCTGTCAGTGCATAGCACAGGCTTTTGAGACAGAATGCCTAGTGCCAGTTTTTAGCTTGGGTGATCCTGGGCAAGTTACCCTTCCATGACTTCCCATCTCACTCAGTATATAAGAAGGCCTACAGAGCCCCGCCTGATCTAACCCCAGCCTACCTCTCTGTGCGTATCTCCTCTTACTCCTCCTCTTACTCACTCTGTTCCAGCCACACTGGCCTCCTAACTGCTCCTTAATCACATCACATATGTTCCCACCTTAGAATCTTTCCTGGGCTATTTCCTTATCCCACAACCTTCTTTCCACAGACATCTCCATTGCTACCTCCCTTACCTCCTTCAAGTCTTTTCTGAAATTTCATCTTCTCAGCGAGGCTTTACTTAAAATGGCAAAGCCTTTGCCTCTCCCCTTTCCCATGTGTTTTTACCTCCACAGCATTCATCACCGTCTAATACACAATGTCATCTACGTATTTATTCTTTGTCTCCCACCACTAGACTACGAGCTCAAGGAGAGCAGGCATTTTTGTTTTGTTCACTGCTGTATTTCCAGTGCCTACACTGTGCCTGGTACAATACACCTTTGTTGAATGAATGAAGGAATGAGTGGACAGATGGATGGATGAATGAGTGAGTGAAAGAATGCTGTGAGCCAGGGCCAGCTCACTTGAACATTCTCTCTGCCCTGTAGCTTGTGCCAAGACAGGGCTCCAGCCAGCTCCCATCCACTTGCCTTTCTAAGGCTGACCACCAGGTGGCAGTTGGAGCCTGAACTCTGGCTTCATTTGCTTGCGCGCGCGCGCGCGCGCGCGCGCGCGCACACACACACACACACACACACACACACACACACACACACACACACACACACACACACACACACACACACACACACACACACACACACACACACACACACACACACACACACACACACACACACACCCGCCCCCCACCTCCAGCTTTCTCCCTGCCGCCTGTCAGTCTTGCCCAGGACTGTTTGACCTTCTCTGCCAAGGCTTGGCCAGGGGATTTTGTGTGAGCTGTTGAAGTAGGCAGTGTTAGTACCTGAAGCTTTGCATCTTTTTCTCCTTAGAAAGGTACTAGTTTCTTTCCTATCCCCCTCTGCTTTCTGTCTCAAATGGAAGAAACCATAGATAGCAGCCACTGGGCTGCTCCAAGGTCACTGTCTGCAGCCTCTAGGACATCAGGGAACATGGACCTAAAGAGATTTCATGTCCACTTCTGCCCAGCCCAGCAAGCCTCTCCCTTAAGGGGTGTTACTACACTCCTTAAAGGGGTAAAGGCTAGGTACTTTAGTGCCAGGGTTAAGCCTTTTGAGTCAGCCTGGGTTTCAATCTCTACTGTGCTGCTTATTAACCCTGTATCCTGGGTGATGTTGGGTAACTGACCCAGATTCTTCAAGCTTTAGTGTTTTCAGCTGCAAAATGAGGATAATAATGGTTCCAAACTCACTGGGTGATAGGAAGATTCAATGGAATAATGTATGTATACAACATTAGCAGAGTGCCTGGTATGGAAGGAGGCTCAATTGAAGAAAAATCAGGGGCAGGGGTGGGGATAAATAAGACCTGACATGACAAGAACTGACTAGGGAGTATGAGGAGGGTGTCGCTTAGGTGACTAGAAGGCTGAAGCCAAGAAAAGGTGAGAGATCCAGGAAGTCTTTGCATAAGAGACCACGTTTCAGCTGTAGCTCATAGGTCAGGTCAAAATGTGCCAGACAGTCAAGCTGGAAGGAGAATCCCAGGAAGAAAGAATGGTATGTGCAAATAAAGAAAGGCGTGAAACAGTATGTGTATATCCCTAACTTGTAAGTAGTTAATATGGCTGAAATGCATGTTTCCTGTGGGGAAGTGACAAGAAATAAAGACAGGGGCCAGATCACAAAGGGCCTCATGGAGAAGAAGATTGGGACCTGATCTGCATGCAGTGGGGAGCCATCAAAGAACTTAAAGCAAGGAAATGATGGTTACACTTGCTGGCTTGGAGAGTCAGCTGCCTTGAAGGAGGGCAGAGACTGGAGGCAGGTGGGAGATTAGCTGGGCTTAGATTGGAGAAGTAGTGGGGATAGAGAACAATGGATGAAGACCATGGATTTTTTTCAGAGGAAGAAATCAGCAACCAAGTTTTTCTAAAAGCTTGCCTGAAAAAGGAAGGAGTGCTAGGTCCAGAGAAGGAAATTATGGTACAGTTGTTTTTTTTTTTAAATACAGGTGAGACTTGAGGCTCTTCTATTCCCTGTAGCACCTGGCACCAATTAATTGAATGACTGGAGGGAGGGGCACCTAGCCCAATACCTGCCAAGTGGTAGGGGCCTATCCCAGATTCAGCGTGGCCCCCATCCTCTGACTTCCCTCTCATCCCTAAGCCGGAGTCCCATGACACAACCGCTGAGAGGCTGGTGAATTTACTCAGAGCCTGGATTTCCCTTCCACTTCAGGGGTTTCCCTATAATGGTCCCCAAGGACTGAGGGAAACTTATAAGCCAGTCAGAGAAGGTATCCCAGTTTGTTCATTTCCTGGCACGCCAATACGGTAGGAAAGCCCAGCAATTCTCCTCTATTTCCTTTTCACTTTCGAAGACCTTCACCCCCTTCTCTGCATTATCTTTCCCCAGGGAGAATTGTTGGTTCTTGCTTCTCCCACCTTTTATCAGTACTTCCTACTCGGCATGGGACTATTTAAAACTACCCAAGGTCCAGCCCAGGCCCACAGTTTGGAAGAAAACTAAAGGAGTCCAACAGTAAGGGCCATTCAGAACTCAGCCTGCTTTTGGCCTTGCTGTCTGTGCACCTCATGGGCAGTGGTAGAAATTCTGCCCCTCTGCCCCAAGGCTGCTATCTTCTCCATGCTGGGGACTTTTGCCTTCCTGGCAAATCTGGGGTGAAAACATAGGAGTTTGTGGTGGGTAAGAAAGGGACACATGAATACTTATATACGGGTACTTTGTGTTAAGTGCTTTGTAGATGTCATTGTATTGCATCTCCACAACAACCCAATGAGCGAGGTATTAGTGTCATTACTTTACGGATGAAACTGAGGCTCAGGGAAATGGTAGAATTTGCCCAAGATTATTAGGTTAGTTAGTGGTAAGTCAGGAATTAGACCCATGTGTTTTTTTTGTTTTGTTTTGTTTTGTTTTTTGCGGTACGCGGGCTTCTCACTGCTGTGGCCTCTCCCGTTGCGGAGCACAGGCTCCGGACGCGCAGGTTCAGCGGCCATGGCTCAGGGGCCCAGCCGCTCCGCGGCATGTGGGATCTTCCCAGACCGGGGCACGAACCCGTGTCCCCTGCATTGGCAGGCGGACTCTCAACCACTGCGCCACCAGGGAAGCCCGACCCATGTGTTTTTAACCTCAAAATGCATTTGTACCCAGTAAGTTATTTTGGGGTGGGGAGTGGGGTGGGGTTGGGGAGTGGGAGGAGAACCCCCCTGGTTGACCTTTTTTCCAAGAGAAAAGGCTAGAAATAGGTTTCTCCTGTCCTGGGTGGATGCCCCATCTCCAAAAAAAAAAGAGTACCCAGGGGTAGGCGGTGTCTACCTAAGGAATCTATACATGGATTCATTGTTGCCTCTCCCTCCTTTCTTCACCCCCACTTGGTGAGCTCCTGGAAAACAGGGTGAGCGGGCAGACTCAGACTCAGGTTTGCTGTCCCCTTGGACAAGCCTCTTCCCCTCTCTGAGCCTTTTGTTGTTCCAGCTATAAAATGAGAGTATTGTCAGAGAGAAATGGTCTCTAAGGTCTCTTCCAGCTCTAACATTCAAGGATTGTATTGATTGTACTGTACTGTAGGATTGCCTGGTTCATTCATGTATAGAAACAAATTTCCTGTTGCCATAGAGAACAAGGGCTTTCTGAACTAGAAAAAGATTCGCTCAAGGAGGCAAGATAAATAGTGGAAAGGGCATAGGCTTTGAGTCAGCCAGACTTGGGTTAAAATCCTGTACACTGGGCAGGTCACTTTGCTTCTCTGCACTTCTTTCATCATCTATAAAGCAGGAAAAACTACTCCTGTTTCTTGGAGTGAGGTAATGTATATGACAGTGCCAAGGGAGGTACTCAAGACCTTGTGTGTGTGTGTGTGTGTGTGTGTGTGTGTGTGTGTGTGTGTGTGTGTGTGTAAATGGGGTTTGGCTCTTCCTCCCCAACTCCACCCCACTCTGTCTAGCTCACAGGATATTCTTTTCTCTCCTCCACCCTGACAGCCAGGCTGAGTGTTTCCTGCCAGGGCCTTGGCTTCCAAACTTTTCTGGCAGGGTTATCAGTGAATGTGGAACAACTCGACCTCTCTCACAACCTTGTAAAAGCCCTAGAGGGGATGGTGCAACTGAGACCCGACCAAAGCCTGGACTTTAGGTGTAGCCAGCTGGAGGTTCTGGCCTCAGAGGCCCTCGACCAGCTTTGTTGGCTCAGCTCCCTCACCCTGGCATCCAGTCTCCTGGACCATAACTGCCTGGCTAACGACAGAGCACTCCAGTTCTTGTGTCACCCTCAGGTTCTGGACCTCTCAGCCAATTGCCTCATCAGTGACATGACTGCTTACCAGGTGACCAAACTCAGCTCACTGGAGAGCCTAAATCTCTCAGACAACCACATGACTCACCTGGCTTGGGGTGCCTTCTTGGATCCCCTTTTCTGTTGGGCATCAACCTGAGCAACAGCTACATTCTGGAAATTTGCTGGCTTGTCCGTGCTGTAGGAGCTCATCTCGGCCAGGAATTCTCTTCATTGCATCTCCACCTTCAGCCTCCCAACCTGTGGCAGCTCCACTTGAGCCCCAGTGGCCTGCAGTTATCCATACCTGAGGGCACACCAGTCTCAGGTATTAGACCCGAGTCATAACTGACTGAGTACCTTCCCACTTCTACCCACCCAATACCATCTCCTCTATTTTAACCTCTCTGACAACTCCCTGGCCTTCCTAGAATCAAATCCCCTATCCCCAGCTTTGGGGGTTACAGTTGGTACCATGATATAACATCCAACCTGAACACATTATCTTGGCATATCCCACTTGACCTAAGTAGGCAGCATTCCCAGGAGACTTCCTTGGTAGGCTTCCTGCCCTTCCAGCGCCTCATAATGGCCTGGAACTGTTTCCAGAATGTGATAACCCACTGCCCCATGGCATCACCAGTTCTGAGGCTGGTCCCTACTTTTCCAGTGTCCTTCTGCCCTTGACATCTCTGGATCTCTGGGGGAATATTATTTAGTCATTGCCCACCTGGTTCTTTGAGATTATGCCCAGGCTGGGAGCCATGGACTTGGGGAACAAGGGGTTGCACCTGTGTTGGAGGCATGGGGCCATGGGGGAAGAGCCCCTCAAAAGCCCCCCCGCCCAAAGTCTTTTCAGGGCAGTCTTCCTAGTGAAGCATCTGGGCCTTTGTGGACGAAGCCCAGGGTCTTACATTCAGGAATCTGCCCCTGCCACCCTTTGATCCCTGGATCTCTCGGGTAATACGGGGCTGACTTTAACTGCAGGGACATTCCGAGGCCTGCACTTCTCTTCGTGGAAGCTCTCTCTGTACGACAATAGCATGAGGGACTCCCAGGCATAGCCTCCCTGCCTACAGGAGCTCAGTGCCTTGACTTCTCTGGATACAAGCTGAACAGCCTTCCCAACCAAGGGCCTTGGCTTCTATCCCTTGGCCAGTCTGGACCTTCATTACCAGAGCCTGCAAGCTGTGAAAGGGGTGACCCTGAGGGTTGTGCCTGACCACCTCACGAGCTTGACCACTTCTAGCGATCTTCTCCACTGCTGGATGCTCTGCTTAGGGCCAGACTTAGAGGAAGGCCATAGTATTTATCTTGGTAGCAGAACAGCTGCTGGGCTTGACTAATGGGTGACCATAGTTTACTGTGTATGAGGCATGGGAGCCTTTGGGCTATGTGGACCTGGCTGGTGGTGACTGGCCTGTTGGTCATCTGGTGTGGTCTGACCACCCTATTGAGAAAGAGTCATTGCTTGGCTCTTGTTCTGCAGTTCCACAGCAACAATATCAGCCCAAGGCCTGAGTAGGAAACTACGGGGAAAGACTGTGGGTGGGATTCTTTTGCAAGGCACGGCCCAAACCTCTTGGAGGGGGCTAAGAGAATTGAGAAACATGTGAAGGAAGATAACCATAAGCAGGCCACAGGGGGCTTCCTGTGTACAGAGGGAGACATGTTTCTCTCTAGCAGCTGAAGTGTGGATTCCCAGAGGACTTTAAAGGTATCACATTTGGGTCTTTTTTTTTTTTGTCTGCGTTGGGTCTTCATTGCGGTGCATGGGCTTCTCATTGCAGTGGCTTCTCTTGTTGCAGAGCACGGGCTCTAGGCACACAGGCTACAGTAGTTGTGGCGTGCAGGCTCAGTAGTTGTGGCTCGTGGGCTCTAGAGTGCAGGCTCAGTAGTTGTGGTGCACGGGTTTAGCTGCTCTGTGGCATGTGGGATCTTCCCAGACCAGGGATCGAACTCGTGTCCCCTGCATTGGCAGGTGGATTCTTAACCACTGCACCACCATGGAAGTCCCCACATTTGTGCAGCCAGAAAATGGAGATGTGCCAGCCCACTGGCACTACAAGAGAACTTTAGACACATCCTCCCCTCCCCACTTCCTGAATGGCCATGCAGCCTCTGCTTAGACATCCCTCTCCCTCCCCAGGAAGCCTGTTCTAGCCACGGACCACTGTGATTCCTAAGACAGATTTTTTTTCCTTGTATTGAGTCCAAGTCTGCTTCTATTCCTGGGTTCCAGCTCTGCCCTTTGGGTCCACATCCAAATTCTCTTCGACTCTGACAGAAGTCTGAAGACAAGAGACCCATGAATCTTCTCTTCTCCAGGCTAGACAGCCCTAACTCTTTCAATAAATCTTCAGGTACTAAACTGTGTCACCACATGTAACTTCTCTGTGTCTCAGTTTCCTCACCTGTAAAATGGGGACTAAACCAGATAATACATGCAAAAATCTTATAACAGTGTCTGGCATATTGGAAGCAGTTGGTGAGTGTGGGCTATTATTATTAAACTCATATTGCTAGATTGGGTCACTCTGTGAAGTCAAAAGCCTGCGCCTTGTTAATCTCTGTATGGCCAGTGCTTAGTCCAGTGTCTTGCACACAGTAGACACTTAATTCATGTCAGCTGTGAGATGGTGACATGGTCTCGAGTCCCTGTTCCAGTCTACTCACTCTCCTCTGGACATATTCTAGTTTGTTCCTCTTAATGTATGAAGCCCAGAACTGAATACTGTCGGATTATTTCAGGTTCAAGTAAGTTACAGGCATAAAATCCCAGAATCCCAGAATCTCACATCAGGGATGGACTTTAAAAGTCTGTTATCTACTCCATCGAGTCTACCTTCATCTCCCAACTCCTCCATCTGATTCTACCGGCCCCAGGAAGTTGTCATCCAATGCGTGAATACCCCAGTGAGCCAGGTTCTGGGAGGACAGCAGTTTCTGTGGGAGCTCAAGCCCTGTGATCTCAACACACACCAGAAGAAGAGTTGGGGACTTCCCTGGTGGCGCAGTGGTTAGGAATCCGCCTGCCAATGCAGGCGACACGGGTTTGAGCCCTGGTCCGGGAAGATACCACATGCCGCAGAGTGGCTGGGCCCGTGAGCCATGGCGGCTGAGCCTGCGCGTCCGGAGCCTGTGCTCCACAATGGGAGAGGCCACAACAGTGAGAGGCCCGCGTACTAGAAAAGAAAAAAAAAGAAAAAGAAGAGTTAAGGGGCTTGGTTTAGCATCCTGACTGAGGCAGCATCTGTGCTTTGGGCCAGATTCCTTTCCCTTCATTTCTAAGTGAAATTACCTTTTTAAATGTGTGGGTTTGTCAAAGGGAAAAAATGGGTGTTTCTGTATCTGGGCATGTGAATTAAGCAGTGAACAAAGAGTGAGAGAGAGGAGAGAGACACACACACTCAGACAGAGACAGAGAGAGAGACAGATGAAAAGAGACAGAGAAGAGACAGAGAGAGGAATGAGTGGTGGTGGAAGGGACAGGGGGAGAGAAGAGAGAGCGAGAGATAGTGATACAGAGAAACTAAAGAGACACATGTACACAAATAGAAATGAAGCAAGAGAGGAGAGACTGAGACACAGAGAAAGACAGAGAGAAAAGAGAGAGAAAGGAGAAGAAGACGGTATATAAGTATACACACACACACACACACACACACATACAGTTGAAGGCAGAAACAGAGTGCAAGTGAGAGACAGAGACAGACAGACAGACACACACACACACACACACACGCACGCACACACACACACGAGCCAGTAAGAACAAGTGAGCATGAGATTCAAGCTGTCTGTGGAGCCTGGAGTCCTTTCCCACCTGAATGATTGTCCTGAAGCCTTTGGGGCAACCCAGTGATCAGCAACCTAGATTTTTCCACCTGGAAGAACTCCAAAGGTCAGTTGCAGACCCTGTAACTGGCCAGTTTCTGGTCTCCCTACTATCAGCCACCCGCCCCCCCACCCCGCCCCGAGTGTGATTCCTTCAGGTCTTGGTCAGTGGGTTGGGAATCGTAGGGAGCACCCAGATGGTCCTTTCTCCAGCCACCCCATGGCAGAAAAATATATACAGGCATCTCTAGTGATGGTGGCCCACAAGGAGTGTGCCAGTCTCCAAGACCAGAGTGATGCTAAGGTGCTTGGACCCAATGCCCAGACAGAAATCACCTATGCCTACATTCTGGGGAGCTTGGACTCACTGCCACGTATTGGCCCAGACACCACCTGGTCTGGTCTATGGCTCCTAGAGCTTTCATTCTCAAAGAACCCTTATTAAACACCTGGGCAGGGCTGGGGCTGGGGCAAGCCCTGCATGAAAGGAATCCACAGCCAGGCCTAGGCTCACAGAGGGGAACCACAAACAAACAGCCGAAAGGCTGCTCAGGCATAAAGGCATGTGATTAACCAAGCAAACAGGTAACCAGGGCAGAATGAATAATCGACAAACACATCTACATTATGTACAAGAATAAGGATAGATAAATGCATACCTGACAGCAGAGAGAGAACAAGAGAATAGGCAGGGCAGAGCCAGCAAATTGGCCACTCTTCTAACTAATCAGGAGAGGCTCTCTGGATAAGGTGGAATTTCAGATTTCTGAGCATGTCTGCCCTCTCTGTAATGTGATTAAAATTGGTTTAGAAATTTGTGCTATACTTCAAGTGAGTGCTGTGCTTAAAGTGTAATTGCGTTTGGCCACATATTTGACATTCTTGAAATTAGAGCAGCTTGCATGCAATAAGGAAATTTGTCTAGAATGGAATTTGATTTTTTAAGCCAACGCACAGAAGAGCAGTTGCAATCTGAGCCTCTGATGGATGGCTCCTTCAGGGCTGCCTCTCGGCTGGCTCTCTCTGTGCTGAACTTCCTGTTCATTCTGGAACTCTCCTCCAGCTCTCAGCGGGAGGGAAGCTTCTTGACCTCTGACTCCAGAAACCACATTTCTCCCAGCAGTCAGAGTCTGAGCTATCGTGACTCTCTGATCCAGGTCTCTCCTACACGTCTGCCAGCCTCAGACTGTATGCCAGGTTGGGCAATTAGGGACTTTATCTTTGTCACCCAGGACTTAGGACCTTGATCTGGGATCCGAAACACCCAGAGCTGGTGCTATGTGTATCCTGGCTTGCTCTCCTTTGTCAGAACTCAGAAGACCTGTTAGGATTGCTGGCTAATTCTGCGTCTCCACTGTGGCAGAGGCTGAATGCCTGCTCAAGATTCTGTCACCACCTCAATAGAGATGGTGATGAGAAAGGAGTGGAAAAGAGGGGAAAAAAAGGTCATATTTCAGGGTATCCCAAACCCTTCTCAGACTTGACTCTGGCTAGTTAGCCACGGCCTTGCCATTGCGGGTTGCAGAGGAACAGCCTACCTGTGTGACCCTAGACTCCTAAGACTGAGAGGGACTGCAGGCATCATCTGATCAGTCAACAAATATTTTGAGCACATACCATGATGCTGGGGTTATAGAGCTGAACAAAACAGGCCTTGTCCCTCCCTCAGGAGCTTCCAGTCTAGCGGGGAAAACAGTCTTTATACAGAAATGTGCAATTGTTTCATTACTTGTCGGTGTGCAAAGTTCTCAGGGAAAGTACAGCTACTCGGCCTAGTTTAGTAGTCTGGAAGGCTTCCCTGCAGAATTAATGTTTCAGGTCGAGGCCAGCAGGAGGAGGGGTTAGCTAGGAGAAGGGTGTGGGGTGGGGATTTGTGGGGGCTCAATGCAGGAGGGAGCAAAGTTCCAACTACTTCATGGACTAATTAACTTCACATAGAAAAGCCGCTCCTCAGGCCAGCTGTCTTGCAAATGACTGCTTTTGGTCACCGGAAGACCAGACTATGACCAGCCTGGCATAGAGGTATTGCTCCCTCAAACATGCCCATGGATGGATCCAAGAGGATCAACTATGGATTTGATGGGCAGGACACTGTTATGCTGGCAGGCAGGCAGACAGCAGCTTTACTTAGCCTTCTTCTGGTCTTATCTTTGTTTATTGGGCATGGCATCTAGAGGCCTCCAGTTTGACAACAGTCCAAGGGATAGGGCTGGCCTCTGTGGATCTCACCTGTCCTCAGTAAACATATTCTGCCAAGCCAAGGAAAGGGAAGAAACACTTATTGAGTACATGCTCCGTGTCAGGTGCTTTTACAAATACCTCATTAAATCCTCACGGTACACTTAAGAGGTAGGTACCTCTTTGTTTTCGCAGATGGGGAAACTGAGGCACGGAGCAGTGAAGTAACTTGGTCAAGGTCGCAGAGCTAGAAAGTGGGGGAGCTGAACTGCAACATAATGGGATTGATTCCCAAAGCAAGCTTTTCCCGCAGTTCAACTCAGTCTCTCTGCAACAGCTGGACGTTCCTACCAAGCAGCAGTCCACCTGGGAGTAGACCCAGCTGGGTCCTTCTGGTTCTCCATCCTGGGGCCTACCTTCATGCCCAGCTGGGGCTGCCATCACTATTCTCATCACACCTGTGAAGGGCCAGCTGGCAGAGACCTCAGCTCCTCTAAGTTCTAATCAGCCTTGATCCAGCACAGAGGTGCAATTTAAGGGGAAGGGTGTGGAGAGACAGGCTGGTAGAGGTCTCACTTGATGCCCCTGGGGGGATAGACTCCTCCTATGTGTCCAGAACAAAGCGTGAGAGGCATATGCCCTAGAGCCTTGGAAGCAGCTTTCCTTCTCCTCGGGGGAGGCAGCTAATTCTCCGAGTGCTTCTCCCTTCTTGCCATCCTCCATATTTCCCACTCTTGGCTCATTTGGCTTTGTGCCCAGTTCGTGTGCAATGATGGGATGCTCACTCTTGAAAGTCAGCACAATCCCTTTCGGGGAGGTATTGGTGCTTGCATCATGAAAGAGGGTTGGGGGCTGTGTGAGAAAATGAAGCACAACGAACGTCCTGTCTCTTCTGTAGAATAAGCTGGGTTTTACTCTCCAGGGCCACTTCCCAAGGGTACCAAGGGGGTTGAGGTGGGGTTTCCTATCCCTGATTATACACCTGGGCTTAAGTCTTTTGCCCTACTGCCATTTTTCTTACTGGATGGGCCTCTTGTGGAAGAACAATACTTTCACTGAGAACTGTGACTTCTAGCACCTGACCCTGACAGAGACATTAGGCCCTGAAATCTTAAAGAGCTCACACTCCCTGAAGACTAACTTATACCCAAGAACTGAGCCCAAGAACAGAGCCCGAGAACAGTGTTTTCCTGGCAGATAAAATTCTGTTTGGGGAAGAAAGCTCACTCAGGAAAATAAAGGCCAACTCAAAAATATGCTTGGGGAATAGAGAAGACATTAAGGTGTTGCTGGGTGGGAGGTGGCAGTGGTGAGCTGGACTAAATGGCACTCTCTAAGATCTCCTCCATCTGGGAGATTCAGAGCAAAGGCAAATGTTCACAGGGATCCTTTGATCTGGCTTGAGTGACAGCTTGAGAAATCATCATGTCCCTTTCCAGAGGAGTTTCTCTCCCCAAACCTAGGGACAGAGTACTGGTCTGGGACTCTCCTGTGGCCCAGAGCCTGACTCTGGCCTTTGCCCAGTTCACCTCTTAGCCCTCTGACCTAGGCTCTATCCTGTAGTCTACTGGCTAAAAATGACTGCAGCAAACCTTCTGTTTAATGTACATGTAGGAGGGGGAGGGCTTGAAATAGAGACACCCATTGCTCATTGTGTTGAATGAAGAAAAATGAGCCCTCTGTTTCAAAGGGAGGAATTTGAGCAAAGTACCAAGGAGGCCTTCACTTGGGCAAAAAAGGGGGTGGTCTAGGCCCCAGGGAGTCCAGCGGCACCTGAAGAGCAACTGATTTCACTTTTTGTTTCCCTCTCAGAACCCCTGGGACCTCTACCAAACTGACATGAAGATGAGAAGCTTCTCACAAAGAATTACACACACATGCAGAGTGGATGTAGACTCACAGAGCTCCTGGACTGGTGGCTTACCTCTGTATTTTGTGCTATGCTGGGTCTCAATCCAAATACTTTAGAATTCATTGTCTTACACCTGCCTTCTCTCACCCATTTATATTAATGCTGATGGGCATTTGAGTTTGCAACTCTTATTATACCTCTGCCACAGAACAATGAATGATAATCACAATGATAACTATAACCACAGCAACGACCCTCTTATTTGTATAATGATTTAGATCCATGGACCGTCAGCATCAGCAGCACCTGGAAGCTTGTTAGAAATGCAGAATCTCAGGCTCCCTGAACCAGAATCTGCATTTTATTTATTTAATTTTGGCTGCGTTGGGTCTCTGTTGCTGCGTGCGGGCTTTCTCTAGTGGCGGCGAGCGGGGGCTACTCTTTGTTGCGGTGTGCAAGCTTCTCATTGCGATGGCTTCCCTTGTTGTGGAGCCTGGGCCCTAGATGCACAGGCTTCAGTAGTTGTGACATGCGGGCTCTAGAATGCAGGCTCAGTAGTTGTGACGCACAGGCTTAGTTGCTCCGCGGCATGTGGGATCTTCCTGGACCAGGGATTGAACCCACGTCCCCTGCATTGGCAGGAGGATTCTTAACCACTGCGCCACCAGGGAAGTCCCAGAATCTACATTTTAACAAGATCCCAGGTGATTTGATGCACACTAAAGCTTGAGAAGCACTTGTTTAGTAGACCATTAACAACTGCCATGGGAACCTGGTCAAAGTTCTTGGGCCTCTGGATTACCTGCCATGTTTCCTGTTTTGTCACCTTCTATCATTGACTCTATACCCTATATCCTAAAGAGCCTATGAGTCTGTTTCAGGGACAGCAAAAAAGCTGGGAACTAGAGCAGCGTATCTGACTTTGTCGGCAGTCTGGGCGGGGAGAGGTGATGGTAGCTAGAAGGGAGAGACACGCATGGACCCACATGGGGCCTACGAGAAACTCAGAATGCTCCCCAATAACCATTCCCTAGTATATTTAGATATGACCTGGTTACCGGATACTAAAGCAAGGTTAAGAACACCAATGGTTATGGAATGAAATCAGGTTGTTGAACACAAGCACAGAGCAAGTGTTTTAGCTATAAAGATTAACCAGACATTTCAGTGTTCTCTGCTATCAAGTTGTCATCCAATCTCAGCTTGTACTCCAGTGACAGGGAGCTCATTACCTCATAAGGTATCTATTCTGATTCATGGGTGACCAGTTCTGTTAGAAAGTCAATTCCTTGTGTTGAGCTGAAATATGCTTTCCCACGGTTTCTATCCATTTATGGGTCCTGGCTCTGCCCCTTGGGGCCTGTACCCCATCTGCTCTTGCTGTCCTATAACAGCCCTTCAGAGGTATGGAAACCACACTGCCTTCGGTCTTCTCTTCTCCAAGCTAAACAGCTCCAGCTCCTTCAACTGCTCCTCATGGGACCTGGGTTCCAGTTCTCTCCCCAGCCGTCTGGGCTCCCCTTAACTGGAACCTTAGCAAGATTAAGTGCAAATGTGCAAAAAGAGAGATCAAGAGGCTAAGCATCAGCCTAAACCCATGGCTGAAGATAGGGATCCAAGTGCACGTCCAAGAGGCTCGGCTTAGAATCTAACAGCAGGCCTTTAGTCAGTTGAATAATAAAGGACTTTTGTTCTTTTGAGAACATTTTTAGAGCCTGCTACTTCCCACCAGAGGCAAAACAAGGCAGGTTTTAAGTAGTTAGTCCTTGATGCAGTACTGGTTCCTATCCACCTGGAGAGGGTATACCAGCACTTTTATCTCTCTGCCACTCCCACTATCCCCACTGCGCCTTCCTTCACTACCTCTGTAGGATGTAGCTCCAGTACACCTGGTCAGTGACTGTCTTTGCCAGCCAGGAACCCTAGTAAGACCAGCCAGGAGAGGGTACAGGCCTCATTTTGCCACCGTTCTCCTGTCTCCTCGTGAGCTCTTCTCTGGTCACAAGACGGTCTTTTCTACTCTCTGGGTGATTTTCATGAATCTGCTTGAACATCCCATTGCCTAAGCTACTTTTCATAGATCATACTTTCAGTGGCCTTGGGCCCCCCCAACTATGGTGAATAATAAAAATAGCAACATTAATAGCTAATATTTATTGAACATTAAGTGTTTATTATGTTTCAAGCATTTTACATACATTAACTTATTTAATCCTCACAACAACCCTACGAAGTGGGTACTATCTATTATTAGCCCCATTTTCCAGATGAGTAAATTGAGGCATGGAAAGGTTAACTAACTTGCCAAAGGTGGCATGGGAGATATATAGTAGTATGTAGAATCTAGCTCCAAAGCCCACATGCTTAGTCACTGTCACTATAGAGGCAAAATTTCCCCAGTGTATCCACAGACCACCTATATCAGAATCACTTGGAGAGCCTATTAAAAAGTTCCAGTCCCAGGGAAAACTATGCCTTCATGCTGTCTCACAGGGTGGATGGACGCATCTTTCCTTCATCTTCTGAGGCCTGTGGATCTCATAAGCCAGTATGTCTCAAACTCAGGGGTTATCAGAACCCCCTTCAGAGCTTGTTAAAAACACAGGCACTGGGGCTCCACCTCCAGAGAGTCTGATTCAGCAGGCCTGAGGTGGGATCCAGAAATGAGCAATTGCCATCATTTTAACTGTCATAAACACTGAGTAATCCTCACTGCAGGTTTTCTCCAGCTTTCTTTACCCACTCTGGGCCTCCTTCTGGCTCAGCAAAGGCTCTCACCATCTCCTGATGTGAGGCTCTCTCGGCTCTCCACTGCACAGACCTCTCCTTTCTTCAGATCTTAGAAGGTGTCTTTCCCTGGGCAAAACTGTACAAGTATGGGTTCTTGATCCATCCCCTTCTGGCCTCCAGGGGAGGATCGAGCACTTTTGCTCTCTTTCCCCTACTCTCTCTGGCTTCTCTCCTCGAACCATAAATGCACTCAACCCTGCCTAGAACAACAGAAAAAAAAAAACCTTTCTGCTTTCTACATGAATTACTGTTCTCTCTTCTCACTCACTATACACTTTTAGAAAGAGTACTTTATAACCTCCTTGGACAAGTTACTTAACCACTCTTTACATTAGTTTTCTCATCTGTAAAATGAGGATTATGATAGTACATACCTCATAGGATAAGGAAGGATTAAATTTATGAATATATGCAAAGTGCTTTGAGTAATTCCTGGCACGTGGTAAGTGTTCAATATAATAATTATCAGCCATGTACATGCTAGCTATTATGATTATTCACAATAGTGAACAATCTAGTCTCAGTCCTCATCCTGAAATTCTGTGACCTTCAGTTTTGATTGACTTCCCTCTTTTTGTTTTTAATATTATTTACTGAAGAATAACACACATACAGAAAAGTGCCCATTTCATAAGGGCACAACTCCATGAGTTTTTTCAAGTGATTATACCTGTATTACTAGTGCTCAGATTAAGAAATACAGTAGTAGTATCATTACCCTCAGAAGCCTCCCCCCACTCTCTTAGACACTTCTCCCATTGTAAAAATTTATTTTTAACATTTTTTGTTTTTATATGACACCTAAAAATTTAGAAGGACAATTAATTTTCTTGTAAATTACCTATTTACTTGTATGGTCTCATTTTACAAATTACTTTGCAGCTTCATTTTTCTAATGAGTACTTAAAATATGAAGCTACTTTTAGGAAAACAATGAATTAAAAAATTTTTAATTTGAATTATTCATTATAATGATTTTCTGTGTTTCAAGAAAGATTTTAACTCTTAATCATGCTAGCTATTGTGTATGGAGGTAGCACTACAATACTGAAATTTTTTAATTTAACATTTAGAGCAAGCCTGTTAGGGAAATTTATATTCACTGGAAAAAAATCATGGCTAATTGTTTTTTCATTAAAAAAAGAAAAGCATTTGCAATTTTTTTTTTGTTTGTTTTTTGCGGTACGCGGGCCTCTCACCGCTGTGGCCTCTCCCGTCGCGGAGCACAGGCTCCGGACGCGCAGGCCCAGCGGCCACGGCTCACGGGCCCAGCCGCTCCGCGGCATGTGGGATCCTCCCGGACCGGAGCACGAACCCGCATCCCCTGCATCGGCAGGCGGACCCCCAAGCACTGCGCCACCAGGGAAGCCCCATTTGCAATTTTAAATGATTTTTTTCTTAATTGAAAAAACGTCTTTTGTTTGCAGAAAAAAATACTACAAAATGATTTTAATGAGTCTCACAGTATCTAGGAATCTTTACACTGATTTGTTTTTATTGAAATACAATATAAAATAAAACTGTAATATATGCTCACTGTCAATAATCTGGAGAAATTAAATTCCATAATTCCACTGGGAGAAAACCTCTGTTAGCATTTTGTGTTTATTCTTGCCATGCCTATTCTACTCAAATAGAACTGTTAAACAAAGAAACAACAGGCCCAAAATGAAGTCACTTGTGCTATGCCCCACATCAGTAAACCAAGACTTAATACGTAAGCAAATTGTAGTTTTAACCCATCCTATGAAAGTGACTTTAACCAGTCAGTCTGGAATTTCCTGGCCAGCACTAGTGAGGTAGTCTGCCACATAGACCCCTGCCTTCCCCAAAAGGAAGGTGACCTTTGTCACCTGAAATAACCCTTTATTTTGTTTATGACTTCTTTGTCCCACCCCTTCTCTGCCTTTCAAAACCTTCCATTTTGTACAATTCCTTGGAGCTCCTCTCTACTTGCTAGATGGGATGCTGCCCGATTTATGAATTGCTGAATAAAGCCAATTGATCTTCAAATTTACTCAGGTAAATTTTGTTTTTTAACAGAACTCTAAGCCGTGATCCCGCCATCCTGTCTGCCTATCACCCTCCCCACCTTGGCCTCTGGGGACTTCCCTTCTATCTTCAAAGATCAGTGAGGGAAATACATCAAGGCTAAAACTTTGACCTGGCTCAAAGTAAAAAATCAAAAAAACAAACAACAAAGCAAAACAGAAAGTTCTTAAATTTCCAAGTTTCTGTGGCAATTTCTTTGTTTCACCAAGGTTTAGTGGTTCTGCGTTTACACAAGGCATTGTAGTGGGCCTCAGGTCTCTGCATCAGTAGAAGCAGAAGAAAGAAACAGAAACTGCTTTGCAAATGATGCAAAACTCAAAATCCACTGTGGGTCCGATTTCAGAAAAAATTATACTGCTTTTTAAATGTGGAATTAATGATCCCCTCATCTTATCAATGAAGGAAGGAAGGGCCAGAGAGGGGGAGTGTTGGGCTGATGGTCACCCTGCAGAATTCCACGGCTGACTCGTCTGTGTCACTTTTCCCACTGCCCTGTGCTGCTGCCACACGCAGCCTTGACATGTTGGCTGTAAGTCAGGTAGAACAGTCCCAACATAGCTTCTGGAGCCATCGGGAGGAATCCCTCGTGAAACGGCCGTAAATTCATCTATGAGATTCAAAGAGACCTTGTACATGCCCTCCGACAATGCCCATGTGTGGGCGAGAGACTCTTTATGAGCTCTGCAAGCCTGAAATCACCTTGTAAAGGTGGAGGGCAGGCCTGGAGAGGAGAAATTCCTGGTGTGGAACACACGTGCATCTGCCCCTAGGGCCTGCCTCCTCCTTGGCCAAAGCAAAGAGCCTGTTCAAGCAAACTCAAGTGGATTTAAAGAAACACACTTATTTTTCCCTGAAAAAGTAATGTGTTTGGGCTTCCCTGGTGGTGCAGTGGTTAAGAATCCACCTGCCAACGCAGTGGACACAGGTTCAAGCCCTGGTCCAGGAAGATCTCACATGCCACGGAGCAACTAAGCCCGTATGCCACAAGTACTGAAGCTCGCACGCCTAGAGCCCGTGCTGCACAACAAGAGAAGGCACCGCAATGAGAAGCCTGCACACTGCAATGCAACAAAGAGTAGCCCCCGCTCAGGGCAATTAGAGAAAGCCGCGTGCAGCAAGAAAGACCCAATACAGCCAAAAAAAAAAAAAAAAAAAAAAGTAATGTGCTCATGATAGAAAAATTTTAAAATGCAGAAAAATGCAAAGAAAGTAAAAATCTCATAATCTCACAATTCAGACTTCACAATTCACTGCTGACATTTGGCTTGTAGCTTTTTAGTGTTTCATTTATATATGCATGTATCTGTATGTATATGTACTGTATAAATGTATATGTATACATATGTATATATAATATGATTTTTATTACAGTAAAATAAATACAATTTACCATTTTAACCAAAAGATGTGGAATTTAGACTTTACTGTCTCTGAGGATTATTTGCTTTCCTTGAAAGCAGTGGGATGTGTGTATGACAAAGAGAGAGGCTGTGAACTGTGGTCAAATAGTTACCTACTAGAGAACTACAGGAGGAAGGATGTAGAGCCCTCCCTGCCTTGTCCTGCTGAAGCTCCTGTCTTATTATTATCAACTGAAAAATTCTGAGCTTGGTGACAGTACTAATGGGTGATACACGCTTGTCTTGCTACTGCTTTTATTTATTTGGCTGTGCCACGCGGCTTGTGGAATCTTAGCTCCCTGACCAGGGATTGAACTCGGGCCCTTGGCAGTGAAAGCGTGGAGTCTTAACCACTGGACCACCCGGGAAATCCCGTACTGCTTTTATTCTTAAAATTTGATTATATAGTTAAAATTTTAAACTATATTTATATTTTGAATAATCAGTGCATTCACACCCTATTCTCAGCCGCTGAGTTTGTCTCCTTGGAGTTTCTTGTGTATCCTTGCTAAGGTAGTCTGTGCTCACTCACATGCTCCTTTCAGTTTGGCTCAGAGGTTACAAAAAGCTTTAGTGTACAAAGGTTGTATACGTGAAACTGAGGACGCTCTACTTGACTGGTAATTGAAGGTATTTTTAAGGGCCTATCTCAGTGGACCATTTCCTGAGTTACTCCAGCCAGAAACCAGGGAATCACCTCTGATCCTGTCTTTGTCTTTACCCTCCACATAAAACAAATGTTAATTCTACTCCCAATGTCCATCACTTTGGTCCTCTGTTCTCTCCCTGCTGCCACAGCCCCAGGTCAGGTCAGCTTTGTCTGTCATGGATTAAAAGACAGCCTCTCAAATCATCTTCTTGCCTCCAATCTCTCTCCTTGCAATCCATTCTTTCCCCTAAGATTCCTTATCTCTAAAGCATAGCTCTGATGTCTCATTCCTTCTGAAAAACAAACTTTTAATGGATTCTACTGCCTCTAGGCTAACATTCTAACTCCTCTGTACAGAAGATTTTTTCCACAAAGGATGGAGCAAGTGGCAGAAACATTCTCTCTTCTCGGGTGTGGCTGGTCACTGAATCTGGGCCCTACGGGAAGGCAGCTCATGATCAGAAACTCATTGACCGGGATCAGAAACCGGTTACTCCCAGGACCCCTCAGTGATGCTTGCATTCCTGGGAATGGACAAACACTAATTCACATCAGACTGCCACAGGCCCCCGAGTTCTCACTTACTTCTTAGAGAGCCCACTCCCCAGGGGCTAGAATACCCCGAGTAGCCCGTTCTTGGTTTCAAGGTAGCTGAGAAACCCAGATAAAGCGGCTTCGTGGACATGGGAAAACACTGTTGCCGCTACCCATTTCCTTCTTCTTTTGTTTCAAACAAAATTCTGACGTGATTTTCCAAGAACTCTGAACTCACCTCCAATTCCAGGAAGGCCTTATTAGCCTCTTTCTAGGAGGTGATTCAATTTGGTGATGAACCTTGGTGGCTTCACCTCGGCCACCCTGGTCACTGCAGTCCCTCCCCCGCCAGCTCCTACAGACGCAAGATGGCAGGGGCTCCGGATTTTGTTTCTCACAGGTTCAAAGGAGCAACAAAGCGCGTGTGCTCATGGGCTTCACTCTGATTGGGCAGGCCCAAGCCATAGATTCACCTTGAGCCAATCACTGTAGCCTGGAAGAATCGGTGCTTTGATTGGCAGACCTGAAAGGGGAGGGTCCTGGAGGTGAACCGCTGTCACCCCAAGAGGGTGACAGGGGTTCGCACCCCCAGAAAGGAGATTGGAGGCTTTTGTGGTAATGGAGGGAAACAGACGCTGGAGATGCGAACAACCCTTCTTTACTCGTGTCTCGCCCACTGCCACCTCTGGTGTTTGCCTACTGGGGTCCTCACAGCCTGGGACGCTCTTCCCTTTAGGGCTTCCCCCCTAAATCTGAGATGAACTTTCCAAGCTTCCCTTTCCCTCTTCCTCCCTACTCCAAGCTGGCCCAGAGCATTCCTACTTCATTTCCTCATCTTCTTACTGGACCACAGCACTTAAGGGTGGGCCTTGGGTTGGCAGTCACTTGGATTTGTGTGGTTCTCATCTCCCAGGCTGTGAGGCTGCCATGGAAAGCACAAACTCAGTCTTAATTATTTTGGGGCCCCTACCCTGGCCTTCCTGGGCCCCTACCCAGCCAGCAGTGCCTGCTATTAGAGATACTCAGTGTATTTGGTTGAACTGATTAGGATCAGTTAAACTGTTTTAAAACTTAAACTGTTTTCAAGCCCCCTCAAATATGTCAGAAGCACTGTTTACACACTTGAGAATGTATTCCAGTGTTTCTAGACTATTCATTAGAACAGGTCCCTTGGGCAACTCTCCAAGCCCGCTGAACCAGTAGTTTTGCACTTAGGAACAAGGGCTGGAGTGAACATTGCAGCTGTGGTGTCTCCACCTTAGGCTATTCCTGCAGCTCCACAATACTGTTGTGTTTCCAAACTCAAGACTGATCAGGGCCTGGGGGAGGGATGAACATTTCTGTGGTTCTAGAAAGAGGACTCAACTGAGTAAAAGAGGCCTAGCAAATCTCCTTTACTGCTCCCCCAGCTCCCAGCCCTGGCTTCCCCATGCCCTGGGGCTTCTGTGGTTCTCTTCTGGCTCACTCCCCACCTCTAAGTAAAAGAAACCTCTTTTGTTTTCAGATTTCTTCTAAATCCCCATTAGGTGCTTGAATGGCCTGAAAACCTCTGAGGTGGTGGTTATCCAGCCTGGGCTTACACATCTCCAATAACAGAGAACTCAACACCTTGTGAGATGGTTTTCCATATCTTTGAATAGCTCTGATTATCAAAACATTCTTTCTTACGCCAAACCAAGACTGCTTCCCTATTGTTTCTGCCATGTAGTGTTGTGGGGTCATACACAATGTTCAGAGACAGGTCCTAGATTTGTGTGTGTGTGTGTGTGTGCGTGTGTGTGTGTGTGTGTGTGTGTGCGTGAAGGAGACAGAGACAGAGGCAGAGAGATAGACAGAGAAACCAAAACAGACACAGAGGGAGCTGGAAGGGCCTACAGAGATCATCTCGGTCAGTGGTTAACAAAGTGTTTTGGCAAGATTAATTCAGGAGCAGTAAACATATTTAGGGGGCACATTTTTCCGATTCAAAGTCAAGTGATGGTTGAGTAAATGAGCATATGCCTAATCCCCCTAGGAGATACCCACCGAAATAAAAAAGAATCAAAATGAGATAAGAAGATGTCTTCTTTTTCAAACTAGGAACAGACCACAGACGCAGAGCACAACCTTGGTATCTCCATATGCAAAATAATTTAAACCAAAGTAAAAATGAAGACACCAGGAAAAAAAGGCACAAGCTACCTGGCTCCTCCCACGCCCTCCCCGACCCCATGACAAAAGGCCAGTTCACTATTTCTCTTTCCTTTGTTTTCTATCTGTTGTTCCAAGGGCTAGGTTTTCTCTTTCCTTTATTCTTTTTTTTTTAATCTTCTAAATGGGAGCATAGGCAATTCGCTTTTAGTTCTACTGGTGGTTATTTTTATGATGGTAAGCACCATGCTTAAGCCTATAATTCTTAGTTTTTCAACTTCAAAACTGAAATGGTATCTTTGATTCACCCTCTGAGAGATAAGAAAAATTTCACATTTACTCTTTACCTCCTGATTTTTTTGTCTAATTTTTGTCCCTATCTATTTTAGATAAATTATGGTTGTTTTACACAGCATAGCTTTTCTTCCAAGGACTGTACCTGACTGTCAAAGAGTCTCACTTCAAAAAAAGGCCCAGGCGCAGTTTCACAAGTGAATGGACTATTTCAAATTTTCAAGGAGCAGATAATTCCTATGCTATTTAAATTATCCCAGAGGAAGAGGAAGAAAGGAAATAGTTTTTTTCTAGTTTTTAGATGATACATAGATACAAATTTCTACTTAAAAATTCAATGATATCGTGGATAAACAAAATGTGGTATATACACACAATGGAATATCATTCAGCTTTATAAAGAAAATTCTGACATCTGCTACAACATGGATGAACCTTGAAGACATTATGCTATGTGAAATAAGCCAGTCACAAAAGGACAAATATTGTATTATTCCACTTATATGAGGTACACAGAGTAGTCAAATTGAGAGACAGAAAGTAGAGTGTTGGTTGCCAGGGGCTGGCAGGAGAGAGAATGAGGAGATATATAGCCTTGCAACAAAAAAATCCAACTATATCGAAGTACATAGTTTAAAAGTAAAAAGCTCAACACCTTCCTCCTTCCACCCACCCATTTCTTTCCCTCTCCCTAGAGGAAACAATTCATATGGATGATCCAAAATTTACTCAGCTAGTCCTTACTGAGGATATTTAGGTTGTATCTAGAGTTTTACTTGCACAAACAACACTCTAAGGAATAGCCTTGAAATATACTGCTGTATAATACATATATCTGTAGTATAGATCTCTGGATATAGACTGCCAGTTCAAAAGCTATGTGCGTTTTATTTAGTGAGTTAGTTAGGTTTAGATTTATTTATTAACTCATATAGTTCAAAATATCAGCCGTTTAAGAGATTACACTGTGTAAAGCTCCGTCCCATCCTTTTCCCCCAGCAACTTGGTTCCCCTCCTCAAAAGCAACCAATAGTATCATTTAAAATATATTCTTTAGTCATGTACAAGGGAAACAGTATGTTTGAGAATGCCTGTTTCTGCATTCTCCCATCAACACAGCATATTATCAAACTTGACTTCTTTGCTAATCTGACTGATGAAAAATGGTATCTCATTTAATTTGTATTTGTTTAATTTGTAATATTATGAGTAAAACCGATGGTTACTAAAGCTGGGAGACCATGCCAGCCTCCCTCTGCAGCCTCTTTCCCACCTGTCACCTCTATCCTCCAGCTCCACTGAACACAGAGACACCCTGTTCTTTCACTCCTGCCTTTGCTCTGGCTCTGTCCTCTGCGAGCTCCTCCTAAGCCTCCCTGTCACCCCAGGTCTGATGAAGTGTCCTTCCTCTGTGCTTCCTTTCATCACAGCACTGGTCATGCTGCTTTCTGTTTATTTCTGTCTATTTTCCTATCTGCCATCTCTACTAGATGGTGAGCACTGGGACTGGATCTTTATCTCTCTACCTCTATTGTTCATCACCATTCTCTTCAGTAAATATGGAGTGAATGGATGAATGGACAGCTGGCAGTTTCACATGGAGGTCACTGGAATGCAGTCATTCTGTGTGACTGGCTGAAACGAGATTTACCCTCTCATAAGAATGTAATATATGCGGAAGGTGGCACTTCAGATCAGTGGTGAAATGGTGGATTGTTCAGTAAGTGGTGTTGGGCTAACTGGTTAATTACCATAATTGGAGAAAATCAATTTATGTCCTTATCTTACACCCAAGTAATTTCCAGGTGGATATGTTAAATAGTGTCAAATATAAAGAGAAAGCATTAAAAACTTGAAAGTATATACGAATATTGATCCAACCTCGGGATGGGGAAGCCTTTTCTAAGCAAGATACCGAGACAGAAACCATAAAGAAAAAGATCGATAGATAGACTCCATTACAATTTTAAACTTTAGCATATGCAAAAAGTCAGAAATAACACTGAAAGGGTAATAATGTATGGGAAAAACTATTTTTAAAAAATATCTGGGGGCTTCCCTGGTGGCGCAGTGGTTGAGAGTCCGCCTGCCGATGCAGGGGACACGGGCTCGTGCCCCGGTCCGGGAGGATCCCACATGCCGCGGAGCGGCTGGGCCCGTGAGCCATGGCCGCTGAGCCTGCGCGTCCAGAGCCTGTGCTCCGCAACGGGAGAGGCCACAACAGTGAGAGGCCCGCGTACCGCAAAAAAAAAAAAAAAAAAAAAAAAATCCGAATGAAAAGTGGAAGGACCTATTAAAAATCCATGAGAAGACAAACTTACCCATAGAAAATTAAGCAAATGTCATGAAAAGGCAATAAATTAAGAATTATTTGTTCCAGCATGAATGAAATAGACATGCTAATACATACTTAGAGGAATATTCCACCTTACTAGTGATCAACAAAGGGTCAACTAATACAGCATTTTTCACCTAACAAATTAGCAAAGATGATAATTTTCAGTGTTTGCAACTATATGGGAAAATAACACTCTCACACCCTGAGAGTGCAAATTGGCTCACTCTTTCTGGAGGGCAATTTACCAGTATGCATTAAAAGCCTCTCCTTTTGACCTAGATCACTTCTAGAAATGTTATCAAAGGGAAATAATCAGAAATATAGACAAAGACTCAGCTACAAGGATATTACAGTGGCATATTTGTAGCAGTGAGAAATTGAAAGCAATCTAAATGTCCAGCAATAGAATAGGACAAATAAATTATGGTATATTCACAGGCTAAGAATGCAGGCATTAAAATCATCGTATTGAAGACTAAGGACAGAGGGAAATGCTTATAATGTATTGTTAAGTAAAAAAAAAAAGTAGTTCAGATAGAATGATACCAGTTTGGTTTTTTAAAATATGCATGTCTACGTGTGTGTGTAGAAAAAGCGTGGAAGGAAGGAAGATACTGACTGGCCTGAGGAGTCCCTGCACACAGGCCACCCTGTCCCCAAGAGGGCACTCTGGTAAGCTCCAGTGGCTTTTGCTTTCACGCTACAGCCCAAGAAGTTCTGGCTTCCACTGTAGGACCTGTGGGAAGAGGCCAAGTGGCTCCAAAAGTTACTGTAGACAGAATGAAGGGGTGGTTGCTGCCACAGCTGATAGTGTTATAGTCTTAGGCTCCTAGGTAATGATACATTTATTGCACATTTTATACATATTTTCATTTAATGTACCTAACATCCCAAGAGATACCTCTAAGACAGGCATTAACTGTCCCATGTTACTGATGAGGAAACTGAAGCCCAGAAAGATTAGATGACTTAATCCAAGTCACAAAGCTAGGAAGCGGGCATATGAGCTGGGCTTCAAATCCAGATAGATGTCCTTGTCTTTGGCTGCTAAGGCAAAAGGGCATGTTAATGAGTAGTAAATGAAGAATAGTAAGTAAAAGAATGAAAGTTGCTTCTGGAATTGAATCCCTTTGGGAACAGTACCCCATGGCTTTTGCACACAATTGCCCAGAACAGTCACTGTCCTCAGTGACTGTGGTCACTGTTACAAAATGGAACAGACTGCAAATCCCTCATGCCCTGCCAGATCCCACAGCGAAGGCCCCTTCTTGGCTTGTGCTCTGGGCCTGGTTGGAATCTGGCCTGGGTTTACTCTTCCCCATCCTTCCAGCTGAAGGCAAACCCAGTGGAGGAAGCTGGAACAGGCCCAGTGAGATCTTAAGGGCTCCCTAGACAGAAATAGTTATTTCTCTTGTATTTAGGGAGAAAGAAGCCTGTAAAATGGGACTCTGCTGGTTTGTTTGCTGCCTTCTGCCAAAGAATTCAGTGGGCAGCACCAGGCCCTCCCCCCACTCCCAGCAAGGCCCACATTATCCAGGCAGTGCCCTCTCCACCAACCTATGCCCTCCTCCCCATTCTGGGCCTCTGCCCGGCCCATGCCCCCTTCCTTGGCCAGTGCAGCCTGCCCTCACAACAGTGCCCCGTCTGCATCCAGCCCCTCCCAACTTTATGTGCAGATAACTTCCCTAGTGAGTGCCTCCTCCCCTAGCCAGGTGCCACTCCCTAGCCCTTCCACATCCAAAAGCCAGGAATCCCTTTTTCACCTTATACCAATGCATACCCTTTAACAACCAGGCCCCTGGTCCTTGTCACCAGCCTATTCGCTCTTCCTCACTTCCCTAACCCTGCTTCTCAGTCTATACCCCCATGGAGCCAGGCCCCCTTCCCCAGGTAGTCCCATTTCTCCACATTACACACCCTGCCCCAGCAGATAAGCCCATCCCCCATCAGAAGCCCTTAACCTGCCTGTGCTTCGAAGCCAGCCAGGCCCTCTTCTCAGCCGGGCTCTCTTTGTCCGTTTATACGTGCCTCCCCAGCTACCTATGCCCCCTTCCCTGGCCAAGGCTAGCTCCCCAGCCTGGTTCCCTTCCCCTCCTAGGCAGGCTTCCCCTATACCCACCTAGACCCTCACCCCAGCGGAGTCACATTCCCAGCCAGTATCCTCTTTTGCAGCAACCCTACCCAGGCCCCTGCCCCAGCTTGTTACCCACCCACCCCCGCCAGCCCGTGCCCAGGCTCCCTGACCCAACTTGGTTTTCCTTCCCCAGCCTATGTCCCCTTGCCCGGCCAGGCCCCTTTCCCCAGCCAGAGCCTCTTCCTCAGCCTATGCCTCCTTCTTTGGATTGGCCCCCTTTCTAAACCAGCCATCTTACCAGCCTGTGTCCAACTCTCCAGCCTCTAGCCACTTGTCTGGAAGTTTTCCCACCCTGGGCCACAGCCCAGCCTCTTTACCATCCTATGCTGCCAGCCTCCCCTCCCCAGGCAGGCCTCAACCCCAGCCTGCCTTATTCCCCATGCAGGACCCTTCTGCTCGCAGGTCCCTCACCCAGCCAGGGCCTGTTCCCCGACCTGAGACCCTGTTGACAGCCTCCTTAGCCAGGCTACCCTTCCCCGGGCAAAGCCCCTTTGCAACCCTTTGTTCCCTTGCCCTCACGGGACCCCTTCTCCAGAAAGGGCCTCCTTCTGACAGCCAGGTGCTTGTGCCCAGCCTTTTCCCTTTTCAGCTGGACCACTTTTCCAAGGAGTTCCCCCTTCACTGGCCTTTCATAGCCAGTGCCTCCTTCCCTGGCCACGCAGCCTCCTCTCTCAGCTCTCCATCACCGGTAAAGTCTCCTCCCCAACCATGTGATGTTTCCTTGCCAGCACCCCTTCACACACACATGCCCCCAGCTGGGAACTCTTTCCCAGCCAGACTCCTCCCCACAGCCAGGTTCTCTTCACCCAGGGACCTAACAGCCTCTCCCCCAGTCTAAGCTCATTTTCCCAGGCGGGCCTCCTTCCCAGTAAGGTACCTTTCCTCAACCGGTATACCTCTTCCTCAACCAAACCCCTTCCCTAGCTTATTCCCCCTCCTCAGCCAGACCTTCTCCCCATCCCTAGCCTGTGGCCCCAGCTAGGTCCCTTTCCTCAACCACGTGCCCTCCCTCAGCCAGGACACACGCCTTCGTTCCCAGGCAGGATCCCTGCCCTAGCAGGCCCTCTCCACCTGCTAATGCCCCTCTTCCAGCCAGGTCCATCAACCCACCTATTATCCCATGCCCAGCCTATGTCGGTCTCAGCATTCGTACGTCTCCCGCCACCAGGTTCCTTTCCTAGCCTGTGCCTCCCTCCCAGGCCCCATTCCCCTGCCAGAGCCCCTCCCCGGGCAGGCCACCTTTCCCTGCCAGGATATTTTCACCCCCCAATCTCCCCCAGCCCAGCCAGTCTCCCATCCTCAGCTTGTGCCACCCTATCAAGTCTGTGCTCCTTTTCCAAGACAGGCCCCTTCCCACATCTGGGCCCCTTCCCCAGCCTCACCCTCTTCCCCAGCTTAAGCCTACTTTCCCAGCCAGATCTCTTTCCCTGCTCAGGTGCCATTCCCCAGGCTTTTCCCCCTTGAACAGTCAAGGATTCCTTTCTCATCCTTTGCCTCCTAACTCAACTAAGCCTCTTTCCCTTGACCAGCCAAGTCCTCCTTCCATAGGCAGCCCTCACTCCATTATCCCCTTCCTAGCCTGGCCTCCTTCTTCACCCTGTGCCCCAGTCCACAAGGTGTCCTTACCTAGCCATCTCCCCTTCTTCTGCCTGTTCCCCTTTCCCCTGCCACGTCCCATTCATCCCCCTAGACTGACCCCTTCCCCAGTTTTCACCCTTTTTCCCAGCCAGGCCCCCTTCTACAGATTATGCCTCCCTTCCTGGCCTATTCTTCCTTCCCCAGCCAGCATTCTCGTCCCTATAAAAGGCTCTCTTCTCACAATGCATCCAAATACCTAGTTTTCTCAGGGACCTCCTCTTCTCAGCCAGCTGGCTATCTGAAAATGTATGTGATGCACACATTTACACAGTGAGCTATCTGGCAGGATTTCTATATTTGTATTTTGAAAACAGATTCCCCCCCCACCCCCTGCCTTCAAGGAAAAAAAAAACAGTGGCACTTCTTTCCCTCCTGCAACTAGCCCTGGACTGGCAAGTTTTTGAAAGTGAGAATTCTTTTTCATGCATAGCAATGAGAACATCCTTAACTGAAGCCATTTCATGATGTTTGCACTGAGTGAAACATCAAGTCAGGATAGCTTCAACTATCTTGTTACTCCCTAAATCCTTCCCTGGGAGATATTCCACTCCAGGCCACCATCAAGACTGCAGGCCCATTCCTCCTTCCAAAAGCCTCATCTGTCACTGTGTCCTCCCCCTTCACTCCTGCTCCCTAACCCTCCAGGATTCCTTTGCTGAAGTCGATCCTGGGATACAAACTCTATATGAACTAAGTCAGCTATACAAAAACGGAAAACCAGGTATTTTTTTTAAACTGCTTTTATTCTTTAAACAAACTACTGTTCCCCTTTTCCCCTTTGTATATTTCATTTTAGAACATTTGGTGTGTACAAAGAATTTTTAAATGAATTTAAGTTATCTCACTGAAATATAGGATCTAAAGGTTAAATTTTTTAATTGTTTACTGCAAATCATTTCACTTTTACATTTTTTGGCAAATTCAAGATATCAACAAGTCTCAAATATCAACAAAAGTTTATCGCTCACTTTTTTTTTGCTTCATACCAGTTGCAGATATAAGAAAATGAATCAACTACTTTAATACTTTTAAAAATCTCTCTTTAAATACTTTTTATCTCTAAGAATTAAGGAAAACGACTAAGTTCAGATCTTTCACATTCATACCAGTTGTAGATAGAACAAAGTGGACCAACTGCTTGAACAACGTTATACCCTTTTATGTCTGAGAATAAAGGAAACTTAGTAGTTGATGTCACCCCTCACAGCAAGTTAAACTACCTATCAGTTTGCCTCTTCTTAGTTCACATCAATTGCAGATATAATGAAATGAATCAACTACTTGAATAAAGTCATGTCCTTTCTTATATTTAATAAAGGAAATTAAATTGAGATCGTTCACATCTTAGAGCAAGCCTTATCTAGCCTATCAGTTTAGGTAAATGTACTTTCTACATTTAACGCTTGCATTTAACTTCTAAAGTTAACAAACATTATTTAGAATTCAGGAAACATCTAAACAACTGTAATTAATTTGCAACCATACAAGGTTTTATGAAAAAACAAAATAAAATACTAGGGCTTCCCTGGTGGCTCAGTGGTTAAGAATCCCGGGGACACAGGTTCGAGCCCTGGTCAGCGAAGACCCCACCCCACATGCCGCGGAGCAACTAAGCCTGTGAGCCACAGCTACTCAGCCTGCGCTCTGGAGCCTGCAAGCCACAACTACTAAGCCCACACACCATAACTACTGAAACCCACGCGCCTAGAGCCCCCACACTGCAAGGAAGACCCAGTGCAGCCAAAAAAAAAAAAAAACTAGAGGAGGTCTTGTTTGTAACTTGAGACGTCTCCTGAGTAGCCCTGTTGAAGTGGAAAGCAAAACCCCCAAACAGCCCACGATACATTTTTTTCCCCAAAGAACTAAGCAAAAGGCATTCCCAAATCATTTCATTCACATCAACTCCAACTTTAAGTAATGAATACATTCACGGGGCAACCGGAAGATTCTGAGCTAAACTGATTTTTTTCCCCAAGTGAAGAACGCATCAAACCAAGTTGCCATTTTTTGAACCCCAAAGTTACTTGCAACGTGACCAGTTCTCATGGGTGCGGGCGCAGAGACCCTTCAGGGCAAGAAAGGTGAGAACTTGGCAAACTCACTCCGCTAGGGTAGGACGGTACAGATCTCTTCCTGGTCACCGGCCTCCGATCCCCCTACCCCGTGAAAGAAGCAACCCAGGGACGATCGAGGAGGATAGAAGAGCGAGGGAGGAAGAAGGGGGGGCGGGGGAGGAGAGAGGAGTGAACTCTAAGTAAAATGAATAAACAAAACCTTGAGAAAACCGAAGGAAAAAAGCGGAGCCTGCTGAGGAGACGCGGCGGCGGCAGATTCGGCTCCAACGGCGGCCGTCACGGCGATGGCGGCAGCGGGCCTAGATGAGACGCCGGGCCACGCTTCCGCCGGAGCCGGTGTCGAGTGGCTTCACCGAGTTGTAGTGCTCCGCGCTGCTGTAGGAGTACTGCTTGCAGACCAGGGTGAGCGGCTTCTTGGTGTACTCCTCTCCGATGACGACGGCGGGCGAGTTGGCCTGGATCACCTCGATGGGGGTCTGCAGGACGTGCGACAGGGCCCTCAGCTCGAGCTGGCTTCCACACGACGCGCTGAACACGATGTCGTCGCAGTAGCTCAAGAAGTCGTCGCGGCTGCAGGCGTCGCCGGTTTCGGGGTTGCTGAAGAAGGGCAGGAAGTCGTCGACATGCTGCCGCATGTACTCGGCGGTGCGCCTCCGCAGGCTCCCCACGGTCACGGAGAACACCAGCTGGTCTTGGATGGCGCGGTACATGCAGTGGTCGTCGGCCGGGATATCCTTCACCTCCAGATGCTTGGCCCGCAGGATGGCGCCGAGCTTCATTTCCTCGTCATGGCGCAAGCTGGCCAGATGCTCCCTCTCAGCCTTGTCCATCCAATCCTGGCTTTCTCTATTGAAGGCCTCCTTTCTTTTGTGCTTTCTCTGTGCCCTCCAGAGGTGAGGAGGCTTGTTCTCGAGATCCAGCTTGGCCAGATCTTCAGTGACAGAATCGAGGCTGCTGTTATCAGGGAAACTCTCCTGGAACTTCTCCAGCTCCTGCTGGTGCTTCTGCTCCATCTCGGCCTCGAGGCGAGCCACATCGAGGAGCAACTGCTTTCGTCTCTGCTTGTCGCTCTTGGGGATCGAGCTCTTCATGCCCTGAATGTGGGCCTGCAGCTCTGTCTTCTCGCGGCTGTGGCGTCGTAACATCCGCTGATGCTCACTCTGTGAATCTCCCATGATGTTTAAGGGCGGGCGAGAATCGAAGTTTGGTGGCTGAAGTACCGCTACACTTCACGTGAACAGTCTGACCACCGAACTGCCTAGAGCTCCTCAGCCTCCCCTGGCGGCTGTACTCTGTTCCCCTCACCCGCCGTTGCCCTCACTCTATTAACGGACCTCTCTGCCATTGGCCGCTGTCTCTCCGCGGCTACGCCTCCTAAACACTCCTGGCACTAGGATTGGCTGTTGGGAGACCCTACCTACGCTCCCATTAGACCACGTGGCAATACGTGCTTCCGGTTTCAGCGGGGTTCCTGTCCCGGTTGTAAAATCCCACCTTTGTGCGTTATGTGCAGCAACTGAGCTGGTGGAGGTTTTCGTGGACTCTGAACTGCGTACTTCACTTCCTAGCCTGAACACAATGCAGACACTGGTCCTGCTTGAGAATCACATGACAAATACTGTTACACCAGCTGAATGTGCTCTGACACTGGACTTGTCATTGTTCCCAGTGTTCAGGAGGTAATGTGGCTCTCTCCAGTTCTTTAGCTGCCTTGACTGATGAACCCTTAATTTTGTGTGTGTGTGTGTGGTACGCGGGCCCCTCACTGTCGTGGCCTCCCCCGTTGCAGAGCACAGGCTCCGGACACGCAGGCTCAGTGGCAATGGCCCACGGGCGCAGCCGCTCCGCGGCACGTGGGATCTTCCCGGACCGGGGCACGAACCTGTGTCCCCTGCATCGGCAGGCGGACTCTCAACCACTGTGCCACCAGGGAAGCCCTGAACCCTTAATTTTGTGTATCAGAACAAAGATATTTCCTTATGTTCCTGGGAACACAGAATCCTTTCAGTTTAGGCCTCAAATCCACCCTGTCCCATCTCAGTGTGAGAAAGCAACAACCTGAAAGTTCACTACAGCTGAGCAGACTTTGTCTCGTGCCAACAGAATGCACCTACCCTAAACTCCCCTTCTCCTGGGTTCCCAGCTTCCAAAATGGGCTCCCATGAAGCACGGCAGTTGACCTTCATCAAGCCACTTCCTTCTGATTATTTTGAATCTCTAAAAGTTCTAAAAAATAAAATAAAATAAAGTAAAATAAAATCCCTAAGCTCTTTCAAACATGCTCTCATCCTGCCCCACTCTGCTCATCTGTATCTTGAACTCCCAAACGGGAAGGCTCTTGAGACAACCTCCTCCTTGTTACAAAGGAGGAAAGTGGACATTTGTCCAAGTTTTTACATATATCAAAACTTCAGTCGTTTTTATTGCTAAGTAGTATTCCATGATATGGATGTACTGTAGTTCATTTAACCATTCACCTGTTGAAGGACCTCTGGGTTATTTCCAGTTTGGGGTTGTTACAATCCCTGCTATAAACACCCATATACAGGTTTTTTGTGTGAGCACAGGGCTTCATTTCTCTGGGAAAAAATGCCCAGGAGTGCAATTTCTGGGTCATATTATAAGTGTATGTTTAGTTTTTTAAGAAGCTATTTTCCAGAGTGATTGTACCATTGTGCATTCTCACCAGCAGTGTATGCGGAATCCAGTTTCTCTGCATCCTCACCAGCATTTGGTGTTGTCATAATTTTTTTATTTTTAGTCATTCTGATAGATGTGTAGTGACATCTCACTGTGGTTTTTAATTTGTGTTTCCCTGGTGGCTAATCATGTTCATCTTTTCATGTGCCCATTTGCCATCTGTGCTGTATCCTCTTGGGTAAAATCTTTACGTCATTTGCCCATTTTATAACTGGACTGTTTTTTACCACTGAGTTTTGAGACTTCTTTCTATATTCTAGATACTTGTTCTTTGTTGGATATGTGCTTTGCAAGTATTTTCTCCCACATTGTAACTTGTCTTTTCATCTCTTGGTGTCTCTCAGAGCAAAAGTTTTAAATTTCGATGAAGTCCAATTTATCCATTTTTTCCTCTCTAAGTCATGGTTTTGGTGTCAAGAACTCTTTGTCTAACTCTAGATACCAAAGAATTTGTCCTTTTTTTTTTTTTACTAAAAGTTTTATAGTTTTGCGTTTTAAGTTGAAACCTGTGATCTGTTTTGTGTTTATTTTCATGTAAAATTTGAGGCTTAAGCCAAGGTTCATTCTTTTGCCTGTGGTGGTCCAATTCCTCCAGCATCATTTGCTGGAAATGCTATGCTTCCTCCATTGAATTGGTTTCGCATCTTTGTCAAAAATCAGTTAGGCATATTTGTGTATGTCTATTTCTGGATTCTCTATTCTTTTCCATTGATCCATGTGTCTATCCCTCCTCCAACACCATAGTCTTGATTACTATGGAATAAATCTTGAATATAGGTAGACCCTTTCCTTCAATTTTATTCTTTTTTCAAAATTGTTTTAGCTATTCTAATTCTTTGTCTTTCCACATAAATTTTAGAATAATCTTGTCTATATCTACAAACAAATCTTTCTGGGATTTTCATAGGAATTGTGTTAGAGCCATATATTAATTTGAGGAGAATTGACATCTTTACTACGTTGAGTTTTCCAATCCATGAACACCTGGGTATGTATCTCCATTTATTTAAATTTTCATTGATTTTTTTCATGAATGTTTTATAATTTTCAGCATATATGTCCTGCACATATTTTGTTAGATTTACATTTAAGCATTTCATTCTCTGAGTGATTGTAAATGGTATTGTGTTTTTAATTTTGGTGTTCACATGTGCATTGCTAGCATACAGAAATACAGTTGACTTTTGTATGTTCATCTTGTATTCTGTGACCTTGTTCAACTGACTTACTATTTCTAGGTGTTTTATATTTTATTTCTTTTTGGTAGATTCGTTGGAATTTTCTATGTAGAGAATCATGTTGCCTGTGAATAGGGACAGTTTTATTTCATATTTCCAGTCTGTATCCTTTCATTTCCCTTTTTTGCCTTATTGCACTGATTATAACTTCTAGCACTATATTGAATAAGAGTGGTGAGGGCGGGCAGGCTCGCTTTGTTCTGGGTCTTGGGGGAAAGCATTTCATCTTTCAACATTAAGTATGAATTAGCTGCAGGGTTTTTTTGGGTTTTCTTGGTAGATGATCTTTATCAAGTTGAGGAAATTCCCCTCTCTATTTTTCTGAGACTTTTTTTTTTGTAATATGAATGGGTATTGAATTTTGTCAAATATGTTTTTCTGTATCAATTGAATTGTTTGTGTGATTTTTCTTCTTTAGCTTATTAATATTCTGGATTACGTTGATGTACTGTCAAGTATTGAACCAGTCTTGCATCCCTGAAGTTAACCCCATTTGGTCATGGTTTACAATTCTTTATATACGTCGCTCAATTCTATTTGCTAAGGTTTTATTAGGGATTTAAAAATCTACCTTCATGAGAGATATTTGCCTGTAGGTTTCTCTTTCAGTACTGTTTTGTTTGGTTTTGATATTAGAGTAATACTAGCTTCATAAAATGAATTTGGAAGTCTTCCTTCCTCTTCTGTTTTTCTAGAAGAGATTATGTAACAGAGTTAATTCTTTCAGTGTTTGGTGGGATTCTTCAGTGAAAACATCTGGGCCAAAAGATTGCTGTTGAGGGAGCATTAAAATTACAAAATTGTTTTCCTTAATAGTTGTGGGGCTAATCGATTTCTCCATCGAACCTGAATGAGATCCTTGCTGGGTAGAATAATCTTGGTTGTTGGTTCTTCCCTTTCATCACTTTATATATGTCATGCCACTCCCTTCTTGCTTATAGAGTTTCTGCTGAGAAATCAGCTGTTAACCTTATGGGAGTTCCCTTGTACGTTATTTGTCGTTTTCTATACCCCCTTGGAGCCAAGCCTCCTTCCCCAGGTAGTCCCATTTCCCCACATTATGCACCCTGCCCCAGCAGATAAGTCCCTCCCCCATCAGAAACCCTTAACCTGCCTGTGCTTCGAAGCCAGCCAGGCCCTCTTCTCAGCCGGGCTCTCTTTGTCCGTTTATACGTGCCTCCCCAGCTACCTATGCCCCCTTCCCTGGCCAAGGCTAGCTCCCCAGCCTGGTTCCCTTCCCCTCCTAGGCAGGCTTCCCCTATACCCACCTAGACCCTCACCCCAGCGGAGTCACATTCCCAGCCAGTATCCTCTTTTGCAGCAACCCTACCCAGGCCCCTGCCCCAGCTTGTTACCCACCCACCCCCGCCAGCCCGTGCCCAGGCTCCCTGATCCAACTTGGTTTTCCTTCCCCAGCCTATGTCCCCTTGCCCGGCCAGGCCCCTTTCCCCAGCCAGAGCCTCTTCCTCAGCCTATGCCTCCTTCTTTGGATTGGCCCCCTTTCTAAACCAGCCATCTTACCAGCCTGTGTCCAACTCTCCAGCCTCTAGCCACTTGTCTGGAAGTTTTCCCACCCTGGGCCACAGCCCAGCCTCTTTACCATCCTATGCTGCCAGCCTCCCCTCCCCAGGCAGGCCTCAACCCCAGCCTGTCTTATTCCCCATGCAGGACCCTTCTGCTCGCAGGTCCCTCACCCAGCCAGGGCCTGTTCCCCGACCTGAGACCCTGTTGACAGCCTCCTTAGCCAGGCTACCCTTCCCCGGGCAAAGCCCCTTTGCAACCCTTTGTTCCCTTGCCCTCACGGGACCCCTTCTCCAGAAAAGGCCTCCTTCTGACAGCCAGGTGCTTGTGCCCAGCCTTTTCCCTTTTCAGCTGGACCACTTTTCCAAGGAGTTCCCCCTTCACTGGCCTTTCATAGCCAGTGCCTCCTTCCCTGGCCACGCAGCCTCCTCTCTCAGCTCTCCATCACCAGTAAAGTCTCCTCCCCAACCATGTGATGTTTCCTTGCCAGCACCCCTTCACACACACATGCCCCCAGCTGGGAACTCTTTCCCAGCCAGACTCCTCCCCACAGCCAGGTTCTCTTCACCCAGGGACCTAACAGCCTCTCCCCCAGTCTAAGCTCATTTTCCCAGGCGGGCCTCCTTCCCAGTAAGGTACCTTTCCTCAACCGGTATACCTCTTCCTCAACCAAACCCCTTCCCTAGCTTATTCCCCCTCCTCAGCCAGACCTTCTCCCCATCCCTAGCCTGTGGCCCCAGCTAGGTCCCTTTCCTCAACCACGTGCCCTCCCTCAGCCAGGACACACGCCTTCGTTCCCAGGCAGGATCCCTGCCCTAGCAGGCCCTCTCCACCTGCTAATGCCCCTCTTCCAGCCAGGTCCATCAACCCACCTATTATCCCATGCCCAGCCTATGTCGGTCTCAGCATTCGTACGTCTCCCGCCACCAGGTTCCTTTCCTAGCCTGTGCCTCCCTCCCAGGCCCCATTCCCCTGCCAGAGCCCCTCCCCGGGCAGGCCACCTTTCCCTGCCAGGATATTTTCACCCCCCAATCTCCCCCAGCCCAGCCAGTCTCCCATCCTCAGCTTGTGCCACCCTATCAAGTCTGTGCTCCTTTTCCAAGACAGGCCCCTTCCCACATCTGGGCCCCTTCCCCAGCCTCACCCTCTTCCCCAGCTTAAGCCTACTTTCCCAGCCAGATCTCTTTCCCTGCTCAGGTGCCATTCCCCAGGCTTTTCCCCCTTGAACAGTCAAGGATTCCTTTCTCATCCTTTGCCTCCTAACTCAACTAAGCCTCTTTCCCTTGACCAGCCAAGTCCTCCTTCCATAGGCAGCCCTCACTCCATTATCCCCTTCCTAGCCTGGCCTCCTTCTTCACCCTGTGCCCCAGTCCACAAGGTGTCCTTACCTAGCCATCTCCCCTTCTTCTGCCTGTTCCCCTTTCCCCTGCCACGTCCCATTCATCCCCCTAGACTGACCCCTTCCCCAGTTTTCACCCTTTTTCCCAGCCAGGCCCCCTTCTACAGATTATGCCTCCCTTCCTGGCCTATTCTTCCTTCCCCAGCCAGCATTCTCGTCCCTATAAAAGGCTCTCTTCTCACAATGCATCCAAATACCTAGTTTTCTCAGGGACCTCCTCTTCTCAGCCAGCTGGCTATCTGAAAATGTATGTGATGCACACATTTACACAGTGAGCTATCTGGCAGGATTTCTATATTTGTATTTTGAAAACAGATTCCCCCCCCACCCCCTGCCTTCAAGGAAAAAAAAAACAGTGGCACTTCTTTCCCTCCTGCAACTAGCCCTGGACTGGCAAGTTTTTGAAAGTGAGAATTCTTTTTCATGCATAGCAATGAGAACATCCTTAACTGAAGCCATTTCATGATGTTTGCACTGAGTGAAACATCAAGTCAGGATAGCTTCAACTATCTTGTTACTCCCTAAATCCTTCCCTGGGAGATATTCCACTCCAGGCCACCATCAAGACTGCAGGCCCATTCCTCCTTCCAAAAGCCTCATCTGTCACTGTGTCCTCCCCCTTCACTCCTGCTCCCTAACCCTCCAGGATTCCTTTGCTGAAGTCGATCCTGGGATACAAACTCTATATGAACTAAGTCAGCTATACAAAAACGGAAAACCAGGTATTTTTTTTAAACTGCTTTTATTCTTTAAACAAACTACTGTTCCCCTTTTCCCCTTTGTATATTTCATTTTAGAACATTTGGTGTGTACAAAGAATTTTTAAATGAATTTAAGTTATCTCACTGAAATATAGGATCTAAAGGTTAAATTTTTTAATTGTTTACTGCAAATCATTTCACTTTTACATTTTTTGGCAAATTCAAGATATCAACAAGTCTCAAATATCAACAAAAGTTTATCGCTCACTTTTTTTTTGCTTCATACCAGTTGCAGATATAAGAAAATGAATCAACTACTTTAATACTTTTAAAAATCTCTCTTTAAATACTTTTTATCTCTAAGAATTAAGGAAAACGACTAAGTTCAGATCTTTCACATTCATACCAGTTGTAGATAGAACAAAGTGGACCAACTGCTTGAACAACGTTATACCCTTTTATGTCTGAGAATAAAGGAAACTTAGTAGTTGATGTCACCCCTCACAGCAAGTTAAACTACCTATCAGTTTGCCTCTTCTTAGTTCACATCAATTGCAGATATAATGAAATGAATCAACTACTTGAATAAAGTCATGTCCTTTCTTATATTTAATAAAGGAAATTAAATTGAGATCGTTCACATCTTAGAGCAAGCCTTATCTAGCCTATCAGTTTAGGTAAATGTACTTTCTACATTTAACGCTTGCATTTAACTTCTAAAGTTAACAAACATTATTTAGAATTCAGGAAACATCTAAACAACTGTAATTAATTTGCAACCATACAAGGTTTTATGAAAAAACAAAATAAAATACTAGGGCTTCCCTGGTGGCTCAGTGGTTAAGAATCCCGGGGACACAGGTTCGAGCCCTGGTCAGCGAAGACCCCACCCCACATGCCGCGGAGCAACTAAGCCTGTGAGCCACAGCTACTCAGCCTGCGCTCTGGAGCCTGCAAGCCACAACTACTAAGCCCACACACCATAACTACTGAAACCCACGCGCCTAGAGCCCCCACACTGCAAGGAAGACCCAGTGCAGCCAAAAAAAAAAAAAAACTAGAGGAGGTCTTGTTTGTAACTTGAGACGTCTCCTGAGTAGCCCTGTTGAAGTGGAAAGCAAAACCCCCAAACAGCCCACGATACATTTTTTTCCCCAAAGAACTAAGCAAAAGGCATTCCCAAATCATTTCATTCACATCAACTCCAACTTTAAGTAATGAATACATTCACGGGGCAACCGGAAGATTCTGAGCTAAACTGATTTTTTTCCCCAAGTGAAGAACGCATCAAACCAAGTTGCCATTTTTTGAACCCCAAAGTTACTTGCAACGTGACCAGTTCTCATGGGTGCGGGCGCAGAGACCCTTCAGGGCAAGAAAGGTGAGAACTTGGCAAACTCACTCCGCTAGGGTAGGACGGTACAGATCTCTTCCTGGTCACCGGCCTCCGATCCCCCTACCCCGTGAAAGAAGCAACCCAGGGACGATCGAGGAGGATAGAAGAGCGAGGGAGGAAGAAGGGGGGGCGGGGGAGGAGAGAGGAGTGAACTCTAAGTAAAATGAATAAACAAAACCTTGAGAAAACCGAAGGAAAAAAGCGGAGCCTGCTGAGGAGACGCGGCGGCGGCAGATTCGGCTCCAACGGCGGCCGTCACGGCGATGGCGGCAGCGGGCCTAGATGAGACGCCGGGCCACGCTTCCGCCGGAGCCGGTGTCGAGTGGCTTCACCGAGTTGTAGTGCTCCGCGCTGCTGTAGGAGTACTGCTTGCAGACCAGGGTGAGCGGCTTCTTGGTGTACTCCTCTCCGATGACGACGGCGGGCGAGTTGGCCTGGATCACCTCGATGGGGGTCTGCAGGACGTGCGACAGGGCCCTCAGCTCGAGCTGGCTTCCACACGACGCGCTGAACACGATGTCGTCGCAGTAGCTCAAGAAGTCGTCGCGGCTGCAGGCGTCGCCGGTTTCGGGGTTGCTGAAGAAGGGCAGGAAGTCGTCGACATGCTGCCGCATGTACTCGGCGGTGCGCCTCCGCAGGCTCCCCACGGTCACGGAGAACACCAGCTGGTCTTGGATGGCGCGGTACATGCAGTGGTCGTCGGCCGGGATATCCTTCACCTCCAGATGCTTGGCCCGCAGGATGGCGCCGAGCTTCATTTCCTCGTCATGGCGCAAGCTGGCCAGATGCTCCCTCTCAGCCTTGTCCATCCAATCCTGGCTTTCTCTATTGAAGGCCTCCTTTCTTTTGTGCTTTCTCTGTGCCCTCCAGAGGTGAGGAGGCTTGTTCTCGAGATCCAGCTTGGCCAGATCTTCAGTGACAGAATCGAGGCTGCTGTTATCAGGGAAACTCTCCTGGAACTTCTCCAGCTCCTGCTGGTGCTTCTGCTCCATCTCGGCCTCGAGGCGAGCCACATCGAGGAGCAACTGCTTTCGTCTCTGCTTGTCGCTCTTGGGGATCGAGCTCTTCATGCCCTGAATGTGGGCCTGCAGCTCTGTCTTCTCGCGGCTGTGGCGTCGTAACATCCGCTGATGCTCACTCTGTGAATCTCCCATGATGTTTAAGGGCGGGCGAGAATCGAAGTTTGGTGGCTGAAGTACCGCTACACTTCACGTGAACAGTCTGACCACCGAACTGCCTAGAGCTCCTCAGCCTCCCCTGGCGGCTGTACTCTGTTCCCCTCACCCGCCGTTGCCCTCACTCTATTAACGGACCTCTCTGCCATTGGCCGCTGTCTCTCCGCGGCTACGCCTCCTAAACACTCCTGGCACTAGGATTGGCTGTTGGGAGACCCTACCTACGCTCCCATTAGACCACGTGGCAATACGTGCTTCCGGTTTCAGCGGGGTTCCTGTCCCGGTTGTAAAATCCCACCTTTGTGCGTTATGTGCAGCAACTGAGCTGGTGGAGGTTTTCGTGGACTCTGAACTGCGTACTTCACTTCCTAGCCTGAACACAATGCAGACACTGGTCCTGCTTGAGAATCACATGACAAATACTGTTACACCAGCTGAATGTGCTCTGACACTGGACTTGTCATTGTTCCCAGTGTTCAGGAGGTAATGTGGCTCTCTCCAGTTCTTTAGCTGCCTTGACTGATGAACCCTTAATTTTGTGTGTGTGTGTGTGGTACGCGGGCCCCTCACTGTCGTGGCCTCCCCCGTTGCAGAGCACAGGCTCCGGACACGCAGGCTCAGTGGCAATGGCCCACGGGCGCAGCCGCTCCGCGGCACGTGGGATCTTCCCGGACCGGGGCACGAACCTGTGTCCCCTGCATCGGCAGGCGGACTCTCAACCACTGTGCCACCAGGGAAGCCCTGAACCCTTAATTTTGTGTATCAGAACAAAGATATTTCCTTATGTTCCTGGGAACACAGAATCCTTTCAGTTTAGGCCTCAAATCCACCCTGTCCCATCTCAGTGTGAGAAAGCAACAACCTGAAAGTTCACTACAGCTGAGCAGACTTTGTCTCGTGCCAACAGAATGCACCTACCCTAAACTCCCCTTCTCCTGGGTTCCCAGCTTCCAAAATGGGCTCCCATGAAGCACGGCAGTTGACCTTCATCAAGCCACTTCCTTCTGATTATTTTGAATCTCTAAAAGTTCTAAAAAATAAAATAAAATAAAGTAAAATAAAATCCCTAAGCTCTTTCAAACATGCTCTCATCCTGCCCCACTCTGCTCATCTGTATCTTGAACTCCCAAACGGGAAGGCTCTTGAGACAACCTCCTCCTTGTTACAAAGGAGGAAAGTGGACATTTGTCCAAGTTTTTACATATATCAAAACTTCAGTCGTTTTTATTGCTAAGTAGTATTCCATGATATGGATGTACTGTAGTTCATTTAACCATTCACCTGTTGAAGGACCTCTGGGTTATTTCCAGTTTGGGGTTGTTACAATCCCTGCTATAAACACCCATATACAGGTTTTTTGTGTGAGCACAGGGCTTCATTTCTCTGGGAAAAAATGCCCAGGAGTGCAATTTCTGGGTCATATTATAAGTGTATGTTTAGTTTTTTAAGAAGCTATTTTCCAGAGTGATTGTACCATTGTGCATTCTCACCAGCAGTGTATGCGGAATCCAGTTTCTCTGCATCCTCACCAGCATTTGGTGTTGTCATAATTTTTTTATTTTTAGTCATTCTGATAGATGTGTAGTGACATCTCACTGTGGTTTTTAATTTGTGTTTCCCTGGTGGCTAATCATGTTCATCTTTTCATGTGCCCATTTGCCATCTGTGCTGTATCCTCTTGGGTAAAATCTTTACGTCATTTGCCCATTTTATAACTGGACTGTTTTTTACCACTGAGTTTTGAGACTTCTTTCTATATTCTAGATACTTGTTCTTTGTTGGATATGTGCTTTGCAAGTATTTTCTCCCACATTGTAACTTGTCTTTTCATCTCTTGGTGTCTCTCAGAGCAAAAGTTTTAAATTTCGATGAAGTCCAATTTATCCATTTTTTCCTCTCTAAGTCATGGTTTTGGTGTCAAGAACTCTTTGTCTAACTCTAGATACCAAAGAATTTGTCCTTTTTTTTTTTTTACTAAAAGTTTTATAGTTTTGCGTTTTAAGTTGAAACCTGTGATCTGTTTTGTGTTTATTTTCATGTAAAATTTGAGGCTTAAGCCAAGGTTCATTCTTTTGCCTGTGGTGGTCCAATTCCTCCAGCATCATTTGCTGGAAATGCTATGCTTCCTCCATTGAATTGGTTTCGCATCTTTGTCAAAAATCAGTTAGGCATATTTGTGTATGTCTATTTCTGGATTCTCTATTCTTTTCCATTGATCCATGTGTCTATCCCTCCTCCAACACCATAGTCTTGATTACTATGGAATAAATCTTGAATATAGGTAGACCCTTTCCTTCAATTTTATTCTTTTTTCAAAATTGTTTTAGCTATTCTAATTCTTTGTCTTTCCACATAAATTTTAGAATAATCTTGTCTATATCTACAAACAAATCTTTCTGGGATTTTCATAGGAATTGTGTTAGAGCCATATATTAATTTGAGGAGAATTGACATCTTTACTACGTTGAGTTTTCCAATCCATGAACACCTGGGTATGTATCTCCATTTATTTAAATTTTCATTGATTTTTTTCATGAATGTTTTATAATTTTCAGCATATATGTCCTGCACATATTTTGTTAGATTTACATTTAAGCATTTCATTCTCTGAGTGATTGTAAATGGTATTGTGTTTTTAATTTTGGTGTTCACATGTGCATTGCTAGCATACAGAAATACAGTTGACTTTTGTATGTTCATCTTGTATTCTGTGACCTTGTTCAACTGACTTACTATTTCTAGGTGTTTTATATTTTATTTCTTTTTGGTAGATTCGTTGGAATTTTCTATGTAGAGAATCATGTTGCCTGTGAATAGGGACAGTTTTATTTCATATTTCCAGTCTGTATCCTTTCATTTCCCTTTTTTGCCTTATTGCACTGATTATAACTTCTAGCACTATATTGAATAAGAGTGGTGAGGGCGGGCAGGCTCGCTTTGTTCTGGGTCTTGGGGGAAAGCATTTCATCTTTCAACATTAAGTATGAATTAGCTGCAGGGTTTTTTTGGGTTTTCTTGGTAGATGATCTTTATCAAGTTGAGGAAATTCCCCTCTCTATTTTTCTGAGACTTTTTTTTTTGTAATATGAATGGGTATTGAATTTTGTCAAATATGTTTTTCTGTATCAATTGAATTGTTTGTGTGATTTTTCTTCTTTAGCTTATTAATATTCTGGATTACGTTGATGTACTGTCAAGTATTGAACCAGTCTTGCATCCCTGAAGTTAACCCCATTTGGTCATGGTTTACAATTCTTTATATACGTCGCTCAATTCTATTTGCTAAGGTTTTATTAGGGATTTAAAAATCTACCTTCATGAGAGATATTTGCCTGTAGGTTTCTCTTTCAGTACTGTTTTGTTTGGTTTTGATATTAGAGTAATACTAGCTTCATAAAATGAATTTGGAAGTCTCCCTTCCTCTTCTGTTTTTCTAGAAGAGATTATGTAACAGAGTTAATTCTTTCAGTGTTTGGTGGGATTCTTCAGTGAAAACATCTGGGCCAAAAGATTGCTGTTGAGGGAGCATTAAAATTACAAAATTGTTTTCCTTAATAGTTGTGGGGCTAATCGATTTCTCCATCGAACCTGAATGAGATCCTTGCTGGGTAGAATAATCTTGGTTGTTGGTTCTTCCCTTTCATCACTTTATATATGTCATGCCACTCCCTTCTTGCTTATAGAGTTTCTGCTGAGAAATCAGCTGTTAACCTTATGGGAGTTCCCTTGTACGTTATTTGTCGTTTTCTATACCCCCTTGGAGCCAAGCCTCCTTCCCCAGGTAGTCCCATTTCCCCACATTATGCACCCTGCCCCAGCAGATAAGTCCCTCCCCCATCAGAAACCCTTAACCTGCCTGTGCTTCGAAGCCAGCCAGGCCCTCTTCTCAGCCGGGCTCTCTTTGTCCGTTTATACGTGCCTCCCCAGCTACCTATGCCCCCTTCCCTGGCCAAGGCTAGCTCCCCAGCCTGGTTCCCTTCCCCTCCTAGGCAGGCTTCCCCTATACCCACCTAGACCCTCACCCCAGCGGAGTCACATTCCCAGCCAGTATCCTCTTTTGCAGCAACCCTACCCAGGCCCCTGCCCCAGCTTGTTACCCACCCACCCCCGCCAGCCCGTGCCCAGGCTCCCTGACCCAACTTGGTTTTCCTTCCCCAGCCTATGTCCCCTTGCCCGGCCAGGCCCCTTTCCCCAGCCAGAGCCTCTTCCTCAGCCTATGCCTCCTTCTTTGGATTGGCCCCCTTTCTAAACCAGCCATCTTACCAGCCTGTGTCCAACTCTCCAGCCTCTAGCCACTTGTCTGGAAGTTTTCCCACCCTGGGCCACAGCCCAGCCTCTTTACCATCCTATGCTGCCAGCCTCCCCTCCCCAGGCAGGCCTCAACCCCAGCCTGCCTTATTCCCCATGCAGGACCCTTCTGCTCGCAGGTCCCTCACCCAGCCAGGGCCTGTTCCCCGACCTGAGACCCTGTTGACAGCCTCCTTAGCCAGGCTACCCTTCCCCGGGCAAAGCCCCTTTGCAACCCTTTGTTCCCTTGCCCTCACGGGACCCCTTCTCCAGAAAGGGCCTCCTTCTGACAGCCAGGTGCTTGTGCCCAGCCTTTTCCCTTTTCAGCTGGACCACTTTTCCAAGGAGTTCCCCCTTCACTGGCCTTTCATAGCCAGTGCCTCCTTCCCTGGCCACGCAGCCTCCTCTCTCAGCTCTCCATCACCGGTAAAGTCTCCTCCCCAACCATGTGATGTTTCCTTGCCAGCACCCCTTCACACACACATGCCCCCAGCTGGGAACTCTTTCCCAGCCAGACTCCTCCCCACAGCCAGGTTCTCTTCACCCAGGGACCTAACAGCCTCTCCCCCAGTCTAAGCTCATTTTCCCAGGCGGGCCTCCTTCCCAGTAAGGTACCTTTCCTCAACCGGTATACCTCTTCCTCAACCAAACCCCTTCCCTAGCTTATTCCCCCTCCTCAGCCAGACCTTCTCCCCATCCCTAGCCTGTGGCCCCAGCTAGGTCCCTTTCCTCAACCACGTGCCCTCCCTCAGCCAGGACACACGCCTTCGTTCCCAGGCAGGATCCCTGCCCTAGCAGGCCCTCTCCACCTGCTAATGCCCCTCTTCCAGCCAGGTCCATCAACCCACCTATTATCCCATGCCCAGCCTATGTCGGTCTCAGCATTCGTACGTCTCCCGCCACCAGGTTCCTTTCCTAGCCTGTGCCTCCCTCCCAGGCCCCATTCCCCTGCCAGAGCCCCTCCCCGGGCAGGCCACCTTTCCCTGCCAGGATATTTTCACCCCCCAATCTCCCCCAGCCCAGCCAGTCTCCCATCCTCAGCTTGTGCCACCCTATCAAGTCTGTGCTCCTTTTCCAAGACAGGCCCCTTCCCACATCTGGGCCCCTTCCCCAGCCTCACCCTCTTCCCCAGCTTAAGCCTACTTTCCCAGCCAGATCTCTTTCCCTGCTCAGGTGCCATTCCCCAGGCTTTTCCCCCTTGAACAGTCAAGGATTCCTTTCTCATCCTTTGCCTCCTAACTCAACTAAGCCTCTTTCCCTTGACCAGCCAAGTCCTCCTTCCATAGGCAGCCCTCACTCCATTATCCCCTTCCTAGCCTGGCCTCCTTCTTCACCCTGTGCCCCAGTCCACAAGGTGTCCTTACCTAGCCATCTCCCCTTCTTCTGCCTGTTCCCCTTTCCCCTGCCACGTCCCATTCATCCCCCTAGACTGACCCCTTCCCCAGTTTTCACCCTTTTTCCCAGCCAGGCCCCCTTCTACAGATTATGCCTCCCTTCCTGGCCTATTCTTCCTTCCCCAGCCAGCATTCTCGTCCCTATAAAAGGCTCTCTTCTCACAATGCATCCAAATACCTAGTTTTCTCAGGGACCTCCTCTTCTCAGCCAGCTGGCTATCTGAAAATGTATGTGATGCACACATTTACACAGTGAGCTATCTGGCAGGATTTCTATATTTGTATTTTGAAAACAGATTCCCCCCCCACCCCCTGCCTTCAAGGAAAAAAAAAACAGTGGCACTTCTTTCCCTCCTGCAACTAGCCCTGGACTGGCAAGTTTTTGAAAGTGAGAATTCTTTTTCATGCATAGCAATGAGAACATCCTTAACTGAAGCCATTTCATGATGTTTGCACTGAGTGAAACATCAAGTCAGGATAGCTTCAACTATCTTGTTACTCCCTAAATCCTTCCCTGGGAGATATTCCACTCCAGGCCACCATCAAGACTGCAGGCCCATTCCTCCTTCCAAAAGCCTCATCTGTCACTGTGTCCTCCCCCTTCACTCCTGCTCCCTAACCCTCCAGGATTCCTTTGCTGAAGTCGATCCTGGGATACAAACTCTATATGAACTAAGTCAGCTATACAAAAACGGAAAACCAGGTATTTTTTTTAAACTGCTTTTATTCTTTAAACAAACTACTGTTCCCCTTTTCCCCTTTGTATATTTCATTTTAGAACATTTGGTGTGTACAAAGAATTTTTAAATGAATTTAAGTTATCTCACTGAAATATAGGATCTAAAGGTTAAATTTTTTAATTGTTTACTGCAAATCATTTCACTTTTACATTTTTTGGCAAATTCAAGATATCAACAAGTCTCAAATATCAACAAAAGTTTATCGCTCACTTTTTTTTTGCTTCATACCAGTTGCAGATATAAGAAAATGAATCAACTACTTTAATACTTTTAAAAATCTCTCTTTAAATACTTTTTATCTCTAAGAATTAAGGAAAACGACTAAGTTCAGATCTTTCACATTCATACCAGTTGTAGATAGAACAAAGTGGACCAACTGCTTGAACAACGTTATACCCTTTTATGTCTGAGAATAAAGGAAACTTAGTAGTTGATGTCACCCCTCACAGCAAGTTAAACTACCTATCAGTTTGCCTCTTCTTAGTTCACATCAATTGCAGATATAATGAAATGAATCAACTACTTGAATAAAGTCATGTCCTTTCTTATATTTAATAAAGGAAATTAAATTGAGATCGTTCACATCTTAGAGCAAGCCTTAACTAGCCTATCAGTTTACGTAAATGTACTTTCTACATTTAACGCTTGCATTTAACTTCTAAAGTTAACAAACATTATTTAGAATTCAGGAAACATCTAAACAACTGTAATTAATTTGCAACCATACAAGGTTTTATGAAAAAACAAAATAAAATACTAGGGCTTCCCTGGTGGCTCAGTGGTTAAGAATCCCGGGGACACAGGTTCGAGCCCTGGTCAGCGAAGACCCCACCCCACATGCCGCGGAGCAACTAAGCCTGTGAGCCACAGCTACTCAGCCTGCGCTCTGGAGCCTGCAAGCCACAACTACTAAGCCCACACACCATAACTACTGAAACCCACGCGCCTAGAGCCCCCACACTGCAAGGAAGACCCAGTGCAGCCAAAAAAAAAAAAAAACTAGAGGAGGTCTTGTTTGTAACTTGAGACGTCTCCTGAGTAGCCCTGTTGAAGTGGAAAGCAAAACCCCCAAACAGCCCACGATACATTTTTTTCCCCAAAGAACTAAGCAAAAGGCATTCCCAAATCATTTCATTCACATCAACTCCAACTTTAAGTAATGAATACATTCACGGGGCAACCGGAAGATTCTGAGCTAAACTGATTTTTTTCCCCAAGTGAAGAACGCATCAAACCAAGTTGCCATTTTTTGAACCCCAAAGTTACTTGCAACGTGACCAGTTCTCATGGGTGCGGGCGCAGAGACCCTTCAGGGCAAGAAAGGTGAGAACTTGGCAAACTCACTCCGCTAGGGTAGGACGGTACAGATCTCTTCCTGGTCACCGGCCTCCGGTCCCCCTACCCCGTGAAAGAAGCAACCCAGGGACGATCGAGGAGGATAGAAGAGCGAGGGAGGAAGAAGGGGGGGCGGGGGAGGAGAGAGGGGTGAACTCTAAGTAAAATGAATAAACAAAACCTTGAGAAAACCGAAGGAAAAAAGCGGAGCCTGCTGAGGAGACGCGGCGGCGGCAGATTCGGCTCCAACGGCGGCCGTCACGGCGATGGCGGCAGCGGGCCTAGATGAGACGCCGGGCCACGCTCCCGCCGGAGCCGGTGTCGAGTGGCTTCACCGAGTTGTAGTGCTCCGCGCTGCTGTAAGAGTACTGCTTGCAGACCAGGGTGAGCGGCTTCTTGGTGTACTCCTCTCCGATGACGATGGCGGGCGAGTTGGCCTGGATCACCTCGATGGGGGTCTGCAGGACGTGCGACAGGGCCCTCAGCTCGAGCTGGCTTCCACACGACGCGCTGAACACGATGTCGTCGCAGTAGCTCAAGAAGTCGTCGCGGCTGCAGGCGTCGCCGGTTTCGGGGTTGCTGAAGAAGGGCAGGAAGTCGTCGACATGCTGCCGCATGTACTCGGCGGTGCGCCTCCGCAGGCTCCCCACGGTCACGGAGAACACCAGCTGGTCTTGGATGGCGCGGTACATGCAGTGGTCGTCGGCCGGGATATCCTTCACCTCCAGATGCTTGGCCCGCAGGATGGCGCCGAGCTTCATTTCCTCGTCATGGCGCAAGCTGGCCAGATGCTCCCTCTCAGCCTTGTCCATCCAATCCTGGCTTTCTCTATTGAAGGCCTCCTTTCTTTTGTGCTTTCTCTGTGCCCTCCAGAGGTGAGGAGGCTTGTTCTCGAGATCCAGCTTGGCCAGATCTTCAGTGACAGAATCGAGGCTGCTGTTATCAGGGAAACTCTCCTGGAACTTCTCCAGCTCCTGCTGGTGCTTCTGCTCCATCTCGGCCTCGAGGCGAGCCACATCGAGGAGCAACTGCTTTCGTCTCTGCTTGTCGCTCTTGGGGATCGAGCTCTTCATGCCCTGAATGTGGGCCTGCAGCTCTGTCTTCTCGCGGCTGTGGCGTCGTAACATCCGCTGATGCTCACTCTGTGAATCTCCCATGATGTTTAAGGGCGGGCGAGAATCGAAGTTTGGTGGCTGAAGTACCGCTACACTTCACGTGAACAGTCTGACCACCGAACTGCCTAGAGCTCCTCAGCCTCCCCTGGCGGCTGTACTCTGTTCCCCTCACCCGCCGTTGCCCTCACTCTATTAACGGACCTCTCTGCCATTGGCCGCTGTCTCTCCGCGGCTACGCCTCCTAAACACTCCTGGCACTAGGATTGGCTGTTGGGAGACCCTACCTATGCTCCCATTAGACCACGTGGCAATACGTGCTTCCGGTTTCAGCGGGGTTCCTGTCCCGGTTGTAAAATCCCACCTTTGTGCGTTATGTGCAGCAGCTGAGCTTGTGGAGGTTTTCGTGGACTCTGAACTGCGTACTTCACTTCCTAGCCTGAACACAATGCAGACACTGGTCCTGCTTGAGAATCACATGACAAATACTGTTACACCAGCTGAATGTGCTCTGACACTGGACTTGTCATTGTTCCCAGTGTTCAGGAGGTAATGTGGCTCTCTCCAGTTCTTTAGCTGCCTTGACTGATGAACCCTTAATTTTGTGTGTGTGTGTGTGTGTGTGGTACGCGGGCCCCTCACTGTCGTGGCCTCCCCCGTTGCGGAGCACAGGCTCCGGACACGCAGGCTCAGTGGCAATGGCCCACGGGCCCAGCCGCTCCGCGGCACGTGGGATCTTCCCGGACCGGGGCACGAACCCGTGTCCCCTGCATCGGCAGGCGGACTCTCAACCACTGTGCCACCAGGGAAGCCCTGAACCCTTAATTTTGTGTATCAGAACAAAGATATTTCCTTATGTTCCTGGGAACACAGAATCCTTTCAGTTTAGGCCTCAAATCCACCCTGTCCCATCTCAGTGTGAGAAAGCAACAACCTGAAAGTTCACTACAGCTGAGCAGACTTTGTCTCGTGCCAACAGAATGCACCTACCCTAAACTCCCCTTCTCCTGGGTTCCCAGCTTCCAAAATGGGCTCCCATGAAGCACGGCAGTTGACCTTCATCAAGCCACTTCCTTCTGATTATTTTGAATCTCTAAAAGTTCTAAAAAATAAAATAAAATAAAGTAAAATAAAATCCCTAAGCTCTTTCAAACATGCTCTCATCCTGCCCCACTCTGCTCATCTGTATCTTGAACTCCCAAACGGGAAGGCTCTTGAGACAACCTCCTCCTTGTTACAAAGGAGGAAAGTGGACATTTGTCCAAGTTTTTACATATATCAAAACTTCAGTCGTTTTTATTGCTAAGTAGTATTCCATGATATGGATGTACTGTAGTTCATTTAACCATTCACCTGTTGAAGGACCTCTGGGTTATTTCCAGTTTGGGGTTGTTACAATCCCTGCTATAAACACCCATATACAGGTTTTTTGTGTGAGCACAGGGCTTCATTTCTCTGGGAAAAAATGCCCAGGAGTGCAATTTCTGGGTCATATTATAAGTGTATGTTTAGTTTTTTAAGAAGCTATTTTCCAGAGTGATTGTACCATTGTGCATTCTCACCAGCAGTGTATGCGGAATCCAGTTTCTCTGCATCCTCACCAGCATTTGGTGTTGTCATAATTTTTTTATTTTTAGTCATTCTGATAGATGTGTAGTGACATCTCACTGTGGTTTTTAATTTGTGTTTCCCTGGTGGCTAATCATGTTCATCTTTTCATGTGCCCATTTGCCATCTGTGCTGTATCCTCTTGGGTAAAATCTTTACGTCATTTGCCCATTTTATAACTGGACTGTTTTTTACCACTGAGTTTTGAGACTTCTTTCTATATTCTAGATACTTGTTCTTTGTTGGATATGTGCTTTGCAAGTATTTTCTCCCACATTGTAACTTGTCTTTTCATCTCTTGGTGTCTCTCAGAGCAAAAGTTTTAAATTTCGATGAAGTCCAATTTATCCATTTTTTCCTCTCTAAGTCATGGTTTTGGTGTCAAGAACTCTTTGTCTAACTCTAGATACCAAAGAATTTGTCCTTTTTTTTTTTTTACTAAAAGTTTTATAGTTTTGCGTTTTAAGTTGAAACCTGTGATCTGTTTTGTGTTTATTTTCATGTAAAATTTGAGGCTTAAGCCAAGGTTCATTCTTTTGCCTGTGGTGGTCCAATTCCTCCAGCATCATTTGCTGGAAATGCTATGCTTCCTCCATTGAATTGGTTTCGCATCTTTGTCAAAAATCAGTTAGGCATATTTGTGTATGTCTATTTCTGGATTCTCTATTCTTTTCCATTGATCCATGTGTCTATCCCTCCTCCAACACCATAGTCTTGATTACTATGGAATAAATCTTGAATATAGGTAGACCCTTTCCTTCAATTTTATTCTTTTTTCAAAATTGTTTTAGCTATTCTAATTCTTTGTCTTTCCACATAAATTTTAGAATAATCTTGTCTATATCTACAAACAAATCTTTCTGGGATTTTCATAGGAATTGTGTTAGAGCCATATATTAATTTGAGGAGAATTGACATCTTTACTACGTTGAGTTTTCCAATCCATGAACACCTGGGTATGTATCTCCATTTATTTAAATTTTCATTGATTTTTTTCATGAATGTTTTATAATTTTCAGCATATATGTCCTGCACATATTTTGTTAGATTTACATTTAAGCATTTCATTCTCTGAGTGATTGTAAATGGTATTGTGTTTTTAATTTTGGTGTTCACATGTGCATTGCTAGCATACAGAAATACAGTTGACTTTTGTATGTTCATCTTGTATTCTGTGACCTTGTTCAACTGACTTACTATTTCTAGGTGTTTTATATTTTATTTCTTTTTGGTAGATTCGTTGGAATTTTCTATGTAGAGAATCATGTTGCCTGTGAATAGGGACAGTTTTATTTCATATTTCCAGTCTGTATCCTTTCATTTCCCTTTTTTGCCTTATTGCACTGATTATAACTTCTAGCACTATATTGAATAAGAGTGGTGAGGGCGGGCAGGCTCGCTTTGTTCTGGGTCTTGGGGGAAAGCATTTCATCTTTCAACATTAAGTATGAATTAGCTGCAGGGTTTTTTTGGGTTTTCTTGGTAGATGATCTTTATCAAGTTGAGGAAATTCCCCTCTCTATTTTTCTGAGACTTTTTTTTTTGTAATATGAATGGGTATTGAATTTTGTCAAATATGTTTTTCTGTATCAATTGAATTGTTTGTGTGATTTTTCTTCTTTAGCTTATTAATATTCTGGATTACGTTGATGTACTGTCAAGTATTGAACCAGTCTTGCATCCCTGAAGTTAACCCCATTTGGTCATGGTTTACAATTCTTTATATACGTCGCTCAATTCTATTTGCTAAGGTTTTATTAGGGATTTAAAAATCTACCTTCATGAGAGATATTTGCCTGTAGGTTTCTCTTTCAGTACTGTTTTGTTTGGTTTTGATATTAGAGTAATACTAGCTTCATAAAATGAATTTGGAAGTCTTCCTTCCTCTTCTGTTTTTCTAGAAGAGATTATGTAACAGAGTTAATTCTTTCAGTGTTTGGTGGGATTCTTCAGTGAAAACATCTGGGCCAAAAGATTGCTGTTGAGGGAGCATTAAAATTACAAAATTGTTTTCCTTAATAGTTGTGGGGCTAATCGATTTCTCCATCGAACCTGAATGAGATCCTTGCTGGGTAGAATAATCTTGGTTGTTGGTTCTTCCCTTTCATCACTTTATATATGTCATGCCACTCCCTTCTTGCTTATAGAGTTTCTGCTGAGAAATCAGCTGTTAACCTTATGGGAGTTCCCTTGTACGTTATTTGTCGTTTTCTATACCCCCTTGGAGCCAAGCCTCCTTCCCCAGGTAGTCCCATTTCCCCACATTATGCACCCTGCCCCAGCAGATAAGTCCCTCCCCCATCAGAAACCCTTAACCTGCCTGTGCTTCGAAGCCAGCCAGGCCCTCTTCTCAGCCGGGCTCTCTTTGTCCGTTTATACGTGCCTCCCCAGCTACCTATGCCCCCTTCCCTGGCCAAGGCTAGCTCCCCAGCCTGGTTCCCTTCCCCTCCTAGGCAGGCTTCCCCTATACCCACCTAGACCCTCACCCCAGCGGAGTCACATTCCCAGCCAGTATCCTCTTTTGCAGCAACCCTACCCAGGCCCCTGCCCCAGCTTGTTACCCACCCACCCCCGCCAGCCCGTGCCCAGGCTCCCTGATCCAACTTGGTTTTCCTTCCCCAGCCTATGTCCCCTTGCCCGGCCAGGCCCCTTTCCCCAGCCAGAGCCTCTTCCTCAGCCTATGCCTCCTTCTTTGGATTGGCCCCCTTTCTAAACCAGCCATCTTACCAGCCTGTGTCCAACTCTCCAGCCTCTAGCCACTTGTCTGGAAGTTTTCCCACCCTGGGCCACAGCCCAGCCTCTTTACCATCCTATGCTGCCAGCCTCCCCTCCCCAGGCAGGCCTCAACCCCAGCCTGTCTTATTCCCCATGCAGGACCCTTCTGCTCGCAGGTCCCTCACCCAGCCAGGGCCTGTTCCCCGACCTGAGACCCTGTTGACAGCCTCCTTAGCCAGGCTACCCTTCCCCGGGCAAAGCCCCTTTGCAACCCTTTGTTCCCTTGCCCTCACGGGACCCCTTCTCCAGAAAAGGCCTCCTTCTGACAGCCAGGTGCTTGTGCCCAGCCTTTTCCCTTTTCAGCTGGACCACTTTTCCAAGGAGTTCCCCCTTCACTGGCCTTTCATAGCCAGTGCCTCCTTCCCTGGCCACGCAGCCTCCTCTCTCAGCTCTCCATCACCAGTAAAGTCTCCTCCCCAACCATGTGATGTTTCCTTGCCAGCACCCCTTCACACACACATGCCCCCAGCTGGGAACTCTTTCCCAGCCAGACTCCTCCCCACAGCCAGGTTCTCTTCACCCAGGGACCTAACAGCCTCTCCCCCAGTCTAAGCTCATTTTCCCAGGCGGGCCTCCTTCCCAGTAAGGTACCTTTCCTCAACCGGTATACCTCTTCCTCAACCAAACCCCTTCCCTAGCTTATTCCCCCTCCTCAGCCAGACCTTCTCCCCATCCCTAGCCTGTGGCCCCAGCTAGGTCCCTTTCCTCAACCACGTGCCCTCCCTCAGCCAGGACACACGCCTTCGTTCCCAGGCAGGATCCCTGCCCTAGCAGGCCCTCTCCACCTGCTAATGCCCCTCTTCCAGCCAGGTCCATCAACCCACCTATTATCCCATGCCCAGCCTATGTCGGTCTCAGCATTCGTACGTCTCCCGCCACCAGGTTCCTTTCCTAGCCTGTGCCTCCCTCCCAGGCCCCATTCCCCTGCCAGAGCCCCTCCCCGGGCAGGCCACCTTTCCCTGCCAGGATATTTTCACCCCCCAATCTCCCCCAGCCCAGCCAGTCTCCCATCCTCAGCTTGTGCCACCCTATCAAGTCTGTGCTCCTTTTCCAAGACAGGCCCCTTCCCACATCTGGGCCCCTTCCCCAGCCTCACCCTCTTCCCCAGCTTAAGCCTACTTTCCCAGCCAGATCTCTTTCCCTGCTCAGGTGCCATTCCCCAGGCTTTTCCCCCTTGAACAGTCAAGGATTCCTTTCTCATCCTTTGCCTCCTAACTCAACTAAGCCTCTTTCCCTTGACCAGCCAAGTCCTCCTTCCATAGGCAGCCCTCACTCCATTATCCCCTTCCTAGCCTGGCCTCCTTCTTCACCCTGTGCCCCAGTCCACAAGGTGTCCTTACCTAGCCATCTCCCCTTCTTCTGCCTGTTCCCCTTTCCCCTGCCACGTCCCATTCATCCCCCTAGACTGACCCCTTCCCCAGTTTTCACCCTTTTTCCCAGCCAGGCCCCCTTCTACAGATTATGCCTCCCTTCCTGGCCTATTCTTCCTTCCCCAGCCAGCATTCTCGTCCCTATAAAAGGCTCTCTTCTCACAATGCATCCAAATACCTAGTTTTCTCAGGGACCTCCTCTTCTCAGCCAGCTGGCTATCTGAAAATGTATGTGATGCACACATTTACACAGTGAGCTATCTGGCAGGATTTCTATATTTGTATTTTGAAAACAGATTCCCCCCCCACCCCCTGCCTTCAAGGAAAAAAAAAACAGTGGCACTTCTTTCCCTCCTGCAACTAGCCCTGGACTGGCAAGTTTTTGAAAGTGAGAATTCTTTTTCATGCATAGCAATGAGAACATCCTTAACTGAAGCCATTTCATGATGTTTGCACTGAGTGAAACATCAAGTCAGGATAGCTTCAACTATCTTGTTACTCCCTAAATCCTTCCCTGGGAGATATTCCACTCCAGGCCACCATCAAGACTGCAGGCCCATTCCTCCTTCCAAAAGCCTCATCTGTCACTGTGTCCTCCCCCTTCACTCCTGCTCCCTAACCCTCCAGGATTCCTTTGCTGAAGTCGATCCTGGGATACAAACTCTATATGAACTAAGTCAGCTATACAAAAACGGAAAACCAGGTATTTTTTTTAAACTGCTTTTATTCTTTAAACAAACTACTGTTCCCCTTTTCCCCTTTGTATATTTCATTTTAGAACATTTGGTGTGTACAAAGAATTTTTAAATGAATTTAAGTTATCTCACTGAAATATAGGATCTAAAGGTTAAATTTTTTAATTGTTTACTGCAAATCATTTCACTTTTACATTTTTTGGCAAATTCAAGATATCAACAAGTCTCAAATATCAACAAAAGTTTATCGCTCACTTTTTTTTTGCTTCATACCAGTTGCAGATATAAGAAAATGAATCAACTACTTTAATACTTTTAAAAATCTCTCTTTAAATACTTTTTATCTCTAAGAATTAAGGAAAACGACTAAGTTCAGATCTTTCACATTCATACCAGTTGTAGATAGAACAAAGTGGACCAACTGCTTGAACAACGTTATACCCTTTTATGTCTGAGAATAAAGGAAACTTAGTAGTTGATGTCACCCCTCACAGCAAGTTAAACTACCTATCAGTTTGCCTCTTCTTAGTTCACATCAATTGCAGATATAATGAAATGAATCAACTACTTGAATAAAGTCATGTCCTTTCTTATATTTAATAAAGGAAATTAAATTGAGATCGTTCACATCTTAGAGCAAGCCTTATCTAGCCTATCAGTTTAGGTAAATGTACTTTCTACATTTAACGCTTGCATTTAACTTCTAAAGTTAACAAACATTATTTAGAATTCAGGAAACATCTAAACAACTGTAATTAATTTGCAACCATACAAGGTTTTATGAAAAAACAAAATAAAATACTAGGGCTTCCCTGGTGGCTCAGTGGTTAAGAATCCCGGGGACACAGGTTCGAGCCCTGGTCAGCGAAGACCCCACCCCACATGCCGCGGAGCAACTAAGCCTGTGAGCCACAGCTACTCAGCCTGCGCTCTGGAGCCTGCAAGCCACAACTACTAAGCCCACACACCATAACTACTGAAACCCGCGCGCCTAGAGCCCCCACACTGCAAGGAAGACCCAGTGCAGCCAAAAAAAAAAAAAAAAACTAGAGGAGGTCTTGTTTGTAACTTGAGACGTCTCCTGAGTAGCCCTGTTGAAGTGGAAAGCAAAACCCCCAAACAGCCCACGATACATTTTTTTCCCCAAAGAACTAAGCAAAAGGCATTCCCAAATCATTTCATTCACATCAACTCCAACTTTAAGTAATGAATACATTCACGGGGCAACCGGAAGATTCTGAGCTAAACTGATTTTTTTCCCCAAGTGAAGAACGCATCAAACCAAGTTGCCATTTTTTGAACCCCAAAGTTACTTGCAACGTGACCAGTTCTCATGGGTGCGGGCGCAGAGACCCTTCAGGGCAAGAAAGGTGAGAACTTGGCAAACTCACTCCGCTAGGGTAGGACGGTACAGATCTCTTCCTGGTCACCGGCCTCCGATCCCCCTACCCCGTGAAAGAAGCAACCCAGGGACGATCGAGGAGGATAGAAGAGCGAGGGAGGAAGAAGGGGGGGCGGGGGAGGAGAGAGGGGTGAACTCTAAGTAAAATGAATAAACAAAACCTTGAGAAAACCGAAGGAAAAAAGCGGAGCCTGCTGAGGAGACGCGGCGGCGGCAGATTCGGCTCCAACGGCGGCCGTCACGGCGATGGCGGCAGCGGGCCTAGATGAGACGCCGGGCCACGCTCCCGCCGGAGCCGGTGTCGAGTGGCTTCACCGAGTTGTAGTGCTCCGCGCTGCTGTAAGAGTACTGCTTGCAGACCAGGGTGAGCGGCTTCTTGGTGTACTCCTCTCCGATGACGATGGCGGGCGAGTTGGCCTGGATCACCTCGATGGGGGTCTGCAGGACGTGCGACAGGGCCCTCAGCTCGAGCTGGCTTCCACACGACGCGCTGAACACGATGTCGTCGCAGTAGCTCAAGAAGTCGTCGCGGCTGCAGGCGTCGCCGGTTTCGGGGTTGCTGAAGAAGGGCAGGAAGTCGTCGACATGCTGCCGCATGTACTCGGCGGTGCGCCTCCGCAGGCTCCCCACGGTCACGGAGAACACCAGCTGGTCTTGGATGGCGCGGTACATGCAGTGGTCGTCGGCCGGGATATCCTTCACCTCCAGATGCTTGGCCCGCAGGATGGCGCCGAGCTTCATTTCCTCGTCATGGCGCAAGCTGGCCAGATGCTCCCTCTCAGCCTTGTCCATCCAATCCTGGCTTTCTCTATTGAAGGCCTCCTTTCTTTTGTGCTTTCTCTGTGCCCTCCAGAGGTGAGGAGGCTTGTTCTCGAGATCCAGCTTGGCCAGATCTTCAGTGACAGAATCGAGGCTGCTGTTATCAGGGAAACTCTCCTGGAACTTCTCCAGCTCCTGCTGGTGCTTCTGCTCCATCTCGGCCTCGAGGCGAGCCACATCGAGGAGCAACTGCTTTCGTCTCTGCTTGTCGCTCTTGGGGATCGAGCTCTTCATGCCCTGAATGTGGGCCTGCAGCTCTGTCTTCTCGCGGCTGTGGCGTCGTAACATCCGCTGATGCTCACTCTGTGAATCTCCCATGATGTTTAAGGGCGGGCGAGAATCGAAGTTTGGTGGCTGAAGTACCGCTACACTTCACGTGAACAGTCTGACCACCGAACTGCCTAGAGCTCCTCAGCCTCCCCTGGCGGCTGTACTCTGTTCCCCTCACCCGCCGTTGCCCTCACTCTATTAACGGACCTCTCTGCCATTGGCCGCTGTCTCTCCGCGGCTACGCCTCCTAAACACTCCTGGCACTAGGATTGGCTGTTGGGAGACCCTACCTATGCTCCCATTAGACCACGTGGCAATACGTGCTTCCGGTTTCAGCGGGGTTCCTGTCCCGGTTGTAAAATCCCACCTTTGTGCGTTATGTGCAGCAGCTGAGCTTGTGGAGGTTTTCGTGGACTCTGAACTGCGTACTTCACTTCCTAGCCTGAACACAATGCAGACACTGGTCCTGCTTGAGAATCACATGACAAATACTGTTACACCAGCTGAATGTGCTCTGACACTGGACTTGTCATTGTTCCCAGTGTTCAGGAGGTAATGTGGCTCTCTCCAGTTCTTTAGCTGCCTTGACTGATGAACCCTTAATTTTGTGTGTGTGTGTGTGTGTGTGGTACGCGGGCCCCTCACTGTCGTGGCCTCCCCCGTTGCGGAGCACAGGCTCCGGACACGCAGGCTCAGTGGCAATGGCCCACGGGCCCAGCCGCTCCGCGGCACGTGGGATCTTCCCGGACCGGGGCACGAACCCGTGTCCCCTGCATCGGCAGGCGGACTCTCAACCACTGTGCCACCAGGGAAGCCCTGAACCCTTAATTTTGTGTATCAGAACAAAGATATTTCCTTATGTTCCTGGGAACACAGAATCCTTTCAGTTTAGGCCTCAAATCCACCCTGTCCCATCTCAGTGTGAGAAAGCAACAACCTGAAAGTTCACTACAGCTGAGCAGACTTTGTCTCGTGCCAACAGAATGCACCTACCCTAAACTCCCCTTCTCCTGGGTTCCCAGCTTCCAAAATGGGCTCCCATGAAGCACGGCAGTTGACCTTCATCAAGCCACTTCCTTCTGATTATTTTGAATCTCTAAAAGTTCTAAAAAATAAAATAAAATAAAGTAAAATAAAATCCCTAAGCTCTTTCAAACATGCTCTCATCCTGCCCCACTCTGCTCATCTGTATCTTGAACTCCCAAACGGGAAGGCTCTTGAGACAACCTCCTCCTTGTTACAAAGGAGGAAAGTGGACATTTGTCCAAGTTTTTACATATATCAAAACTTCAGTCGTTTTTATTGCTAAGTAGTATTCCATGATATGGATGTACTGTAGTTCATTTAACCATTCACCTGTTGAAGGACCTCTGGGTTATTTCCAGTTTGGGGTTGTTACAATCCCTGCTATAAACACCCATATACAGGTTTTTTGTGTGAGCACAGGGCTTCATTTCTCTGGGAAAAAATGCCCAGGAGTGCAATTTCTGGGTCATATTATAAGTGTATGTTTAGTTTTTTAAGAAGCTATTTTCCAGAGTGATTGTACCATTGTGCATTCTCACCAGCAGTGTATGCGGAATCCAGTTTCTCTGCATCCTCACCAGCATTTGGTGTTGTCATAATTTTTTTATTTTTAGTCATTCTGATAGATGTGTAGTGACATCTCACTGTGGTTTTTAATTTGTGTTTCCCTGGTGGCTAATCATGTTCATCTTTTCATGTGCCCATTTGCCATCTGTGCTGTATCCTCTTGGGTAAAATCTTTACGTCATTTGCCCATTTTATAACTGGACTGTTTTTTACCACTGAGTTTTGAGACTTCTTTCTATATTCTAGATACTTGTTCTTTGTTGGATATGTGCTTTGCAAGTATTTTCTCCCACATTGTAACTTGTCTTTTCATCTCTTGGTGTCTCTCAGAGCAAAAGTTTTAAATTTCGATGAAGTCCAATTTATCCATTTTTTCCTCTCTAAGTCATGGTTTTGGTGTCAAGAACTCTTTGTCTAACTCTAGATACCAAAGAATTTGTCCTTTTTTTTTTTTTACTAAAAGTTTTATAGTTTTGCGTTTTAAGTTGAAACCTGTGATCTGTTTTGTGTTTATTTTCATGTAAAGTTTGAGGCTTAAGCCAAGGTTCATTCTTTTGCCTATGGTGGTCCAATTCCTCCAGCATCATTTGCTGGAAATGCTATGCTTCCTCCATTGAATTGGTTTCGCATCTTTGTCAAAAATCAGTTAGGCATGTTTGTGTATGTCTATTTCTGGATTCTCTATTCTTTCCCATTGATCAATGTGTCTATCCCTCCTCCAACACCATAGTCTTGATTACTATGGAATAAATCTTGAATATAGGTAGACCCTTTCCTTCAATTTTATTCTTTTTTCAAAATTGTTTTAGCTATTCTAATTCTTTGTCTTTCCATATAAATTTTAGAATAATCTTGTCTATATCTACAAACAAATCTTTCTGGGATTTTCATAGGAATTGTGTTAGAGCCATATATTAATTTGAGGAGAATTGACATCTTTACTACGTTGAGTTTTCCAATCCATGAACACCTGGGTATGTATCTCCATTTATTTAAATTTTCATTGATTTTTTTCATGAATGTTTTATAATTTTCAGCATATATGTCCTGCACATATTTTGTTAGATTTACATTTAAGCATTTCATTCTCTGAGTGATTGTAAATGGTATTGTGTTTTTAATTTTGGTGTTCACATGTGCATTGCTAGCATACAGAAATACAGTTGACTTTTGTATGTTCATCTTGTATTCTATGACCTTGTTCAACTGACTTACTATTTCTAGGTGTTTTATATTTTATTTCTTTTTGGTAGATTCGTTGGAATTTTCTATGTAGAGAATCATGTTGCCTGTGAATAGGGACAGTTTTATTTCATATTTCCAGTCTGTATCCTTTCATTTCCCTTTTTTGCCTTATTGCACTGATTATAACTTCTAGCACTATATTGAATAAGAGTGGTGAGGGCGGGCAGGCTCGCTTTGTTCTGGGTCTTGGGGGAAAGCATTTCATCTTTCAACATTAAGTATGAATTAGCTGCAGGGTTTTTTTGGGTTTTCTTGGTAGATGATCTTTATCAAGTTGAGGAAATTCCCCTCTCTATTTTTCTGAGACTTTTTTTTTGTAATATGAATGGGTATTGAGTTTTGTCAAGTATTTTTTTCTGTATCAATTGAATTGTTTGTGTGATTTTTCTTCTTTAGCTTATTAATATGGTGGATTACGTTGATGTACTGTCAAGTATTGAACCAGCCTTGCATCCCTGAAGTTACCCCCATTTGGTCATGGTTTACAATTCTTTATATACGTCGCTCAATTCTATTTGCTAAGGTTTTATTAGGGATTTAAAAATCTACCTTCATGAGAGATATTTGCCTGTAGGTTTCTCTTTCAGTACTGTTTTGTTTGGTTTTGATATTAGGGTAATACTAGCTTCATAAAATGAATTTGGAAGTCTTCCTTCCTCTTCTGTTTTTCTAGAAGAGATTATGTAACAGAGTTAATTCTTTCAGTGTTTGGTGGGATTCTTCAGTGAAAACATCTGGGCCAAAAGATTGCTGTTGAGGGAGCATTAAAATTACAAAATTGTTTTCCTTAATAGTTGTGGGGCTAATCGATTTCTCCATCGAACCTGAATGAGATCCTTGCTGGGTAGAATAATCTTGGTTGTTGGTTCTTCCCTTTCATCACTTTATATATGTCATGCCACTCCCTTCTTGCTTATAGAGTTTCTGCTGAGAAATCAGCTGTTAACCTTATGGGAGTTCCCTTGTACGTTATTTGTCGTTTTTCCCCTGCTGCTTTCAATAATTTTTCTTTGTCTTTAATTTTTGCCAAGTTGATTACTATGTGCCTCGCTTGTTTCTCCTTGTGTTTATCCCTTATGGGAGTCTCGGCAGTTCCTAGACTTGGGTGGTTATTTCCTTTCCCATGTTAAGGAAGTTTTCAAGTATAATCTCTTCAAATATTTTCTTCAGTCCTTTCTCTCTTTTCCTTCTGGGACCCCTATTCACAACGTAATGTGAACATTATTGTGCTTAATGTTGTCCCAGAAGTCTCTTAGACTGTCTTCATTTCTTTTCATTCTTTTTTCTTTATTCTGTTCCGTAGCAGTGAATTCCATCTCTGTGTCTTTCAGGTCACTTATCCGTTCTTCTGCCTTAATTATTCTGCTATTGATTCCTTCTAGTGTAGTTTTCATTTCAGTTATTGTATTGTTTATCTCTGCTTGTTTGTTCTTTAATTTTTCTAGGTCTCTGTTAAACATTTCTTGCATCTTCTCGATCTTTGCCTCTATTCTTTTTCTGAGGTCCTGGATTATCTTCACTATCATTATTCTGAATTCTTTTTCTGGAAGGTTGCCTATTTCCACTTCATTTAGTTGTTTTTCTGGGGTTTTCTCTTGTTCCTTCATCTGGTACATAGCTCTCTGCCTTTTCATCTTGTCTATCTTTCTTTGAATGTGGTTTTTGTTCCACAGGTTGCTGGATTGTAGTTCTTCTTGCTTCTGCTGTCTGCCCTCTGGTGGATGAGGCTATCTAAGAGGCTTGTGCAAGTTTCCTGATGGGAGAGAATGGTGGTGTGTAGAGCTGGCTGTTGCTCTGGTGGGCAGAGCTCAGTAACGTCCACAGCTGAGTTTTTGATAAGGATTAGTTGGCAGGGAGTTCAAGGCTATCTTTTCCAATAAGAAGCATTGGGAATGGTGATAGGTCATCTTGTTGATCAACAGCATATGCTTTGCCCGTTGGTGAGGTGGGAGGGGAAAAGAATTAATGCCTGTCTTGCAGGGGGCTGTGATGATCAAATGTATGTCAGGCACCCAGTTCAGTGTCCGGCTCCGAGGAAGACAGTAATAAATGGAAGTTCCTTTCCTCTACCTTACCCCAGTCCCTACCTCCCAGCTCCTGCCCCCACTCCATTCTCACACATCCTCCCCATTTCATTTCATCACCGCCAGTCCTCCTGCCCTTCATAGGCCAGCAGAGACAGCAGTTTCCATGGTAACCAGCATACTCATTAGTTCAGAGTTTATTGGTCCTTAAGTGTCTGTCTGGACTGGGTTCCTAGCTCACATCAGAGGGAGATTTCCAGTGAGCTCAAGGGCTGCTGAGAAATTGTCAAACACAAGCCATTATATTCAAGTTTTCCTAATTAGAAACAATAGCATACAATGATATTTTGGTGTAAAGAGAGAAGATGTGAGGAAATCATCTCATCTTGGATGCTACAGATGCTCACAGCTCCTATGCATCTGGAGAATCCCCAGCACTCGGAGATGCAGGATTATATCGCTGGGGTATAGGTGTTGGAGTGTGAGTAAGGAGGCCGGGAGATTGAGCAACAGGAAGCCAACCTCACTGAAGGTATTTTGGGTATCTTTCTGAGGATTTGTTCTTTCCTCACCCTCCCACCTGTCCCTTCAGGCTCTAAGGTCATAAGAGTTTCCTGCTCTGTTCATGCTGGGTTTCTATACTGACCCCAGCCTTGTCCTTGACTGTACTCCTATGCTTGAACTGCTTTTCTCATTCGGTCAGCCACCATTTATCAGTCCTACGAGATGCCAGGCACTGTGCTAGGCACTGTGGATATAACCATGAACACAGTAGACAAAGATCCCTAACCTCAAGGAGCTTATAGCCAAGTAGGGGAAGACAGTCAAAAAACAAGGAACTGCAGAAACGTATGGTTTCAAGGTAATGGCTTTTTCTGCAATTTGCCTGAGCAGAAGAAAGGGCTAATTTAGAAATAACAGCCGTCTCTTCTTTAAGCTCGTATGTTATTAGGGCAGCATCCTCTGGAACTTATAGGAAAATCAAATGTATAGACTATATAACTACCACCATCACTACATCGATAGGTTCTGTTCACCGAGTACTTTCTCTCTTGTGTGTGTATTCTTTCCTTTTGGAAACATACCTTGCATGGAAGAGTTTGTACGTGGTTTCAGAATTTTACTGTGATGATGTTTGTCTACTTTGCAGATTTTCATGGCACCTAGCACAGCTGAGTGAAGGTAGTGGGGCAAGGTTTTCCCTGATGAAAATGAAGTGCTCTTTTGAGCATTTCTTACATTTCATTGATGTTCTTAGGTGTCCTTGTATTCTTATAACTAAAAGTACATAGGCATGGCTTAAATACTGGTTGACATTCACCCCATGGTTAAAAATTTTGGCCATCATACGGGAGGGATATTTAAATGGAGGGTTCCAGGAACAAACCCTGCTGATGTGGGAAATATGACAATCTCTTTAAATTCACACTCCACATGCCCTCATAGCATCTTGCCATTATTGCAGTCTAAAGATTAACCTGAGCGTCCTGCATCTCTTCGTGGCTAAGTTTGCAGCCCCAGGAGAGAGAGATACAGCTCTCAGTGCCCGTGAGGTCACGGTGTTCCAAGCTTCTCCATTGTTGGAAGCACCAGAGACCCCAAAGCAGAAGACGAGAGGACGGGTATGTAATTTTAGGGTCATTTTAGGGCAGTACTTTAAAGGATGTTAAAGTGAATCATGTATGTTAGGAAAAATATCTCTTACACAAATATATTTCTTTGTCAAAGGTGTGTATGCGTGTGTGTGAGAGTTGAGTGTATGTGTGCGTGTGCATTGTGTGTGTGTGTGCATGTGTGGATACTGTGTGCATGCACAGTGTGTGAGAGTGTGTGTCTGTGTCCCATCTCGTCATGTTCCTGTTCTCCAATCACAGCAAGGAGTGTACTGTCCATCGTGTCTCTTTGGGACCAGAACTGCACGTATCTAGCCTTGAATTCAGCTTCCTTCATGAGTCCCTTCTCCCGTCCCTGGCAAGAACTGGAAAACAGGACCTAGTGAGGGGTCAGAAAATTGCAGAGAAATAAAACTGTGCAGAAGGCGGCAATGAGGATGAAAAACCATAATTCCGACTGGAAGAAGAGTAGAGCTACTGTTAGCGTCTTGTTTTACTCTTGTGAATCTGGATGTATCCCCTATGTAGAGTTTAAGTCAAAACTCCAGACTTAATACTAAAAAGGAAGCATAGTTTGGAAAGATAGTTTTGAAAAAATCAAGGAAAATTCACATAAGTCTTAAGAAAATGGTTTCATTCTGTGATGCATTACTGAGAAATAAAGTTCTTAAATCTGTATAACTGTTATCAGGCAATTTATAGGTGTTTTATCTAGTACTGGGACATAAGAAGAATAACTGGAATAACAGGAATACATTGGCTGGCTTTAAATTAGAGCTTTTTAAGGAGAAAACTGTGACAAGATTGTATGTCCACTCAGTGAGATTTATTTTCTAAGCAAGAACTGTTTGGAAGATTCAGCATAAATATGAAAATCTGTTCCCAAAAGGGCATGAACCTGCTTGTCCTAAGGCAGTTTTCTTCTCTGAAACAGAAGCATATCCATATAGTCTTTAATGTATATTCTTTATATCTTGTACTTAGGAGGTGATAATTATGCATTGTATATATGATTGTGTGCCTTGCAATAAAGTAAGAACTGTACCTAAAATAACAAAACAAAACAAAACAAAACAAAACAAAACAAAAAGCAAGGAACTGCAGAATGGCATGCAAAATTAAAGCTGAGCTTTGGAACAATCTTGCTCTTGACTAGGGTCCCAGCCCTGTTTCTTCCTTTTTTCCTCCTTATCAATGGTCTATATACTCAGTGTAGCTTCTCCTTCCCCATCTGCTAAGGGATCACATGCGTTCATGTAGGAGAGTGTGAGACTCGTTACTGTCACCAGTGGCATGAGGTTAGATGTAAGGGTGAGTCTTCTGGGAGAAATGGCCATGTGAGCCCCCCAAATCCTGGGGTCCCTTTGGAAATAGGAAAGGTCCCTGTTGCCCACCAGGGCAGAGGAGAGCAGCCATCTCCAGTCCTCTGGCACCTTCCAGCTGAGTCAGTCTTGGCCTTTCCTGCCCCCATCCCTAACGTTCTGTTTTGGTTTCTTGGTCAGCCTCCACCTCCTGATCATTCTTAGTTTGCCAGCTGTGAGAAAGGGAGACTGGAACTTGAACCAGAAAGCCCTGCCCAACAAGCAGAAGAGTTGGATGGGATGGATGTGGGTGTGAAGTGTGCAGGAAAAACCCCCTAGCATAGTGAGGACACCTTTGAAAGAATTTGACTAAACCATTAAGTGCAGAAGATGGGAGCTACCATGATCTCTGGGTCAGCTGAGAAATTGGAGGTGACCCACGGGCCTCCCTAGGTCACTGAGTGGGGTCTGCTCTCTGGATGTGACAGAAAAAGTCAACTGCTGACCACAAGATCCTGGGACTGAGGGTTGCCAAGTTTAGCAAATAAAGACACAAGACACCATTAAATTTGAATTTCAGGTGAACAGTGAATGTTTTAGTATAAGTATGTCCCATGCAATATTTGGGGCATATTTATACTAAAACATTATTCGTTGTTTATGTGAAATTCAGATTTAACTGGCATCCTGTATTCTATCTGGGAACCCTATGAGGGTGGGGTAAAAACTGCTATGTTAGGGAAGGACTAACTTTGTTTTTTTTGTCTGTTTCCAGGGGAGTAGAGTAGGACCAGTGGAGAGCCGGGCCTCGGTCTGAGAGCAGGAAGAAGGATTTCACTGGCAGGGCACTCGATGACAGCCATGAGGAGCCCTCCATGAGTAACTTGGAATTAGAAACCTTGGAGAGTCCTTCCAGCTCTGATAGTCTCTGAGCCTCAGAATCTCTAGGGATTTTAAAAGGATGGGGTGGGGAGATGATGGAGGAGGATAAGACTAAGAATTAGAAGCCCCCAAAGAGCCTTCACCATTTTTCTCTTTGGTGTTAGGATGGTGGGATGCATGCAGATGCATCAGCTGGGCACATGGCTTTCTCTGTGCAGATGGGAAGTCAGAGTTTCTATAATATTCCAAACACTCTTGCTGTCATTGATTCTGCTCTTACGTTTTTGACACCCATTTTCCAAGGTAACACTGCTTGGAGGGAAACCCATCCCAGGGCAGGCCCAGACTCTGGGCTTTCTTTCTTCAGTGCCCATCCCCTCCTCTTAAGGACAGTGGCAGCAGCAACCTACATGTGGACACCATTTCACAGCTCACAAAGTGACTGACCATCTGTTCCTTATGTGGATTCTCACAAGTCCGAGAGGGAGTATTCATCTCCTATTTACATTTGAGGAAGACAAACCCCAGAGATTTGCCCAGTGCCAGGCAAATGGGTCAGGCCTCCACCCGCTCAGGAATTTTTATAATGAACACCAGTGCGTGCCTGCCATGTAGCCTGTGTTAGGGGCTGAGCACCTGAGAAGAGTAAGACCCAGTACCACCCAGTTTCTGCCCCTGAGAGCTCCCAGACCAGGGTGGGAGGTGGAGGAGTCAAGGTCAGTGGATGGACAAATGCATGAAGAGGCAAGAATAACAAAACCCAAGTCCTCAGGGCTGGGCTGAGTATGAGTGAGGATCCCCCTCAGGGCCAGCTCTGTGGAGACAGACCACTCAGCGGCCAGGCATTCTTCCTCTGTGGCGGGCAGAGGGTCCTCTCTTTTTGGGCTGGCTGCAGTCTCCACTTGCTGCCTTGGCTCTGTCCCTGGACGTGTCCCTGGGCCCCGTGCATTTGGCCCACAGCCCACCTGGGCCAGACGGAGGCAGCTTCTCCTTGGCAGGGAAGTGCAGATCTTTTCCCTGCTAGGCTCCCCAGGGCCTCGCGGAGGCTTCTCCTTCCCCGCCCCCACCCCCATCCTTTTGTCCAGTAGAATCTTTCCTGGAATTCCAATTGGAAGCAGAGTAAAAGAGAGCTAGTGCTCTCTTTCAAGTGGGAGCTGGCAACTCCAGAGCCCTTTGCTCAGCCCCCGCTGCAGTTGCCCCGGCAGCAGGTCTCTGGAAGCCCAGGGTCAGCAGAACACACTTTAGAAACCGGCAGCCGGCTTCATGTGACATCACAGGGCCTGCTTGCCCCACAGGCACCTCTCACAGATGGTGGCCCGAGCTAAGCTTCTAATTTGCTCTGTCAGCCTTGCAAGAAGTCTCGTCCTCTTGCATTTCCTTCCCTGCTATCCATCCAGAGACCGAGTCAGAACCTTGGCCGTTACCAGTGACTCCTATCCCCCACCCCCTCCACACCAGAGGCCCAGACAGGACTGTTTCTTTTCTTTTTTTCTTAATTTTAATTTAAGACATTTTTATTGAAGTATAGTTGATTTACAATGTTGTGTTAGTTTCAGGTGTACAGCAAACTGATTTGGTTATATGTGGGTATATATAGATACATATGTATACATATATTACATGTATATACATATATATATGCATATATATATATATATCCTTTTTCAGATTCTTTTCCATTATAGGTTGTTACAAGATATTGAGTAGAGTTCCCTGTGCTGTCCAGTACGTCCTTGTTGGTTATCTGCTTCATACATAGTAGTGTGTATCTGTTAATCCTAAACTCCTAGGGGGACTGTTTCTTACCTGCCAGAGCTGTTTCTGTCCCTTGCTTCTCGTCTGTGTTCAGTGTTTATGGAGCTTTGTTCCCCGTTGGGGGATAGTCTCAGGAAGTTTCCCCAACAGGAGGTGGACTAAGGAGTGGGCTGCCCTTACCCCAAACAATGAAGTCAGTCTAGCAGGGCGAGAGATGTGGGCCAGCAGGCCTTGCAGCGCTGGGGAAAGTCCCCATGAGCCCATGCACTTACATTATGTGGCTGCAGAACTGGGCCTGCAAGTAGGTATTAGAGAGGAGGAGGGGGATGGGCCTGTGTGTCTATCATGGGGGCAACTAGGTCCCTGGGCCCTGACAGTCACCCTGGGCCTGACAGTCGTCCTGTGGCATTTGGCACAAGTCACCATCCCTGGTCAGAAGCTGATGGCACCTCGTCCTGGTCCCCAGGATTAAGCCCAAACTCCTCATCCCCGTGTCCTGACTCAGAAATTGTCTCCGTTGCCCTTTTCAGCCTCCCTTCCCAGCAGCCCCTTCACCACCATTCAACACCCTCCACACATTTCCTGAAGGACTGGATGGGACGAAACTGAAAGCAAGGAAGGTTTGCAGGCCAAGGTGGAGTGCATGGTGGCTGCTCACCAGCGAGGCTCCCCTGTAGAGGCTTCTGAGCCTCAGAGAGGACAGTGCTTACGTGGGGCCTCTGCATCAGACGAGACACCCAGAATCCAAACGTTTCCCACCATCCTGACTCCCGCCAGTCTGCCCTGAGCCACCGTCATATCTGCATGGATTATTGCCATCCTCCCTCAAAAGGCTCCTTCTTCTTCCATGGCCCTTTAAAACCGGAAGGCAATCCTTTCCTCTTTCTGCTCAAAACCCCACACTGACACCCCATTTCAGTCAGAGGAGAAGGCCAAGGCCTTACACCCTCTGGCCCTGTCAAGCTCTCTGACGTCACCTCCTCAGCTCCTTTCACTCACTCAGCTCCAGGCTTCTGCTCCTCCGCACCTGCCAGGCACACCCCACCTGTGACCTCCTCCTCCCCAATCACATTGTCACTGAAAGACCATAGACAGCTGGGCCTCATAAACCAAAATGTAGACTCGGGGTGCCATGTGTGCCCTGGGCTCCTCCCTGCCCCCTCTCCCCTCATCCACACTGGCTCTGGAGGCCTCTCAGCAGCCCCATCCTCACCTCCACTCACTTCCCACACCAGAGCTCCATCTACACTTCTCTGCACAAGTGTGCAAGAGGGTGTCACAATCATAGCCCGGGCCATGCCCAAGTGGGTAAAGTGCAGGTGGGTAGACGGTTGGAAGGAACTGGACAAGCAGCCGCAGAGTGTAGTCCTGTGGTCCTGTGGTGGGGGGAGGGCAGGTTAGGGGGTGGAGACTAGGCAGGGGGTGGAGACTAGGCAGGGGGTGGAGACTAGGCAGGGGGTGGAGACTAGACAGGGATGGAGACTAGGCAGGGGCTGAAGAAGAAAGCACAAAGGGAGGAAACCCCACCAGCCCCTGAGCACGTGGGACTGGCCAGCCTAACTGCACTTGCGGGGAGCCACTGGGACCCTGGCCGTAATGCTCTTGCCCTCCAAGAAGGACCTCAAGACCGCCCTGGAGGTCTTTGCTCTTTTCCAGTGGGCCCTCAGCGCCTTGGTTATCGGTGAGTCTTCGGCCTTTGGCAGGGTGACCAAAAGTCCTGGTTTGCCTGGGACTGAGAGCTTATAGGGTTTAGCGGGACTCTCGATGCTGAAATCTGCGTTATCTCAGGCAAAGCAGGACAGTTGGCCACCCGGGCCTCTAGCCTGACGCACTTGGGCATGGTCCACGTGGAATCTGTGAGTGCGCACATGGGTATGGGTGCCTGCCTGTGCAGGAATGTGTGTGCACGTGTGTGTGAGCCAGCCCTGTGGCCGGTGTGTGTAGTGAGCCCTTCTGGGTCGTCAGTGGGGCCTGGAAGGCATGTCTGGGGGAGATGGGGAGCAGGTCCACTGAGGCTTGCCAAGGAAATGGGCTTAGCTGCAACCTTGGGGACCTGAGCAGACCATCGGTGTGAGACAGTTGTCCTGGTGGCAGAGGGAGCTCTGAAAACCTCTTGTCCAAAAGAATTCATCCATTTATCCATCCGTTTTCCCCTTCTATCCACACCACAAATATTTTGTGAAAGTTCTTTAGATGCTGGCTATGGTACTGTAGGTGCTGAAGCAAACCATCCCTATGGGAGGGGGGCCTGGAACAAAATTCTCTCTTTTTTTTTGGTACGCGGGCCTTTGACTGTTGTGGCCTTTCCCGTTGTGGAGCACAGGCTCCGGACGCGCAGGCTCAGCGGCCATGGCTCACGGGCCTAGCCGCTCTGCGGCATGTGGGATCTTCCCGGACTGGGGCACGAACCCGTGTCCCCTGCATCAGCAGGCAGACTCTCAACCACTGCGCCACCAGGGAAGCCCAAAATTCTCATTTTTTAAGTGGTTTAGGTGAGTACTTGTCTGGAGGCAGGGTCATGACCTAAATGACCTTGGAAGCTATCTGGGAAGGAAGAATGCAGGTGGGCCCTGGGAGCCTGAGACTTACCAGTCAATAGGGAGAGTGAGCTGGAGAACAGGGATTGGGGGGCTCAGATGCCTGCCTGGGGTGGGTATCAGGATGCCTGAATGCTAAAAAGATCAGTGTTAACCTAGGAATTATGGGCAATCAGAGCTGGAAGAGACCAGGAGAAAGGAATTCATATGTACCAGCTACTTACTTTGTGCCAGGCATTTGCATACCTATGGTTTCATTTTAGCCTGCTGCCAACCTTATGAGGTAGAAGCTATTGTTAGGCATAATAATACACACTAATAGCTACACACACACATAATGAGAGCTTGCACTCATATAGTATTAGCTAACATCTACTGCACTTTTTTTTTCATGCCAGATACTCTTCTAAGCACCTGACATGCCTAATCATCTCCATTGTACAGATGAGGAAGTTGAGGTACATGCAGTACAAGTGGGCCATCCAAGACTGCATAGTTAGCAAGTGGAAGAGCTGGCCTGGGAGCTGAATCCACAAGGGGCCTGATTCTGGCCTATGAGCTCCTGTCCCTAGCTCCTGCATCTCCTTACTTACTGCTGACTGGGAGGCTGGGTGTGGACGTGGCCCTAGAGTACATGTTAGGCCAGAGAGGAATGAGGAAGCCAGGCCTTCTGCGTATGTAAACATTCTCGACTGAAAGGGGAAAAAGGTCAGCTCCGAATGGCCTCTTGCTGAGGACCAGGGCCCCAGCCGGGCCTCTGCTCTCTCCCTCCATGCAACCCAGGCCTTGGGGCCCTCTCCTCAGTGAGAGCTGAGTTCCCTTTCTTGAGCTCTTGTCCTATCTCCACAGACTTGCCTCATTACCACTGCCTCCCCTCACTGCCACCATGTTCCCATGAGAGAGAAGAGTCCCCAAGGCCTAGGACCTGACACTGCGTTGAGGGAGAAGTATGACCATTATGGACGGCCAGCCCAGGCCAGGCCCACATCGGGGCCTGGAGCCTTTAGACTGGTAGTTCCCCTTCCTCAGTCTTGTCCAGAATGTTGCTCCTCAGAGGTAACCACTGTTAATAGTTTGTGTGTATGTAGCCAGAGATTATGGATATAAAAATATATATATTTCACCACATGCATGCGTGTGCATGCACATACACATATAGCCAAGGGGCAGAAAAATATGGATGTTAAAAACACAGTCTTGGGCTTCCCTGGTGGCGCAGTGGTTGAGAGTCCGCCTGCCGATGCAAGGGACACGGGTTCGTGCCCTGGTCCAGGAAGATCCCACATGCCGTGGAGCGGCTGGGCCCGTGAGCCATGGCCGCTGAGCCTGCGCGTCCGGAGCCTGTGCTCCGCAATGGGAGAGGCCACAACAGTGAGAGGCCCGTGTACCACAAAAAAAAAACAAACAAAAAACCCCAACACAGACTTTGAGCCAGACTGCCTGTGTTCAAATTCCAGCTCTACTCCTTACTATCTGTGTTCCTTTAGCAGGTTATTGATTTTCTCTGAGTCTTGTTTTCTTCATTTGTAAAAAGGGCGTGTGAGAGTGTATTAATTGGGCTGGCCCGTGTACGCTGTGGTAACCAAGTAATGTGGAGATCTCAGCGGCTTAACTCAACAAATGCTTATTTCTGCTCATGTTAAACATCCAACACAGGTTGGTGGGAATCTCTGCTCTCTGTGGACACAAATGTTCAGGCTGATGGAGGCCCCGCCAAATTGTGAGGCTGCAAAATGCAGCTTCAGAGATGACCACCAAGTTGGCAGGAAAGGGAACAGAGGCCTCATGCACACTCCTTTCTGCCACCAGCAGAACGGCAGGTGTAAACAACAATGAGCCTTATTCTGAACCTCATTAATTATGAGGTTGAGATCTTTTCATGTATTTATCAGCAATTAGTATTTCTTTTTCTGTTAAGGGCCCATTCATGACCTTTGTCCATTTTTCTACTAAATTTCAGTTGACTCTTAGAGGACAAATAAGAAATAAATGAAGAAGGAAGAGTGTTCAGGGCAGAGACCGGGCAACAGCTGACAAGGCTGGGATGAGGGGAGAGCATAAAGCATTCAAGAAGTAGCCAGTGGTTAAGTGGGATGAGGGGGTAAGAGGCACAGAACTGACGCTCAATACATAGTGAATGAATGAATGGGAGAGAGAAGACAGAGGAGACTGGCAAAAGAGGCAGGGGACAGATTGTGTAGGCCATTGTCAACCATGGAAAAGTGTTTGGACTTTTTCCATGTGGAACCATAACTGGGTTGGGCACAGGGCAACAGCATCAGATTGGTGTTTTTGAGAGATCACTACAGTTATTTCTGGGTAGCAAACTGATTTTTTTAATTAATTTATTTTTTTACATCTTTATTGGAGTATAATTGCTCTACAATGGTGTGCTAGCTTCTGCTCCACAACAAAGTGAATCAGCTATACATAAACACACGTTCCCATATCTCCTCCCTCCTGTGTCTCCCTCCTTCCCACCCTCCCCATCCCACCCCTCCAGGCGGTCAGAAAGCACTGAGGTGATCTCCCTGTGCCACGCGGCTGCCTCCCACCAGCCATCAACTTCACGTCCGGTAGTGTATACATGTCCATGCCTCTCTCTCGCCCTGTCACAGCCCACCTCTCCCCCTCCCCATATCCCCAAGTCCATTCCCTAGTAGGTCTGTGTCTTTATTCCTGTCTCACCCCTAGGCTCCTCATGATATTTTTTTTCTTAAATTCCATATATATGTGTTAGCATACGGTATTTGTCCATCTCTTTCCGTCTTACTTCACTCTGTATGACAGACTCTAGGTCCATCCACCTCATTACAAATAGCTCAATTTCGTTTCTATTTATGGCTGAGTAATATTCCATTGTATATATGTGCCACATCTTCTTTATCCATTCAACCGATGATGTACACTTAGGTTGTTTCCATCTCCGGGCTATTGTAAATAGAGCTGCAATGAACATTTTGGTACATGACTCTTTTTGAATTATGGTTTTCTCAGGGTATATGCCCAGTAGTGGGATTGCTGGGTTATATGGTAGTTCTATTTGCAGTTTTTAAAGGAACCTCCATACTGTTCTCCATAGTGGCTGTACCAATTCACATTCCCACCAGCAGTGCAAGAGTGTTGCCTTTTCTCCACACCCTCTCCAGCATTTATTGTTTCTAGATTTTTTGATGATGGCCATTCTGACTGGTGTGAGATGATATCTCATTGTAGTTTTTTTTTTTTTTTTTTTTTGCGGTACGCGGGCCTCTCACTGTTGTGGCCTCTCCCATTGCAGAGCACAGGCTCCGGACGCGCAGGCTCAGCGGCCCAGCCGCTCCACGGCATGTGGGATCTTTCCAGACCGGGGCACGAACCCATGTCCCCTGCATTGGCAGGCGGATTCTCAACCACTGCGCCACCAGGGAAGCCCCTCATTGTAGTTTTGATTCACATTTCTCTAATGATTAATGATGTTGAGCATTCTTTCATGTGTTTGTTGGCAGTCTGTATATTTTCCTTGGAGAAATGTCTGTTTAGGTCTTCTGCCCATTTTTGGATTGAGTTGTTTGTTTTTTTGTTATTGAGCTGCATGAGTTGCTTATAAATTTTGGAGATTAATCCTTTGTCAGTTGCTTTATTTGAAAATATTTTCTCCCATTCTGAGGGCTGTCTTTTGGTCTTGTTTATGGTTTCTTTGCTGTGCAAAAGTTTCGAAGTTTCATTAGGTCCCAATTATTTATTTTTGTTTTTATTTCCATTTCTCTAGGAGGTGGGTCAAAAAGGATCTTGCTGTGATTTATGTCATAGAGTGTTCTGCCTATGTTTTCCTCTAAGAGTTTGAAAGTTTCTGCCCTTACATTTAGGTCGTTAATCCATTTTGAGCTTATTTTTGTGTATGGTGTTAGGGAGTGATCTAATCTCGTACTTTTACATATACCTGTCCAGTTTTCCCAGCAACACTTATTGAAGAGGGCTGTCCTTTCTCAACTGTACATTCCTGCCTCCTTTATCAAAGATAAGGTGACCATATGTGCATGGATTTATCTCTGGGCTTTCTATCCTGTTCCATTGATCTATCTTTCTGTTTTTGTGCCAGTACCATACTGCCTTGATTACTGTAGCTTTGTAGTATAGTCTGAAGTCAGGAAGCCTGATTCCTCCAGCTCCATTTTTCGCTCTCAAGATTGCTTTGGCTATTCGGGGTCTTTTGTGTTTCCATACAAATTGTGAAATTTTTTGTTCTAGTTCTGTGAAAAATGCCAGTGGTAGTTTGATAGGGATTGCATAGAATCTGTAGATTGCTTTGGGTAGTAGAGTCATTTTCACAATGTTGATTCTTCCAATCCAAGAACATGGTATATCTCTCCACCTATTTGTATCATCTTTAATTTCTTTCATCAGTGTCTTATAATTTTCTGCATACAGGTCTTTTGTCTCCTTAGGTAGGTTTATTCCTAGATATTTTATTCTTTTTGTTGCAATGGTAAATGGGAGTGCTTTCTTGATTTCACTTTCAGATTCTTCGTCATTAGTGTATAGGAATGCCAGATATTTCTGTGCATTAATTTTGTATCCTGCTACTTTACCAAATTCATTGATTAGCTCTAGTAGTTTTCTGGTAGCATCTTTAGGATTCTCTATGTATAGTATCATGTCACCTGCAAAGAGTGACAGCTTTACTTCTTCTTATCCGATTTGGATTCATTTTATTTATTTTTCTTCTCTGATTGTTGTAGCTAAAACTTCCAAAACTATGTTGAATAATAGTGGTGAGAGTGGGCAACCTTGTCTTGTTCCTGATCTTAGTGGAAATGCTTTCAGTTTTTCACCATTGAGGACGATGTTGGCTGTGGGTTTGTCATATATGTCCTTTATTATGTTGAGGAAAGTTTCCTCTATGCCTACTTTCTGCAGGGTTTCTATCATAAATGGGTGTTGAATTTTTTCAAAAGCTTTTTCTGCATCTATTGAGATGATCATATGGTTTTTCTCCTCCAATTTGTTAATATGGTGGATCACGTTGATTGATTTGCGTATATTGAAGAATCCTTGCATTCCTGGAATAAACACCACTTGATCATGGTGTATGATCCTTTTAATGTGCTGTTGGATTCTGTTTGCTAGTATTTTGTTGAGGATTTTTGCATCTATGTTCATCAGTGTTATTGGCCTGTAGTTTTCTTTCCTTGTGACATCCTTGTCTGGTTTTGTTATCAGGGTGATGGTGGCCTCGTAGAATGAGTTTGCGAGTGTTCCTCCCTCTGCTATATTTTGGAAGAGTTTGAGAAGGATACGTGTTAGCACTTCTCTAAATGTTTGATAGAATTCGCCTGTGAAGCCATCTGGTCCTGAGCTTTTGTTTGTTGGAAGATTTTTAATCACAGTTTCATTTTCAGTGCTTGTGATTGGTCTGTTCATATTTTCTATTTCTTCCTGGTTCAGTCTTGGCAGGTTGTGCATTTTGAAGAATTTGTTCATTTCTTCCAGGTTGTCCATTTTATTGGCATGGAGTTGCTTGTAGTAATCTCTCATGATCTTTTGTATTTCTGCAGTGTCAGTTGTTACTTCTTTTTCATTTCTAATTCTATTGATTTGGGTCTTATCCCTTTTTTTCTTGATGAGTCTGGCTAATGGTTTATCAATTTTGTTTATCTTCTCAAAGAACTAGCTTTTAGTTTTATTAATCTTTGCTATCATTTCCTTCATTTCTTTTTCATTTATTTCTGATCTGATCTTTATGATTTCTTTTCTTCTGCTAACTTTGGGATTTTTTTGTTCTTCTTTCTCTAATTCCTTTAGGTGCAAGGTTAGGTTGTTTATTCGAGATGTTTCCTGTTTCTTAAGGTGGGATTGTATTGCTATAAACTTCCCTCTTAGAACTGCTTTTGCTGCATCCCATAGGTTTTGGGTCGTCGTGTCTCCCTTGTCATTTGTTTCTAGGTATTTTTTATTTCCCCTTTGATTTCTTCAGTGATCACTTCCTTATTAAGTAGTGTATTGTTTAGCCTCCATGTGTTTGTATTTTTTACAGATCTTTTCCTGTAATTGATATCTAGTCTCATAGCGTTGTGGTCAGAAAAGGTACTTGATACAATTTCAATTTTCTTCAATTTACCAAGGCTTGATTTGTGACCCAAGATATGATCTATCCTGGAGAATGTTCCATGGGCACTTGAAAAAAAAGTGTATTCTGTTGTTTTTGGATGGAGTGTCCTATAAATATCAATTAAGTCCATCTTGTTTAATGTATCATTTAAAGCTTGTGTTTCCTTATTTATTTTCATTTTGCATGATCTGTCCATTGGTGAAAGTGGGGCTATGAATGTGTTACTGTCGATTTCCCCCTTTTATGGCTGTTAGCATTTGCCTTATGTATTGAGGTGCTCCTATTTTGGGTGCATAAATACTTACAATTGTTATATCTTCTTCTTGGATTGGTCCCTTGATCATTATGTAGTGTCCTTCTTTGTCTCTTCTAATAGTCTTTATTTTAAAGTCTCTTTTGTCTGATATGAGAATTGCTACTCCAGCTTTCCTTTGGTTTCCATTTGCATGGAATATCTTTTTCCATCCCCTTACTTTCAGTCTATATGTGTCTCTAGTTCTGAAGTGGGTTTCTTGTAGACAACATATATATGGGTCTTGGTTTGTATCCATTCAGCCAACCTGTGTCTATTGCCGGAAGCATTTAGTCCATTTACATTTAAGGTAATTATCGATATGTATGTTCCTATTCTCATTTTCTTAATTGTTTTGGGTTTGTTATTGTAGGTCTTTTCCTTCTCTTGTGTTTCCTGCCTAGAGCAGTTCCTTTAGCATTTGTTTTAAAGCTTGTTTGGTGGTGCTGAACTCTCTCAGCTTTTGCTTGTCTGTAAAGGTTTTAATTTCTCCATCAAACTGAATGAGATCCTTGCTGGGTAGAGTAATCTTGGTTGCAGGTTTTTCTCCTTCATCACTTTACATATGTCTTGCCAGTCCCTTCTGGCTTGCAGAGTTTCTGCTGAAAGATCAGCTGTTAACCTTATGGGGATTCCCTTGTGTGTTATTTGTTGTTTTTCCCTTGCTGCTTTTAATCTGTTTTCTTTGTATTTAATTTTTGACAGTTTGATTAATATGTGTCTCTTGGCGTATTTCTCCTTGGATTTATCCTGTATGGGACTCTGTGCTTCCTGGACTTGATTAACTATTTCCTTCCCCATATTAGGGAAGTTTTCAACTATAATCTCTTCAAATATTTTCTCAGTCCCTTTCTTTTTCTCTTCTTCTTCTAGGACCCCTATAATTCTAATGTTGGTGCATTTAATGCTGTCCCAGAGGTCTCTGAGACTGTCCTCAGTTCTTTTCTTTCTTTTTTCTGCTCTGCAGTAGTTATTTCCACTATTTTATCTTCCAGGTCACTTATCCGTTTTTCTGCCTCAGTTATTCTGGTATTGATCCCATCTAGAGTATTTTTAATTTCATTTATTGTGTTGTTCATCATTGCTTGTTTCATCTTTAGTTCTTCTAGGTCCTTGTTAAATGATTCTTGCATTTTGTCTATTCTATTTCCAAGATTTTGGCACATCTTTACTATCATTATTCTGAATTCTTTTTCAGGTAGACTGCCTATTTCCTCTTCATTTGTTACGTCTGGTGGGTTTTTATCTTGCTCCTTCATCTGCTGTGTGTTTTTCTGTCTTTTCATTTTGCTTATCTTACTGTGTTTGGGGTCTCCTTTTGGTAGGCTGCAGGTTCGTAGTTCCCGTTGTTTTTGGTGTGTGTCCCCAGTGGCTAAAGTTGGTTCAGTGGGTTGTGTAGGCTTCCTGGTGGAGGGGACTAGTGCCTGTGTTCTGGTGGATGAGGCTGGATCTTGTCTTTCCGGTGGGCAGGTCCACATCTGATGGTGTGTTTTGGAGTGTCTGTGGACTTATGATTTTAGGCAGCCTCTCTGCTAATGGGTGGTGTTGTATTCCTGTCTTGCTAGTTGTTTGGTATAGGGTGTCCAGCACTGTAGCTTGCTCTTCGTTGAGTGAAGCTGGGTGCTGGTGTTGAGATGGAGATCTCTGGGAGATTTTCGCCATTTGATATTATGTGGAGCTGGGAGGTCTCTTGTGGACCTGTTTCCAGAAGTTGGCTCTCCCACCTCAGAGGCACAGCACTGACTCCTGGCTACAACACCAAGAGCCTTTCATCCACACAGCTCAGAATAAAAGGGAGAAAAAGTAGAAAGGAAGAAAGAAAGAGAGGAGGAAAGGAAGAAAGAAAGGAAGAAAGAAAGAAAGAAAGGAAGAAAGAAGGAGGGAGGGAGGAAGGAAGGAAGGAAGGAGGAAGGGAAGGAAAGAAAGAAAGAAAGAAGATAAAATAAAATAAAGTTATTAAAATAAAAAATAATTATTAAGAAAACAAAAATTTTTTAAAAAAGAAAGAAAGAAAAAAAGAAAACGGATGGATAGAACCCTAGGACAAATGGTGAGAGCAAAGCTATACAGACAAAATCTCACACAGAAGCATGCACTAACACACTCACAAAAAGAGGAAAAGGGAAAAAATAATAAATCTTGCTCTCAAAGTCCACCTCTTCAATTTGGGATGATTCGTTGTCTATTCATATATTCCACAGATGCAGGGTACATCAAGTTGATTGTGGAGCTTTAGTCCGCTGTTCCTGAGGCTTTTGGGAGAGATTTCCCTTTCTCTTCTTTATTGTCATAGCTCCCGGGGCTCAGCTTTGGATGTGGCCCTGCCTCTGCGTGTAGGTCGTCGGAGGGCGTCTGTTTTTCGCTCAGACAGGACGGGGTTAAAGCAGCCGCTGATTCGGGGGCTCTGGCTCACTCAGGCCTCAGGGAGGGAGGGGCACGGAGTGCGGGGTGGGCCTGCGGTGGCAGAGGCCGGCGTGACGTTGCACTAGCCTGAGGTGCGCCGTGCGTTCTCCCGGGGAAGTTGTCCCTGGATCCCAGGACCGTGGCAGTGGCGGGCTGCACAGGCTCCCCAGAAGGTGAGTGTGGAGAGTGACCTGTGCTCGCACACAGGCTTCTTGGTGGCAGCAGCAGCAGCCTTAGCGTCTCATGCCCGTCTCTGGGGTCCGCGCTTTTAGCCGCGGCTCGCGCCCATCTCTGGAACTCCTTTAAGCAGCATTCTTAATCCCCTCTCCTCACGCACCAGGAAACAGAGGGAAGAAAAAGTCTCTTGCCTCTTCAGCAGCTCCAGACATTTTCCCGGACTCCCTCCCGGCTACCTGTGGTGCACTAGCCCCCTTCAGGCTGTGTTCACATAGCCAACCTCAGTCCTTTCCCTGGGATCCGACCTCCGAAGCCCGAGCCTCAGCTTCCAGCCCCCGCCCGCCCCACCGGGTGAGCAGACAAGCCTCTCGGGCTGGTGAGTGCTGGTCGGCACCGATCCTCTGTGCGGGAATCTCTCTGCCTTGGCCTCTGCACCCCTGTTGTTGTGCTCTCCTCCGCCCTGAACCTTTCCCCCTCCGCCACCCTCAGTCTCCGCCCGCGAAGGGACTTCGTAGTGTGTGGGAACCTTTCCTCCTTCACAGCTCCCTCCCACTGGTGCAGGTCCCATCCCTATTCTTTTGTCTCTGTTTATTCTTTTTTCTTTTGCCCTACCCAGGTACCTGGGGAGTTTCTTGCCTTTTGCGCGGTCTGAGGTCTTCTGCCAGCATTCAGTGGGTGTTCTGTAGGAGCTCTTCCACATGTAGATGTATTTCTGATGTATTTGTGGGGAGGAAGGTGATCTCCTTACTCTTCCGCCATCTTCCCCTCATCCCACAAACTGATTATAGGATGAGGCTGTCGCTCTAGTTCAGGTCAGAGATTGTGGTGATTTCAGCCAGCTCAGAAGTAATTGTGAAGGGGAGAAGAGCAGAGATTCAAGAAATTGGAGTAGAATTAGAAGGACTTGATGATCAGAAGATGTGGGAGAGAGAAAGAGAGGAGGCGAGACTGAGGGTTCAGGTGTATGTGTGAGTTGGACGAGGGGCAGATGGAGCAGAGAAGGAGAGTGGCTGAAAGAGGGGTGAGGACGGAGAAGTGTCCCCGAGGCCTCTTCAATAGAACTTGACTTTGGGCTGTATGGAGAGGTAACCTGGAGCAGGCAGAAGACCGCTGGGCCTGGGCTCCCAGGAGGTGACAGTTGCAGGGTTTGTCCTTCAGAGCCTTCCCAGCTCTTCACCCTAAGAGTCTGCAATGGAATTGTATCCATTTGGACCCTAATGGCCTTGAGAGAAGACCCTCGCACGTAGTCTGTGAGAAAGATAAGGTGGAAGCTTATCCCCACTTGGCTGGTGAAGCTCAACGGCTTGTCTGTGGTCACACTCATGCTAAGGGGCAGATCCAGGATTTGTGTCACCACAGGGCACCCCTCCTGAGGCCACACTGCCTCCCAAGATGTCCCCAACTCTGTCTGGGTTCAAGCAAAACCTGAAAGATACATGGAACAAACCCATGCGTCCCTTTATTTCTTGAAAAAGTCAAGTCCCAACTTTGTTCCTTTTTATGGCTGAGTAATATTCCATTGTATATATGTACTACACATCTTCTTTGTCCATTCCTCTGTCGATGGACATTTAGGTTGCTTCCATGTCTTGGCTATTGTAAATAGAGCTGCAATGAACATTGGGGTGCATGTATCCTTTCAGACCATGTTTTTCTCTGCATATATGCCCAGGAGTAGGATTACTGGATCAAATGGCAGTTCTATTTTTAGTTTTTTAAGTAGTATCCATACTGTTCTCCATACTGTCCTATGTACTGTACTGTACAGTCTCTGTACTTTAAATTGGTACATAGTGGTTGTACGAATTTACTTTCCCACCAGCAGGGTAGGGGGGTTCATTTTCTCCACACCCTGTCCAGCATTTATTGTTTGTATATATTTTGATGATGGCCCTTCTGAGTGGTGGGAGGTGATACCTCATTGTAGCTTTGATTTGCATTTCTCTAATAATTAGTGGACTTGAGCATCTTTTCATGTGCTTTTTGGCCATCTGTATGTCTTCTTTGGAGAAATGTCTATTTAGGTCTTCTGTACATCTTTTGATTGGGATAATTGCTTCATTTTAAATTTCTTTAGTTATCTCTTAGATATCTATCAGTTGTCACTAATTCATACCCAAACTCTCCACAAACACATCAGGAATCTAGAAGTCTCGTCTCCTCCACCCCCACCGTTTTTAAAATTTCCTTGAGGACCTCGCTGCTGGAGCCCAGCATCCTCCTGTTACAGTCCGATCTCATGCACCGCTGTCACCTCCAGGGCCCGTGAGGCACCTTGGGTACACAATCTAAGAAGGTATTCATTCTCAGGGTTGTACAAGTGTTGGATCAGTGCTTGCCTGACCCTGAGAGTGAATGTCTCCTTGAATTTTGTGCCCTAGGTGCCTTGCTCTCCTCACCTTAGTCCTGGCCCTGCTCACTTCCATCTTTTGTTGGATTTCTTTACCTGAATCCCATACCATCCTATTTTGCTTTATACTCCCTCATTATGGTGAGCACATCCTCCAGCTGTTTCCTGAGAAAGGAACGTGGGAGACAAACTCTCTGAGACTATATGTCTGAGATTGTCTTTATTCTCCCTTCATACTTGATTAATAATTTGGCTGCATATAGAATATCTTAGCTGTGTCCAGTGTAAGTATCTGAGTTTAGTGTCTCTTTGGTTCATTTTTTCAGAGAACTATCCTCCCATCACCCAGCTGTGTAGCGGAGGGAAAGGGGTCTTGGGTTTTAACTACTTCTTTGATAGACTTTCAATCAAGCCCTGTGCCCCACATCTGCTTTTTGTGACATCTGGTGGTTCCAAATTCTGCGTCTTTCCTAGATTCTCCAGCGGAAACAGGCTTGCTCTTGTGCTCATACCCCTTGCAGGTAATTACATTTCAACTTTCTGGTTCTCAGTTAATCCCTCTTCCGTCCACTGTCCAGCACGCAAACATTTTGCTGCTAGCTCTCACCCACTGTTAGCGTCTCTCTGATTCTCCTTTTCCTTGCAGAATCTCTATCTTTTAAAACATCCTTGTGGTAATTTTCATGAGGCTCCAGCAAGGAGTCACGATAAAAACGTGTGTTTATTCTGCCACATTCAATTAGGAGTATTTTCTGTCTTTTCTAAACTTTCTTTTGACCCACTTTCTCTCACACAGTCTTATTCACAGCTGTTTTAAAAACTGAGTCCAGTAAGAATCCTGAGCATGGCTCACTGTGACTCATCTCCATGAAGTCTGTCCTAACTACTCTAACCTACATTGTTCCTGTCTTGTTGGAGCTTAACATGTCCATACCTTATTCTAGCCCAGCGTGGGTTCTCCTTTGTTTCTTGTTTGCCAACTCGTGTGCTCCAAACCTGGCTGAAGTTGGGTATCCTCTTTCTCTGGTGTTCCCTCCACTGATGCCTTGCAGAGATGTGGAGAGGGAAATGTGAGTTGGAGGAAGACTATTCCTGGCTCTGTCTTTCCAGGACTCCCAACCTTTGGTGGCCAAATCAGCGTGACCCACTGCTGGCTCCCTGTCACTGAATGCAGCCCAGAGTGGTGCTGGAGTAGGTCCTGGGGAGAGAGGGCTAACTGCATCGAGCAAAGTGGAGGAGGAAAACACCTTGCCTTCTAGACTTAAAACAGGTTCCCAAGGCCAGAGCGGGGATGCTGGTGCCACAGGCATGCAGGCCATGTGCTGGGTGAGGAGGTAAGAGTGTCGCGTGAGCCTGGCTGAGGGGGTGTGTGACCTTGGGGTGGACAGAGCCCCAGAGGGCGGGCAAGTGTGAGGGACTGTTCACAATTCATTGACTCTGGCCTGGGCTTCCTCCAGTAAGCACTGTGATCCTTGTCAGTCTCTACCTGGTAGTGTTCACACCATACTGGCCTGTCACTGTGCTGCTCACATGGCTGGCTTTTGACTGGAAGATCCCTGAGCGAGGTGAGGGCCCTGCGAGGGCTGTGTTGCCACCCGCCACATGCTCTTTCTTTCTCTTCTTATACTGTGGCCAATTCCGGGCAGCCCTTCAGCCTGACCTTGTCTGGGCTGGAGAAGGTGAGGGAAGGGGTCTTTTCAAGGCACCAGCGAGGCCCAGATAGGAACTGGAGTAGGCTAGGGGAGGGGCGGCTAGTACAGGAGAGAGCTAGGCCTGTCCTAAACTGGCCCAGATGTTCATTCCCAGCCTGGGTGTTACTTAAGAGGGCAGGAAACAGCAGGGGGTGAGGGCACCCTGAGGCAGGCCTTAAAGGGCTCTGAAGGAGACAACGGAGGTGGCCCAAGCTCAGCTACACTGGCTGTGTTCTCAGGTAGCTGCCGGTTTACCTGCGTAAGGCACTGGTGCCTGTGGAAACAGTACTGTGATTACTTCCCACTCAAGGTGAGGAGCTGCAGATCTCCACTTGGGCCCCAGGCCCAGCCCCGACTCCAGTGGCAGTGGCTGGGTCAGGGTGGGGCATCATTCACATCGAGGCCCATGGGGATGACGCTCCCCGGAGCTGTGTATTACCCTACCCGCATGGCCAGCCAGACACGACAGCCCTTTCCTTTCTAGGTCTCTGGCCAGAAGAGGCGTCCTCTTCCCTGGCTATACCCCTCTTGACTCCACGTTCCTCCACAGCTTTTGAAGACTCACGATCTCTCCCCTAGCCTCAACTACATCCTCGCCTGCCATCCTCACGGGCTCATGTCCCACTCATGCTTTGGCCACTTTGCCACAGAGAAGTCAGGCTTCTCCAAGATCTTTCCTGGCATCACTCCTTATATCCTCACACTGGGGGCCTTTTTCTGGGGGCCTTTCCTCAGAGAATATGTCATGTCTACAGGTGAGTTGGCTCCTAGGATGTAAAGCCAAAGAAATAAATGGCTCCCCCAGAAAGAGGTGTTGGGTGAATGGGTGAGAACAAGGCCAATTCTGATTCCCTCTGGTCTGAAAAGCTACCATAGGTTCAGCTGCCTTATGTGAGGCTCTTTGAAGAGGTAGGGAGGAAAGTTAGCAGGTTTGGGAGATTACCAATGATCTTTTGTTTTTTTCTGCCCACCAGGGGCCTGCTCTGTGAGCCAGTCCTCCATGGACTTCCTGCTTACCCGTAGAGGCACAGGCAACATGCTGATCGTGGTGGTCAGTGGCCTGGCTGAGTGCAGATACAGCCTGCCAGGATCTGCCACCTTGGTCTTGAAGAACCTCACCGGCTTTGTACGCACGGCCCTTCGGCATGGGTAAGGACACTTCTGGTCCTGACTGGGGAGAGGGGTTCCAAAAGCCCAGTGGGGAAGGAGGAAGAGGTTTTGAGGAAATGATATATAAAGAGGGAGGGGGAAAGCCGCTTCCGTGGTGGAGTAGAGCCTGGGTCACGTTCTAGAGGCATTTCTGCTTCTGAAGAAAGGCCAGCAGGCCAACTGGAACCTGATCTGCCTCAGACTAGCATCTCATCTGGACCAGTCCTTTTGTGAAAGGTGACTGGCTGCAACCCTATCTCAGAGAAAGCCAAAATTACCGTGTGGGCTGAAGGGAAGAAACCGCAAATAAATGGTCCTTGGGTCTTAGCTTCCAGTGTTTCAGACCTTGTGGGTTTACAGGAGGGTCTGGGACTCGCTTCCCTTAGCTTGCTGCTACTTTGCCCCCAGAGGCAGCTTGGGGTGGACCACGAGGCCCTCCCACCTAGCCTGGACCTGGGCCCAGCTGGGTTAGGGGCTGAGGAGCTTACGGGGAGACCCAGGGACCACTAGTGGTCAGCGTGTCTGGCTTTCAGCAGGGTCCCTACCTTTCTGGCCATCAGAGAACATGCTTTTCCTCTGCAGGGTGGCTCTAATCCTTGCCTATGCCTTTGGGGAGACAGAACTCTACATAAAGCAGATTTTCACTCCCAGGGGCTTCGTTAATCGCTTCCAAAAGTGGTTCCAGAGTATGGTACACATCTACCCTTGTGCTTTCTACGGGCATGGCTTCATTGGAACTCCTGGGGCCTTCTGCCCTACGCTCGGCCTGTAACCACCATTGGTGAGTTGGCCCTTGTGCTGGCGGCCTCATCTGGTACACAGGATACAGTTCCAAGGCTGAACCTTGGCTCTGGCCATGTCCAGAGGCAGGTCACTGGCCAGGATGAGCGCTGGGGTGGGGGAAGCGTGGGGAGAACCCGGGCTCGAGGGCTGAGGCCTGTTCTGAAGAGTGAGCCATCCTGATGCTTTCCCTTTCCCTTCTCCGTGTCCCCTGGCAGTTGGGAAGCCTCTACCACTGCCCAAGATTGAGAACCCGAGCAAGGAGACGGTGGTAAAATACCATGTGGTCTATATCGATGCCCTGCACAAACTGGCCAGCACAAGACCAAGTTTGGCTTTGCAGAGACCCAGGAGCTGGTGCTAACTTGACAGACATCCCCCCGAGGTCTCTCAGCCTGGTTGGAAGGAGTGAAACAGGTGAACAGGAGGACAAAAGTCCTGATTTGGCCAGTCCTCACTGTGACAGGTACGTGCGTGTGGGTGCCTGTTGGGCTGTTTTCTGGATCCCTCTTCCTCTATTTCTCTCCTTCTAGCTCTTCTCTGCCTTTTCCTCGGGGTTACAAGGAGACGGCCCCAAAGCCAGGGAAGGCCCTAGGGGAGAGGGGTCCTGAAAGCTCCCTCACACATGCCCACTCGGCATCAGCACTGAGGAAAACAAGGCACAGAACGAAAAGCCCACCTTCTGATACTGCCTGGCCCCACCCAGCCTGTTCTGAGGACCTAGTATCCCTGCACTTGTCTCTTCTTCTCCAGCTCTTAAGCAGCCCCATCTTCTGGCATCAAGGCTCCTCCAGGACTGGCGGCCTTGAGATACAGTAAGCTTTGAGTTTAGGCCCCTCCACCTTCATGCCCTGTGACTTGGATCAGTCTTCTCTGAGCCTGTTTCCTCATCTGTAAAATGGGACAAATAGTCCCTCCCCTGCTTACCTCAAAGGCTGGTGGGATGATGATATCGAATGTGATTGAACTTTGTAAACTGGAGAGCTACACAAAATTATTCTCCACCAACCATTTTGCCCACTTCCTGTCCCTGAGCAAGCAATGCCCTAAATTTCATGGCATCTCAATGTTTAAAAGAAAGTTTATCCAATTAAAAAAACATTCTAATCTATTCTTATTTTTTAAAGTTTGTCTTTTGATTTTATTTTTTGGCCATGCAGCACATGGGATCTTAGTTCCCCAACCGGGGATTGAACCCGTGCCCCCTGCGTTGGAAGCATGGGGAATTAACCACTGGACTGCCAAGGAAATCCCTAATCTATTTTTTAAAAAAGAAAGTTTACAGTGTAGGATCTTGTCAACAGTTGTTTGAAAGTTTAAGTAACCGTTCTAGTTGGGTGACCTTGGGGAGCTCCTTAAACTCTTTAATGTTGGTCCCCTCATCTGCAAAATGGGACGATACATCATGGGGAGCTGGAGGCTGGATCTACCAAAGCTGTTTTAGGCTGAGGCCTGAAGAATGTTATAGATGCTACGGTCTCAAGCTGAGGGTGACTCCCTGCTGTGTCTTTGCCTCAGGACAATGTTCCTTTTTGCAGGACCTCTAGCCTATCAGACATGCGGTTACAGGAAAAGACCTAGGTGATGGGAATGGGTGCGTGTGAGCTGGGGCGCAGAGAAGATGCGGGATGTTCTGACAGGAAATTCAGACCACCTTCCTCCTGCTGCCCCTTCTGAAATGGGTGCCTCGGTCCTTCCCCAAGCTCATGTGTGGTGTCAAAGAAACACCTAGTGGGAATTCCTTCACGGTCCAGTGGTTAGGATTCTGGGCTTTCCCTGCTGAGGGTACAGGTTCAGTCCTGGTCGGGGAACTAAGATCCCCCAAGCCACAGGGCACGGCCAACCGCCAGCACCACCACCAGAACAACAGCAAAAAAAAAAGAAGCAGCACCTAGCAGGTAGGAAGTGCTTAAGCTATCTTAAGAACAAGGGGAAAAAGCTTTATTTGCAAAGAATAAACCATTAATTTACACAAACTTACATCCCAGTTTATATACATTATGTATAGTTTATATACACAGTATCTCACACTGAATGCTGACCCCCAAAGCAGCACTGGGCCCGCTTCAGGCCATCCTCACCACAAAGCCCACCCCCACACCCCAGCTGGAAGCTTTTTGACTAAAGAAATGACATACCCCAACTCTACTTGGAGAGAGCCCTGAAAAGGATTACCAAAAAAAAAAAAAAAATTCAGTTCTATCTTTGTGCTCACATGGCCTAGGGAAGCCTCCAGGCAGGGACGGCGCCTGAGGCAGCGCCAGAGTGGCCTCAGTACTCCGTGGTGTTGGGCCCATTTGGAGCCTTCCATCCAGAGGCAGAAGCTGGGAGAGTGCCCTGGGGAAGGAAGCACTCTGACCAAAGCTGTGGCTATGCTTTCCCCGCCTGGCCGGGCTCCTGATGGGGGCCAAGAACTTCCAGCCTCGAGTCTGTGGGTGGTAGAAATAAGGGGGTTGTGTGGGACATGGACTGTTCCCCCCTCACCCTGCTGAGCCTGGAGGTTGGGGCTCCTTCACCTCGGGCTGCTCGCCTTCCATCTCTGGGCCTCAGTTTCCACATGAGTAACATGGGGTAGAACGTAGGTTGGGCTAGACTCCCTCTAAGGGCCTCTCAAACTCTGTTTCTCTGAATCTATTTGCATCCACCACAAGTTACATAAAACACACATACTCACACGTGGCTCAAAGTCTTTGTTCACCTTCAGGGTCCCTAGCCCTTTACTGCTCGTCAAAAGAAATTTGGCTCAGGGTGGATGAAGGGGGAAATAAGGCAAAGACAACATTTTCTGAGGAACCAGTAGCTGAACAGCCCTCCATAGCTGCCTTTTGTGTCAGCTTTGGCTGCTGAAGCCGAAGCAGCTGGCAAAGCCCCCGCCATGCAATTCTCCTTCAAACCTCTGTCGTCCACTTGCTCACAAATGCCCTCATCCCATTCTCTATGCTAGCTTTGGCCTTCTGGAAAAGCCACATCTGTGTAATTCCAAGGTGTGAATCTAGTTCCACATTCTCTCAAGAGTAACCTGCTTCAATAACCTTGCAGCAATAGGGCTACTTCTTGCTTCCCTCCTCACCCCTCTCCCTCCAGGGTTCCTTTTGAGGGGTGGCAATGAATAAAGGAGTCCTGTGCGAATCCTACTTCCCCTCTAATCCCCTCCGTATCCGGAGAATAGGGTGGATGTCAGAATGTTCCTTTAGGGGAACAGTTAAGAAGCCTTTTCCTTCCTTCATCTCACACCCTTTTGGCTTTAGAAGCAGACCTCTCTCAGGTCTTCCCTGCATCCCTGAGAGATCCTGGTAGTACAGAGGTCTTTGTGGTATGGCAGAAAGAGATAAGGAGTCACTTAGTAGCTGCAGGAAGTGGCTAGTTCCTATAACCTGGCTGAAGGGTAACCAGAGGAGGTCCTTGTCCACAGCTGGGGCTCCATACACAGTGGTTGGTTGGTTTATTGGGTGGATGAACGAACATGAGGGGCATCCATTCTGTGGGTACTGGAGGCCTGCTGCTTGAAGATGGTACCAAGGGGATTCTTCTGAACACAAGAGCTCTAAGGCTGATGGGTATTTTCCAAAGAAATTGCCTACTCTTTTGCCCCAGAGCCCCTGGCAGCCAAGAGAAGAGGCGTTACCATCAAGGAATGAAAACTAGCCTCTTTGGGTTTCTCCCTAGGTCCCTCAAGGATTTGAGCTCCATATTACCATTTTTATTGGTTCTCTCTAGATTCCAAATTCAACACAATGCTGGGGCAGAACAGAATAGCTTTGTAATCAGACCTGGTTGAAAGCCCCAGGTTTGTGACTTAAGCTGGTCAAAGCACTTAACCTCTCTGAGCCTCGTCTAAACAATGGGATTGGTAATATTATCAAAGGAGATACGAGAGAAAGCACTTTACAGACTTTAAGGAGACGTTCTCATCAGATCCTGCTATAACTGAGGACTGTCTAAGGCACTTTCTAGGAGCTAGGGCCAAACACATGCCTCAAGTTTGCCTCAGCTGGGGTGGCAAGGCTATCACTAGCAACCAGACGATGGTGGCGTAGCTCACCCCCTCTAGCCCTGACCCTTGAAGGGTCAAGCAGTGTATTTGCTTAGAAAGGGAAGGCACAGCAGAGAAATGAGTACCTCTTGTTCTTGGTGGATTTCAGCTGCCTGAAGGAGCTTATTCCCTCTCTCCTCAAAAGGAAACGTTTCAGGAGTAAGAGTAGCAGATTCTACAAGACTGGCCCTCCCAGCTTTGGGTTAGACTCAGCACCTAGACTGGGCCCACGCAGTTAGAAATAAGGCCCTTGAATGATCTTGTCATATGATTTGATGGGAAGCTTGGGGTTGTGGAGGCAGGTGTCTTTGGGCCTGACTAGAGGGCAGAGCCCTGCCCCGTGCCTAGACGCTGCCTCCTGCTGAGCCTGGATTCAGGGGAGCAGCCCTGGAGTCTATGGTGACTCTGCTGTGCTGTGGTTTTCTGGAGCCAGAGAGAAGAAAGGGGAATGTGGTTAGTAGGGCATCAGCTGCTGTCCTTTCGGACAAGGCCTGGGCTAATGACCACTTGGGTTGCAACACACTTGAAGAAAACCCTGTCCTAGCCTCAGCTCTTACCCTTTCCAGGTCAGGTAGAAAAGCTCTGTCTTGCCGAGGCCCAGGGTCAGTCTAGGGTTTGGGAATGTTAGCAGGCTAGCCTGGCAGCTGCCTAAATATTAGAATTTGAAGGAACTTCTGGAGGTCATCCAGTCCAACCCTTTGCCCCCAGACACGACTCGACTAGATGAATATTTGTGTTGCTTAATAAATGGAAAATTTCCTTTGTGCCCAGGTAATCTAAAGAGTATCCCAGACTCACATAAACCCAGGTCCCAGGATAGGCACCTGTCTCAGACAGAGGTAGGCTCTGGGGAGGAAGAAAACGGAGGTTCTCGCCAGGTTGGGAAGGGGACAATTGCGGGGGGACCCAAGGAGTCTTCTGAGCTTGGAGCACAGCTGTAAACAAAGTGAAAGACATGTGGCCCCAAGCACGGCCTCTGTTTCTTATGCAGGCAGGTTTCTGGCCATGCCCTGCAATTGCTCCAAGGAAAAGCAAACCTCCTGTCCTCAAAGCCCTGCCAGCTGCCGGGACGCGGCTCAGTGATAGTGGGAAAACCATCTGGCAGGTTTCTCCCCTGGGCTCTGCCACAAGCACCTGCCTTTCCCTCCCTGCCCCTCTCTTTAGGTTGCAATGCTCCCCTCCTGCCCGGCCCCCGCCCCGCCCTTCAGGGTCAGAGGCTTGCCCCACAGTCTGGGCTGCACCTTTGCTAATTCTCGCCTGCTGCCTGAGCCCCTCACTTTAGTGCAACAAAATGACACCCGGGACCTCGAGGTTGAAGAGTCATGCCGGAAGCAGTCAACACGGAGCCAAGGAGGAAGGTTCTGCTTCATGTCCTGTTCACTCAAGGTCATTCTGGAAAGTCAAGCAGACCTTGTCATCCTGAAGTCACCGGGGAATAAATAGCACTAGGGCATTTTTCTCTGTGGCTGCTACACCCACACACCTCACTCCACAGCAGCACTTAGGTTCTGGAAGTCCCGGCTCCCTAACCTAGGGTAGGAGCACGGGCAGGGGCAAAACGGGATTGGGGGGGGAAATCTAGGATGCAGGGGCCTCGCCCAGCCTGATGGCCCCGAAGAAGGTGGTGTGCTTGCTCATGTTGATGGAGATGTCGGCGTGCACCATCTTCACGGCGATCTTCTGCCGCGCTTTGAGAAGGCAGACGCCCGCCGTGTAACACGTGTTGTAGTTGGTTTTGCCTGTCTCGATGCTGCGGGTGCACTGCAGGAAGGGCTTCTCGTCCACCACCACCTCATAGCTGGCAAAGTCAGTGAAGTTGATGTAGTATACCTGGGGGAGAGGCAACGAGAAGGGATTGGGGGCGAGCGGAAGGAGAGGGTGGGCCCTCCCCGGTGACCAGCAGACGCGACCTGCTCACGCGAGCTGCCACTGCACCTCTTGAAGGCACGCTAGTCGGCCAACAGGACGGGCGGGGTGACAGGCTTATTCGCTGTCCTGCCTCCCCTCCATTGGGCTCAGGGGGTTAAGCAAACCTCTTTCAACAGCACACGGGTGGGAGACTCTGCAAGAGCCAGAACCATGCCTCATTCACCCCTTTACCTCCCCCAGCACCCCCTCCCTGCCCCCTGCCCTCCAGCACAGTTCTCGGCACACATTAGGTGCTGGATCAGTGCTACAGACACAAACGAAGGCGAATCAATTTCCAATTTCCAGCCCCAGGGACCATTTGTAGATAAACTTAGCAGTTACTGATTCCCCAGAGAGGGCACAGGAACAATCTGCGAGTTCTTCAGTTCTCTCCGCTTACACCCTGCTCCCCTGCGGCTGAATTTCTCTCACTGATTCTCCCAGTGCCCCTTGGCGCTCTCGTCTGATGATTGAGGAAACAGATGCAGAGGGATGGAGAACTATCCGTCACAAATGAGATAAAGAATGTGGAAGGGCAAAACTAACTTCGTGGCCAGAAGGAAGTGCTAAGCTGTGTTCAGTGGCATGATGTCCAGGGCATTTTCCCAGTTTGCATGGGGTACAAGGCCTGAGGCCACTCCCAGTTCTAAACCAGGCCCAGAAAATTAATTTTTCTCTTCTTCACTACCCTTATCCTTCACACCCCACTCCCAGCTTTGATCCCCACCCCCACCAAATGGCACTTAGGACGTTGGGATCATACCCCTGGGGACTGGGACACTCATCTGTTGCCCTAACTCACTTTATGGAAGGCTGTTCCCACCACAGCCTGTTCAGGAGGCTGCAGTGTATTCAGGTGCCATACAGTTTCTTGGGTCAGGACCCAAGCTGGGCCAAGATGTTCAGTAGGCTCAGCAAATGCTCATGAACCCACCTTCTCCGGCCACTCTCCTGGGAGACCCTTCTGCCGGCTCCAGCGTCTTTCTGTCCATCCACCTGCTTGCTGCCCGCCCCTCAGAAGCCCCGGCCTCAAGGCTCGCCCACCACTAGCTCTGAGGAGCCACCCCATTGGAGACAAACAACAGGGGTGGAAGTGGATGGGCATTGGTCGACCTGGGGAGTGGGCCCTGGGCCAGGACGAGGACAAAAACAGAGGGCGAAAAGGGCTTGGAGAACGACAGCAGGGGGAAGGCAAGAATGACAGAGAAGCAGAAAGGTAGAGAAACAAATGGGAGAAAGAAGAAGGAAAGACAGAAATCTTTTTGAGGTGGAGAGAAGGTCCGGAGGGGCACTCTCAGTCTTCATTATAAAGCCAGTAGTGTGGGAGGAAGGGGTCCTCAGCAGCCCTGGAACTGACTTGCAAAGAATATATACTAAGGCAGAGTTCAAGTTTGGCAGTAGAACCAAACAACTCAGCGGGGAAACTAGGGCCTGGGGCTCCGTAGGAGGGAATCAGATGGCAGGGCGTGGGATGGGCCTCTTTTCAGTTTTTCAATCATATCTGGCTAGGAAAAAACCCCAGACAGCCCCCTCTCTCTTTCCTCCCTCTTTTCAACTCCCTCCCAGTGCGCCCTCCCCGCTCCCCCCCCCAAGCAGGACGTTAGCCATTGGCTGGGCTGGGCTGGCTCCACAGTGCCCCCCTGTGGCCTGCACGAGATCTGCATTCTGGATATAAGAAGAGTTAGGCCTGAGACCGTACTCACTTCTACCTGACTATAGATGAAGTAGGTGCCGTCCACCAGTACCTCCAACTCCCCACTGCGGGGGTGTAGCTTAAACACCTTGGGGTTCATGGTGATCCGAGACCAATCATTGAGCACTCCACCTGAAAGATCTCAGTATGAGAGAAGGGCAGTCACTCAGTACATGTCAGAACTATCTGGGCAATAAACACAAGAAATATCAAGCCATACACAACCCCCAGCCCCATCCCAATACAACCTGGATAGCCCAGGATGCCAAGCTTTAAGAACAGCATCTGGAAGCAGAGAAAGCAGTCTGCTTGTAAAGTGGCAGCTAGGCCTGCCTCAGGCCCGTGGGGTCTGCCTGTCCTTCTTCTTCTCTCCTTTCCTGACCCCTCTGTCTGGAACGATATTTAACCAACATCTTCTAGCTGGAATTGGAGGGGGAGGTAAGAAGAGGGCGGGCACGCTGCCCTATTTTCTTTGTTGTTCTGGGGCCTGCACAGGCAAAATCCAGACACTGAGGGGCAGGCTAGGTCTTATTATTCCATTTCATCTCACCAGCTATAGCTCCTGAATCCCTCTCCTGTCTTATAGGTTTATGGGTTTTCTCCTTGTCCTTAAGAGATTCCTTTCTATAGTACCTCCACATCCACTCCTTTCTGGAAAGCCTCGCTGGGCCCCCAGGAAACCACTCAGCCCAAGGAACTGTCTACCCGGAGAACCTTAGGGATCAGGCGTGAGTCAGACTTCATGGCAGCCGGAGCAAGTGACCACCAGTAATAAAGCCCGGTAGGGGAGAGGGATCCTTATGCGAGTGAGGGATAGACCGCAACGCAGCACTAGAACCAACCAAAGGGATGGAGAGGGTGTCTGGGCACTGAGGCACCCCAGCAAAGCATGTCTCTCAGTAATACCCCATATGGGGTGGAGGGTCAGTCACTCCACCTTGGCTGGACGGTGGGAGCTGGCATGTGAGGGAGGAGGAAAAGCTTCCCTTTCCATCTTGCAGCAAGGGGGATGTTCCTTCCCACCTCAAGAGGAGGGAATCCAGGCCTAAGGAGCCTTCTAGCCTCAAAACCATCCATTCTTCATTCAAGAAAATATGTTTTGAAAGTCCATCCTTGGCTAGTCTCAGGAGGTCTGCCTTTTGAGGTGTAAGGAAACTGGCCTTCTAGAAAAGGTGCCCGTCTTCCCTTAAGGTGATAAGCAGATGGGATAGGAGTTTGGAGCAGATGCCCTGGCTCTGCCCCTCACGGAGGACGGCTCTGCATGGTATCTTGCTACCCCTGATGCCCTCACTCTTTATTTTAAATTTTAATTTATTTAGTTTTGGCTGTGTTGGGTCTTTGTTGCTGCGCGCGAGCTTTCTCTAGTTGCGGCGAGCGGGGGCTACTGTTTTTTGTGTTGCGGTGCATGGGCTTCTCATTGCGGTGGCTTCTCTTGTTGCGGAGCACGGGCTCTAGGCACACAGGCTTCAGCAGTTGTGGCGCACGGGCTTAGTTGCTCCACAGCATGTGGGATCTTCCCGGACCAGGGCTCGAACCCGTGTCCCCTGCATTGGCAGGCGGATTTTTAACCACCGAGCCACCAGGGAAGCCCTGATGCTCTCACTCTTGCTTCTGTTGGAACTAAAGATCAGCACAGACTACTACTGGGGATTGGCCCAGAAGGGTTGGAACCAGTCTTGTTATGTGGTGGGAGCAAAATCAGTAGCTTCTGGCATAACATTGAGGCCACCCATCAAGACACCCAAACAAATCTATTTCCTGCCTGTCTCACCCTTCTCTGGACAGATGGTGATCATGGCCCATCCAGGGCCCTGGGGCCCAAGGTACTTGGTCCCAGCAGGACTGCTTAGGTTTTGGTGCCACTCTGTTCCTACTTATATTTCTGAGGTGATTGAGTCAGGCATTCTGGTGGCACTCCAGGATGTAGCCAAGCCCGATCATTAAGGAAGCAGAGCACAGCCAGTTCAGGACTGACTGGGCTCTTAGAAGCTGTCTCCATGCAGCAGGTTTCTGAACCTTCATTCACTGTTTCTGTACTCACAGCCCCTCCCAGTAAGCGTCTGGCATCTTGGCTGGCTTGCTGCTTCCCGAAGCTCCTGGGGGTTCACGCATTTTAGGCTTTGTGCACCCTGGGGACCGGACATTATTTCAAAGTGCCGTTCTTTAATGAACGTTCATGTCTCTTTGAGGAAGAAAATGAAGCTAATCATTCAGTGGAGTATACACACACATCTCTGAAGTGGCATAGTGCGGTGGAGAGAGTCAAACAGATGTGGTTTTGAATCCCAGCTCCTACACTTAACGGAAACCTTGGGCCAGTTAATTAACCTCTCTGAGCTTCAGTTTCTGTCTCTGTAAAAAGGAGCTAATGCCTACCTTTGTCGTGAGGATCAAATCAAATCAAAGACAAAGAAAGTATGTTGAAAACTCTAAAGTACCATACAGATATAAGGCAGTAGATTTAGTATGGTGTTGTCCAATTTGTCTGGCACTCTGTTTCCCCACCTTTTAAATGCAGGGATTACACTAAATTAGGGTTTCTAACCTCCTGAAATCCACCCCCCTTTTTCATAGACACTAGCATCTCATACTCCCTGGAGAGTCTAACATGCCCCCCACTTCCCTGAGAGAAATGCCTCCTCCACCCATTTTCTGTGTAGACCCATCAGACAAGAAGATTCGATTTTATGTCGTTCTACTTTCTCTAATTTGTATTGTGAAAATGGTGATAAAACTACACATATCCCCAAGGGTGACTCTGATTCAGCCTCCACCTCCCAAGAATCCCTGGTTTAGACAATGTCTCAAGTCCCTTTCAGCTTCCTCATCAGCGATTCTAAATGCAATTTGTAGTAACCTTAGGGCAAGCAATTACTCAGGACAGCCAGCAGAGGGCAAAATGGAGTAGAGAATGGCCCCGAATGTCAAGGGTACCTCAGGGGCCTGGGAGGAACAAGGCTGGGGGTAAGGGGAGGAGAAACTCTCCTTAGGGAGAGAGCCTGCTTTGACTCTTACCATTCTTGACTTGGATTGCTGACCCTTGGCCCTGTAGATGCACCACGGCTGGCTGGGAGGATAAGAAGGACAGAGAGAGTAGTCACTGTGAGAAATGGCTGCTTGCTCAGCCACCAGTTGCCAGGATTCCACCTCCTCTGGTTTCTAGTCTTCATTTGTATCCCAATTCTGATCCCTCTCCCCTTTCTTGGGATGCGAGTGGCCACATTTCTACTAGAGGGTAATATGATTTTGTAGCTCTGCCACTTCATAGCTGTGTGACCTCGGCCAAATGTAATGCCTCTGAGCCTCATTTCGCTAACTGTGAAACGGGGATCATGAGAATCTCTGTCTGACCTCTCTCACAGGGATGTCTGAAGATCAACTGAGGTGATGAATATAAAATGCCCTGCAAGCCGTCAAGCACCGTGCAACTGTGTAGACTGATCGCCGTGACCAAACAGCTGTAGTGAGGGAGGCTGAGATGAGACAAGGCGAGGCGGCGGAACCTGCCAGTAGAGACGGATCAGGAAGCTCAGAGACTAGGGAGGAGCCCTTCAGGCCATGAAGGCAGAAGTCTAGGCTGGGCTTCACCCAGAGCTGGTTGGCTGATTTTCAAGGACATACTCTTAAACTTCTAAGCTGCTGATGTCAGGTGGTCTGAGGGCCGACAAGGTGTCTGGGGTGGCCGGGGAGGCAGAGATCCAGGTGAATAGGCCTGACTGGCAGCTGACTATTGGGTTTGGCAATGGTGACCCTCTGTCTCCTGGGGAATGGGGAAAAATGGCCATGACAAGACTCAGTTCCCTTGCTAAAGGCAGGCCCTGGGGCAAAGCTTTTCTATTCATAGAGATGGAGGAGGCTGTGAATGAAGAACCTCAGAACCTCCAGGGTCTCCTCACAAGATAAAGCCTCAGCAAATTGAATAGGGAGCAAACTCAAGGGTGGCTCTAGCCTGTGGTCTTCCCTCCTCTCCAGCAAGAGAGCAATTCCCAGCCAACCTGGTTTTCTCGAGTTCCAGCTTTATCAGCAGCACCTGCAAAATAGGACAGGCCAGTCAGAGGGCGTCTCTTTCTACTTCCTTTACTCCTCACCTAGGCAGCCAGTGGCACTGAGCTTTTGCTCCCTGTAGTGAAGCCCTGTCTGAGTGTTATTTTCCAGGGCTCAGAAATGGAGGGAGAGTCAGGGTGTGATGCAGGGCACTGGGGTAGGAGAGGACACTCCTTCCTTCTCTTACTTGCTCCCGACCTGCATCTTCAGTGGGCCTAGCAACCAGCAGGGAAACTGGCCTCTCACCAACGCTGGTCTAAGGGAAGTACCACCGAGCACCTATGGAGACAGAGAAGAGTGTTTTCCTGCCACCACGTGACCCCGAGACGACGGCGCTCGCTTCTTTAACCTTTTGCTCCCTTTCTATTAATTTCCTTCATAGAGCGCATTGCCATTTGTAAATACCTTGCTTCTTTACTTGTCTCTCTCCTCCTGTAGGACATAAATTCCACGAGAACAGGGACCACTTATCAATATATCTCTTGCACATAGAAAGTGCTCAATTAATATTTGTGGAAAGATTGGATGGAAAAAAAAACCCTAACTGCATCTCTTGGGGCCACGGTGACACGGATTAGCCCTGTTTGAACTATGAGTCAAAGAATCTGAGTCTTGTGGCAGTAAAGACCCAGAGAAATCAGCCGTAAAGACTCCATTTCTGTAAAGCCCCAAGATACAAGAGGGGAATAGGAGAAGGAAATAACAACTGACCTAAGCCCAGGTAGTCTGACTCCTGTCAACTTCAATTAGGCAGGTTTGGATCTGGATCTATATCTTTTGGATGCCCTTCTGGGCCCAAAGGGAAAGATGCAAAGAGATTAAATGCTCTTCAAATGGGCAATGTGGTGGGGGGAAGGCTATAGTGCACACCAGTGTACACCACCATTTGAAAATGCTCTTGGGATCACCCACTCTTGCTCTATTAGAGAACTTTTAAGGAGCCTAGGAGGGTGGAGAGATGGAAGAACTCACCAGAAGGTCCCTGGAGACCAGGGGGTCCTTGAGGACCAGGAGGACCTGGAGGGCCAGGTGGTCCCATAACAGTTGTTCCTGGAATTCCAGGAATCCCTGGAATCCCTGGGGGTCCTTGGGGTCCTGGAGGTCCTGGAGGTCCTGGGGGGCCATTGGGCCCAGGAGGTCCTGCCTTCTTTCCTGAAAGACAAGATTAGGTATTACATTTGTAGTTATTGACTGAGAATGTACTGTCAGGAGTTCCTCAGCCTTCTAATGACACAAAGTCGGCCCTCTGGGAGTTCCTGCTCTTAAAGAGGTGGATACTTTTATCATACGTCATACACACACACACACACACACACACACACACACACACACACACTCCCTACCCTGTTTCATGAATAATCATTTACAGGTTGGGTTTGAAGATATAATGGCCCTCAAGGAGCTCAGTCTAGTGGGGAAACAGACACAGTCACACGATAGTAGAAGTGCTGCATTAGTGGTAGGGACAAAATGCTGGAGAGGTCAGGGAAGGCTTCAAAAAGGAGGTTACAGTTCGGCTAAGTCCAAAGGATCAGAATTGCCAAGTGGCTAGACCTATGGGTCACTTTTTAGAATTGAGAACTGGGCTATTGTTGAAGAGTGTGGCTTTCACATTTATTGTCCAGGCCTGACCTTAGGAAGAATATTGGCTCCAGGAAGGTTTCCTATAGGAGTCGGGATGTACAGGGACTTGGGCTTGGGATGGAGGTGGGAATGTGGGATTGGAAGGAGTCTGGGAGATGAGAGGTGGGGGAGGGGAGGGCGAGGGAGGGAAGAGGGGGAGAGAGAGAGAGAGTGAGAGAGAGACAGAGAGGGCTCGAGCACCATAAGGAAAGAAGGGGCAGTGGAGAGCACAGAGCTGAGCTGAGGAGGAAGCAGCAGGCAGGTTTTTGCTTTCTCAGCTGACCCCTCTAAACCCTAGTTTTAAAGATCTCTGGGAAAGGAAATTCTTCAAACTCCCTTGGTAACATGTTCCAATGTTTATTACCCCCTCACTGTTAGGAAGTTCTTCTGTATATTGAACTGAAATTCCTCCTGTGGCAGTTTAAGCTCTTATTCTATTGTTTGTATAGATAGAGAAGAATAGCTACCATCATGCACACAATAACCCTCATGTGCTCAAAGACATTAAGTCATCTATCAACCTCTATTTTTATAGGCTAAATAATCTGGCTTCCCAAAGTCTTTTCTCAGAGGCCCTATTCTTGAATGTATTATTAATCAAGCCACCAGATCCTCCCCGTTTCCTCCTCGCTATCCTTTCAGAGCAGTCTCAGCCTTCTTATTCCATATTCCAGTCCTTCCCACATCCCTGCCAGAATGTAGCTATGTTAACAGAGTCATAACTGTGGTTTTGAACCAAACCCTCCAGTTCCTCCTGTTTAACCTCCTCTGCTCCATGCAGTCCAATTCAAGCACTGCAGGTGGTCACAGGTGGGTGACTGCTTCCTCCCTTCCCCGCTTTTTCACAATCTTGTGGAAGTCTCAGGAATGGGAGCCTTTCCCCAGACTCCATCATGGTGTCTTCACCTGTGATTCTTTCTTCGTTTTTAAATATAACCCTGTCAAGTCTCATTTAAATACCTCCTTCCTGACTCTGCCTCCTGGCTCCCTGGGCTCTCAGGGAGGAGAATCCTGTTCTGATTTATCAGATCCTCTTTTAAGAAGAATGCCGCGTGCTCAAGAAACCCAGTCCTCATGGCAATGCCACTCAAGAGGTCACTTGTCCATGTCTAACCACATCTGCATTTGCAATGAAACAACAGGGTCATTGCGGGGCCCCTTCCCCAGGGAGGAAAGTAAGGAAGGTCCATAGAGCTTCTCTCTCACGGAGAGACAGGAGTCTTAGCGTTTTCCCTGCACTTAGCAGCAGAAGACTGAATCTGCCCAGTTTCGAGATCTAGCAAATTTTAAGATGCCGAACAGGAAAGCCATCTCCCTTCAGATTTGGGCAGCTTCCAAGTCAGGCTTATTCAGCGCCCAAGTTTCAATTCCGGCTAGTGTAGTGGAGAGAACAAGGAATCTGTAGTCAGGAGATAAGGCTGTAAGCCTCAGCTCTGCCACGGATGTATACTTCGGGTAAATCCCTTCCTCTCCTTGAGCCTTAGTTTCTCCATTGGTAAAACGAGGAGCTTGGCCTCAATGATTTCTCTAAGTTTCCTCCCAAGACTGAGGTTCCATAAGGAGGATTGACGTACCCCTGGCAGTCAGGAAACTTCCCTAGCCTGGTTATAAAGTCTGCTTCTCTCTCACTCTTCTCTGAGTGGCACAGACACAGGGGATGGTGCATAGTAGGCTGTCCTCTGTTCCAGAATGTCCAGGCCTAACAGTGATTTTTGAGCTAGAGGGGCTTCTGTGGGTAGTGTGAACTTTAGTGTCAAGATTGTGAGTCTCCTGTGATTGTTAATGTAATTTTGGAAGAATTAGAGCCAGAAACTCCTGCAGTGAAAGTGAATAATGGTTGCAGTGTAAACAGAGAATGTTCACTTATGAAAATGCTAGAAGGCATCTGAGAACAAGCTCCTGCTGGGATCTAGTTCTGCAGCTGGTCCTCTTTGCTCCTCTGCAACCAGGTTTAAGTAACTGTGCTTGTCATCCTTGCATCCTTACAGAAAGTTGGCCCACAGAGGAGCATGTACAAAATGGCCCCTGGACCAAGAAGATGACTTTAGAGGACTGTATTCCTTCTCTGGATTTCCTTACTCTAACAGAGTACCTCACGATACAAAAGCCCAGAGACTTTTGTACTTATCAAGTTACCCTGTGTAGTCTTAGATGCAAGAATACACACGTTCTTTTAGTGAAGCTCAAATTGTTGAAAGAATGAACTAAAAGCAAGAGATGGGGGGGGAGGGAGAGAGAGAGAGAGAGAGAGAGAGGGAGAGAAAGTTATGGGAGGGGGAAAATTCCATTAAAGGATGGAAATTAAATGAACAACTCAATTACCCCTTCAGGCATGTGTCTATTCACTGTGTCCATGGAAATCAGTATTAAATGGCTTCTAAATCGCTTTCAGCCAAGGCAAATGTTTAAAGCCTATGTGCATTCTCTTCCCAATAGTGGCCCACATACAAGGTAGCAGTGCTGGGCAGTGATCCAAGTCACTACCAGAGGCACTGGGATCTCTTGAGTTTGTAATTTCAGAGCTTCTCGCCTAGAAAGCTGCCTTCCATTACCACCAGCAAGTGTGTTCTCTCGGTGCTCACCCCTTGGATGACACTTCAAATGGGTGCTGCTCCCCACCACACACATGCCCTATATTTGGGTAAATCACTAGCCTACTTGCTGTTCCCCCAGACATGACATGTTCTTTCATGCCTCTGAGAGATTTCAGTATGTAGTTTTCTTTGCTGGAATATTCTTCCCCTTCTTTTTGCCTCATCCTTCAAAGTCTAGGTTAGATAATGTTTTCTCTGAGATGTAGGACCAAGCATGGGAAGCTCATGCTTCTATAATTGCACTTTTTAAAATACTGTACTTCAATTATTTGTGTGTGTTTCCATGACTCCAACTATACCGGGAGATTTTGGAGGGCAGTAACCATTTTTCTTCATCTCTGTATCTCTCTTCCTGACAATTACAAGATGCTTATTCACTGTCTAGTGAATGAGTGAGTGGGAAAAAAAACTTAGTAGCTGTCATTAGAAAGTGCTCTCAAGTCTACCTATTAAGAAAGAAAGGAAGGGGACTTCCCTGGTGGTGCAGTGGTTAAGAATCCACCTGCCAGTGCAAGGGACACAGGTTCGATCCCTGGTCCGGGAAGATCCCACATGCCATGGAGCAACTAAGCCAGTGCACCACAACTACTGAGCCTGCATGCCACAACTACTGAAGCCTGCGTGTCACAGCTACTGAAGCCCGCATGCCTAGAGCCCATGCTCTGCAACAAGAGAAGCCACTGCAATAAGAGGTACACGCACTGCAACGAAGAACAGCCCCCGCTCGCTGCAATTAGAGAAAGCCTGCGTGCAGCAACGAAGACCCAATGCAGCCAGAAATAAATAAATAAATAAATAAATAAATTTATTTAAAAAAAGCAAGAAATAAAGGAAGTCATCCCTGGGCTTGTGCTAGGAGCAGAGAGTGTCCTTGTCCAGGCCAGGGGAGCTTTCTAGGTTTGTTAAAATTACTGTCTTAAAGGGATGTGATAAGAACAGAAAACTACACACTTGAAAGTCAAATTTGGGCTTCCCTGGTGGCGCAGTGTTTAAGAATCCGCCTGCCATGCAGGGGACATGGGTTCGAACCCTGGTCCGGGAAGTTCCCACATGCCGCGGAGCAACTAAGCCCCGTGCGCCACAACTACTGAGCCTGCGCTCTAGATCCTACAAGCCACAACTACTGAAGCCCGCGTGCCTAGAGCCCATGCTCTGCAACAAGAGAAGCCACCGCAATGAGAAACCCGTGCACCGCAACGAAGAGTAGACCCCACTCGCTGCAACTAGAGAAAGCCCGTGCGCAGCAACAAAGACCCAACACAGCCAAAAATAAATAAATAAATAAATAAATTTATTTTTTAAAAAAGTCACATTTACTTTCTTAAAAGACAGAATAGCTTGGTGAATGCCCAGGCTCCACAAAGAAAGGTTTCCTCACTGACTCCAGTTCTCTGGCTATTTTCCAATTTTGCTCAGCTCAGGTCCTTAGGGGCCAGGCCATTCTTCAGCTTCTTTACAACAGGCACACAGGTTTCCCATGTGGTCCACGGCATCTCAAGCCACCAGAGTACCCTAGTACTCAGAGAAGTGGCAGGAGGCAGCTGAAGCCAGTCTTTCGGGCCTAGTCTGGGATTGATAATCTACTCTGTAAAGCTCCGGAAATGTTAACAGACAGAATCATTTCGCTTAGAGCATTTTAATGAAAACTCATGAATTTCACTCTATTTTCCTCCCAGGTCAGAACACAGAAAAAAATAGGTACTTAAAAAACTCGTTTCGTGGTTGGTTCTTTTAGTCCTAAGGAGTGGACCACATTCCCTGGTCCTGTCTTTTGGAACCTGTTCTGTCTTTGGTTTCTCCTCTTCAGGCAGGCAAGCACTTGTACAAACTCGTGGGCCATTCCCATTGCAAGTACACTGGAGACTTACAGACCCAACAACGGCACAATGGATCCACTCAACTAGGAGATTCTTGGAAAAGACTAAATGATCAGGGTACTACTACAGCTGAGGTTTTTCCATCACAGAGAAAATGATATTGAAACCCCAGAGCAAGAAATACCTTCCCTGACTCTCTGAGAAATAGGAGAGGGATAGCTTTTAGGCCAAAAAATAGGGTACTGACATCTCTCAAGAGGTAGTATACCTAGTCCCTACAAGCAGTCTCAGGACTTCATTCATACCTGGCCACTGATTTGATAAAGGAGGGGGAAAAAAGGAGAAAGGAGAAGGGCAGGGGAAAGAGTAAGGAAGAATGAAGGAAAGAGATGTAAAATGAATTGTATGGAAGAGGGAACAAGGAAGAAAAGCAAAAACAACTTTCACATGTTGCTAGGAAGCAATTCTATCTTTCATGGATCATCACTGAAAAATGATATATATTTCTTATTCCTTGGAAGCTACAATACTCAAGAAGATCACACATGATTGAGTAAAATAATGGACATCCAGCATTGAACGAATATAAAAATCCTTCTCCCTTGATTTTTTCTTCTAATTTTAGAAAACACATGACAGCAATTTTACAAAATCAGGAGCTTGACTTACCCTTTTTCTTGTTTTTAACTGGACCTGTTAAAAAGAGAAAATGGAAAACTAAGTCACTGGAAATTAACATAAAGTGTTTATTCTTCAAGACAGTCACAGGAGGAATCCCCAAGACACTGCAAATTTGAGGGAGCCCCATGCTAAGGGTCAGGTTATTGGCAAGGTATCGCCCAACTATCAAACCTCCCCAATCTGTCTCTGACTGTTGTAACAATAAAGTTACAAGGAAGATTCTTCCCTAGGAAGAAAAATATTTCAGGCTTAGTCTTTGGAGTGAGGGAATGGGTACTTCGCCATAAAGATGAAATGCCCAGAAATGCAGAACTCAACAACCTTAGGACGGCATTCCATTAATTATGCAAGTCCTGAGATTGAAGAGTCACGCATTCAGGTCAGGAAGTGATGTGAAGTCTCATGTGTTGAAGCTGGAAGGAGAAAAGGGTCATTTTCATGGAAGGAGCAGAGCAGTGGCAGTTTACTTTTTAGTCACTTCCTTATCGTTATTCAAATCGTTAGTTATTAAAACAGTGCAACCATAATACATTCATCTGGGGGCCACATGCACTCCCACTGTAATTTAACATAAGTTAACAGACACTTTAAAAGAAGTGCCAACAGTTTCATTGACAATGAAATCACAAGCATTTTCTGGGGAATTACTTCTAAAGAAAACATTTCTAATCAATTGAGGGCACTCAGAAAACCCAAGGCTTTTCTCATATAGTTAGGTAACAATCACTCCTCAGACATACACAATTTAGGTGTCTCCCAGACATGCAGGCATGTTTTTCCCTACTGGGGATTCAATTCACTTCATTCTGTAGGTGGATTTGATTTTCTTTAGGCGCACATATTTAAAAATCTGTTCCAAACTCCCATGAAGACCCTACTGGACAACAATAAACCCCTGTCAGTGCCCTCAGGAGCTCACAAAAAGACCAGCATTTGTATACTGTTTTTTTTGCGGTATGCGGGCCTCTCACTGTTGTGGCCTCACTCGTTGCGGAGCACAGGCTCTGGACGCGCAGGCCCAAGCGGCCATGGCTCACGGGCCCAGCCGCTCCGCGGCATGTGGGATCTTCCCGGATCGGGGCACGAACCCGTGTTCCCTGCATCAGCAGGCAGACTCTCAACCACTGCGCCACCAGGGAAGCCCCTGTATACTCTTTTATAGACTAAAAAATCTATTTCCATTTATCATCTCATTTTATTCTTGCAACAAGCTTGGAATGGTCTTTACCTATAAGAGCAGGCTCTATCAAAGATTCTGTCTGAGCAGACTTCAATCAGAAGTCAGTAAAGTCTCTAACTTGGAGGGCTGCCAGCGTGGCCATCAGAGCTTGCACAGGTCCCTCGAAAACCAATGTCTGTGTAGACTTCCCTGGCAAAGTAATTTCACGTGCAACAGTAGGTATTATTATGCGCAGGAGATGTTTATGGTTGGGTTAAGCAACCTGCTGCACTTAAGGTCATGATCCTCCACTCTTTTACCCTCATTTTTTTCTCTCTTTCTCTCCTCCCAGTTCTTGGTCTTCTTTCTTTACTGCCGATCTTGTATGTTTTTAACAACATTGAGAGCTCCTGAGAATGTACACAGAGGTTCTGGCAAGGAAGCACAGCTACACAGATACTACTGACTAAGAGACAGTCTGAGAAGGGCCACCTCCTTGAACCAGAAAGCTGTCTGGGGAAGGATTTACACAGAAAGGCCTATAACCCCATCAACAAGCTACCAGCCAACCAGTCAGCCACCTCAGCCTGGGAAAGCAGTGAGATGACAGCCATTGCAGCCACTGGCCTCACAGACAGATTGTGTTAGCCCTGGCCAAGTTGCTGACCATTTCAGCTGGTTAAAGGGTAAGTACTATTACATCAGACTTCAAAGCAGGCTTTGAGGAAATCAGACGATCATCATGCACCTAGTCCTTATTGAGCACACCTAGGGAAGGCACAGTAAATAATGAAACACAACTCTATCCTCAGAGAACTTACAGTTGAATAGGAAAGTACTAAAGGGGGGAGACTTAAGGAATTATACTGGCTAGTTGAGGAAAAATAAATTCCTGGAGGAAGTCTGACCTATATCTACAAGGGAAGTTTGACCTATATCTACAAGGGAAAAGAGGGAAAGGGAAGTTAAACATTTTTCGTTAACTTTTATGAGATGGATGGACCTAGAGTCTGTCATACAGAGTGAAGTAAGTCAGAAAGAGGAAAACAAATACCATATGCTAACACATATATATGGAGTCTAAACAGAAAATGGTTCTGATGAACCTAGGGGCAGGACAGGAATAAAAACGCAAACGTAGATAATGGACTTGAGGACACGGGGAGGGGAAAGGGTAAGCTGGGATGAAGTGAGAGAGTGGCATGGACATATATACACTACCAAATGTAAAATAGATAGCTAGTGGGAAGCAGCCGCATAGCACAGGGAGATCAGCTTGGTGCTTTGTGACCACCTAGAAGGGTGGGATAGGGAGGGTGGGAGGGAGATGCAGAGGGAAGGGATATGGGGATATATGTATACATATAGCTGACTTACTTTGTTATACAGCAGAAACTAACACACCATTGTAAAGCAATTATACTGCAATAAAGATGTTAAAAAAATTTTGTTAACTTTTATTATTTTTATACCAGAAATACTACTCATTATACATACTTAAATGCATGCACACCTACATACATAGAAAAGGGGAGCAAAAAGGAAAAAAATAGCTTAAAAAAACTACTCACAAATAACCACTATTAACATTTTCTGCATATCTAGAAATTTCCTATGCATATAAATATGTATTTTTACAAAATGTGATCAAATAAAAATGTTGTTTGATAACTTTCTTCTATGTCAATAGCTACATTTCTACATTATCATTTTAAATTTGGATACAACAGCATTATATAGGTAGTTCTTTATATTTTTTTCTAGTTCTTTCATGATTTCATTTTTCATATTTAAATCTTTAATTAATCTGGTATAGATTTGGTATACAGCGGGAGGCAAGGAGCTAACTAAAATTTTTATCTTTATTTTCCAAAATGGCCATGCCATGAAGAGTGCTGAGAATAACAGGGGCTCAAAGCCCTATCTTCCACTTCTTCTTGTGTCACAGAAGGGCTCCCAGGGAGCTTCCATCTATTCGGTGGACATTTGGCATATCCCTCAGAAAAAAATGAGGATGAAAAAATATGGACAAGATTATCCTTAAATTGTATCGCACTTCCCATAGGGGCTAGTGAGTACATCATCTCAGCAGTATAGGAATTCTAGCTCCCTGGTATTTTCTCTCTAGAAGATGGAAAACCACCATGGCCAGTAAATAATTCTTATGAGTTTCAACATGGTCCTCTAAGCCCTGGTTCTATATCCGCCATTCTCATTTCTTTTGTTTGAGGCCATTGTGGTTTCCCATCTTCTAGAGAGAAAATATCAGGGAGCTAGAACTCTCCCATATTAGATATGAACATCTTGACCAGAGCAAAAGCAGTAACATCTGCTGAGTTCTATAACATTTTAGATATATTGATTTATTTTCTCTATATGCTTCAGAACCTTTTTCATACCTACTCAGGGCACTACCACTGTCACATGTCTGTTTCCGTGGTAACAGGCTACATTTTTCTATCATTCTAATACCCTCTATTTGTAATCATCATGCTTTCTGCAGGCAAACCCCACAAATACATCAGGGTGGGACAGATGTGCAGTCCCTGGGACTGCTTTTATAGTAGTAAATTTGAGATCTGACAGGTTTTGATCTATGTGGCCAGGCTGTTTGCTATCTGATATTAAGAAAAGGGGTCTTGTAATAGCATCAGGGCCATGGAAGCCAGCAGCAGTCCTAGCCTGAGTCTGGTCCTGACTCAGTCACAAACTGACAATAAGGCAAGTGGGCCATTTTCTTCTGATTCTTCATCTTCTAAATTAGGGAATACTTTGTACACTTTGTCTCTATTCAAGCCTAGGGTTCTGATGAAGATAAATGACACCATAACTAAAGCTAACATTTATTGAATATATATGAGCCATGCACTTTGCTAGATGCTTTACATATCTCATTTAGGTCTTAAACAATCCAGCAAGGTAGTTATTATTATGCTTATTTTATAGATGAAGAGATGGATTAAATTGCACAAAGCCACACAGCCTGTAAATATTTTCAGGTAAGCTGAAACTTCAGAAAGATTCATGTTTTTCTAGATGTGTTTTGAAAATTAAAAAATAAATGTATATACTTCCAATTTCTGGCTTCACGTGTCAAGCGCTTGAAAGCCATCACTCCCATACTCACAATAAGAAAAAAGCTGAGCAAACTTAAAATCACTTCTTAGATCCATCAGAGAACTGAGGTCACAAGGCAAACTGCTGTTCTGTAATATGGAGAGACAGACCGGTGGATATGGAGACTCATAGCAGACTGGGTGAAGAAGCCTGAAGCTGAAGCCAGTATCAGTAAGAAGACTTTAAAACTGTAATTGACAAATTGCTAGATGCTCAGTGTGGACTAGCTCAAGGGCTAAAAATCCCCAGTGGGCCCAGCCTTAGGGGGTTCTCCACACGTTCATGCATTTTACCTTCAAGAGCGCTACCAGGTTCTCACAGTGAAGATGGGAGAAAAATTCTCTTGTCCTTCTAGTAAGGGGAGAGGAAAAGCAGCCATTTTGAAATATATCCAGACCTCTCTATTCTCTTTAACAAGGCCTGCCCTCAAGGAAAACTTTTATCAGAGCCTAACTGACTGGGGTTTTACCAGAGCTGAACTGACCTGGGGGATAGGAAATACCCAACTCAGGCACACTAAAAGATTGAGAATTAATCATAAGACTCATGAATGCTTCCATTCTACCCACACTTTATCACCACATTAACAGCACTCCTGTATAACGGCATTACAGCTAAAAACACTGCCAGAGCTTTATTTACAATAGCCAGGACATGAAATCAACTTAAGTGTCCATCAACAGATGAATGGATAAAGAAGAGGTGGCACATATATACAATGGAATATTACTCAGCCATAAAAAGAAACTAAATTGAGTTATTTGTAGTGAGGTGGATGGACCTAGAGTCTGTCATACAGAGTGAAGTAAGTCAGAAAGAGAAAAACAAATACCGTATGCTAACACATATATATGGAATCCAAAAAAAGAAAAAAAAAGGTTCTGAAGGACCTAGGGGCAGGACTGGAATAAAGACGCAAATGTAGAGAGAATGGACTTGAGGACACGGGGAGGGGTAAGGGTAAGTTGGGATGAAGTGAGAGAGTGGCATGGACATATATACACTAACAAATGTAAAACAGATAGCTAGTGGGAAGCAGCCACATAGCACAGGGAGATTAGTTCAGTGATTTGTGACCACCTAGAGGGGTGGGATAGGGAGGATGGGAGGGAAACGCAAGAGGGAGGAGATATGGGGACATATGTATATATATAGCTGATTCACTTTGTTATAAAGCAGAAACTAACACACCATTATAAAGCAATTATACTCCATTAAAGATGTTAAACAAACAAAAACAAACAAACAAAAACACTGCAAGTCTCAGACCCTACTTAAGAAGTTTCCAGGGACATCCAAAGACCACATGAAGAGACTAAGACAAGAACTATGGAGACAATTTTAGCCTCTGACACCACATTTACAGCAAACAGTAAACACAGCTTAACTCTTAGATGAGCATAAAACCTTACATTACTGGCCTACCTACCTCAGTTACTTTTACCCAGTATATCATGTCTAGTTTTCAGCCAAAAATTACAAGGCATATTAAAAGGCTAGAAATACAGTCTGGAGAGATAAACCAAGCATCAGAACCAGACTCAGAAGTGAAAGAGGAGATATTACAGCTGATACCTCAGAAACACAAAAGGATCTTAAGAGACTACAATTACGTGCCAACAATTTGGACAACCTAGAAGAAATGAATGAATTCCTAGAAACATACAATGTATTAAGACTGAATAATGATAAAATAGAAAATCTGAACAGACCAATTACTAGAAGGAAATTAAATCAGTAATCAAAAACCTCCCAACAAACAAAAGTCCAGGAACAGAAGGCTTAACTGGTGAATTCTACCATTCAAAGATAATTGAATTAATAGCTATCCTTCTCAAACTCTTCCAAAAATTTGAAGAGGAAGGAACTCTCCCAAACTCATTTTACGAGGCAAGCATTACCCTGATATCCAAGTCACATGAGGATGCCATAAGAAAAAAAAAAACAAGACAATATTCCTTATGAACATAGATGCAAAAGTCCTCAACAAAATAATAGGAAACCAGTCAACAATACATTAAAAAGATCATATACACTATGATCAAGTGAGAATTATTCCAGGAATGCAAGGATGATTCAACATTTGCAAGTCAGTCAATGTGATATGCCACATTACCAAAATGAGCAATAAAAACCATATGATCATCTCAATAGATGAAGAAAAAAATTTTGACAAAATTCAACATCCATTCATGATAAAATTCTCAAAAAGTGTGTTACCTCAACTTAATAAAGGCCATATTAGCTGACAAGTTAGCTGACAAGTCTACAGCTAACTTCATACTCAATGGTGAAAAGCTGGAAGCTTTTCCTCTAAAATCAGGAAAAAGACAAGGATGCCCACTCTTGCTACTTTTATTCAACACAGTATTGGAAGTCCTAGCCACAGTAATTAGGCAAAATAAATAAATAAATAAAAGGCATCCAAATTGGAAAGGAAGAAGCAGCACTATCACTATTTGTACATGATATGATATTATATATAGAAAACCCTGAAGACTCCATCAAAAAACTCTTAGAGCTAATAAAGTTGCGGGATACAAAAATCAATACACAAAAATCACTTCTGTTTCTATACACTAATAATGAACTATCAGAAAGAGAAATTTAGAAAACAATTCCATTTAAAATTGCACTAAAAAGAATAAAATACCTAAAAATAAGTTAAAACAAGGAGGTGGTGACTCACTCAGAAGGCTCAAATGGTGGTTAGCATTTTTCAGCAATAAAGTATTTTTTCATTTAAAAAAAACCCAAGGAGGGCTTCCCTGGTGGCGCAGTGGTTGAGAGTCCGCCTGCCGATGCAGGGGACGTGGGTTCGTGCCCCAGCCCGGGAGGATCCCACGTGCCGCAGAGCGGCTGGGCCCGTGAGCCATGGCCGCTGGGGCTGTGCATCTGGAGCCTGTGCTCCACAACGGGAGAGGCTGCAACAGTGAGAAGGCCGCATACCACAAAAATAAACAAACAAACCCAAGGAGGTGAAAGACCTGTATATTGAAAACTAAAAGACATTAATGAAAGAAAATGAAGACACAAATAAATGGAAAGAGATTCCATGCTCATGGATTGGAAGAATTAATATTGTTAAAATGTCCATACCGCCCAAAGAAATATAAGATTCAGTGCAATCCTTATCACAATTTCAATGGCATTTTTTCCACAGAAATAGGACAAGCAACCTCAAAATTTGTATGGAACCATAAAAGACTCCAAATAGCCAAAGCAATGTTGAGAAAGAAGAAAAAAGCTGGAGGCATCGTACTCCCTGATTTCAAACTATATTGCAAAATTATAGTAATTAAAACAGTATGATATTGCATAACAATGGACACATAGCTCAATGGAACAGAATAGAGAGCCTAGAAATAAACCCACACATATGTGGTCAATTAATTTATGACAATGGAGCCAAGAATATGCAATGGGAAAAGGATAGTCTCTTCAATAAATAGTGTTGGTATAATTGAACAATCACATGCAAAAGAATGAAACCAGAGCACTATCTTACATCATACACAAAAATTAATTCAAAATGGATTAAAGACTTGAAAGCCTGAAACCATAAAACTCCTAGAAGAAAACATAGGTAGTAAGCTACTTGACATAAGTCTTGGTGACAATTTTTTGAATCTGACACCAAAAGAAAATGAAACAAAAGCAAAAATAAACAAGTGGGACTACATCAAACTAAAAAGCTGCTACACAGCAAAGGAAACCATCAACAAAATGAAAAGGCAGCCTATTGAATGGGAGAAAATATTTTCAAGTCATATATTTGATAAGGGCTAACATCCAAAATATATGAAGAACTCATCCAACTCAATGGCAAAATACCCAAACAACCCAATTTAAAAATGGGCAGGACATCTGAATAGACATTTTTTTCCAAAGACATCCAGATGGCCAAGCAGTGCATGAAAAGATGCTTTACATCATTTATCATCAGGGAAATGTAAATCAAAACCACAATGAAATACCACCTCACACTTGTTAGAATGGCTATTATCAAAAAGACAAGAAATAACAGGTGTTGGCGAGGATGTGGAGAAAAGGGAACATTTGTGCACTGTTGATGGGAATATAAATTGGTGCAGCCACCATGGAAAAGAGTATGGAGGTCCCTCAAGAGATTAAAAATAGAACTACCAATTAATCCAGCAATTCCACTCCTGGCTATTTATCTGAAGAAAAAGAAAACACTAACATATATATATATATATATATATATATATATATATATATATATATATATATATACACACACACACCCCCATGTTCATTGGAGCATTACTGATGATAGCCAAGATGTGGAAACAACCTAAATGTCCATCAATAGATGAATGGATAAAGAAGATGTGGTATAACATACACAATGGAATATTACTCAGCCATAAAAAAGAATGGAATCTTGTCAGTTTCAACAACATAGATGGACCTTGAGGGCATTATTCTAAGTGAAATAAGTCAGACAGAGAAAGTCAAATACCATGTGTATGATCTCTCTTATATGCAGAATTTAAAAAGGTAGATAGATAAACAAACAAACAAACCAAGCTCATAGATACAGAGAACAGACTGGTGGCTGCCAGAGGTGAGGGTTGGGGGGTGGGAGAAATGGGTGAACTTTTTTAAAGTTTAAATACATTGAATTAAAAGATAAAAAGTTCGCTATCAAAAAAAACCCAACGCACTATAAAAGAATGCCTTTGATGGTAAAGAATTAGTGAGCTTGAAGATGTCAACAGAAACTTTATACATGAAATGCAAAGATTAAAAAAAAAGAATGAAAAAGATGGAACAGAATGTCCAAAGATTGTGGTACAATTACAAATGAGGTTATATACACGTAATGGGAATACCAGAAGAAGAAAGAGAGGAAGGAACAAAGGAAATATCTGAAGTAATATCAAATAAGAGTTTTCTAAAAGTAATGACAGACACCAAACTTCAGATACAGGAAGCTCAGAGAATATCAAGTAGGACAAATACCAAAAAGTTGACCCCTAGGCATATCATATTCAAACTGCAGAAAATCAAAGACAAAGAGACAATCTTTAAAGAAGCTAGAGGGGGGTAAAAGGATAAAAATTACATTGGTTTCTCTTCAGAAAACATTCAAGCAAGAAGAGGGTGCAGTGAAATATTTAAAGTGTTAAAAGAAAAAACCACCAAGCTAGGATTCTGTATCCAGCAAAATTATTCTTCAAAAATGAAGTTGAAATAAAGACTTTCTCAGACAAACAAAAATTGATTGAATTTGTTGCCAGGAGACCTGCCTTATAAAAAATGTTAAAAGAAGTTCTTCAGAAAAGGAAAATGATATAGGTCAGAAACTTGGATCTACATAAAGAAAGGACGAGCATTAGAGAAGGAATTCATGAAAGTAAAATCAAATCTTTTATTTTACTTATTCTTAATTGATTTAATAGATAATAGTTTACTTAAAATAATAATAGCAAAGATGTATTCAGTGATTATAGCTTATGGATAAGTAAAACAAATGACAGCAATGCTATAAGGGATGGGGGGAGGAATTGGGAATACTCTGCTATAAGGTACTTGCACTACCTCTGAAGTGGTATAATGTTATTTGAAAGCAAAGTTGAATAAGTCATAAATGTGTATTTCAAACTCTAGGGCAACCACTAAAAATTTTTAAAAGTATAACTGATATAAGAGAGGAAAGAAAATGGAATCATATAAAATGCTTGATTAAAACCAGAGAAGGCAGAAAGAGTGGAAGACAGAAAAAGAAACAAAGAAATGGACAATGAATAGAAAACAGTTACAAATATAGTAGATATTAATCCAACTATATCAATAATCACTTTAAATGTGAATGGTATAAATACACCAATTAAAAGACAGAAACTGCCAGAGTGGATAAAAAAGCAATAACCAACTATATGTTATCTGTAAGAAACACACTTTAAATATAAAGATAAAGGTAGATTAAAAGTAAAGGAATGGTGAAAGATATACCATGCTAACACTAATCAAAAGCAAGCTAATTTCAGACAAAGCTGACTTCAGAGGAAGGAAAATGATCAGGAAGGAAGAGAGGCATTATATAGTGATAGAGGTGTCAATTCTCCAAGACATAAGATCCTTTAATGTGTATGTGGCTAACAACAGAGTGTCACAAAATTGAGGCAAAATCTGATGAACCCACTATTATAGAGACTTCAACATCCCTGAATCAGTAATTGAAATATCCAGCAGGCATAAAATCAGTAAGGATATATTGAGCTGAATAGCACCATCAATCAACTAGATCTAATTGACATTTATAAAATACTTCATCCAACAATAGCAGGATATACAGTCTTCTCAAGTTCACATGGAACATTCACTAAGATAAACATTATGTGTCATAAAACATACCTTAGCAAATTTAAAAGCATAGGTATCATACAAACTATATACTCACATTACAATGGAATTAAAATAGAAATCAATAACAGAAAGTAGCTGGAAAATCATATATATTACAACAGGAAAAAGATCTAAATGATTTTGGAAAATATTTAATCTAAGCTTCCACTTCAGGAAACTAGAAAAAGAAGAGCAAATTAAATTCATAGTAAGCCCAAGAGAAGAAACAATTAGAATCAGAGCAAATATAATTGAAATTGAAAACAGGAAAGCAATAGAAAAAAAATCAATGAAACGAAAAGCTGGTTCTTTGAAAAGATGAATAAAATTGATAAACCCTTACCCAGGCTAACCAAGAAAGGGAGTGAGAAGACACAGATTACTAATATCAGAAATAAAAGAAGGGCCATTACTACTGATCTCATGTACATTAAAAGGATAATAAAATAATATTATGAATAAAACAAATCTGCCCACAAATTTGATAACTTAGATGAAATTGGCTAATTATGTGAAAGATACAATCTATCAAAACTCATATAAGAAGAAATATATAATCTGTATATATAATATGTAAAGGATAACTTGTTTATATATTAAAGAAATTGACTATATAATCTGAATAGGCCTATAAAGAAATTGAATCAACAGTTAATAACCTTCTAAAATAGAAAGTACCAGGCCCAGATGGTTTCACTGGTGAATTTTACCAAACATTTAGGGAAGAAATTATACCAATTCTCTACAACCTCTTGCAGAAAACAGAAGCAGATGGAACACTTCCTCACTCATTCCATGAAACTAGCAGTACCCTAATGCCAAAGCCAAAGACATTATAAGAAAGGAAAACTACAGACCAACATCTCATTGAAAATAGTTGCAAAAACCCTCAACAAAATATTAGCAAGTCAAATTCAACAATGTTAAAAGAATTATACACCGCGACCAAGTGGAATTTATTCCTGGTGCACAAGGCTGATTCAATATTCAAAAATAAATTAACTTAATCCATCATAGAGCAACAGGCTTAAGAAGAAAAATCATATGATTGTATCAATAGATGCAGAAAAATCATTTGACAGAATCCAAGATCCATTCATGATAATAGCTCTCATCAAATTAGGAATAGAGGGGAAATTCATCAACTTGATAAAACAATCAACAAAAATATCTATAGTTAATATCATACTTATGCTGAGAAACTAGATGACTTTGCCCTAAGACTGAGAACAAGGCAAGGATGTCCTCTCTCACCACTCTAATTCAACATCACACTGGAGCTCCTAGCTAAGGCAATAAGGTAAGACAAGAAAAGAAAAGGCATACAGATTGGGAAGAAAGAAATAAAACTGTCTTTGTTTGCAGATGACATGATTTTCTATGTGAAAAATACCAGAGCGTTGACCAAAAAGCTCCTGGAACTAATAAGCAAATATAATAAGGCTGTGAGATACAAGCCCAATATACAAAAGTCAATTATTTTCCTATACTAACAACGAATGACTGGAATTTGAAATTAAAAAAAAACACTTTAGCACCAAAAAAAGGAGAAATATTTATGCATAAATCAAACAGAATATGTACAAGATCTATATGAGGAAAACTCTGATGAAAGAAATAAAAGCCTAAATAAATGGAATGATATTCTGTGTTCATGGATAGGAAGACTCAGTATTGTTAAATGTCATTTCTTTTTAACTTGATCTATAGACTCAATGTAACCCCAAGTAAAACTCCCAGCAAGTTATTTTGTGGATACAAAAACCTCTGATTCTATATTTTATATGGAAAGGAAAAAGACTCACAATATTTAACACAATATTGAAGAATAAGAACAAAGTTGGAGGGCTAAAACTACCTGATTCAAAATTTAGCATAAAGCTATGGTAATCAAGATAGTGTGGTATTGGTGGAATAATAGACATATAGATTAATGGACCAGAATAGGGAGCCCAGAAATAGACCCAAACAAATATAGTCAACTGATTTTTGACAAAGGAGCAAAGGCAATCTAATGGAGAAAGAATAGTTTTTTCGACAAATGGTGTTGGAACAAGTGGACATGCCCATGCAAAAAAGAAGCTAGACACTGTCCTTATAACTTCCACAAAAATAAACTCAAAATGGATCACAGAACTCAATGTAAAACAGAAAACTCTAAAATTCCTAGAAGGCCCCCGGGCTCCCAGCATCTGAGTAGGTGGACCCCGGCTCTTCACAATCAGCTCCCGGCCAGGGCTTGCCCTGTGCTCTGGTCCCTTGCCCCGTAGCCCCCCAGCTCCTGGGGCCGCTGCTGTGGCCTGCACGCCTCCGTTGGTGATAGACCCATGGAGGAAAGAGGGGAACTCAGCCTGACCGGCGCCAAACAGAACACCAGAGTGTGGCTGGTGAAGGTTCCTAAATATTTGTCACAGCATTGGGCTAAAGGTCCTGGAAGAGGTGAAGTTGGGAAACTGTGGATTGACAAAAATCAAGGAAGGATGGAGGTGTCATTTACTTTGAATGAGGCCCTTGCAAATATTCATGATATTGGCGGAAAATCAGCTTCAGGCAGTGCTCCTAGAGTACATATATTTGTCTTGCAAAGTGTTGGGGGACAGGCATTAACAGTGTCTAATAAGAGCTCATCGGATAAGCTTTCACTGGAAGGAATAGTGGTACAAAGAGTTGAATGTTGACCCACTGCCAGTGAAAAGTACATGAGATTAAAGAGATTACAAATAGAAGAATCTTCCAAACCTGTAAGGCTATTACAGCAACTGAACAAAGCTGTGACAACCAATTACAAACCTGTTGTTAATCATCAGTACAATATTGAATATGAAAGGAAAAAGAAAGATGGAAAACGAGCTCGAGCTGATAACACATTTTAGACATGCTGTTTTCAGCTTTTGAGAAACATCAATATTATAATCTTAAGGACTTGGTGGACATCACAAAACAGCCTGTGTCGTACCTGAAGGAAATCTTAAAAGAAATTGGTATTCAAAATGTAAAAGGGCTCCACAAAAACACATGAGAGCTGAAGCCAGAGTACAGACATTATCAAGGAGGAGAAAAGAATGATTAAGCACATTCAAAGCCTGCCTGCTAACAGAACAACTAAAGTGTGATGAGATAAGCAAATGGCCTTGATACGTGAATCCTTGAGCACCATCTGTTACAGGGGGAAAATGAATGGTACTTTAATTTCTCTAGGTAAATTTTTAAAACAATACTTCTTTTTCTTTTTAACAGTTGAAATGAAATTTTATTATTTTTTAAATTAAATTTTATTTTTTTTATACAGCAGGTTCTTATTAGTCATCCATTTTATACACCTCAGTGTATACACGTCAAACCCAATCTCCCAATTCATCAACTGCCACCCTCACCCCATGCTGCTTTCCCCCCTTGGTGTCCATATGTTTTTTCTCTACTACTGTGTCTCAATTTCTGCTCTGGAAACTGGTTCATCTGTACCATTTTCTAGGTTCCACATATATGCGTTAATATACGATATTTGTTTTTCTCTTTCTGACTTACTTCACTCTGTATGAGAGTCTCTAGATGCATCCATGTCTCTACAAATGACCCAATTTCGTTCCTTTGTATGGCTGAGTAATATTCCATTGTATATATGTACCACATCTTCTTTATCCATTCATCTGTCGATGGGCATTTAGGTTGCTTCCACGACCTGGCTATTGTAAATAGTGCTGCAATGAACATTGGGGTGCATGTACCTTTTTGAATTATGGTTTTCTCTGGGTATATGCCCAGTAGTGGGATTGCTGGGGCGTATGACAGTCCTATTATTAGTTTTTTAAGGAACCTCCATACTGTTCTCCATAGTGGCTGTATCAGTTTACATTCCGACCAACAGTGCAAGAGGGCTCTCTTTTCTCCACACCCTCTGCAGCATTTGTTCTTTGTAGATTTTCTGATGATGCCCATTCTAACTGGTGTGAGGTGATACCTCATTGTAGTTTTGATTTGCATTTCTCTAATAATTAGTGATGTTGAGCAGCTTTTCATGTGCTTCTTGGCCATCTGTATGTCTTCTTTGGAGAAATGTCTATTCAGGTCTTCTGCCCATTTTTGGATTGGGTTGTTTGTTTTTTTTAATACTGAGCGGCAGGAGCTGATTATATATCCTGGAGATTAAATCCTTTATACAATGATTCATTTGCAAATATTTTCTCCCATTCTGAGAGTTGTCTTTTCATCTTGTTTATGGTTTCCTTTGCTGTGCAAAAGCTTTTAAGTTTCATTAGGTCCCATTTGTTTATTTTTGTTTTTACTTCCATTACTCTAGCAGGTGGATCAAAAAATATCTTACTGTGATTTATGTCAAAGAGTGTTCTTCCTATGTTTTCCTCTAAGAGTTTTATAGTGCCCGGACTTACATTTAAGTCTCTAATCCATTTTGAGTTTATTTTTGTGTATGATGTTAGGGAGTGTTCTAATTTCATTCTTTTACATGTAGCTGTCCAGTTTTCCCAGCACCACTTATTGAAGAGACTGTCTTTTCTCCATTGTATATCCTTGCCTCCTTTGTCATAGATTAGTTGACCACAGGTGCGTGGGTTTATCTCTGGGCTTTCTATCTTGTTCCATTGATCTATATTTCTGTTTTTGTGCCAGTACCATATTGTCTTGTTTGCTGTAGTTTTGTAGTATGCTCTGAAGCCAGGGAGTCTGATTCCTCCAGCTCCGTTATTTTCCTTCAGGACTGCTTTGGCTATTTGGGGTCTTCTGTTTCTCCATACAAATTTTAAGATTTTTTGTTCTAGTTCTATAAAAACTGCCATTGGTAATTTGATAGGGATTGCATTGAATCTGTATATTGCTCTGGGTAGTATAGTCATTTTCACAATATTTATTCTTCCAGTAGAGGAACATGGTATATCTCTCCATCTGTTTGTATCATCTTTAATTTCTTTCATCAGTGTGTTATAGTTTTCTGCATACAGGTCTTTTGTCTCCTTAGGTAGGTTTATTCCTAGGTATTTTATTTTTTTATTGCAATGGTAAACGGGAGAGTTTCCTTAATTTCTCTTGCAGATGTTTCATCATTAGTGTATAGGAATGCAAGAGATTTCTGTGCATTAATTTTGTATCCTGCAACTTTATCAAATTCATTGATTACCTCTAGTAGTTTTCTGGTGGCATCTTTAAGATTCTCTATGTATAGTATCATGTCATCTGCAAACAGCGACAGTTTTACTTCTTCTTTTCCAGTTTGTATTCCTTTCCTTTCTTTCTCTTCTCTGATTGCCGTGGATAGGACTTCCAAAACTATGTTGAATAATAGTGGTGAGAGTTGATGTCCTTGTCTTGTTCCTGATCTTAGAGGAAATGCTTTCAGTTTTTCACCATTGAGAATGATGTTTGCTGTGGGTTTGTCATATATGGCCTTTATTATGCTGAGGTAGGTTCCCTCTATGCCCACTTTCTGGAGAGTTTTTATCATAAATGGGTGTTGAATTTTGTCAAAAGCTTTTTCTGCATCTATTGAGATGATCATATGGTTTTTCTCCTTCAGTTTGTTAATATGGTGTATCACACTGATTGATTTGCATATATTGAAGAATCCTTGCATCTCTGAGATAAATCCCACTTGATCTTGGTGTATGATCCTTTTAATGTGTTGTTGGTTTCTGTTTGCTAGTATTTTGTTGAGGATTTTTGTATCTATATTCATCAGTGATATTGGTCTGTAATTTTCTTTTTTTGTAGTATCTCTGTCTGCTTTTGGTATCAGCGTGATGGTGGTCTCACAGAATGAGTTTGGGAGTTTTCCTTCCTCTGCAAATTTTTGGAAGAGTTTGAGAAGGATGGGTGTTAGCTCTTCTCTAAATGTTTTTTTTCCTTAATAGATTTATTTATTTTTACCTGTGTTGGGTCTTCATTTCTGCTTGCGGGCTTTCTCTAGTTGAGGCAAGCGGGAGCTGCTCTTCACTGTAGTGTGCGGGCTTCTCATTGGGGTGGCTTCTCTTGTTGCGGAGCACAGGCTCTAGGCACGTGGGCTTCAGTAGTTGTGGCACACGGGCTCAGTAGTTGTGGCTTGTGTGCTGTAGAGCACAGGCTCACTAGTTGTTGTGGTGCACGGGCTAAGTTGCTCCGTGGCATGTGGGATCTTCCTGAATCAGGGCTTGAACCCGTGTCTCCTTCTTTAGCAGGCAGATTCTTAACCACTGCGCCACCAGGGAAGTCCCAAAGATTGCATCTCTTCTCTAAATGTTTGATAGAATTCACCTGTGAAACCTCTGGTCCTGGAGTTTTGTTTGTTGGAAGATTTTTTTTTTTTTTTTTTGCGGTACATGGGCCTCTCACTGTTGTGGCCTCTCCTGATGTGGAGCACAGGCTCTGGATGCGCAGGCTCAGTAGCCATGGCTCATGGGCCCAGCTGCTCCATGGCATGCAGGATCCTCCCAGAGCGGGGCACGAACCTGTGTCCCCTGCATCGGCAGGCGGACACTCAACCACTGCGCCACCAGGGAAGACCTTGTTTGAAGATTTTTAATCACAGTTTCAATTTCATTACTTGTGATTGGTCTGTTCATATTTTCTATTTCTTCCTGATTCAGTCTTGGAAGGTTATGCCTTTCTAAGAATTTGTCCATTTCTTCCAGGTTGTCCATTTTATCAGCATAGAGTTGCTTGTAGTAGTCTCTTAGGGTGCTTTGTATTTCTGCGGTGTCTGTTTTAACTTGTCCTTTTTCATTTCTAATTTTATTAAAACAGTAATTCTTGTATAGTTGTTTAAGTGATTTTTGAGGAAAAAGAACACATTTATTTATAGACTTAACTTGTATTAAACCAGATTACTCATGATGGGCTTAGGGGTTGGGGTTGAAGAAGGTTTTTCTTTTTAAATATTAACTTTTAAAATGTAAAATTAGGAAATGGGGCTTCCCTGGTGCTGCAGTGGTTGAGAGTCCGCCTGCCGATGCAGGGGACACGGGTTCGTGCCCCGGTCCGGGAAGATTCCACATGCCGTGGAGCGGCTAGGCCCGTGAGCCATGACTACTGAGCCTGTGTGTCCGAAGCTTTTGCTCCACAATGGGAGAGGCTACAACAGTGAGAGGCCCGAGTACCGCAAAAAAAAAAAAAAAAAAAAATTAGGAAATGTTTTCTAAATGAGGACTCCCTGTCCTTTTTCTCTCTGAGGAATTGAGGTAATACAGATTCAAAGTGAATGGCATAGCAGGAAAAAAGTAGTCAACTACAGAAACTCTCAAAAGGAATGAAAAAGCCAAAGTTCCTTATTCTGAAACAAAACACAAAACAAAACAAAAAACCTCCTAGAAAATAACATATGAAAAAAATCTACCTGACCTTGGGTTTGGCAGTAGATTTTCAGGTAAAGCTCCCAAAGCACAATCCATGAAAGAAAAAAATTGTTAATCCTGGACTTCATTAAAATTAAACAATTCTGCTCTGAGAAAGATACTGTTAAGTAAATGAAAACACAAGCCACAGACTGGGAGAGATTATTTGCAAAACACATATCTGGTAAAGGACTGGTATCCAGTATATAAAAAGAAGACTTAAAACTCAACAATCAGAAAATGAATAATCCAATTAAGAAATGGGCAAAAGATTGAAACAGACACCTCACCAAAGAAGATATATAGATTAAAAATAAGCATATGATGCTCAACATCATATGTCATTAGGGAAATGCAAATTAAGCATGAGCTAGCACTACACACCTACTAGAATCGCTAAAATCCAAAATACTGACAACACTAATTGCTGGCAAGGATGCAGGGCAACAGGAACTCTCATTCATTGTGGGTGGGAATGCAAAATAGTATAGGCACATTGAAAGAAAGTTTGGCAGTTTCTTACAAAGCTAAAAATAGTCTAACCATACAATCCAGTAATCATACTCCTAGGTTTGCCCAAATTTGTTGAAAACTTATATTCAAACAAAAACCTGCATATGAATGTCTACAGCAGCTTTATTCATGATTGCCAAAAATGGGAAGCAATTAAAATATCATTCAATAGGTGAATGGATAGGGGCTTCCCCAGTGGCGCAGTGGTTGAGAATCTGCCTGCCAATGCAGGGGACACGGGTTCGAGCCCTGGTCTGGGAGGATCCCACATGTCGTGGAGCAACTAGGCCCATGAGCCACAGCTACTGAGCGTGCGCGTCTGGAGCCTGTGCTCCGCAACGGGGGGGCCGCGACAGTGAGAGGCCCGCGCACCGCGATGAAGAGTGGCCCACGCTCGCCATGACTGGAGAAAGCCCTCGCACAGAAACGAAGACCCAACACAGCCAAAAATAAATATATAAATTTAATAAAAAGAAAAAAATAGGTGAATGGATAAACAAACTGGTCCATCGTACAATGGAATATTATTCAGCAGTCAAAAGAAATAAGCTATCAAACCACACAAAGACATGGAGGAACTTTAAATGCATATTGCTAAGTAAAAGAGGCCAGTCTGTGAAGGCTACATACTGCATGATTCCAACTGTGTGACATTCTGGAAAAGGCAAAACTGTGGAGACAGTAAAAAGATAAGTGGTTGCAAAGGGTTGGGGGAGAGAGAGTATATGGGGACTATTTCTGCTCAATTTTCCTATAAACCTAAAACTGCTCTAAAACATAGTCTATTAACTATGAAAATAAATCTATAAAACATCCACTAGTTTAAAAGCAACACCAAACTGCATATAGTTCAACATAGACCTCTAAGCCCTGGCTCTATATCCACTATGCCCCCTCCCTACCCTCTTCCATACACCTCTTGCCTCTGTACCTTCCTTCATGCCATACCCTCTGCCTGAAGTGCCCTTCTTCAGTCCATCTTTTTCTCAGTGTCTACTCATTCTTTAAGACTCAGCTCAGGCCACAATTCCTTTGTGTTCCCCTAATAAACTATTGCACCCATCAAATTATAATTTTCTGATTATGTGATTGTTCAATTTACTAAGTTTTTAACTCCTTGAGGGCAAGGGCTATGCCTTATTCATCTCTGTATCTCCAGCATGTAAAGCATATCTTTTATAGTAAGTGCTCAGTACAATGTTTGTTGAATGAATAAATGAACAACTGAAGGAAGTGGACAAAGATTCTTCTGACTCCAAGTTCATTGTACTTTCTACTGAATCACAGTCATGCTAAGAATACCAATAACAGCATCAAAAATTGCCAGTCAATTTACAGAGTTGTTTTGCAGACTAAATAAGTGAAAGTGATGTGCTCATAGTAGGTACTCAATAAACGTTAATTTAATTTGTTCTTTCGTTATATAGGTAGTAGGCTCCCCACTTTCATGCTTCCCTCCCTTTATATAGAGAGCTACACCAGAGAACTGGACATGGCCAAGATTTCTACAGTGATAAGCAATAAGGAGGAAAGTAAGGACAATGGCTGGCAGATGAGGATTGGTAATTTTTATTAAGAAAAAAAAAAGATAAACAACCTTCAACATACTCTGTATCTTCAAATCTTATAACCTTAAGAGCTTACTTCATGTTCTATCTCACGCCATAAGAATTGTAAACAGAGAGAATGCACAAATACATGTGGCAAGTTCAATACATTTGAAGAAGATGGAAGCCATTAGCTTCAAAGAAGAGTGAGAATTTTGAATGAGCACCACATGGAATGCCCATGTTCAGAGCCCAGATTACAGTTCCAACATCTGCTCTAAGCATGACAAAAAGCCAAGAAAAGGTAGGGCTGTGCAAATTGATTCCCACCCCACCCCATCACATCCCAATCTCTAAAGTATTTCCGATGTGAGAAGGCTTGCATTCTTCATCCAAGGATTTCCTCTCTAGCCTTTGCAGCAGAGGCTCATGCTTGAGGCCTCAGGCTCCACAAAGCAATTGACTCCATGAGTTAAGTTATGATCAGCTGTGAAACTTTTCTGGCTCAGTTCTGGTTTGGTTTGGGAAAGACTCAAAAATATTGTCAAGAATATCAAAATATTACTGTGGTTCAGGCAACACTAAAACAGTCACACTAACTGCTGACATTTTAGACGCCTAATGGTCTCTCAAAGTTCCATGAAGTATAGATTCCTTCATGTCGCCAGAGATGTTCCCAAAGTGACAAATGTATGTTTTTGGTAAAGAAATATTTTGCGACATCAAGTCTTTGTCACTTTCATGGTTAGGATGAAAATGCCAGGTCCAAGAGCAGCAGTCTGTGAGGAGGATTGTAAAGATAAATGGAATGGATTGTGTCGTCTAGTGCAGTGTTTTTACACTACGTTCCAGACAGTACCAGGGTCCGGTGTGATATTAACAGATGTCCTCAGGAAAAGGATGCTTTGATCAAAAAGAGTTTGGGAAAAAATAGGGTTAAGGAACAATAAACAGATTTCTTCACTGAAGACTTCTCAAATCTTTTAATACACGAACGAGAAATGTGACTCTCCAGAATGCAATATGAAATGCAGCATTTCCCAAACCTATTTGGCCAGAGAACGTTTTTCGAAAAAGACCTATCTATCTCTTGTTGAATTAATGTTCTGGATTATACTGTTTGGTAAATACTAAAATTGTGGAAAGAGCTTGAGCTTTGTTATTCTTTCATAACTGGGCTGGAATTCTAGTTCTAACATTCAATGCCTGTGTGATCTTGGGCAAGTTACTTCACTTCTTTGAATTTTTTCATTTATGAAAACTGGGACAATTATATCTACCTCAAAAGAAATGTCAGGAGGATTAAGTGAGATAATGCACAGTACTTAGCACAATGCCTGGAATGTATAGGTACTCAAGAAATAGCAGCTATAATCATCACATTCATTTCTCATCACCATTATTATCAAGCCACATCTGTGCCTGACAGGCGTACCAAACAGCTTCAAAATAGGTCGGGCCTGAGGACACTAATGGCTATATTTCTGACTGCTTTGGGAACTGAGTGTAAGAAGAGAACTGGACTAGTTGCCTGGAGATATAGCTCCATGACTTATTTGCTGTCTGACATTGGGCAAAGCACTTCACCTGTTTGCATTTCTCTCTCCTTCTGCCAAATATAGGAATGGACTAGGTGACCTCTTACTCTAAAATCCTGTGAACCTCAGCTCTAAAATGCTGTATAAGAGATTTATAAATTCATTGTTGAAGAAATCTGTGATACAGGTTAAATCCAATTATAAAGTATGGTCCTGTATAACAAAGCTATTTTTATGATCCAGCAGATGGCTGGCAGAAACAGTGCTTTGCCAATCTGGTTACAATGAACTCTGTATAGTGAATAATTCTAACAATTGCTTTCTCTGATCCTTGACCCCATAATCGTCACGCTCTAACATTGCTCTAATCAACTAAAGAACTTGATTATGTGTTGTTTTCTTTGTAGATACAGAGAGGGGAGCCGAGTTAAGCTAAGCTATAGAATTTCTAGCTGAGACGTTTATGTCCAATTTCATTATTTTAGAGCCGAGGAAACAGGACAGGAGAGGTTAAGTAACTTGTCAGGGGTCACACAGCCAGTAAGTAGCAGAGCTTTGAATGGGTGTTTGGACTAAATGATTCATCATCTAAGAACTTAGACATATCACTGCAAACTCTCATTCAGACCATATATTAAAATGTTAAATGAAACCAGAAATAGCTATTATAGAAACTCTGCTGTTTATGCTTCCCAACCAAGTAAGATGTGTGCTTGTCATTACCCTTTATCCCTGCATTCAAGCCCTCTTCATAGGATGGCCCCTCTAATTGCATGGTGCATGGTGACACAACTTAAAGCATGATAACCTTTGCTGCAGAGCTTCAATTAAAGTTTTTTTAATGTCTAAATACATTACACCCTTAGTTACCTTTGGATACATGCACAGTTCCTTCCACAAAGGCCTCTATTAGTCAAGTATGTCTTTTTCATTTTGAAACCACATGGCTGAAAAAAAATTTTTAAACTAGGTTAACAGAGAAATCTTACTATGAATAGCAAAGGTTAGCCTTCAGGCTCTTGCTTTTCTCTACTTATATACTCTCTCATGAGTATATTTATTTCCAGGGCTTCAACACTTATGGAGAATCATACTTCCTAAATCATAGCCCATGTCTCCAACTACCATTGTGACATTGCCTCTTGAACACATTCCTGTTTCTTGGAACTCACATGCTTCAGATTGAACTCATCTTCTAAGTTAGTGGTTCTCAAATCTGGCTGTACATTGAAATCACCTGGGAAACTTCAAAAACTCTCAATGCCTGGACCCCACCCCTAGAGATTCTGATGCAACTGGTTTGGAGCTGGACACGGACATGAGAATTTTGAAAAGCGCCTGGGGTGATTCTAATGTGTGGCCAAGCTTGAGAATCAGTGCTCTAGGTAAAGCCTTGAGTGCCATTTCCTTCATTTCTGTTAACGGTAGCACCATTCTCCTCTTCACTTGGGCTTGAAATCTGGGGCATTCAACCTTCAGCTCTGGGGATAAATGAGATAGAAACAGAATCAAATTTTTGAAAGTGTGAGGTGCTAAGAAAATGCAAGAAATTGTTGTATGCAGTATGCACATGAATCATATGGATTGCTTTAGCAGTTGAGATGTGTTAACTCATTAAACATGTTAAAGGTTATACTGACAATTTATCATCCTAACCTTTTCGTTTGGCAAAGCAGAGGAATGAGAGAGAATCTGATCTGGTGGCATGACATAAATCATCAGAGCTATCCTATCCTCCTGTGGGCAGGTCAACCTCATCAATGGGCCCAGATGGCTGGTGCCATGTGCTATCCCCAGAAGTAATTTTGTCAGCGTTGCTAAGGGTGGGCGGGTGGTCCTCTGGTTCCCTTTCACTGGGGAGGAGTGCAGCCATGACAGCTGACCAGCCAAACCACACATAGCAGTTACATTGAGAACCACACGTATGCAACATGGCTCTTGACTGTGTCCCAGAATAGTCCGAGATGGCTAGATGCTGTCCTGCTGTGCATATACTGTCCCTTTAATCAGAGACAAGGCTCAACCTGAGTCACATTGGATTCTTCTTATAACAGGACAAACTGGGAACTTCCAATGCTCAGTTTGTGTACACTCTCTGGTCATTTACATTAGTACCTGCCCTAGGATGGAAGTGCTGCTCAATACTTTAATTTAGGAAGAGCCAATTCAATTTTATTTTTTTCCCAAAAAGGGTATACCTATCTGGCTTCACCTGAGGTTATCCTTCAACATGGAAAATGTGAGCTTGCTTTTCTATTTTCAGTATTGCCACCCCAATTGTGCATGCCATGTTCTACACATTGTATTCTGCAGAACTTTATTCCAGGAAATACATTTTCCTTTGCAGGGATATTGGATACATTATTGTAAGCCACAGAATTGCATTCAAGCTCCAGCTCCACCACTTACTAAGTGCTGTAATGACACAGAGAAAATTGCTTCATCCCTCTGAGTGCACCCTCATTTGTAAAATGGGGATACTACTACTTACCTTAGAGAGTTTTAAGGATTATAAAAGATAACATAAATAACATGTACAAGACATTCTTTAGGCACACAATAAATATAAGTTCGTTGCAAAATTTCATAAGCATATAAATTTAATTCATCCCCAAACCAAGAAAACAGAAAGCTCAAATAACCAAGACTTTAATCTAAAAAAATTAGTGTTCAGAGTGAAAATCCTAAGGCACAGCAACATTATGAAATGGTGTTGAAGGATTCAGCTTCCTGTAGAAAGTTCTTTTCTTTTCAGTTAATTCTTTCAATTATATTCAACTCATAAATGTTGTTTGAACACAAGATGTTTAACACTATATTTGTACTACATGAAACAGACAATATAAGACCTGGCCACCTTGGTGATCTCTCAAATTTGTCTTATCTTTTCGATCAACTATCTTGGGTTTTCTATCTATAGAATCATATCTGTAAAAATAATGATAGCTTGTATAATTGCTCAATAGTTAACACTTCTTATTTCAGTTTCTTGCCTCATTGCATTGGCTACCACTTCAAGAATAATGTTGAAGGGAATTCCCTGGCGGTCCAGTGGTTAGGATTCCATGCTTCTACTGCAGGGGGCCCGGGTGCAATCCCTAGTTGGGGAACTAAGATTCCAAAGCTGTGTGGTGTGGCCAAATACATAAATAAATTAATTTTAAAAAGAGAATTAAAAAAAAGAATAATTTGAACATCAGAAGTTATAATGAGCATCTTTGATTTGATTTGATTTTGGCAGGAAAGTCTCTAATATATTTGCCAGTAAGTACTATGCTATTTCTTATAAAGCACAAGAAATTCTTTATCATATTAAATAATACCCCTTTATTTTATTTTATTCCTAGTTTACTAAGAATTATCAGAAAACGGTGTTAAATTTTTATCAAATCTATCTGAACTGATCATATAACATATCCTTTGAGCCAATGATGTAATGTGATATTAAGAGATTTCCTATTATTGAACCATCTTTGCTTTCCTAAGACAAACCCTACTTGGTCATGACATGTTATACTTTAAATATTTTGCAGGGTTTGACTTGGTAGTAGTTTATTTAGGATTTTTTTATGTGAGACAACTTTAGTTTTCTTTTTGGTGCTGCTTTTTGGAAGGGTTTGTTATCAAGGTTATACCAATTTCATTAACTGTATTGAGAAGTATTCCTTCTCTTTGTTTACTTTGCAGGTTTATAGAGCAAGGGAAGTATCAGTGCTATAATATCTTGATTTGGGCCCAACTCCTTTTATTCCCTAAGATGTCATTGGGTGGTTTTTCTCTGTGGTGGAAAAAAATGTACAATAGCTTTCATTTAAAACATTTACAGCTACTCCTGGTTTGTAGCACTTGCTGAGGGACAACTGATATATAGTCTCAGTTTTTTTGTAACAGCTTACCCAACACACTAATTTAGAAAAAAGTCTATTGATCTCTTCTTACCTGTTTTCTGTGTATTTTCATTTCAGGTACCAATGCCATTGCCTTTAGAGGGAAAGATGAGAGATATGTGGAAGGAAGAAGGAGATGGATTGGCTCAAGGAGCATGAGAAATGAAGTCTGGGAGGTTTTCTCTGGGAAGGTTTGCTTTATGGTAGAGATGAGCTTAAATTGATCTTTGGAGGAGGGCTAGTTGCCAGCAAAGATGACTAATTGAGGAGTTGGAGAAATAAATATAATTTCAGTATGTATCACCATCAATTCATATTTGCAGAATAATTGGCACGCCTTCACTTTTTAACACACAACTGTAACTGAAACACACTTTTTTTTGGAAAGGATTCTATTCTTATTTTTTGTAAAAAACATCTTTATTGGAGTATAACTGCTTTACAATGGTGTGTTACTTTGTTTTATAACAAAGTGAATCATTTATACATATACATATGTCCCCACATCTCTCACGTCTTGCATCTCCCTCCCTCCCACTTTCCCTATTCCACTCCTCTAGGTGATCACAAACCACCAAGCTGATCTCCCTGTGCTATGCGGCTGCTTCCCACTAGCTATCTATTTTACATTTGGTAGTATATATAAGTCCATGCCACTCTCTCACTTTGTCCCAGCTTTCCCTTCCCCCAGCCGTATCCATAAGTCCATTCTCTAGTAGGTCTGCGTCTTTATTTCCACCTTGCCCCTAGGTTCTTCATAACCATTTTTTTCCTTCTTTTTTTTAGATTCCATATATATGTGTCAACATATGGTATTTACTTTTCTCTTTCTGACTTACTTCACTCTGTATGACAGACTCTAGGTCCATCCACCTCACTACAAATAACTCAATTTTGTTTCCTTTTATGGCTAATAGTCCATTGTATATATGTGCCACATCTTCTTTATCCATTCATCTGTTGATGGACACTTAGGTTGCTTCCATGTCCTGGCTATTGTAAATAGAGCTGCCATGAACATTTTGGTACATGACTCTTTTTGAATTATGATTTTCTCTGGGTATATGTCCAGTAGTGGGATTGCTGGGGAGTATGGTAGTTCTATTTTTAGTTTTTTAAGGAAACTCCATACTGTTCTCCGTAGTGGCTGTATCAATTTACATTCCCACCAACAGTGCAAGAGGGTTCCCTTTTCTCCACACCCTCTCCAGCATTTACTGTTTGTAGATTTTTTGATTATGGTCATTCTGACCAGTGTGAGATGATATCTCATTGTAGTTTTGATTTGCATTTCTCTAATGATTAATGATGTTGAGCATTCTTTCATGTGCTTCTTGGCAAGCTGTATATTTTCTTTGGAGAAACGTCTATTTAGGTCTTCTGCCCATTTTTGGATTGGGTTGTTTGTTTTTTTGATATTGAGCTGCATGAGCTGCTTATAAATTTGGGAGATTAATCCTTTGTCAGCTGCTTCATTTGCAAATATTTTCTTCCATTCAGAGGGTTGTCTTTTCGTCTTCTTTATGGTTTCCTTTGCTGTGCAAAAGCTTTGAAGTTTCATTAGGTCCCATTTGTTTATTTTTGTTTTTATTTCCATTTCTCTAGGAGGTGGGTCAAAAAGGATCTTGCTGTGATTTCTGTCAGAGTGTTCTGCCTATGTTTTTCTCTAAGAGTTTGATAGTGTCTGGCCTTATATTTAGGTCTTTAATCCATTCTGAGTTTATTTTTGTGTATGGTGTTAGGGAGTTTTATAATTTCATTCTTTTACATGTAGCTGTCCAGTTTTCCCAGCACCACGTATTGAAGTGGCTGTCTTTTCTCCACTGTATATTCCTGCATCCTTTATCAAAGATAAGGTGACCATATGTGCGTTGGTTTATCTCTGAGCTTTCTATCCTGTTCCATTGATATATATTTTGGTTTTTGTACCATACTGTCTTGATAACTGTAGCTTTGTAGTATAGTCTGAAGTCAGGAAGCCTGATTCCTACAGCTCCGTTTTTCTTTCTGAACATTGCTTTGGCTATTCGGGGTCTTTTGTGTTTCCATACAAGTTGTGAGATTTTCTAGTTGTACTTCTGTGAAACATGCCAGTGGTAGTTTGATAGGGATTGCATTGAATCTGTAGATTGCTTTGGGTAGTAGAGTCATTTTCACAATGTTGATTCTTCCAATCCAAGAAAATGGTATATCTCTCCATCTATTTGTATCATCTTTAATTTCTTTAATCAGTGTGTTATAATTTTCTGCATACAGGTCTTTTGTCTCCTTAGGTAGGTTTATTCCTAGATATTTTATTCTTTTTGTTGCAATGGTAAATGGGAGTGTTTTCTTAAATTCACTTTCAGATTTTTCATCATTAGTGCATAGGAATGCAAGAGATTTCTGTGCATTACTTTTGTATCCCGCTACTTAACAAAATTCATTGATTAGCTCTAGTAGTTTTCTGGTGGCATCTTTAGGATTCTCTATGAATAGTATCATGTCATCTGCAAACAGTGACAGCTTTACTTCTTCTTTTCCGATTTGGATTCTTTTATTTCCTTTTCTTCTCTGATTGCTGTGGCTAAAACTTCCAGAACTATGTTGAATAAGAGTGGTGAGAGTGGGCAACCTTGTCTTGTCCTGATCTTAGTGGAAATGGTTTCAGTTTTTCACCATTGAGCATGATGTTGGCTGTGGGTTTGTCATATATGGCCTTTATTATGTTGAGGAAAGTCCCCTCTAACCCTACTCTATGCAGGGTTTTTATCATAAATGGGTGTTGAATTTTGTCAAAAGCTTTCTCTGCATCTATTGAGATGATCATATGGTTTTTCTCCTTCAATTTGTTAATATGGTTTATCACATTAATTGATTTGTATATATTGAAGAATCGTTGCATTCCTGGGATAAACCCCACTTGATCATGGTGTAGGATCCTTTTAATGTGATGTTGGATTCTGTTTGTTAGTATTTTGTTGAGGATTTTTGCATGTATGTTCATCAGTGATATTGGCCTGTAGTTTTCTTTCTTTGTGACATCCTTGTCTGGTTTTGGTATCAAGGTGATGGTGGCCTCGCAGAATGAGTTTGGGGGTGTCCTACCTCTGCTATATTTTGCAAGAGTTTGAGAAGGATAGGTGTTAGCTCTTCTCTAAACGTTTGATAGAATTCGCCTGTGAAGCCATGTGGTCCTGGGCTTTTGTTTGTTGGAAGATTTTTAATCACAGTTTCAATTTCAGTGCTTGTGATTGGCCTGCTCATATTGCTATTTCTTCCTGGTTCAGTCTCAGAAGGTTGTGCATTTCTAAGAATTTGTCCATTTCTTTCAGGTTGTCCATTTTATTGGCATATAGTTGCTTGTAATAATCTCTCATGATCCTTTGTATTTCTGTAGTAACAGTTGTTACTTCTTTTTCTTTTCTAATTCTATTGATTTGAGTCTTCTCCCTTTTATTCTTAATGACTCTGGCTAATCGTTTATCAATCTTGTTTATCTTCTTGAAGAACTAGCATTTAGTTTTACTGATCTTTGCTTTCGTTTCCTTCATTTCTTTCTCATTTATTTCTGATGTGATCTTTATGATTTCTTTCCTTCTACTAACTTTGGGGTTTCTTTTGTTCTTCTTTCTCTAATTGCTTTAGGTGTAAGGTTAGGTTGTTTATTTGAGATGTTTCTTGTTTCTTAAGGTAGGATTGTATGGTTATAAACTTCCCTCTTAGAACTGCTTTTGCTGCATCCCATAGGTTTTGGGTCGTCGTGTTTGCATTGTCATTTGTTTCTAGGTATTTTGTGATTTCCTCTTTGATTTGTTCAGTGATCTCTTGGTTATTCAGTAGTGTATTGTTGAGCCTCCATGTGTTTGTATTTTTTACAGATTTTCCTGTAATTGATATCTAGTCTTATAGCATTGTGGTCAGAAAAGATACTTGATATGATTTCAGTTTTCCTAAATTAATGAAGGCTCGATTTGTGACCCAAGATATGATCTAACCTGGAGAACATTCCCTGAGCACTTGAGAAGAATGTGTATTCTGTTGTTTTTGGATGGAATGTCCTATAAATATCAAGTAAGTCCATTTTGTTTAATGTATCATTTAAAGCTTGTGTTTCCCTATTTATTTTCATTTTGGATGATCTGTCCATTGGTGAAAGTGGGGTGTTAATGTCCCCTACTACGATCGTGTTACTGTCAATTTCCCCTCTTATGGCTGTTAGCATTTGCCTTATGTATTGAGGTGCTCCTATGTTGGGTGCATAAATATTTACAATTTTTATGTCTTCTCCTTGGACTGATCCCTTGATCATTATGTAGTGTCCTTTCTTGTCTCAGCCTTTATTTTAAAGTCTATTTTGTCTGTGATGAGATTCGCTACACTAGCTTTCTTTTGATTTCCATTTGCATGGAATATCTTTTTCTATCCTCTCACTTTCAATCTGTATGTGTCCTTAGGTCTGAGGTGGGTCTCTTATAGACAGCATATATATGTGTCTTGTTTTTGTATCCATTCAGCCAGTCTATGTCTTTTGGTTGGAGCATTTAATCCATTTACATTTAAGGTGATTATCGGTATGTATGTTCCTATTACCATTTTCTTAGATGTTTTGGGTTGGTTATTGTAGGTCTTTTCTTTCTTTTGTTTTTCCTGCCTAGACAAGTTTCTTTAGCATTTGTTGTAAAGCTGGTTTGGTGGTGCTGAACTCTCTCAGCTTTTGCTTTTCTGTAAAGGATTTAATTTCTCCATGAAATCTGAATGAGAACCTTGCTGGGTAGAGTAATCTTGGTTGTAGGTTTTTCTCCTTCATCACTTTAAATATGTCCTGCCAGTCTCTTCCGGCTTGCAGAGTTTCTGCCAAAAGATCAGCTGTTAACCTTATGGGGATTCCCTTGTGTGTTATTTGTTGTTTTGCCCTTGCTGCTTTTAATATGTTTTCTTTGCATTTAATTTTTGACAGTTTGATTAATATGTGTCTTGCCGTGTTTCTCCTTGGATTTATCCTGTATGGGACTTTCTGTGCTTCCTGGAGTTGATTAACTATTTCCTTTCCCATATTAAGGAAGTTTTCAACTATAATCTCTTGAAATATTTTCTCTGTCTCTTTATTTTTCTCTTCTTCCTCTGGGACCCGTATAATTCGCATGTTGGTGTGTTTAGTGTTGTCCCAGAGGTCTCTGAGACTGTCCTCAATTCTTTTCAATCTTTTACCTTTATTCTGCTCTGCAGTAGTTATTTCCACTATTTTATCTTCCAGGTCACTTATCCGTTCTTCTGCCTCAGTTATTCAGCTATTGATCCCTTCTAGAGAATTTTTAATTTCATTTATTGTGTTGTTCATCAGTGTTTGTTTGCTCTTTAGTTCTTCTAGGTCCTTGTTAAACGTTTCTTGTATTTTCTCCATTCTGTTTACAAGATTTTGGATCATCTTTACTATCATTATTCTTAATTCTTTTTCAGGTAGACTGCATATTTCATCTTCATTTGTTAGGTCTGGTGGGTTTTTGCCCTGCTCCTTCATCTGCTGTGTGTTTTTCTGTCTTCTCATTTTGCTTAACTTACTGTGTTTTGGGTCTCCTTTTCGCAGGCTGCAGGTTCGTGGTTCCCGTTGTTTTTGGTGTCTGTCCCCAGTGGCTAAGTTTGGTTCAGTGGGTTGCGTAGGCTTCCTGGTGGAGGGGACTAGTGCCTGTGTTCTGGTGGATGAGGCTGGATCTTGTCTTTCTGGTGGGCAGGTCCACGTCTGATGGTGTGTTTTGGGTTGTTTGTGGCCTTATTACGGTTTTAGGCAGCCTCTCTGCTAATGGACGGGGTTGTGTTCCTGTCTTGCCAAATGTTTGCCATAGGGTGTCCAGCACTGTAGGTTGCTAGTTGTTGAGTGGAGCTGGGTCTTGGCGTTGAGATGGAGATCTCTGAGAGATTTTCGCTGTTTGATATTATGTGGAGCTGGGAGGTCTCTTGTGGACCAGTGCCCTGAACTTGGCTCTCCCACCCAAGAGGCAGAGCCTTGACGCCTGGCTGGAGCACCAAGAGCCTGTCATCCACACAGCTCAGAATAAAAGGGAGAAAAAAAGAAAGAAGAAGATACAATAAAATAAAATAGAATAAAATAAAGTAAAATAAAATAGTTATTAAAATAAAAAATAATTCTTAAAAATTATTTTTAAAAAGTAATGAAAATATTAAAAAAGAAAGAACATAGCAACCAAACCAAGAAACAAATCCACCAATAATAACAATTGCTAAAAACTATACTAAGAAAAAAAAAAACAAAACGGACAGACAGAACCCTAGGACAAATGGTAAAAGCAAAGCTATACAGACAATATCACACACAGAAGCATACACATACACACTCACAAAAAGAGAAAAAGGGAAAAAATATATATCGTTGCTCCCAAAGTCCACCTCCTCAATTTGGGATGATTCGTTGTCTATTCAGGTATTCCACAGATGCAGGGTACATCAAGTTGATTGTGGGGATTTAATCCACTGCTCCTGAGGCTTCTGGGAGAAATTTCTCTTTCTCTTCTTTGTTCACATAGCTCCTGGGGTTCAGCTTTGTATTTGGACCCACCTCTGTGTGTAGGTCGCCTCAGGTGCCTGTTCTTTGCTCAGACAGGACGGGGTTAATGGAGCAGCTGATTTGGGGCTTCTGGCTCACTCAGGCCAGGGGCAGGGAGGGGTACGGAGTGCGGGACGAGCCTGTAGCAGCAGAGGCCAGCGTGACGTTGCACCAGCCTGAGGCTCTGTGTGTTCTCCCGGGGAAGTTGTCCCTGGATCATGGGACCCTGGCAGTGGTGGGCTGCACAGACTCCCGAGAGGGGAGGTGTGGATAGTGACCTGTGCTTGCACACAGGCTTCTTGGTGGCGGCAGCAGCAGCCTTAGCGTCTCATGCCCATCTCTGGGTCCGCATTGATAGCCACGCCTCGCGCCCGTCTCTGGAGCTCCTTTAAGTGGTGCTCTTAATACCCCCTCCTCGCGCACCAGGAAACAAAGAGGCAAGAAAAAGTCTCTTGCCTTTTCAGCAGCTCCAGACTTTTTACCGGATTCCCTCCCGGCTAGGTGTGGCGCACTAGCCCCCTTCAGCCTGTGTTCATGCAGCCAACCCCACTCTCCCTGCGATCCGACTGAAGCCCGAGCCGCAGCTCCCAGCCCCTGTCCGCCCCCGCGGGTGAGCGGACAAGCCTCTCGGGCTGGTGAGTGCCGGTCGCACCGATCCTCTGTGCGGAAATCTGTCCGCTTTGCCCTCTGCACCCATGTTGCTGCGCTCTCCTCTGTGGCTCCGAAGCTTCCCGCCCGTCCACTCCCCCATCTTGGCCCACGAAGGTGCTTCCTAGTGTGTGGAAACTTTTCCTCCTTCACAGCTTCCTCCCACTGGTGCAGGTCCTGCCCCTGTTCTTTTGTCTCTGTTTTTCTTTTTGCCCTACCCAAGTACGTGGGGAGTTTCTTGCCTTTTGGGAGGTCTGAGGTCTTCTGCCAGCGTTCAGTAGGTGTTCTGTAGGAGTTGTTCCACATGTAGATGTATTTCTGATGTATTTGTGGGGAGGAAGGTGATCTCCATGTTTTACTCTTCTGCCATCTTGAAGCTTCCACGAAACAGACTTCTTCTGGGAATGTAGTGATTAAATTTACAAATTACAGATGCTGAGCTCTGATGATAAGTACCTTATATTTCCTTGTGATGCTGTTTGTGGAAAGTTCTTTGCCTTTTGTCTAGGAAAGTAGCTCTTTGTAGCTTCTTACCTTAGGATGCTCACTTTCTGTATAGACACAAACAGAAGCAAAGAGCACACTAGAACATGTGGGCTGTGACTGAAAGGCCTGGTTATAGGATGTCATAAATTTCAATTATTCCTAATTATTTGAGAAGTCAGTGCTCAGGAGCTGCCCTACAACTGGAACAGGAATAACCTGGAAAGCCCATTCTCCTGAGCAAGTTTGGATTGCTTCAAACTGCATCTTTCTAACTGGTCCACTCTTTTCCTCTACCCTTTCCTTCTCTAGCAATGTTCCCACTTGCCTAATTTGCTGAGAGCATCTGGGTCAGTAACTTTCCTTGAGCACTTAAGTTTATTTCTTCTGAGCTCCAGGGCTGTTATAAAACGCTTGTTGAAATCTAGGCTGTGATTCAGTGGGGTCCGATACGGAGCCTAGATTTAGCATCTGGAAAACCCCAAATTTCACCCTTTTATACCCAAATCTGTCACACTATAAAAAACAACTGGATGGAAGTGTTTTTGCTCTGTGAGGACTCTGTTCCTTCTGGCCTAGTTGTTGCCCCTTCTGTATTTGAGGAATGAGTCTAACAAAAAACTGTAACAAATTAGATTTGCCTTTTTATAGAAATTCATAAAAAGTTGAACACATTATTTAAGAAAACTATTTTTAAACAAAGCCCTTCCCTCCATTTTACCCTAGCAGTCTACTGCTCGCTCTTCCCATTCCAATGAATGAGGTCATGCTTTATGGGAGACATCTGCTTCTGAGGATATTACTATCCTGAGCACAGAACATGACTTCATTAGAGGGAACAGTGGACCAGAGAGATTCAACAGGAGACTTACATATGTGACAGCAAAAATAAAAAGAGCCAACTGAGATTCTCCTCAAGTCTCTAGCCTTCAGGATAGACCGAAGATCTGGTGATTTCACTCTCATATGATTTCCTTTTGCTTTAAAATCATGAACTATGTATGAAAACTTCCAGAAAACTGTAACTCATAGCAACACCACCTGTATTTGTAAATAGAAAAGCTGTCTTCTCTCAAGGGATTGGCTGGATTACATTCTGGGAAGAGACCAGGTGTTTGAAACTTTGGGGTTGCTACTGAATGCACACCCACACAGAGTAAACTCTGTTTCAAAGAAGCATTGTTTCAAACAGTGCTGCAGATGTATACGATGTCATCTTTCAGTTCTGAAAAGCAAATTCAGAACATTAGCAGGGATTCTGGCTTTCCAGGAAGATGATTTCCAGAGCAGTTTTATAAGATTTTTGACATATGTTGTTTATAACCTTAATTTAAAAAATGAGCAAGTCCAATAAATCTGTTACCTACTTAACCAAGCTCTGGTCCAGTTGCATCTGTTCCCATTTTATTTGATACTGTGAATAAGTTTCAATAGACAGCTAAATATTTTGGTGTTATTCATAGTCTTATGTTCCTATTGACTAAGACTTTTCAAAGAAAACTCTTAAAATCACTAGCATTTAAAAGGCAATAATTGCTAGTTTAATTTACTTTGCTTGTAAGGACTCATGATGTAGCTGGAATCACAGAAGTGGAAGGGAATGTTAAGAGATCATGTGGCTAGGTCCCCTTTGACCTAGGAGGGGTAGGAGTTTGAAACATTATGGATGGCTAGTTTGCAACATGTTGCTGTAATCTGCTTTAACCCTGAATCCCACCCAGGGTCAATAAATTCTTCCTGGTATATAATGGAAGTTGCTCTTGCTATCATTTACACATATTGTCTATTGTTTAGTTCATTCCACAAATGGAGAACAACTTGTCTGAGTCTTCAAAATAACTCACCGTGGAATAGAAAACAGCCATGAAATGTCTCCCTTTCTTTGGTCTCATATACTCTAGCTCCTTTCTCCTCTCTTTCTAAGATCCAACTTCTTTTTAGTCATATGGATTTCTCTTTTCCAGAACTTCTTTAATTTAATAATGATTTTCTGACTGTCTGCCATATGCAAGGTATGGTGCTAAGTGTTTCAGACAAAGTGGGTCTCATAACTGGCTGTGTCTGAAGAATTGTCTGGAGAGAATTTTAGAAATACAGAGTTTAAGAAATCTGGGGCTTCCCTGGTGGCACAGTGGTTGAGAGTCCGCCTGCCAATGCAGGGGACACGGGTTCGTGCCCTGGTCCGGGAGGATCCCACATGCCGTGGAGTGGCTGGGCCTGTGAGCCATGGCCACTAAGCCTGCGCGTCCGGAGCCTGTGCTCTGCAATGGCAGAGGCCGCAACAGTGAGAGGCCTGCGTACTGCAAAAAAAAAAAAAAAAAAAAAAAAAAAAAAAAAATCTGGGCCTCATCTCAGATCTACTAAATAAAATCTGGGGGTAGAGCGAGGGAATCTGTATTTCAAAAGCAAGCCCTAGATGATTCTTATGTAGTCAGCCTGGCACCAGTCCAAGGATTAGAATTTAAGAACAAGAGCTTTAGGGTTGGCACAATAAGGTCATCTAGTGGGGTGCTCATGGTACAGAGATGACAAGAACAGAAATGATTACAGAGAACAGCAGATGAGTTAGAAAAGTGCCACCCCCTTTCCATATCATTTTACAAAGTGAATTTGCAATTATTTTTTGACTTAATCTTTCCATTAACTGTGGGTGGGTGGCAGTAGGTCCATTTTACAAGGAATACAATAGAAACTCAAGGAAGAGAAGATCACTTGTCTAGTATCCCACAGTCAAAGGCAGAATCAAGACTCAAACTTGGGTTATTTGATGCCAAATCTTTCATTTTTGCCACTTGTTACAACTTTCTTTGTAACAGTCTTGGAAAGCAATAGATATTGGGTTCAAAGCAGGGAAAAAAATGATAGTTCAATAAGAAACAAACATCCAGTGGTGGCAATATGATAAAAATCACACAAAGGCAGATATCACATCAGCATCACATTAGGGAGCTTTAAAATATGAAATCCATTCCTATACGAAGTGTTTCCTGTCCCTTCAATGAATGGCAGAAGATGAATCAGGGTCAGGAATTCCTAAACCTCTACCTGGTGGCAAAGACCCATACAGAATCTGTATTTCCTGCTATTCTACCTGGCAGCATAAGGCAGCCCAGTTAGGTGATTTCTTCCTCTGTAGGCACCAGGAGGGATGAAGTGAAGAGTCCACCAGCACCGGCTGTCCAGAGAACAGGCAAGGGAAAACACTCTCTGCCCTACAGTTCTGGCATTCCTGGCCTTCTACCTAATGACACTGGGTGGGCCATAGAAGCACCTTCTGCTCCCATAGGTGGCACCAGTGGAGACCAAGCAGGAGCTGAAATTGAGCTAGATCATGAAGCAGACCAGAGTAGCACTGTAAGCCCTCAGAAAATGAAATTGTTGTTGAAATTATAGCTCACAGTAGTAGGCCAAAATGAACACATTACACCTAACCAGGCATGATGCCTGCTAAAATAGAAGATTTAAATAGGACCAAGAGTCTTCTCATATAACATCCAAGGATATAATAAAATAACTCATCATACCAAAACCCATAAACATCACAATATGAGTGAGAAAAGAAAATCAACTGATATAATACTGAGATGAATCAGATTGTTGAAACTGTCTGACACAGGTTTTAAATCAGCCACCATAAAGTTGTCTCAACAATTAATTACAAATTCCTTTGAAACAAATGAAAAAAACAAAAAACCTCAGCAAAGAAAAGTTATAAAAAAGAATGAAATGGGAATTATAAAACTAAAAATTAAAATAACTAAAATAAGAACCTTACTCTTTTAAAGAGGCTCAACAGTAGAGTGGAGATGACAGAAGATAGCAACAATGAATTTGAGGACAGATGAGTAGAGTTTATTCAATCTGCACACAGTTTATTCAATCTGACCAATGCATTGATAAGAGTGAAGAGAGCCTCAAGGACCTGTAGAACAACAAAATGGCTAAAGTTAATATCAATGGAGGCCCAGAAGGAGAGGAGAAAGAGTGGAACTGAAAATGTATTCAAACATATAATGGCTGACAACTCCCCATATCTTGGTGAAAGATTTAAACATACTGATTCAACAAACTGAATGAACATCAAGTAAGATATATCCAAAGACACCCACACCAATAAACATCATAATTAAACTTCTGAAAACTAAAAACAATGAAATTATTTTGAAAGCAACTAGAGAGAATCAAAGCATTACCTTTAAAGGAACACAGATCAGAGGGTAAACAAATTTCCTATCTGAAAGCATGGAGGTTAGAAGGATGTGGCGCAACATTATTTATATACTGAAAGAAAAGAACTGTTAACCATGGGTTCTATATCCAGCAAACCTAACATTTAGGAATAAAAATAAATTAAAGAGCTTCTCAAGGTAAATTAAGAGAATCTCTTGCTAGCAGATTTATCCTTTAAAATGGCTAAAGGAAGCTCTCCAAACAAAAAGGAAAAAGGATAACAGAAGGCTCAGAGTTCAGAAAGAAAAGAACAATGGAATGGGAAAAAATAAGGGTAAATATAATAAACTATCCTAATTTTCACAAGTTTCTTAAATCATATTTGATGGTTTAAATAAAAATTATGACAATGTCTGTTGCAGTGCTCAGTGTATGTAGAGGAAATACTTGAGACAATTATATTTAAAAAGTGGGAAGGATTTAAATGGTCCTAAATATAGTAAGGCTTCAATACTTAACTCAAAATGGTAACTTGTTAATAGGTGTAGATTGTGGTAAGTTTTACACACACACACAGACATATACTAATATCTAGAGCAACCACTAAGAAAATTATGTTAAGTGATATACTAAAATCTGTATAAATAGAACTATGAGATCCTAAAAAATGTGCAAAAACTCCAGGAAAGAAAAAAATGTGCAAAAAAAGAGGAAAGAGAAAAGAAACAGAGGAAACAAAAATAACAAGTAAATAAATGGCATACTCAAACTCTAACATATCAACAATTACTTAAAATATAAAGTCTAAATATATTAATTAAAAGACAGATGCAGGCAGAGTGGACTAAAAAATAACATGACCTAATTATATGCTGTCAACAAATACTCACTTCAAACACAATGACATAGGTTAAAAGGATGCAAAGAGACATATCATGCTAATATTAATCAAAAAAGGAGTAATGGCTACATTATTATGAGATAAAGTAGACTTTAGAAAAAAAAAATGCCCAGAGACAGAAAGGGACAACATAAAATGATAAAAGAATGAATATATCAAGAAGACATAGCAATCCTTAATGTGTATGCACCAAACAATAGAGTTTCAAAATACATGAAACCAAGATAGAATTGAAAAAACTGAGAGACAAATCCAAATTATAGTTAGGGACTTTAACACCTGACTCATAGCAATTGATAGACCTACTAGACAGAAAATTAGCAAAGATAAAGCAGAACTGAGAACTAGAATAATCCAACAGGGTCTCATTTCCATTTATGTAACACCCTCCCCCCAAAACAGCAGAATACACATTTTTTTTTCAAGTGCCATGGAACATTCACAAAGACATTCATGGAACATTCATATCCTGGGTCAAAAACCAAATTTCAACAAATCTAGATGCATTGAAAGAATACAGTGTGTTCTCCAAGCAAAGGGAATCAGACTAGAAATAAGTAATAAAAGAAAATATGAAAATGTACTAACACTTGCAAACTAAAAAACACCCTTCAAACAACCATTGAGCAAGACAAATCTCAAAGGAAACAAACAAAAAAACTCACACGGAATGGAATGAAAATGAAAACACAACACCTAAAAATTTATGGGATGCATCCTTGTCTTGTTCTGATCTTAGAGGAAATGCTTTCAGCTTTTCACCATCAAGTAGATGTTAGCTGTGGGTTTGTCATATATGGCCTTTATTATGTTGAGGTATGTTCCCTCTGTAAGCACTTTATTGAGAGTTCTGGCAGTAAATGGATATTGAATTTTGTCAAAAGCTTTTTCTGCATCTATTGAGATGATCATGTGATTTTTATTCTTCAATTTGTTAATGTCCTGTATCACATTGATTGATTTGCAGATATTGAACCATCCTAGCTTCCCTGGGATAAATCCAACTTGATCATGGTGTATGATACTTTTAATGTACTGGTGAATTCGGTTTGCTAGTATTTTTGTTGAGGAGTTTTGTATCTACGTTCATCAGTTATATTGCCCTTAATTTTCTTTCTTTGTGATATCTTTGTCTGGCTTTGGTATCAGGGTGATGCTGGTCTTGTAGAGGGAGTTCAGAAGCATTCCTTCCTTGCAATTTTTTGGAATAGTTTGAGAAGGACAGGTGTTAATTCTTTGCTAAATGTTTGGTAGAATTCACCTGTGCAGCCATGTGGTCCAAAACTTTTGTTTTTGGGGAGTTGTTTTTATTATTGATTCAATTTCATTACTGGTAATTGGCATGTTCCTATTTTCAGTTTCTTCCTGATCCAGTCTTGGGAGATTGTATATTTCCAGGAATTTGTTCATATCTTCTAGGTTGTCCATTTTATTGACATATAACTATTTGTAGTAACCTCTTATGATCCTTTGTATCTCTGCGATGTTTGTTGTAACTTCTCCTGTTTCATTTCTGATTGTATTGATTTTGGCCCTCACTTTTCTTGATGAATCTGAGTAAAGGTTTATCTATTTTATTGTTCCAAAGAATCAATTTTTATTTTCATTGCTCTTTTCTATTTCTTTTTTAGTTTCTATTTCATCTATTTCTGTTCTGATCTTTATGATTTGTTTCCTTCTACTAACTTTGGGTTTTGTTTGTTCTTTTAAAATTTCTTTAGGTGTAAAGTTAGGTCGTTTGAGATTTTCTTGTTTCCTGAGGTAGGCTTGTATCACAATGAACTTCCCTTTTAGAACTGCTTTTACTGTGTCACACAGATTTTGGATTGTTGTGCTTTCATTTTCATTTGTTTCCAGGTATAATATTTTCTTTTTTGATTTATTCAGTGATCTATTGGTTATTTGGTAGCATATTGTTTAGCTTCCACGTGTTTGTGTTTTTAGTATTTTCTTTTATTGTAGCTGATTTCTAGTCTCCTAGTGCTGTGGTTAGAAAAGATGCTTGATATGATTTCAGTTTTCTTAAATTTACTGGGACTTGTTTTGTGGCCTAGCATGTGAGCTATCCTGGAGAATGTTCCATGTGCACTTGAAAAGAATGTGTATTCTGCTGCTTTTGAATGGAATGCTCTCTATATAGCTATACATTCCATTTGGCATAATGTGTTATTTAAGGCCAGTGTTTCCCTATCAATTTTCTGTCTGGATGATCTGTCCACTGATATAAGTGGGGTGTTAAAGTCCCTTACTACTATTGTATTAAAGTTAATTCTCCCTTTATGTCTGTTAATATTTGCTTTACGTATTTAGGTGCTCCTATGTTGGGTGCATATATATTTACAATTGTATCTTCTTGGATTGATCCCTTGATCATCATGTAAGGTCTTCCTTTGTCTCTTGATATAATATTTGTTTTAAAATCTATTTTTTTCTGATATCAGTATTGCTACCTTGGTTTTCTTTTTGTTGCTACTTGCATGAAGTATTTTTTCCCATCCCCTCACTTTCAGTCTGTGTGTGTCTAAATCTTCAGTGAGTCTCTTGTAAGCACCATATATATGGGTATTATTTGTGTATCCATTCAGCCACTCTTTTGATTGCAGCATTTAGTCCATTTACATTCAAAGTAATTATTGATAGGTATGTACTAATTGCCATTATGTTAATTGTTTTTGTAGTTCTTTTTTATTCATTTTTTCTTCTTTTGCTGTCTTCTCTTGTGATTTGATGACTATCTTTAGTGTTATATTTGGATTCCTTTCTTTTTTTGTGTATCTATCATAGATTTTTGGTTTGTGGTTATCATGAGGTTTATATATATGTATACACAATCTATATGTATATGTGATTTAAAAAAATTATTGGAGTATAGTTGATTTACAATGTGTTAATTTCAGGTGTACAGCAAAGTGAATCAGTTATACAAATACATATATCCACTCTTTTTTAGATTCTTTTCCCATATAGGCCATTACAGAGTATCAAGTAGTTCCCTGTGCTATACAGTAGGTCCTTATTACTTTTATACATAGTAGTGTGCATATGTCAATCCCAATCTCCCAATTTATCCACCCCCTTACCCCCTGGTAACTATAAGTTTGTTTTCTACATCTGTGACTCTATTTTTGCTTTGTAAATAAGTTCATTTGTACCCTTTTTTTGGATTCCATATACAAGCAATATTATATGATATTTGTCTTTCTCTGTCTGACTTACTTCACTCAGTATGACCATCTCTAGGACCAGCCATGTTGCTGCAAAAGGCATTATTTTGTTCTTTTTTATGGCAGAGTAATATTCCATTGTATGTATGTACCACATCTTCTTTATCCATTCCTCTGTTGATGGACATTTAGGTTGCTTCTGTGTCCTAGCTATTGTAAACAGTGCTGCAATGAACATTGGAGTGCATGTATCTTTTCGAATTATGTTTTTTCTCTGATATAAGTGAATATTTTAAGTTGCTGATCTCTTAAATTCAAATGCATTTTTACTCTCCCCACCCCCCTTTATTGTTTTTAGCATCATATTTTACGTCTTTTTGTTCTGTGTTTCCCTTAACTACATATTGGGGATATAGAAGATTTTACTACTTTTGTCTTTTAACCTTTCTACTAGCTTTATATATGGTTGTTTAGTACCTTTACTGTATATTTGCCCTTACTCATGAGACTTTTACTTTTGTAATTTTCATATTTCTAGTTATGGCCTTTTCTTTATTGCTTAGAGAAGTCCCTTTAACATTTCTTGTAAAGATGGTTTGGTTGGTGCTAAAGTCTTTTAGCTTTTGCTTGTCTGTAAAACTTTTGATCTCTCTATCAAATCTGAATGAAAGCCTTGCCAGGTAGAGTATTCTTGGTTGTAGGTTTTTTTTTTTGGGGGGGGGTACATGGGCCTCTCACTGTTGTGGCCTCTCCCGTTGCAGAGCACAGGCTCCGGACGCGCAGGCTCAGCGGCCACGGCTCACGAGCCTAGCCGCTCCGTGGCATGTGGGATCTTCCCAGACCGGGGCACGAACCCGTGTCCCCTGCATCGGCAGGCGGACTCTCAACCATTGAGCCACCAGGGAAGCCCGGTTGTAGGTTTTTACCTTTCATCACTTTAAATATATTGTGCCATCCCCCTGTGGTCTGCTGAAAAGTTAGCTGTTAGCCTTATGGGAGTTCCCTTGTATGTAACTTGTTGCTTTTCCCTTGCTGCCTTTAATATTCTCTATCATTTTGGCCACTTTAATTACAATGTGTCTTGATGTGGACCTCTTTCGGTTCTTCCTGTTTGGGACTTTCTGTGCTTCTTGGACTTGGATGTATGTTTCTTTTCCCAGATTAAGGATATTTTCAGTTAATATTTCTTCAGATATGTTCTCTGCCCCTTTCTCTCTTCTCCTTCTGTGACCCTTACAATGAGAATGTTAGTATGCTTGATGCTGTACCAGAGGTCTCTTAATCTGTCCCCATTTCTTTTTATTCTTTTTTGTTTTTCTGCTCAGCTTCAGTGATTTCCACTACTCTGTCTTCCAAGTCTCTGATCTGTTCCTCTGTATCATCTAATCTAATGTTGATTCCTTCCAGTGTATTTTTTATTTCAGTTATTGTATTCTTCATCTCTGTTTGGTCTTTTTTTATATTTCTAAGTCTTCATTAAAAGCTTCTAACTTCTTGCTTTGTTCATCCAACTTTCTCCAGAGTTCTTTAAACATCTTTATGATCATTACCTTGAACACTTTACTGAGTAGATTGCTTATCTCCACTTCACTTAGTACTTCGTTGGGGATTTTATCTTCTTCCTTCTTTTGGAGCATATTCCTCTGTTGCTTCATTTAGTCTAATTTGCTGTTTTTATTTCTATGTATTCAGTATGTTGGTTACATTTCTCAGCCTTGGAGAAATGGCCTTGTGTAGGAGCTGTCCTTTCCGTCCCAGCAGTGCACTCCCCTCTGGTCACCAGAACTATCTGCTCTGTGGGTGTTTCCTATGTGGGCTGCATGAGTACTTCTTTTATGGTGGGATGACTACTGTGGGTGTCTGGTAGGTGTGGCTGGCATCCAGTCTGGTAAATTTTTAGTTTCTGCCTTGTGCAGAGGCGGCTGGCTGCTGGTTGGTTGGGCAAGGTCATGAGGTGGCTGGCTATGGAGCCCTGTGGGTTTCATGGCTAGTGCTGGCCCAGTAGTGGGTGGAGCCTGGATCCAGGGTGGGTGTTTGTGGAGCTGGGGATCTCAGATGTAGTGCCAGCCTGCTGGTGGGTGGGACCAGTTCCTGACATGGCCCATGTGGTCTGGGGTGTCCCAAACTTGGTATTGGCCACTTTTAGTCAACATAGTATTGGAAGTCCTAGACGTAGCAGTCAGAAAAGAAAAAGAAATAAAAGGAATCCAAATTGGACAGGAAGAAGAAAAACTGTCCCTATTTGAAGATGACATAATACTATACATAGAAAATCCTACAGACACCACCAAAAAACTACTAGAACTCATCAGTGAATTCAGTAAAGTTGCACAATACAAAATTAACATACAGAAATCTGTAGCATTTCTATACACTAACAATGAACCATTAGAAACATAAATTAAGAAAACAATGCAATTTACAATCACATCAAAAAGAATACAATACATACACATAAATTTAACTAAGGAGGTAGAAGACCTATACTCGAAAGCTGTAAGACACTGATGAAAGAAACTGAAGGCAACACAAACAGATGGAAAGATATACCGTGTTCATGGACTGGAAGAATTAATAGTGTTAAAATGATCATACTACACAAGGCAATCTACAGATTCAATGCAATCCCTCTCAAAATACCAATGGCATTTTTCACAGAACTAAAACAAATAAGTTTAAAATTTGTATGGAAACACAAAAGACCCCAAATAGCCAAAACAATCTTGAGAAAGAAGAACAGAAGACAAGGAAAAAGCTCTAACAAAATCCTCCACTCTGAGCCCAAGTACCAGGAAAGGAGCAATCTAAGAAAGAAAAATTTTAGATAATAACCTCTTTACTCCAGACAAACACTACAGAAAAATACCTACAGCCCCACCCTCCACCACACCATCGAAGTCCAAGTGGAACCCTAGAATTTTTCCCTCACAAAGTTATAACAAGGTGCCCCAGACCCCTGCTCATGTGGTGTCAGAGAATGTCTAATAGGGAGCTGGAGCTTTCATCCCTGCCAGCAGGTAACTAGACTCCCCACCTGCAGGGTCAGAAGAGACTGAGCATGTGGTAAGTTGGAACTCCCATCCCTGCCCAGAAGTAACGAGAAGCCCCTTCTCTCTCAGGTGTGAAAGGATGGGACCTGCACTTCTACTTCTACCTTGCAGTAATGAGGTGGCAACCCCCCTTCCCCTGACAGAACAGTGTCGCAAAAACAGTTAAAGAAGACGGTTAAAATAAAATCCACAGCATTAAAACAAAATGCAAAATGTCATGGTTTCAATGAAAAAAAAACAATCGTCATACCAAAAACCAAGAATAAATATCTCAAACTGAATAAAAAATGATATTCAACTGAAGTCAACAGTGAGATGGTAGAGATGATAGGACTTTATGATAAAGATTTTTAAAGTAGCCATCTTAAGAATGCTTCAGTGAGTAATTATAAACATGCTTGAAACAAATGAAAAAATTGGAAGTCTCACAAAGAAATAAAGTCTCAGCAAAGAAACGGAAGCTATAAAGGGGAACCAAATGGTAATATATGAAGTGAAAAAGGAAAGGTGAAATAAAAGGCTCAGGTGATGGGCTCAACAGAAGTCACATCAAATCATACTTCTGAAAACTAAAGACAAAGGAAAAACATTTGCAGTCAGTAAAAAATTGAAAATTTTCCTATGGGGGAAAAACAATTCAAATGGCAGTGGATTTCTTATAAGAAACAAGGAGGGCCAGAAGGAAGTGACACAACATTTTTCAAGTGCTGAAAGAAGAGAACTGTCAAACACTGAGTCCTATATCCAGTGAAAATATTGTTCAGGAATTAAAGGGAAATCAATACATCTCAGATGAAGGAAAACTAACAGAGTTTGTCACCAGCATACCTAACCTAAAATAATGGCTAAAGGAAGTTCTGAAAGAGAAAGGAGGTGATAAAAGAAGGAATCTTGGAACATCAGGAAGGAAGAAAGACAAAAGAAAAGAGTAAAAATAAGGTAAAAATACAATAGACTTTGTCCTCTTGAATTTTCTGAATTACCTTTGAAAATTGAATCAAAAGTTATAAGTGTCTTATAAGGTTCACATTATATGCCAAGGAATATTTAAGACAATTATATTATATATGGCGGGGGGGGGGAGAGTAAAGGGACTTCAAGAGAGGTAAGGTTTCTACAGTTTACTGGTAGAATGTCAAGACCAGTAGACTGATAAGTTATGTACACATAATGTAATGTCAAGAGCAACCACTAAACAATCTACACAAAGAGATATATTCAAATGCACTATTAAAATGGAATCCTAATAACTGTCAAGCACCCCAGAGGAAAGCAGAAAAAAAGTAAGACAAAAATCACAGAAAAAAGAGAAAACAGAAAATAATGGCAGATTTAATCCTCAACATATCAATAAATACCTTAAATGTAAATCACCTAAATGCACCAATTAAAAGACAGATTCGCAGAGTGGATTGAAAAACATGACTCCCTAGAAATTATCATACTAAGTGAAGTAAGTCAGATAGAGAAAGACAAATATAATATTATATTACTTATATGTGGAATCTAAAAAAATGCTGCAAATGAACTTATTTACAAAACAGAAACAGACTCACAGACATAGAGAACAGACTTGTGGATTGGGAGTTTGTGATTAAAAGATACACACTATTGGGAGAAGGGGAAGATGGCGGAACAGTAACACGTGGAGATCACCTTCCTCCCTACAGATACACCAGAAATACATCTACACGTGGAACAACTCCTAAAGAACACCTACTGAACACTGGCAGAAGACCTCAGACCTCCCAAAAGGCAAGAAACTCCCTACGTACCTGGGTAGGATAAAAGAAAAAAGAATAAACAGAGACAAAAGAATAGGGATGGGACCTGCACCAGTGGAAGGGAGCTGTGAAGGAGGAAAGGTTTCCACACACTAGGAAGCCCCTTCACGGGCAGAGACGGCAGGTGGTGGAGGGGGTAAGATTCGGAGCCGCGGAGGAGAGCACAGCAACAGAGGTGCAGAGGGCAAAGCGGAGATATTCCCGCACAGAGGGTCGGTGCCGACCAGCACTCACCAGCCCAAGAGGCTTCTCTGCTCACCCGCCGGGGCAGGCGGGGCTGGGAGCTGAGGCTCGGGCTTCGGTCAGAGCACAGGGAGAAGACTGGGGTTGGCGGTCTGAACACAGCCTGCAGCGGGTTAGTGCACCATGGCTAGCCGGGAGGGAGTCCGGGGAAAAGTCTGGACCTGCCGGAGAGGCAAGAGACTTTTTCTTCCCTCTTTGTTTCCTGGCGCGCCAGGAGAGGGGATTAAGAGTGTTGTTTAAAGGAGCTCCAGAGACGGGCGTGAGCTGCGGCTAACAGCGCGGACCACAGAGACGGGCATGAGATACTAAGGCTGCTGCTGACGCCACGAAGCCTGTGTGCGAGCACAGGTCACTATCCACACCTGCATTCCAGGGAGCCTGTGCAGCCTGCCACTGCCAGGGTCCCAGGATCGAGGGACAAATTTCCTGGGGGATTGCATGGCGCGCCTCAGGCTGTGCAACGTCTTGCTGGCCTCTGCCGCCGCAGGCTTGCTCTGCATCTGCACCCCTCCCTCCCTCCGGCCTGAGTGAGCCAGAGCCCCAGAAGCAGCTGCTCCTTTAACCCTGTCCTATCTGAGCGAAGAACAGACGCCCTCCGGCGACCTACATGCAGAGCCGGGGCCAAATCCAAAGTTGAGCCCCGGGAGCCGTGCGAACAAAGAAGAGAAAGGGAAATCTCTCCCAGCAGCCTCAGAAGCAGCGGATTAAGTCTTCACAATCAACTTGATGTACCCTGCATCTGTGAAATACATGAATATACAACGAGTCAACCCAAACCGAGGAGGAGGACTTTGAGAGAAAGATTTCTTTTTTCCCCTTTTCCTCTTTTTGTGAGTGTGTATGCTTCTGTGTGAGATTTTGTCAGTATAGGTTTGTTTTCACCATTTGTCCTAGGGTTCTATCCATCGTTTTTTGTTTTTTTCCTTAAAAAAATTTATTTTCCTAAAAATTTTTTATTTTGAAAACTTTATTTTATTTTACCTTGCTTTATTTTTTTATCCTCTTTCTTTCTTCCTTCCTTCCTTTCTCTCTCTCTCTTTCTTTCTTTCTTTCCCTTTCTCTCTCTCTCTCTCATTCTTTCTACTTTTTCTCCCTTTTATTCTGAGCTGTGTGGGTGAAAGGCTCTTGGTGCTGCAGCCAGGAGGCAGTGCTGTGCCTCTGAGGTAGGAGAGCCAACTTCAGGACAGTGGTCCACAAGAGACCTCCCAGCCCCACATAATATCGAATGGCAAAAATCTCCCAGAGATCTCCATCTCAACACCAAGATCCAGCTTCACTCAATGACCAGCAAGCTACAGTGCTGGACACCCTATGCCAAAGAACTAGCAAGACAGGAATACAACACCACCCATTAGCAGAGAGGCTGCCTAAAATCATAAGTCCACAAAAACTCCAAAACACACCACCAGACGTGGACCTGCCCACCAGAAAGACAAGATCCAGCCTCATACACCAGAACACAGGTACTAGTCCCCTCCACCAGGAAGCCAACACAACCCACTGAACCAACTTTAGCCACTGGGGACAGATAACAAAAACAACGGGAACTACGAACCTGCAGCCTGCAAAAAGGAGACCCGAAACACAGTAAGATAAGCAAAATGAGAAGACAGAAAAACACACAGCAGATAAAGGAGCAAGATAAAAACAGACCAGACGTAACAAATGAAGATGAAATAGGCAGTCTACCTGAAAAAGAATTCAGAATAATAATAGTACAGATGATCCAAAATCTTGGAAATAGAATAGACAAAATGCAAGAAACATTTAACAAGGACCTAAAAGAACTAAAGATGAAACAACCAACGATGAACAATACAATAAATGAAATTAAAAATACTGTAGATGAAAAGAAGATATACAGACTGCCAACAAACACATGAAAGAATGCTCAACATCATTAATCATTATAGAAATGCAAGTCAAAAGTACAATGAGATATCATCTCACACCAGTCAGAATGGCCATCATCAAAAAATCTAGAAACAATAAATGCTGGAGAGGGTGTGGAGAAAAGGGAACACTCTTGCATTGCTGGTGGGAATGTGAATTGGTTCAGCCACTATGGAGAACAGTATGGAGGTTCCTTAAAAAACTACAAATAGAACTATCATACGACCCAGCAATCCCACTACTGGGCATATACCCTGAGAAAACCAAAATTCAAAAAGAGTCATGTACCAAAATGTTCATTGCAGCTCTATTTACAATAGCCCAGAGATGGAAACAACCTAAGTGCCCATCATCGGATGAATGGATAAAGAAGATGTGGCACATATATACAATGGAATATTACTCAGCCATAAAAAGAAACGAAATTGAGCTATTTGTAATGAGGTGGATGGACCTAGAGTCTGTCATACAGAGTGAAGTAAGACGGAAAGAGATGGACAAATACCGTATGCTAACACATATATATGGAATTTAAGAAAAAAAATGTCATGAAGAACCTAGGAGTAAGACAGGAATAAAGACACAGACCTACTGCAGAAAGGACTTGAGGATATGGGAAGCGGGAAGGGTGAGCTGTGACAAAGCGAGAGAGAGGCATGGACATATATACACTAACAAACATAAGGTACATAGCTAGTGGGAAGCAGCCGTATAGCACAGGGATATCAGCTCGGTGCTTTGTGACCGCCTGGAGGGGTGGGATAGGGAGGGTGGGCGGGAGGGAGAGGCAAGAGGGGAGAGATATGGGAACATATGTATATGTATAACTGATTCACTCTGTTATAAAGCAGAAACTAACACACCATTGTAAAGCAATTATACCCCAATAAAGATGTTAAAACAAAAACACTCTAGATGGGATCAACGGCAGAATAACTGAGGCAGAAGAATGGATAAGTGATCTGGACGATAAAATAGTGGAAATAACTACTGCAGAGCAGAATAAAGAAAAAAGAATGAAAAGAACTGAGGACAGTCTTAGAGACCTCTGGGACAACATTAAACACACCAACATTCGAATTATAAGGGTTCTAGAAGAAGAAGAGAAAAATAAAGGGACTGAGAAAATATTTGAAGAGATTACAGTTGAAAACTTCTCTTATATTGGAAAAGAAATAGTTAATCAAGTCCAGGAAGCACAGAGAGTCCCATACAGGATAAATCCAAGGAGAAACACGCCAAGACACATATTAATCAACCTGTCAAAAATTAAATACAGGACTTCCCTGGTGGTGCAGTGGTTGAGCGTCCACCTGCCGATGCAGGGGATGTGGGTTCGTTCCCCAGTCCGGGAAGATACCACATGCCGCGGAGCAGCTGGGCCCGTGGCCCATGGCTGCTGAGCCTGCGCCTCTGTAGCCTGTGCTCCACAATGGGAGAAGCCACAACAGTGAGAGGCCTGCATAGCGCAAAAACAAAAACAAAAACAAAAAACAAAAAAAAAACTTAAATACAAAGAAATCATTAAAAGCAGCAAGGGAAAAACAACAAATAACACACAAGGGAATCCCCATAAGGATAACAGCTGATCTTTCAGCAGAAACGCTGCAAGCCAGAAGGGACTGGCAGGGCATATTTAAAGTGATGAAGGAGAAAAATCTACAACCAAGATAACTCTACCCAGCAAGGATGTCATTCAGATTTGATGGAGAAATTAAAACCTTTACAGACAAGCAAAAGCTGAGAGTTCAGCACCACCAAACCAGCTCTACAACAAATGCTAAAGGAACTTCTGTACGCAAGAAATACAAGAGAAGGAAAAGACCTACAATAACAAACCCAAAACAATTTAAAAAAATGGGAATAGGAACATACAAATCGATAATTACCTTAAATGTAAATGGATTAAATGCTCCCATCAAATGACACAGACTGGCTGAATGGATACGAAAACAAGACCCATATATATGCGGTCTACAAGAGACCCACTTAAGACCTAGAGACCCATACAGACTGAAAGTAAGGGGATAAAGATATTCCATGCAAATGGAAAGCAAAAAAAAGCTGGAGTAGCAATTCTCATATCAGACAAAAGAGACTTTAAAATAAGGACTATTAAAAGAGACAAAGAAGGACACTACATAATGATCAAGGGATCAAACCAAGAAGAAGATATAACAATTGTAAATATTTACGCACCCAGCATAGGAGCTCCTCAGTACATAAGGCAAATACTAACAGCCATAAAAGGGGAAATTGACAGTAACACATTCATAGTAGGGGACTTTAACACCTCACTTTCACCAATGGAGAGATCATCCAAAATGAAAATATATAAGGAAACACAAGCTTTAAATGATACATTACACAAGATGGACTTAATTGATATTTATAGGACATTCCATCCAAAAACAACAGAATACATATTTTTCTCAAGTGTTCATGGAACATTCTCCAGGATAGATCATATCTTGGGTACAAATCAAACTTGGTAAATTTAAGAAAATTGAAATTCTATCAAGTATCTTTTCCGACCACAACACTATGAGACTAGATATCAATTACAGGAAAAGATCTGTAAAAAATACAAACACATGGAGGCTAAACAATACACTACTTAATAACGAAGTGATCACTGAAGAAATGAAAAGGAAATCCAAAAATTCTTGGAAACAAATGACAATGGAGACACAACGACCCAAAACCTATGGGAGGCAGCAAAAGCAGTTCTAAGGGGGAAGTTTATAGCAATACAATCCTATCTTAAGAAACAGGAAACATCTCGAATAAGCAACCTAACTTTGCACCTAATGCAATTAGAGAAAGAAGAACAAAAAAACCCCAAAGTTAGCAGAAGGAAAGGAATCATAAACAACCAATCAGAAATAAATGAAAAAGAAATGAAGGAAACGATATCATAGATCAATAAAAGTAAAAGCTGGTTCCTTGAAAAGATAAACAAAATTGATAAACCATTACCCAGAGTCATCAGAAAAATAAGGGAGGACACTCATATCAACAGAATTAGAAATGAAAAAGGAGAAGTAACAACTGACACTGCAGAAATACAAAGGATCATGAGAGATTACTACAAGCAAATCTATGCCAATAAAATGGACAACCTGGAAGAAATGGACAAATTCTTCGAAATGCACAATCTGGCAAGACTGAATCAGGAAGAAATAGAAAATATGAACAGACCAATCACAAGCACTGAAATTGAAACTGTGATTATAAATCTTCCAACAAAGAAAAGCCCAGGACCAGACGGCTTCACAGGCAAATTCTATCAAACATTTAGAGAAGAGCTAACACCTATCCTTCTCAAACACTTCCAAAATGTGGCAGAGGGAGGAACACTCCCAAATTCATTCTACGAGGCCACCATCACCCTGATACCAAAACGAGACAAGGATGTAACAAAGAGAGAAAACTACCGACCAATATCACTGATGAACATACATGCAAAAATCCTCAACAAAATACTAGGAGACAGAATCCAACAGATCATTAAAAGGATCATACACCATGATCAAGTGGTGTTTATTCCAGGAATGCAAGGATTCTTCAATATACGGAAATCAATCAATGTGATACACCATATTAACAAATTGAAGGAGTAAAACCGTATGATCATCTCAATAGTTGCAGAGAAAGCTTTCGGCTTCAACACCCATTTATGATAAAAACTCTGCAGAAAGTAGGCATAGAGGGAACTTTCCTCAACATAATACAGGCCATGTATGACAAACCCACAGCCAACATCGTCCTCAATGGTGAAAAACTGAAAGCATTTCCACTAAGATTAGGAACAAGACAAGTTTGCTCACTCTCACCACTCTTATTCATCATAGTTTTGCAAGTTTTAGCCACAGCAATCAGAGAAGAAAAGGAAATAAAAGGAATCCAAACCGGAAAAGAAGAAGTAAAGCTGTCACTCTTTGCAGATGACATGATACTATACATAGAGAATCCTAAAGATGCTACCAGAAAACTACTAGAGCTAATCAATGAATTTGGTAAAGTAGTAGGATAGAAAATTAATGCACAGAAGTCTCTGGCATTCCTATATACTAATAATGAAAAATCTGAAAGTGAAATCAAGAAAACACTCCCATTTACCATTGCAACAAAAAGAATAAAATATCTAGGAATAAACCTACCTAAGGAAAGAAAAGACCTTTATGGAGAAAATTATAAGACACTGCTGAAAGAAATTAAAGATGATACACATATTTGGAGAGATATACCATGTTCTTGGATTGGAAGAATCAACACTGCGAAAATGACTCTACTACCCAAAGCAATATACAGATTCAATGCAATCGCTATCAAACTACCAATGGCATTTTTCAGAGAACTAGAACTAAACATTACACAATTTGTATGGAAAGACAAAAGACCCCGAATAGCCAAAACAATTTTGAGAACAAAAACGGAGCTGGAGCAATCAGGCTCACTGACTTCAGACTATACTGCAAAGCTACAGTAATCAAGACAGTATGGTACTGGCACAAAAACAGAAAGATATATCAATGGAACAGGACAGAAAGCCCAGAGATAAACCCATGCACATATGGTCACCTTATCTTTGATAAAGGAGGCAGGAATGTACAGTGGAGAAAGGACAGCCTCTTCAATAAGTGGTGCTGGGAAAACTGGACAGGTACATGTATGAGTATGAGATTAGATCACTCCATAACACCATACACAAAAATAATCTCAAAATGGATTAAAGACCTTAATGTAAGGATAGAAACTATCAAACTCTTAGAGGAAAACATAGGCAGAACACTCTATGACATAAATCACAGCAAGATCCTTTTTGACCCACCTCCTAGAGAAATGGAAATAAAAACAAAAATAAGCAAATGGGACCTAATGAAACTTCAATGCTTTTGCAAAGCAAAGGAAACCATAAACAAGACCAAAAGACAACCCTCAGAATGGGAGAAAATATTTGCAAATGAAGCAACTGACAAAGGATTAATCTCCAAAATTTATAAGCAGCTCATGCAGCTCAATAACAAAAAAACAAACAACCCAATCGAAAAATGGGCAGAAGACCTAATCAGACACTCCTCCAAAGAAGATATACAGACTGCCGACAAACACATGAAAGAATGCTCGACATCATTAATCATTAGAGAAATGCAAATCAAAACTACAATGAGATATCATCTCACACCAGTCAGAATGGCCATCATCAAAAAATCTAGAAACAATAAATGCTGGAGAAGGTGTGGAGAAAAGGGAACACTCTTGCACTGCTGTTGGGAATGTGAATTGGTACAGCCACTATGGAGAACAGTATGGAGGTTCCTTAACAAACTACAAATAGAACTACTATATGACCCAGCAATTCCACTACTGGCCATATACCCAGAGAAAACCATAATTCAAAAAGAGTCATGTACCAAAATATTCATTGCAGCTCTATTTACAATAGTCAGGAGATGGAAACAACCTAAGTGTCTATCATCAGATGAATGGATAAAGAAGATGTGGCACATATATGGAATGGAATATTACTCAGCCATAAAAAGAAATGAAATTGAATTATTTGTAGTGAGGTGGATGGACCTAGAGTCTGTCATACAGAGTGAAGTAAGTCAGAAAGAGAAAGACAAATACCGTATGCTAACACATATATATGGAATCTAAGAAAAAAAATGTCATGAAGAACCTAGGGATAAGATGAGAATAAAGACGCAGACCTACTAGAGAATGGACTTGAGGATATGGGGTTGGGGAAGGGTAAGCTGTGACAAAGTGAGAGAGTGGCATGGACATATATACACTACCAAACGTAAAATAGATAGCTAGTGGGAAGCAGATGCATAGCACAGGGAGAACAGCTCGGTGCTTTGTGACCACCTGGATGTGTGGGATAGGGAGGGTGGGAGAGAGGGAGACGCAAGAGGGAGGAGATATGGGAACATATGTATATGTATAACTGACTCACTTTGTTATAAAGCAGAAACTAACACACCATTGTAAAGCAATTATATTCCAATAAAGATGTAAAAAAAAAAGATACACACTATTATATATAAAATAAACAACAAGGACCGACTGTATAGCACAGAGAAATACATTCAGTACCTTTTAATAATCTATAATGAAAAATAATCTGAAAATAATATATATTACTGAATCATTTTGCTGTACATCTGAAATATTGTAAATCAACTATACTTCAATTAAAAAAACACATGATTCAACTACAGCTGTCTACAAGAAACTCACTTTAAATATGACAAGAATACACAGAAATGTAATTGAATTTTGCATTGTGATCTTGTAGTCTTAGAGTTTGCTAAACTCATGTATTAGTTCTAAGATTATTTTTTGGTAGATACCCTGGGAGTTTCTAAATAGATGATTATATCATCTGCAAACAGAAATAGTTTTATTTCTTTTTTCTGATCAGTATGACTTTTTGGCAAGAAAAGAAACTTCCAGTACTACGTTGCATAAAAATGGTGAGAACATATATATATATTCTTGTCTTCTTCCAATTTAGGCGTAAAACATTCATCCTTGTACCATAAAGCATGATGTTAGGTGTAGCTTTTTTGGTAGATGCTTTTGATCAATTTGAGGAAGTGCCCCTCTTTTTTGCAGAGGGTTTGAATCATGAATGCATGTTGGATTTTGTGAAGTATTTTTTTCAGTGTCAATTGATATAATCATATAATTTTTCTTGTTTAGCCTGTCAATATGTGGGGCTAAATGTATTGATTTCTGAATGTTGAACAAGCCTTAAATAATGGCTGGAAGAAATCCCACTTAGTCATGGTGCTTAACTGTTTTATACATCATGGCATTTGATTTGCTAATATTTTGTTGAGGATTTTTGCATTTAATTTGATGAGAGATATTGGTCTTTAGGTTTCCTTTTTAGTGTTGTTTTGTCTGGTTTTTGTATTAAGGTGATAGTGGTCTCATAAAATGTTGGGAAATGATTCTATATCTCCTATTTTCTGAAAGAGATTGTGTAAAATTGGTGCTAATTCTTAAAATATGTGGTAGTTATTCAGTGAAACCATCTGGACTTGGAGATTTCTTGATGGGGAGATTTTAATTACATTGAGCTCTATGTATTTTTAAACTTCCTTTGAGACTTCATCTTAGACCTGTGGATTATTTTGAGGCATGCTATTTAATTTCTAAGTATTTGGAGACTTTCCTGTTGTTTTTTTCTGTTATTCATTTCTAGTTTGATTCCATTATGATCAGAGAACATACTCTATTATTACATTTCTCTTAAATTTGATGAGGCTTATTCCATGGCCCCGGATAGATTTTTATCTTGATAAATGTTCCATGGGTGCTTACAAAATGTGTACTCTGGTGTTGTTGGGAGTAGGGCTCTATATACATCAATTATGTTTTGTGGGTTCATCGTGTTGTTCAGTTCTTCTATATAGTTGTTGATTTTCCATCCAGTAGTTCTATCAATTGTTGCAAGTTGTTGAAGTCCCCAATTATATTTGTAGATATTTCTATTTCTTCTTTGTTTCATGTATTTTGACTCTCTGTTGTTTGGTGTGTACACATTTAGGATCGTTAGGTCACCCTGATGGATTTTTCCTTTATCATATCCATGTTCCTTCTGTCTCCAGTAGTTTTCTTTGCTTGGAATTGCATGTTATCTTATATTCACATACCACTCTTGCTTCTTTTTCATTAATTTTTGCATGGTGTATTCTTTTGCATTCTTACTTTCAACCTGCCTATTTTGTTGTATTTGAAATGAGTTTTTTGTAGACAGCATATAGTTGGGTGATATTTTATAATCCACTCTGTTAATCCCTTTTAATTGGTATATTTAGACCATTTACACTTAATGTAATTAGTGATCTATTAGTACTTAAGTCTGCCATTTTACACTTTGTTTTCTGTTTGTTTCCTGTGCTTATAATTCCCTTTTTCTCTTTCCTGCCTTATTGTGGGTAATTTGAAGATTTATAAAGGATTCTGTCTTTATGTTTTTGAGTATTTCATTCAGTATAGTGGTTCTTAGTGGTTGCTCTACGTAACTTACATACATAAGTTATGACAGTCTACTGGTGTCAGTGATTTAGCACTTCAAGTGAAGTGTAGAAACTTTACTTCTCTTTAGGTCCATTTACGCTCCTGTTTTTTTTTAAAAAAAAGTTCTATGGAGATATAATTCATATGTCATACAATATATCCATTTAATATGTACAATTCAATGGTTCTTAGACTTCTGCAAACATCACCACAATCAATTTTAGAACATTTTCATCATCCCGAAAAGAAATCCTGTACCCTTTAGCAGTTCACCTCTAATTTCTGTCCAAGTCTCCCCACCCCCAAGAAACCACTAATTTACTTTCTGTCTTTATGGATTTGCCTATTCTGGGCATTTCATATAAACTGAATAAAAAAATATGTTACTGGCTTCTTTCACTTAGCATATTTTCAGGATTCATCCATGCTGTACAACACAACAGTAGTATTTCCAAATAATGCTCCATTGTATTAATGTGCCACAGTTTATTTATCCACCCAACAGGTGATGGATACTTGGGTTGTTTCCAGTTTTTGGCCATTATAAATAATGCTGTTATGAACATTGATGTACAAGTCTTTGCTTGAATATCTGTTTGAATTTTTTGGTTATATACTTGGGAGCAGAAATGTTGGTTCATATGGTAACTGTATGTTTAGCATTTTGAGGAACTGCCAGATTGTATTTTTCCAAAAGGGCTGCATCATTTTACATTCTCACCAGCAGTGTATGATAGTTCCAAATTCTCCATGTCCTTGTCAACTCTTGTTATATCATCTATCTTGTTGAGTAGTCACCCTAGTGGGTGTGAAATTGTATCTCACCCTGGTTTTGAGCTACATATCCCCAATGGCTAATAATTTTGAGTATCCTCTCCACTTTTTCAATATAAGTACGTCTTAATAGTCTTAAGTATTTCCTGTACATACAGGAAATTGGACACTATATCAGATGGTGTTATAATTTTTGCTTCAACTATCAGAAATGATTTAAGAAGCTCATGAGAACAAACACAGCCTATGGTATTTACCCCTATTTTCACCATTGTAGTGTAGTTCTTTCCTTTCTGAAGTTCCAAGCCTTCAGCTGTTATCATTTCTGTTTATAGAACTTCTTTTAGCCCATCATTAAGTATAGGTTTGCTAGCAACAACAAATACTCTTCGTCTGAAAATTCCTTTGTTTTCCCCTAACTTCTGAAGGGATTCTCTTGATGTAGATCTGTGGTTGACATTTTTCTTTCAGCATTTGAAAAATGTTGTACCATTTCCTCCTGGCTGCTATGCTTTCAAATATGAAATCTGTTGACAGTTGAATTGGTGTTTCTCTATAAGTAATAACTTTTTTTTTTCTTGGCTCTTCTCAAGATTTTTTCATTATCTTTAGTTTTCATAAGTCTATGTTGTGTCTTGGCATGGATTTATTATATTTGGGCTTCACTCAGCTTCTTGAATCTGTAGCTTTATTTATTTTGCCAAATTTGGGAAGTTTTCAGCCATTATTTCTTTTTTTTAAATTAAAACATTGTGGTAAAATACACATAACATAAAATTTACCATTTTAACCATTTTAAGTGTACAGTTCAGTAGTGTTAAATACCTCCACATTGTTGTGCAATCTCCAAAACTCTTTCCATCTTGCAAAACAAAAACTTTATAACTATGAAACAACAACTCCCCATTCCCTTCTAACCCCAGCTCCTGTCAGTCATCATTATTCTTTTTCTTTCTATGAATTTGACTACTCTCAATACCTCATATAAGTGGAACCATACAGTATTTGTCTTTTTGTGACTGGCCTATTTCACTTAGTATAATGTCCTCAAGATTCATCCCTGTCGGAGCATGTGTCAGAATTTCTTTCCTTTTTAAGTCAGCCATTATTTCTTCAAGTCCTCTTTCAGTACTTCTTTCTCTCTGCTTTCCTTTTGGACACTGATGATATGAATGCTGGATCTTTTGTTACTGTCCCACAGATTGCCTGAGGCTCTGTTCTTTTTTTCCAGTCTATTTTCTCTCTGTTGTTCAGATTGAGTAAATTCTGCTGCTCTGACCTCAAGTTCACTGATTCTATCTTCTGTTATCTCCACTCTCTTATTGAGCCCATCCACTAAGTTTATTTCGTTTATTGTATTTTTCAGTTCTATAATTTCTATTTGCTTATTTTTTATATAACTTTTTCATCTTTGCTGAGATTTTACATGTCTTTATTTGTTTTGAGAGAATCTGTAATTACTTTTTGGATCATTTTTATTATGGATGCTTCATAATTCTTGTCAGATAAAATCTGATTCATCACAGCGTTGGTGTCTATTCTCATTCATGAATGATTTTTGGCTGTAAACTGGAGCTTTTTGTATACTACACTGTGACACTCTGGAACCTATTTATTCTTCTTTTTAAAGCAGGCAGTCCCTGTAATGACGTATACTGTGAGGGCTGGATACTTGTGTATGTTCCTGCTGCATCCCACTGACACGACCCTGGCAAAAGTGGGGCATTGAGTCATACTTCCTTATTGCAAATGGGTAGAGTGGAAGTTCAGCTACCTCCTTGGCTCTGCTGACACTATCCCAGTGAAAGTGGCACACTGACCCACAGGGCTCTCTGGCTTCTGTTATTTTTGAATGGGACTGTAAGCTCAGCTCCCCGGTGGGCCCTGCTGACACCAGGGGAAGGGGGGAGTAGCAAAGAACCAACTAGCTCCACCTTTTACCACCTTGTTAAGCCTCACTCATGCTGACTGGGGGTGGAGACTCAGTTCCACACTGTGCCACACTGATACCAGGGGAGGGGGGATAAGTGTGCTGACCAACCCTGCCTGACACTGCCTCTTTCAGTCTCATTGCTGCCAGGTGGGTGTGGAGGTTCAGCTTCCCACTGGACCTCCCTGACACAAGGGTGGGGGGAAAAGTGGAGTGCTTACTAGCCCTGACATGTATCCTTCTGCTCAGTCTTTTTGATGTGGAGGGAGTGGAAGCTCAGCCTCCCTGTTGGACCCCACTGACATGGAGATGGAGATGAAGTCCAGTGATGACTAGCCCTGCACTGCACCAAGTTGTTAAGTCTCCTTGCTTCTGGGTGAGTGTGGCAACTTAGGTTGCTACTGTACTGGGCTGACACTACTCTGGAAGGAGCATAAGAGCACTGTCTCTTTCTGCCAAATGATGGATTAGGACTGCCTGCTCAGTTCTGTCAACACTACCCCAGCAGTGGAATAGGAGCATACCACTTTTTTTTTTTTGTGGCAAGGAACGGAGTGGAAGATTAACTTCTCACTAGGCTCCATTGAAGCTGTGGGGCAGTTGGGAGGGTGCATTTTTTCTTTTCCATTAGTGTTTTGTTGGAGTAGGGCAGGTATTGCCAAAAAGGCTTTCTGTTGTTAGGTGATCCTTTCTCTATTTCCTTTAAGTATGAGGTTCAGGCTTTTCTTAGAGCTCTTTTTGTCTGTGCCTGTTGGCAGTTATGGCTTGGAGGCTTCTGCAGTGCCTTGTCTGGGATATACAGGAGGCAGAAAGGAAACCAAAGGAGCCCACTGCTGTACTGTTTCTTAAGTTCTGAGGCATTCTGCCTTGCTCTTTCCACCTTTCAGTCTTATTTGTTGTGTTATGTTCAGGAGTTTTGGGTTGAAAGAGGGAGGACCTAGAAGAAATGGAGTTTCTTCACCTTGGCAATAATGTAAGTCCTCTTAATTTCTTTTTTAAGAAAAAAATCGGCAGAGCATACAACATCCTCAAAAATGGATTTTTTAATATCTAAGGGGATTTCTGATAGCAGTAATGATTTAAGGAATAAACCACAGTGAAAGAGTATCTGGGAAAACTTAAAGAGGTGGAGATTTACTAGGTTTGGAAAGCCATGCAAAATACCTTTCCTAATTTCACTGGAAATTTGTGGAATATTAAACTGATTACTCTTGGTGTGGCCCAAGTTCTCTTTCTTTTTTTTTTTTTTTTTCCTGCGGTACGCAGGGCTCTCACTGTTGTGGCCTCTCCCGTTGCGGAGCACAGGCTCCGGACGCGCAGGCTCAGTGGCCATGGCTCACGGGCCCAGCCGCTCCGCAGCATGTGGAATCTTCCCAGACTGGGGCACGAACCCGTGTCCCCTGCATCGGCAGGTGGACTCTCAACCACTGCGCCATCAGGGAAGCCCCCAAGTTCTCTTTCTATACAATGATCCTTTGTGGGTTTGTAAAGCTCTTTGTGTTTTGCGGGGGAAAAGATGTGAGTGGCAGGGAAACTTTGGCTCCTTGTATATATAAAACAAGATATGACATTCACAGTTACTGTTAAGTAAAATTAAAACGGTGGTAGAAGTAGGGTCCCATAGGAGGTTGCAATAGCAGCTGCTTTAAATCTCAAAAGTAATGGCAGCAACATTTTTCTATACTCACGTTTCCAACTCTAAGTACTAGTGACTTTTACTTGTTGGGATTCTTGCTATAAAGGATACAATTTAAAATTCATCATTTCAGAAGAGGCCCATATCTTCATTTTACAACTCCTGTCTTAGATGCCATTTTCTGGTCCTTAAACACTCCTCTCCCCCCAAAATCAGTACGCTTCAGATGCTGCTGCATTACTAGTACCACAGTGATTACAGCATTGGATATTACAGGGAAAAAGCAAGTGTCTGAGCCCACTAAGTCACTTGGAGGCAGCACAGTTGAAAGAACTTTGGAGTCAAAAAGACCTTGGAGATCAATTCTTGCATTTGACACTAACTAGCTGTATGGCTTTGGGAAAATTACATAATCTTTTTGAGCTACAGTTTGTTCATCTGTAAAATGGGAATAATGCCCAATTTACAAGATTGTTGTGAAAATTCAATGACATAATGCACATAAAGTGAGGGCCCAAAGTTGGTGCTCAACAACTCTGAAAAAGCTTCTAGAGAACATGACCAATCTGACAGTTATATCTATATTCATCTAATATTTCTCCCGTTTGACCATGCTTCTGTTTCCTGCTTCTCCCATGACTTAAATTCAATCTCTGTGCTTATGTATGCTACAGCTTATGGGACAAAGAGCCATAATTCATTTAGAACAGACAAGATTGATATGCTCATTTTACCCTGATATTTATAATTACTTAATATCTCTAGTCTCCAGAGTAGAAGCCCAAGATGCTCGAAAGGAAAAAAACAATAAAAACTTAAAAAAATTTCAATGCAACCTGAATATTTCATGCTCAATTCTCTTCTATTTTATAGTACAGATTTGTTTCTATAGTACAAGATTGTTTTTCTGGTGTAGAAATGGGAGAATTGAACTTAAATTTTGAGTTTTAATGGTATATTAATGATACTGTACATCACTGGCAATAATGTCCAACATTCTATCCAACCAACCTAAAAGGATTTAGTGGTAAAGAGAGATGGACATCACCAAAACAGCAGTTTGCTGGTGGGTCTACATCATGTGGCTTTACTAAGATTTTAAACTTTCATTCAAAAAATTCAGTTTTAGGGCTTTCCTGGTGGCACAGTGGTTGAGAGTCCGCCTGCCGATGCAGGGGACACGGGTTCGTGCCCCGATCCAGGAAGATCCCACATGCCACGGAGCGGCTGGGCCCGTGAGCCATGGCCGTTGAGCCTGCGCGTCCGGAGCCTGTGCTCCACAACGGGAGAGGCCACAACACAACAGTGAGAGGCCCATGTACCGCAAAAAAAAAAAAAAAAACAATTCAGTTTTAGCTTTTTCCACCCAGAGACAGTAAGGCAAGCTGATGCCCTGTAACCCCAGTGGAATGCTTATGGCTAGAAAAACCTTCCAGCCAAGCAGCTCTAAAGAAAGCCCAGCCTGCTCAAGATTCAGGCAAAAAAAGATCAATATGAATACTTTAAGATTAGGTCTAGAAACATCAAAAAGGCAAAATGAACACCTGCCCAGAGGAGCAAACTAAGACAAGGAAGACTTTATTTTTGTTCTTATTTTTCTCACCACCAGTAACTTCTGCTCAAATTATTTAACATCCCTGAGGTTGATGTAAAATATGCATGTAAAAGGAAAATAACCTCTATTTCATGTGCAGGGATGATATGAAGATTAGAATGCCTAGCACAGGGCTGGAAACATAGTAGGGATGCAATAATTTTTATGCAATAATTTCAACTCTGCTTAAAATTAATATAATTTCACAGCTGAAAGTCATCCAAGTTTTTTTTCTTTATATGTGTAAGAGTTTTATTCTGGCAGAAATTTGATCTCATAAAGAAATCAGCTCAGACAAGTTCTTTTGCTGAGCTTTTCTGTAACTAAGCTCATCAGAAAAAGCACATATTGCAAGAGACTAACAGCTAACGTCATAGTTAAGTGTTACAGGATATTTACTATAGTAGGTCTTTGAAGGCAAAATTCAGTCAATTATTGAGACACCTATAGGTTGGTTACATGTTAAGGCACAGATATATCTATACAACTATAATCTCACTCTATTTCTGGCAACAACAAGACAGGAAGGATCAGTCCTTACAGAACGGTGAAGGAGAGAAAATACTGACTCCTTGTCTCGTGGTTTAGACAACCAGTTCTGCAGAAAAACTAAGATGGTAAAGGTAGATTACCATTGTCAAAAACGCTACGAAGACCTAAAATCATAGTAAAAACAGAGATACTTGTACTGTGACCGAAAATCAAATCACATGGGGAGTCAAAACATATCCTGGATTTTTCTTTTCTAAGTTGTAACAAAAGCAATAAAAAAAATGAGGAACACAAATGACAAAAGAAAAAATAGATAAATCGGACTTCATAAAAATTAAAAACTTCTGTGCTATGAATGATACCAACAAGAAAGTAAAAAGACTACCCACAGAATGGGAGAAAATATTTGCAAATGATATAACTTATGAGAATTGAATCCAGAATATATAAAAAGTCAGTATTAAAAAGTCAACCCACTTCAAAAATGGGCAAAGTATCGGCATAGACATTTCTCCAAAGATGATATACAAATAGCCAATAAGCACATGAAAAGATGCTCAACATCACTAATTATTGGAGAAATGCAAATCAAAACCACAATGAGGCATCGCCTCACACTGGTCAGAATGACTATCATCAAAAAGTCTACAAATAATAAATGCTGGAGAGGGTGTGGAGAGAGGGAACCCTCCTACACTGTTGGTGGGAATGTAAATTGGTGCAGCCACTATGGAAAACAATATGGAGGTTCCTTAAAAAATTAAAAATAGAGCTACCATATGATCCAGCAATCCCACTCCTGGGTATATATCTGGAAAAAATGAAAACTCTGATTCGAAAAGATACAAGTACCCCAATGTTCATAGCAGCACTATTTACAATAGCCAAGATATGGAAACAACCCAAGTGCCCATCGACAGATGATTAGCTTAAGAAGATGTCACACACACACAATCTAATAATACTCAGCCATAAGAAAGAATGAAATATTGCCATTTGCAGCAACATGGATGGACCTAGAGAATATTATACTTAGTGAAGTAAGTCAGACAAAGACAAATATTATATCACTTATATGTGGAATCTGAAAAATAATATAAATGAATCTATACAGAAACAGATTCACAGACATAGAAAACAAACTTATGGTTAACAAAGGGGAAAGGGGGGAGGGATAAATTAGGAGTATGAGATCAACAAACTACATAAACTGGATAAGGAACAAGGATTTACTGCTTAGTACAGGGACTTCCTTGGAGGTCCAGTGGTTAAGACTCTGTGCTTCCACTGCAGGGGGCACAGGTTGGATCCCTGGTCAGAGAACTAAGACCCTACATGCCACGCAGCACAGCCAAAAAATAAAAAAGTAAATACTGTTTAGCACAGAAAGCTATATTCAATATCTTGTAATAAACTATAATGGAAAATAACTTGAAAAATATATATAACTGAATCACTTTGCTGTATACCTGAAAGTAAAACAATTTTGTAAATCAACTATAATTTAAAAAAAAAACAGTGAGAGATCACCTCACACCCACTATAGATGGCTATAAACAAAAAGGCAGATAATAACAAGTGTTGATAAGGATATAGAGAAATTGGAACCCTAATATACTCTAGTGGGAGTATAAAATGGTGCAGCTGCTTTGGAAAACAGTCTGAAGGTTCTTAAAAGCTAAAACATTGAGTTACCACTTGACCCAGAAATTCTACTTCTGGGTATGTACTTAAGAAAGCTGAAAACACATTTTCATCAAAAACGTGTGCATGGATGCTCATAGCAGCATTATTCATAACAACCCAGAGTGTAATCAACTCAAGTGTCCATCAACTGATGAATGGATAAAATATGGTATATCCACGCAATGGAATATTATTCATCCATAAAAGGAATGAAGTACTGATATATGATTCAACATGGACGAACTTTGAAGTCACTATGCTAATTGAAACAAGCCAGATACAAAAGGACAAATATTCCATTTATATGAGGTACCTAGAGTTGTCAAATTCACAGAGACAGAAAAAATAGTGGTTACCAGGTACTGGTGGGAGTGGAGAAGGGGGAGTAGTAGTTTAATGAATACAGAGTTTCTCTTTGAGAGGATGAAAAAGTTTTGGAAATACAGAATGGTGATGGTTGCACAACATTGTTAATGTACTTTATGCCACAGAATTGTATCCTTAAAAATGGTTAGGGGCTTCCCTGGTGGCGCAGTGGTTGAGAGTCCGCCTGCCGATGCAGGGGACACGGGTTCGTGCCCCAGTCCAGGAGGATTCCACATGACGTGGAGCGGCTAGGCCCGTGAGCCATGGCCGCTTAGCCTGCGCGTCTGGAGCCTGTGCTCCGCAACGGGAGAGGCCACAACAGTGAGAGGCCTGCGTACCGCAAAAAAAAAAAAGTTAAGATGGTAAATTATATGTTATATATATTTTACCACAATAAAAAAGGAATGAAGTCTTTATACATGCTACAAAATGGATGAACTTTGCAAACATTATGCTAAGAGAAAGTCGAACACAAAGGACCACATACTTTATGAGTCCACTGATATGAAATGTCCATAACAGGTACATCTATTGAGATAGAAAGTGGATTAGTGGTTGCCTAGGGCTGAGAAAGGGCATGGAGGAGTTGGGGAATGACAGCTAAGGGTTTCTTTTGTGGTGTTAAAAATGTTCTAAAATTGATTTTGGCGGTTGTTGTGCAACTTTGTGAACATTTTAAAAACTACCTGGTTGTACACGTTAACTGGATGAATTATATAGTATGTGAATTATATCTCAATTTAAGCTGCTTTTTAAAAAATGAGGATTATAACAGTCAATGATTAGTGAACAATGTATTACTTAGGTGCGTTGGGATTTTGCTATGAACGTTATCATATGTAATATATGTATATTACTATGTTTAGCTATTTTAATAACATGTTCTATTTTAATTTTTTAAAAAGATAAAAGTGAGCTACTATCATTTTCTCAAATAAATTCCATCTGTGTCTAAAGGCTGGCAGTTTTGACTATACTGATAAAGGTCAAAGTACCTTGTCACTATATCTGCAAACTACAAAAGAAGCCAACAGGAAATGAATGTTCTTCTGAACATTGGAATTGCAAATAAAATCACATCTTAAGAACCTCATATTTACATGGTGTTTAATTTACAAAGCACTTTCTGATATATTTCTGATGTACTGATCCTGTTAATATCCTTGTGAGGTGATCAGGATGGGTGTTAGGCCATCACTTTCCCTTGCCCAAGAAATTAAACAGAGGTTTGATCCACCCAAATCCCATAGCTTGTTAGTGGCTGAACTAGATCTGAATACTAAATCTATTTTCAACCAATGCTCTGCCTAATCTCCCATTCTATTCAATAAACTAGAACACACAGTGCTCCATAAACAGGAAGCATTTCTATATAGCAAAAGCAAATTAAAAATGTGAAAAATATATAAATAGGCCATTAACATAAAGAACTCTCACAAGTTGTCCATTTGTGTTTCTAACTCCAATTTATCTTTTTGTGATCTCTGAACAAGTGCACTATTTTATGTGCACTTACGGCTTTTAAACAAGGCATGAATAGCATAAGACAAACTCAGACAGGGTTTCGGGCACATGGGTTCTAGGTAATAATTTTGTTGTTAAGCATTTTCTGAACATGTGCATTGTATTACTTTGGAATTAGACCTAGACATGGTCTCTTACTTCACGGAACTGCCAATGTAATGGGAGGAGGCGGCAAGACAAAACCAAGTAAGTGACCAATAAAGAAACGAATAAATTTGAATTGAGGAGTAAAGAGAGTCAGGTTAGAAGAAAAATGATAATGCACTGGAGGGTAGATAGGATGGCTCTGAACAATGACAGAGAGAATTTCAGAAAAGTCTTGATTGGAATGCCTAGTTCAAGCCTGCCATTTCACTGTAAAAGGGAGAGGAAAGAGATCCTAATCAGCACAGCAGTAGGAGTGCAGTTTGCATTTATTTTTCTCATGCAGGTCTCAACAAATGCAAGGACTGGAATTATACAGAATATGATTTAAAAATTCATTGGTATGTTTCCTAAGAATATGATGTTGAATGAATTTATTTCATTGAATGGACAACGAGGAAAAATGTCAAATTATTTGATGTTTGTTCCAAGAAATGCATCCAAAATCTTTGAACTTGTCAATCAATAATGTGAAGAAAGAAGATAGCTTCTGTAATCTCCATGGCACTTAGCCTAACCTAGGGGAAAAAAAACCCCTTATTCCTTTATCAATGATTTTTATATAGTGCCTTAGGCAATCTGGAAAGAATATTTTCAAGATCACACACATAATCCAACTAAGTCTGACCTTTGGATTCTTTTTTCCCCTTATAACTACCTCCATTAAACTGTTTCCTAAGAATAGAGAGAAATCTATGATTAAAGAAAAATGGATTCATCTTGTTTTCTCCAGATCATTACATGCCTATCAGAATCCTGCTTCATAGCCACTGGGAGAAATGATCAGGTACTTTGTTGGAGATCGATACACTGAAACAGTGATTCTTAGTTCTCGTTTTACAATATCCCACTGGGACTCTGACGTTTTTTCCAGGGGTATTAGGAAATTCTTGAAACATTAATTTCAGTTCACTTTAGCTTTTAGTATAAATATATGCCAAATGGCACTTCTCTGGGGGAGGAGAAGGAGTCTTGGCCAGGAGAAGAAATCCAAAATCCAGCTAACAATAGAGTATTGTAACTCCAGGGGTGGGAATTGCAGCTTTAGCTCTCTGCTTGGCACGGACATCAAGCCATGACCCTCCATTGCTTCTCTGGTGTCAGAGAAAGGGAAAAAGAAGAGGCATAACTTTGACGCTCACATTTTAAAACCTTAAAAACACATATATCTAGAAATTCTATAATACTTAATTGTTAATAGTGGCTACGTCTGGGAACTGAGGTGTGGTGTTACTTTCCCTGTGTTACATCATAAATTCCTCTAATGCTTTAACTTGATTTTAGAAGGAGCACGTATTACTCTTGTACTCATTAAAACTTTCAACTGAGGTTTCAGAAGCCAAAAATAAAATAAATCAGAATTATTAAGCCAAAAAAGACAAACTAAATAGCTTTAATTCTGAAAACAGCTGGTTATAATATAAAGACTAGTGCTACAGAATTCTTATACCACCCGTGTCCAATAGAAATGTAAGCCACAAATTTGAGCCACATATATAATTTAAAATTTCTATTAGCCATTTTACAAAAGTAAAAAAAAAAACAGGTGAAATTAATGTTACACTTTAACTCAATATATCCAAAATATTGCTTTTTTGAGTACTAAGTCTGAAATCTGCTAGGTATTTTACATTTACAGTATATCTTAATTCACATTGGCTATGTGTATCTTTATTTATTTAGTTTTTAAAAACAATGTAATAAGCACCTGGGAACTAATCACCCAAAACAAAAGCTAGGACTTTGTAAACAACATACATCTGATTACATGTTTCCTTCTTATTCTCATTTCCCTACCTCTTTCCTCCATCCTTTATCCCAAACCTTGTGTTCATCATTTCCTCAATCTCCTTCTCATATAATTGCATCACATTGATATGAACTCCTAAAAGAGAATTAGCTGTTTATAACTTCATATAAAAATTATTAGGCTGTGTTTAATATTTTGGGAATTACTTTTTTTTCAGTATTCAATTAGGTTTGTCATTATTATAGGCCCAAGGTGACTTGTTTCTTAATTGCATTTAATACATACACGGGTTTTTCAATTTTTTCCGGTTTTATTGAGGTATAATTGACATATAACATTGTATTCAGTTAAGGTGTACAATACAATGATTTGATATATGTATAAAGTATGAAATAATTACCACAATGTTTAGTAAACATCCATCTCCACAATTACAATTTTTCTTCTTGTGATGAGAACTTTTAAGATCTACTCTTAGCAATTTTCAAATACACAACACAACACAACATTGTTAACTATAGTCACTGTGCTGTGCATTAAATCCCCAGGATTTATTTATCTTGTAACTGGAAGTTTGTACCTCTTGACCACCTTCACCCATTTCCCCCACTACCTAGCCATGGCCTCTGGCCAATCTCTTCTCTGTTTCTTTGAATTTGGTTTTCTTAGATTCCAAATATGAGTGAGATTATACAGTACTTGTCTTTCTCTGTCTGACTCATTTCACTTAGCATAATGCCCTCAAGGTCCATCCATGCTGCTGCAAATGGCAAGATTTCTTTCTATTTTATGGCTGAATAATATTCCATTATATATACATATGTGTGTGTGTGTGTGTTTGTATACACATACATATATACACCACATTTTCTTTCTTCATTCATCCGTTGCTGGACACTTACGTTGTTTCTATGTCTTGGCTATTGTAAACAGTGCTGCTGTAAATATGGGGGTGCAGATATCTCTTCGAGATAGGGATTTCGTTTCCTTTGGATATATACCTAGAACATATATAGGTTTTTTTGTGACAACTTCAACATAAGGAACTTACTTTTTATAAGCTTAAAATACATTGGTAAGATTCATCCATACCTCTAAGTGTTGCTAGAGTTCATTGGTTTGACTGCTGTCTAATATTTCATTGTATGAGTATATCACAGTTTATCCATACACTATCTTGTTGATGGGCATTTAGGTTGTTATATTTTTGTCTGCATATTCTTGTCTAAATCTACTATTGTATACACGTAACAGTTTCTTTTGGGTAGAGATCTAGGAATTCACAATTCTTACCCAAATGAAACAGCTATATAGCGGATGAGGGAGCAGGCAGACAGAGATCAGCCAGAGAGAGTTCCAGTATGGGTTAGAACCAGTAGGAAGAGCAACTGGTAGGGATGGTGTTGCTCGTGGAGGCCCCAGAAACGTTGTGAGTGGCAGTTGGTTCTAGTTTTCCAGTCTTACTTTGCTCTACTGGGCTGCACCATGTGCAGTTAAAGCTTTGAACAGTAGCAGTGAGTAAAGCCAGGCCCTACTGATAAAGGTTCCCATACAAATTTTGGCAATGCCAACACATCTAGAGAACTTGGGTCCTGTGTTCCCAAACTCTCCACCCTTGTCCGGTTCTTGGTGGTCAGTCTCTTTCCTCTGCATCCCTTAAATTGTCTTTCTGCACTGGGCTATGTGCAGGTATATACTGGAGGTACTGGCGAGGTAAGACAAAAACTTGACTTTTGGTGTATATGAAAGCATTCTCTGAGAGTGGGGGAAAGATGGAAAATTCTAAAATAGAGTTATTTTTCTGTCCTAGACTGCATTAAATTCATCCCTATGAGCACAGTAAAAAATAACCTCTAGGAGTTAGGGCTTAGCATAGCTGGTTCTAATGGAAAAACATGAATCTGGGATTGGTAGCTGGATCAGCTACAAGGGACTGATTCTGAAGGAAGAGGGGCTGAGGAATTTATATAAAGTTAGGAATGAGAAACAGCAGTAGGAAGTTTAAGGCCTAAGCCAGGGGCCTGGTAATGAAGAAAGGGGGAATTACAAGGTGCATATGGGGATACAGAACTCAGATTTGCTCAGGACTTTACATTTTGAAAAGCGCTTTTCAAATCACACTATATTTAATCCTCGCAGTAATCCAGTGAAGTAGGTATTACCATTATGCCACTTTACAGGAACTGAGGCTGAAAGATTAATATGCATGTTCACAAAGTTTCATAGCAAGTAAGTAGCAGACCTGCAACTTGAACCCAGGTCCCTAAACACAAAACCAAGGACTGTTTTATTGCTCCAGTGATTTACAGCTCAGGTATTAAAGTGTGTTGCTAATGCTTTGCTGCTAAGTACTGAAGTAATGATTTACTTAAATAAAAACTGGAATAGATTTAATGGTGTTTCTGTAATAGTGCCACTCTCATTTGCATTCTGATAGGTTTTCTTGAGCAGGAAAGAAAGGAACCTAGTTATAGCCAGCATGCTAGAAAAATGCGTAGAACTCCAGGGACCCCAGGAAGGGAGTCTCGCATGTCTATTCAAGCTCTGAATTACGCTGATAAAAGGTCAAGATCCGCCACACTATATACCACAGTAGTCAGAGAAGTAATCTAATTTGGTGAATGAAAGGTGAAATAATAAATATATACAATGTAATTTTTATTTCTTCATTTTTGTTTAACTTTGAGAATGGAACATTGTGTACATTGCCCAGAATTGCCCTTTGAAGAAGCTGTTTGTGCAGGAATAGAACTGGAAAGGACCCACAAGTTGCTCTCTCATGAACAAATTTTTATAACAACTCCTTCCCTCAATCTCTCAATGACTTACCAAGTATTTGTTATTATATACAACTCCTGTGGCTTCACAGATATGTGTATTGTCCACTGCCTGTCTCTTAAGATCTTTCTAATGCAGTTTTCTCGATTCAAAGAGGGGAATGCTTTAGCATGGACCTGTAGTATGTTTTCTTTCAATCTGCAAACATTCATTAACTACTTGACTGTTTGCTTGTCCTAGCTAGTTGCCATGCTGAGGTAGAAGGAATCCCTAACCTCTTGTGACTTATCATCTAGCTGGGAAGATGAGAGAAGTACATGAAAGAGATCTAGAAAATGTAAGTGTTTCAAGCATGTACATGGAAGAATGTAAACTAAGGAGATAAAGCTATCTGGCTGGAGGTTCATTAAAGCCATGAAGCTTTAGAACTGGATCCTGAAAGGATGGATAAGGATTAGAAGGAAGTAAGAAGGTAGTCCAGGAAGGGGATTGATTTAGTAAAATCAAGAGGCCGTAACCAGCAAGATCTGGTGAAAAAGGTAAGACCACTTACATTGCTGCTATGGTTGCCACCATGCCAATGTTATACGATACACTAAGCATAAGTAGACCTTTCATTTTCTTGGAATTCCCTATTTCTTTGAAATCCTCAAACCAATAAACTCTTATAAACTATGTTGCTTTATGTGTTCAACTTTTATGAGAAGTAACAATTCATATCTGTACATCACTGTATAGTTTATATAATATCTGCATATACATCATTTTGTTTGACCCTTACAGCAATCCTGTGTAATGACATGGAGGCTGACTTGCTACAAGTTAGAGGACCAGCAAGTGCAGAGCTCAGGACGTCAGTCCAGATCAGATTCAGTCCAATCATTAACATTTACATGTTGTTTTGACCAATAATTGATATTCATAAATGATATTCTTTTTTTTTTTTTGCGGTACGCGGGCCTCTCACTGTTGTGGCCTCTCCCGTTGCGAAGCAGAGGCTCTGGACGCGCAGGCTCAGCAGCCATGGCTCATGGGCCCAGCCGCTCTGCGGCATGTGGGATCTTCCCGGACCGGGGCACAAACCCATGTCTCCTGCATTGGCAGGTGGACTCTCAACGACTGCGCCACCAGGGAAGCCCATAAATGAAATTCTTAAGGTCCTAAGATTCTGATGTATATCTTGCATCAGGAATTATTAAATTATGCCTTGGGTCATTTTTTTATGTTTAGCATATTTGGTTGTTATTCAAGATTTTTTAAACTCGTATGAAATATTTTAGAACATATAATCTTTAAGATGGCTACTAGTAGAGTTGGTTGAATACTGTCCTTCAGATTTCTTTTCAATTACAATGCTATACAGTCCTCACTTGGCGGCTTCATGCACAGTGAACACCTCACTTACTTGGCACCACATAAGAGGTTCCACAGAAGTGAGTTTTCTGGGTAACTAAAGCTTACTCCACTGACAGCAAACTTTGAGATCTGGCAGAAAACTTTCTAATATATTTTGAGACTTCCCCGTCTTGTCACGTTAGAGTTGTCTATTACAGGATAAGCATCACTATGAAAATCCCCTATTGGACCATACAGTGAGGTGCTCAGTGTCTTACCAAGGCATACAGGGAAGTTTGAACCCCTACATTAATAGTCCCAAGTGACTTCACTTTTCTGGTTATTCCGTTTTTAGAATTCTTATTTTCTTCATGCTGCTAACTGTGCCTTCTTAGGGTATCAGTTTTCTCACATCTGGTAGACCCCTTTTCCCATTCTCATTGGTCATCAGACAACTAAACTCAGTACATCAGTAAGTAACCTTTATTTTATTTTTTGTGGTACGCGGGCCTCTCACTGTTGTGGCCTCTCCCGTTGTGGAGCACAGGCTCCGGACGCGCAGGCTCAGCGGCCATGGCTCACGGGCCCAGCCGCCCCGTGGCATGTGGGATCTTCCCGGACCGGGGCACGAACCCGTGTCCCCTGCATCGGCAGGCAGACTCTCAACCACTGCGTCACCAGGGAGGCCCAGTAACCTTTATTTTATATACAATGCTAAACCAAAAGGCTTAGTGAGGTTGTTGCCACCCTTCTCTCACAGGTGTAGAGTAAGAGGCCTCAGTGGATTGAGATTTTGTTCCCAGATCATTGGGTTTCATTATCTCTCCTTTTGGGGTTTTAGGTTGTGTTCTGGATTTTGGAGGTTGCTAAATAAAAGAGCTCTGACTTATCAGGGTATATTGAGAATAATTATATTTTGTTTACAAAACTCACATTGTGTATATTTCTCCAAGATGGACAAAAGCAGATGTAACTTAAACTATCAGTAGTAATAGCAGCTTGTGATATCCAATTTTTAATTCTTAATTCATTGGTGGGAGAAGAAAAAGAGCACTCTTAAGACAAACCTTATTTAAAACAAATACTCTACCTGAATCTTTAACACAGCTTTATATTTTTCTAAGTGCTTTAGCATGTATTATCTCTTTGATCATCACAATCCTGTGAAATAAACAGGATAGCTTCTTTTCTCAACTATAAAAGTGGCTAAGAGATTGTGATATTTGATAAAAAGCATTCTCATTTTTCTACCCCAAACTTGAGAAATAGATGGATTAGTACTATTCTCATTTTATAGTTGACACTAATAATTACTAACTATTGAGCATCTGTAAGTGCCAGCATTGAGTTAGGCATTTTACTTTATCTTTAGTCCTTTTAGCATTAAAGGAAGGAAGTATTATTACTATATTTAGGTCATGAGAAAACTTAGGTTATATGACTTGACCAAGGCCACAAAGCTAAAAGTAGTAGAGCTAGAATTTGAAATTAGGTCTCTGTGATTTTAAATTTTAAATCAGGTATATGTGGCTTTAAATTCTATGCTCTTTCCTTACCCCAAGCTATCTGAGAGAGAGAAACCAAGGGTCAGAAAGGTTGCATCTTGATATCAATAGAGTTTTTCTTTCTTGTATGTATGATTTCTTCCAGGCACCTGGAGCTTTACTGTACTACGTTTGGGTTTTGTTTCTGATAGATTCTGGATTTTGCACACTATGCTAGGGGGTAGGAAGAACAGATTATATTCAAACCGCTGAACTGAAACTTGAAAACAACCTCTGAGATAAAATATTTGTACCACAAATATACTCCCTTCTCCTTTAAATAGGTGACAATGTAAACATGTGCTTTTAAAGAGCTTTGGAGATGACTTGCAAAGATAATGTACTATTATGGATCAATGACTTTATGACTCCGGTAAGAAATTTGTTGCTTCTTTTGAACAAAATAGAGATTTAAATGTGTGACCTGAAATATAAAATTTCATCTTTGGAAGCTATGCAATTCATACTTTAAAATTTGATCATTTCAGTGTAGTCTTTTTTTAAAGAGTGATGAAACATATCTGAAATTCGAGGAATCAAATTGCTGTATTTACAATAACTGAACATCCTCTCAGCAGATACCATGAAGCTATCATGAGAAACACATTCTTTTTCCACTTCCTTTTTAAGAAATCATATTTCTAAACAGATTAGGATCAAAACATAGTGAATTACCAAGTCAATCTTCTTCCCGCTCTTCTGGCATAATGTAAGATAATGATGAGCTGAATTTCATTTATAAAGATGACACTACTAACTTTCTGGCAGCAGGCCAGGCCCATGAGTTGTTTTGCTATAGGGAGAATAGATCTGCACAAAGTCACCTTCTTCCTAGTATACCACTTGCCAAATAGCACAGATTGGTTAGACCCCTGAGTTGGGGTATATAGAACTGCAGTGAGGCTACACCCTAAACAACTGACCTAATGCATCACAGTACTAAGTTCATTAAAGGGGGTGTATACTGGAAGCAGTGGTAAAATGCAGCTAAGATTCATAAGCCCACAGCAAAGCATCCTTGGTATGTCACCATTTCAAAAATAGCTTTCACTAAAGTTCTCAACATGTTAATGGCATGGGATCTATGTCTTCTAAGTCAGTTTGAAGTCCTCAACAAGAAAGAGAGTAGGATCGGATCAGTCACTGTTTCTAAATTACACTGAGGGTCTAAATGGTGCTACTTTGCACCAGAGATTAGGAAGTAGAAGATCAGGAAAATTAAAACTGCTACCAAAGTTAAGAACAATCATACATGTCTTACCTTTAGTAAACAAGGAAGAATTATATTTGCCTTGCTAATATTTACTTCTCAAGTGTATGGAGGGTAGGGGAGAGATGCAGTAAGATGGGTAAGATGCCAAAATAATTTGGGATTAAAATACCATTGATCAAATGCTTGAGTGAGCATTGGAAAGCCCTGAGGTGGTTCTGGGCTCTAGTCACACTTTCTCTGCTCAAAGGTTCTGGCTTCCCTCAGTCCTTCCTCCAAGTCTCCTATGTTACATATCAGGTTTCCTAAGCCAAGAGGAGAGCCAAAAAATGCAGGGGATTGGTTAGCTTTGCACCTGCTGTTTCCTTTGTCAGAAATGCACCTTCTACTTTTCTTCATCAAAGTCTCATTCATCCTCCAAAATCCAATTCAAATGTCACTTCATTCATTCATATATGCATGCCTAGTATGTGCCAGCCATTGTGCACTTCTCCTTGGAGATGTATTTAATATATTTGGCCATTCTGTGGCCCCTTTCCCTGTGCTTCCACTGCAATCTTATCAAACCTCCATATAAGTACTTATCGCCTCTGGAAAGTATTTATAAGGTTCTCTCTTATGAAAACAATGTGCTTCCAGAACTAAGGAACCTTATCTTACCCATTTGTGTATCCCTGGGTGCAATATAATACAGTGCCTTGCACATAGTAGATGGTTAATAAATCTCTAGCTATTCTCTCCCTCCCTTTCATTTATATTTGCTATTTTCTACTTACTCTTGTGACTTGATTCTCAATCCTTCGGCCCCTATTACTTTACTCAGACTTCCCTGACCAGTGTTGCCAACAACAAACTTCTTACTGAATTCAATGGATGGACAAGACACACTTCTTCCATTAGGCTTGCTAAATTGGTAAAATGTAAGCCTAGAGCTGCTAGTAGCTATTTCTGCCACCTTATAGGGAGAACCTGCCTGAAGAATAAGGCCAATATAAAGGGAAGCAGAACTGAGAAAGTCCTGATGACATCATTTGAGCTCCAAGATGTAGCCATGTTTTAAGACAACTTTGTCAGAGACTTTATAGTTAGAAATGAGCCAATAAATCCTATGCCCTCTTTAAAACAAAACAAAACCAAAAAACAAAAAAAAAAAACCCTTAATCCAGTTTAGGCCAGCTATCTGTCACCTGTAACTGAGAGAGTCTTAACATAGCTCATGATCTCCATATCTATATTTCCAGACCAGATATTTTTCCTGAGCTTCAGATACATATCTCCAACTCTTTATAGGTTTTCTCCTCTTGAATTGCCCATAGGGACCTGACACTTGACCTGTCTAAAAACACTCATTTTCCTACTCGGATCATTATCGCAGTAAATAGTACAGCACCTTGCCAGAAACCTGGGTGGCTTCCTTGGCTCCTCTTTTTCTCCCCTCAGTCAAATTTTTAATTTTTTAATTAAAAATTAAAATTTTTTCACTTAATTTTTTCTACCTACTAACTAAATCTGTCTACGTCAGTCTCCATTGCAGCTATGTTAATCTAGCCACCGCCATCTCTTATGTGTATCATTGCATCAGCCTTCTAACTGCCTTCTTTGTCTCCCTCATGCCCCTTCCAGTCCATTTTTCTCCCCATTTTATACAATTTTTCCTGTTACATTTAAAAAATAAATTACAGTAGCACAAGCTTACTGTAACAAGTCAAACAATTCAGAACTGTACAAAGAATCACTAAACAGTTCTCGCTTTCCTATCCAACCTCCTTCTACCTGAGGTAATCATTAATTCACTTGGTGCCTCTGCTTCCCACCACTGTTTCTACGTAATTATATATCTATAGCTATAACTATATAGTTATAAACATTCTTAGGGTTTAAAAATCTTTGTCTCTTTTTTTACATCTTTATTGGAATATAATTGCTTTGCAACATTGTGTTAGTTTCTGCTGCACAACAAAGTGAATCAGCTATATGTATACATATATCCCCATATCCCCTCCCTTTTGAGCCTCCCTCCCACCCTCCCTATCCCACCCCTCTAGGTCGTCACAAAGCATTGAGCTGATCTCCTTGCTGATGGCCCACTAGCCATCCATTTTATATTTGGTAGCGTATATACATCAATGCTACTCTCTCACTTTGTCCCAGATTCCCCTCCCTCCCTGTGTCCTCAAGTCTGTTCTCTACATCTGTGTCTTTATTCCTGCCCTGCTACTAGGTTCATCAGTACCGTTTTTTTTTAGATTCCATATATATGCATTAGCATATGGTATTTGTTTTTCTCTTTCTGACTTACTTCACTCTGTATGACACTCTCTAGGTCCATCCACTTCATTACAAATAACTCAACTTCGTTCCTTTTTATGGCTGAGTAATATTCCATTGTATATATGTGCCACATCTTCTTCATCCATTCATCTGTCGATGTACATTTAGGTTGCTTCCATGTCCTGGCTATTGTAAATAGTGCTGCAATGAACACTGTGGTGCATGTATCTTTTTGACCTATGGTTTTCTCAGGATATATGCCCAGTAGTGGGATTGCTGGGTCATATGGTAAAAATCTTTCCCTTTTCAATGAAAATGTGATAGTATTATACATATTACTCTGAAACTTGCAGCAAAAGAATATGCCTATTCTTTCAGATGCATCTATAAAACTCTAACTCATTCCTTTTAATACCTGTATAATATTCAATATTATGGCTATGTCACAATTTAGTCAATCAACCATTTCCTTATTCATAGAGATTAGGGTTATCCCTCTTTTGCCACTAAAACAGTGCTATAATAAACATCCTTATATATATTTGACCTATGTAGTGTTGTTATACATGTAGGATAAATTCCCAAAACTGTATCAAAGGTATTCGAATGTTTAATTTTACTAGAAAGTTGGATTAATATCCAAAAATGGGTGAAACAACTTATATTCTCAAATGTGATACATCACATTAACAGAATGAAAGATAAAAATCATATGATCATCTCTAAAGATGCAGAAAGCATTTGACAAAAGTCAACATCTTTTCTGATAAAAAAACTCTTCACAAATTAGGTATAGAAGGAATGCATCTCAACTTAATAAGGGCCATATACAACAAGCCCACAGCTAAAATCATATTTAACAGTGAAAAGTTGAAAGCCTTTCCTCTAAGATCAGGAACAAGATAGGATGGCCATTCTCAACGCAGTACTTGAAGTCCTATAGTCAGAGCAATTAGGCAAGAAAAAGAAATAAAAGACATCCAAATTGTAAAGAAAAAAGAAAAATTGATTCTGTTTGCAGATGGTATGTTCCTATTTTTAGAAAACCCTAGACTCCACCAAAAACCTGTTAGAAATAATAAACGAGTTCAGTAAAGTTGCAGGATACAAAATAAAAATACAAAAATCAATTGTGTTTCTACACACTAACAAGGAATTATCCAAAAAAAGAAATCAAGACAAAGATCCCATTTACAATAGCATCAAAAAGAATGAAATACTTACGAATAAATTTAGCCAAGGAAGTGAAATAGCTGTACACTAAAAAGTACAAAACACTGATGAAAGAAATTGAAAAAGACACACACAAAATGGATTAGAAGAATTGGTATTGTTAAAATGTCCATATTACCCCAATCCATTTTTAGATTCAATACAATCCCTATCAAAACTCCAATGACATTTTCCACAGAAATAGAAAAAAAAATCATAAAATTTATATGGAACCACAAAAGACCCCAAATAGCGCAAGCAATCTTAAGCAAAAAGAACAAAGCTGGAGGCACTACATGTACTGATTTCAAAGTACATTACAAATTTATAGTACTCAAAACAGTATGGGCCTGGCAAAAAAGAAGGCATATAGACCAATGGAACAGAATAGAGAGCTCGGAAATAAATCCACGCATTTATGGGCTATTGATTTTCAACAAGGGTGCCAAGAGCACAGAAGGGAGAAAGAATAGTCTCTTCAATAAGTGGTGCTGGGAAAACTGGACATCACATGCAGAAGAATGAAATTGAACCCTTATCTCATAGCATATACAACAAAACCCCTCAAACTGGATTAAAGACTTAAATACAGATGTGGAATTGTAAAACTACTAGAAGAAAATACAGGGGAAAAACTTCTTGACATTGGTCTGGGCAATGAGTTTTTGGATATGACCTCAAAACCACAGGCAGAGCTTCCCTAGTGGCGCAGAGGTTAAGAATCCGCCTGCCAATGCAGGGGACAAAGGTGTGAGCCCTAGTCCGGGAAGATCCCACATGCTGCGGAGCAACTAAGCCCGTGAGCCACAACTACTGAGCCTGTATTCTAGAGCCCACGAGGCACAACTACTGAGCCCGTGTGCTACAACTACTGAGGCCCACGCACCTAGGGCCTGTGCTCTGCAACAAGAGAAGCTACCGCAATGAGAAGGCCAGGCACAGGAATGAAGACCCAATGAAGCCAAAAATAAATAAATAAAAAAAATAAATTTATTAAAAAAAACCCCACAGGCAACAAAAATAAGACAAGTGGGATAGCATCAAACTAAAATCTTCCGCACGAAAAAGGAAACAATCAACAGAGTGAAGACACCACCTATAGAATGGGAGAAAATATTTGCAAACCACATATTTGATAAGGGGTTAGTATCCAAAATATGTAAGGAATTCAAACAACCCAACAGCAAATACATACATACATACACACATACATACATACATATATACATACATACCTGATTAAAATATGGGCACAGGATCTGAATAGATGGTTTTCTAATGAAGACATACAAATAGCTAACTGATATATGAGAAGATGCTCAACATTACTAATTATCAAGGAAATGTAAGTCAAAAATCACAATGAGATGTCACTTCATATCTGTTAGGATGGCTATTATCAAAAGGACAAGAGACAACAAGTGTTGATGAGGGTGGGGAGAAAAGGGACCCCTTGTACATTGTTGACAGGAATGTAAATCAGTATAGCCATTATGCAAAACAGAGTGCATGTTCCTCAAAAATTAAAAATAGAAATGCCATATGATCCAGCAATCCTACTTCTGAGTGTATATACAAAGGAAATGAAATTAGTATCTTGAAGAGATATCTGTACTCTCATATTCATTGCAGCATTACTCTCAATAGCCAAGATATGGAAACAATGTAAGTATCCATCAACAGATGAATGAAGAAAGAAAATGTGATAAACACACACACACACACACAGAAGAGGTGGTTGCCAGGAGCTTGGGGGTAGAGGAAATGGTGGGGGGGGTTGTTGATCAAATGGTACAAAGATTCAGTTACGCAGGTGAGTAAGTTCTGAAGAGCGAATGCATAGCATGGTGACTGTAGTTAATAATACTCTATTCTATACCTGAAATTTGCTACGAGACTAGGTGTTCTCACCACAAAAAAAGGGGAATTATGTCAGGTGATGGAAATGTTAATTAGCTTGATTGTGGTAACTATTTCACAATGTATATGTGTATCAAAATATCACATCGTTGAGGGCAGACAGCAGAAACAAGAAGAACTAACTAAATAACCAACAGGGAGGGAAGCCAGCCCCACCCATCAACAGTCAAGCGGATTAAAGTTTTACTGAGCTCTGCCCACCACAGCAACAGTCAGCTCTACCCAGCACCAGTCCCTCACATCAGGAAACTTACACAAGCCTCTTAGATAGCCTCATCCACCAGAGGGCAGACAGCAGAAGCAAGAAGAACTACAATCCGGCAGCCTGTGGAACAAAAACCACATTCACAGAAAGATAGACAAGATGAAAAGGCAGAGGGCTCCAGAGTGTTGTGCTGTAGGTACTTAAGCTGTTGGCTTCCATGACCAGTAGGCAACCTTGGGGAATGTACAGCTGAAATCAACAATCCTCTTCAAGTCTACACACATGGTAAACCCACAAAACCTTTAATTTTGTCTTGTGAACAAGCCCTTGACACTCCATCTGTTCTCAAAATGATTTTCATCTCTCTCATTTGATAATAGCACAGTGATGGCTCACTAAAAAGCAGTAAATACAAGAGCAGTACTAGAATGAGGGCACTTCTTAACTCTAGTTAATATTTGTATAGGCAGAAGTCTGTTTCTCTGAGATCATAGTCTTTCATTTTCATCTGTATCAACTTAATGCTGGCTAAGTCTTATTCCATTATTATTTTTAAGAAACGAAGGACAAAGGATATATTTCAATCTTATTTGTTTTTTCCCTTTACTCTTTTATTATACCAAAAATGAATACTAAGTTTTTCTTGATCTGTCCAAAGGTAAAGAAAACTACAAAGAAGAGATACTGAAAAAAGAGACACATATACACAGCCAGCCAGCCAGAGTAAGAGAGTGACATGGAAGTGTACAGATGTGATCATTTCTTGTGATGAGGTAGGCCATAACTTGAGGCTTGGAGTCTTCTTTCTATGGGCTTCGATAGTATCTGTGAGTACAAAAAAGGACAGTCTGTCTGAAAGAGAGTACCTCTGTAGACATTAGAGTGGTTATTCATAAATTAATGAATATGAGTGCCTAAAATGCTTTGGAGACCATGCTACTATGTTCATTTTCCAGACAGAATTTACTAATAGCTGCTAACTTCTGAAGCTTTTGCATACATTAACACCTTTGATTATTACAATGACTGCATTAGGTAAGCAAGCCTAATTATTCCCATTTATAGCTAAGGAAACTGAGGCTCAGAGGGATGTCACTCCTCTAAGGTCACATGCCTGATAAGGTGGCAGTAACATCAGGATCAGGATCCAGAAATTGTGACTCAATCTAATACCTTTTCTATTACACAATGCTGCACTTTTATTTTTATTCTCTTACTAGGACAGAAATATGGGGGGATGGTAGGTATGGAGAGATATTAATATTGTGCTTGATTTCTGAAAATGCTCCTACAGAAGAGAACAGATGGTTTTACAATAATATTTATAAAATATGGACACTATCTCTGTGGAAATTCTGGATTCACTTATCTGCTTCTAAGACCTCCTGACCCTCTGAATATATTCTACATTTCATTCTAACTAGAAAATTACGTTCTGCAGATTTCTGGAGTACCCAGCAAGAGATGTTTAAGCAAGCCACCTAGAACTATTATTATTTCAGAAACATATCACAAAGATGGATCTCAGCAGGAAATCCTGGCACAGATTTTTGTAACTGTCGTGACTCACAACACCTTCAATGAAGGGATCGTGCTTTCCTTGCAGAACAACAATAAGCGAAAGGCCTCATATAATTAGCAAAAATGAACTTAAAGCTGATATCAATTACTTTTGGCCAACTCAAAACAGGAGCAGTAAATTTAAGATAGAGATGTAGTAAAGAAAAAGATCTCACGCATTTTCTTTAAGTTATAAAGTGCCACGATTTATACTGGAGGAAAACTAACCCTGTGTTTGGGACTCCCGCTTCCTAGTCAATGCCTTCATTTATAGAGTGATCCAAAGGAATAAAATGAGATGAATCCAATCATTTCTTGAATGGTGGGTCAGAAAGATTGGGTATGACCTGGATATAGCCACTGACATTTTTTTAAGGCAAGATCGACTGTGTGTTATGGTTGCCAAAGGGGAAATGTGGGGGGAGGGATAAATTAGGAATTTGGGAGTAACATATACACACTACTATGTATAACATAGATAAAAGACAAGGACTTACTGTATAGCACAGGGAACTATACTGAATTTTTTTTTTTTTTCGGTACACGGGCCTCTCACTGTTGTGGCCTCTCCCGTTGCAGAGCACAGGCTCCGGACGCGCAGGCTCAGCGGCCATGGCTCACGGGCCCAGCCGCTCCGCGGCATGTGGGATCTTCCCGGACCAGGGCACGAACCCGTGTCCCCTGCATCGGCAGGCGGACTCTCAACCACTGCGCCACCAGGGAAGCCCTATACTGAATATTTTGTAATAACCTATATGGGAAAAGAATCTGCAAAAGTGTATATACATATGTGTGTGTATAAATATTATTTATATATGTGTATAAATATCACATATATATATATAAAACTAGATCACTTTGCTGTACACCTGAAACTAACACAACATTGTAAATCAACTATACCTCAATAAAATATAAATTAAAAAAAGGTAGACTATGTCTATGTTATGCCCCTAAGCAACTAGTTTAGCAGTCTGGTGAAAACAGGAAAACAGTCTGATTTATTCTTGGTGAACCTATGCAGGCTCTTAAGGATCCCGACGTCCCTTGCTTTTCCTAAGTGTGAATGAACCATTTGTTAAGACTTTTTTTCTCCCACAGGGATTAGTGAAGATCATCAAGCTTAATGCCTATAGTTCCTAGACAGAAAAAAATCTAGACTCCTTCCACCCCCTGCCCATTTTCTTGTTTGGTTATTCATTTAACAAATGTTTGAGTGTCTTCTATGTACTGTGTAAGGTAAAACTCTAGGACTCAGCTTCACCCTACCTTTGCTTAATTTTTACCTGTTGCCAATAAATGTATCTGCTCCCTCCTTAAAATGTAAGCTTCTCTGAGGGTCTTATTCATCTTTATACTTCTGGTAGTGCCTAGAAGTCTTGTTAAATGACAATAAAATAAAGTTTTGAGAAGTGAAATTAAAGGATAGTAACATCAAAAATTATACAAGGAATTAGAACTGATTTTCCTGCTCTCTTTTTAAACTTATCTCTATTTTTGACCTTTGAAAAATGTTTTCTTCCTGAAATCCCTGTCAGGCTCTTAAATGTTCAAGGTAAATGACTTTTTTTTTTTTGATATTTGTGATGCAAACCTGAGCTGCATAGGTAAATTTTTTTTAAAATAAATTTACTTATTTATTTATTTTTGGCTGTGTTGGGTCTTCATTGCTGCACACGGGCTTTCTCTAGTGGTGAGCGGGGGCTACTCTTCGTTGCAGTGTGCGGGCTTCTCATCGCTGTGGCTTCTCTTTTTGCGGAGCATGGGCTCTAGGTGTGCGGGCTTCAGTAGTTGTGGCTCGTGGGCTCTAGAGCACAGGCTCAGTAGTTGTGGCACACGGGCTTAGTTGCTCCGCGGCATGTGGGATCTTCCCAGACCCGGGCTCGAACCCGTGTACCCTGCATTGGCAGGCGGATTCTTAACCACTGCGCCACCAGGGAAGTCCCTGGATAGCTAACTTTTTATTATAATATATCAAGTAACTTGTGGATTTAGAAACAACACCTAACAGGCTTTTTTTTTGTCCTTAACTCACCCCCCTCTGATTTACCTATCCCATCCAACCTCTTACTCTGTTCATATGGTTTACAGACTGACTCACTTCTTCAATGAGAAGTTCTTTATTCTTTTAAGAGTCAGCTCATTGTCTTGAGACACGTTGTCTTGATATACGGTGTAGATTTATATACCCAGCTGCCTCTTTAACATATATACTTAGTGCCTAGTAGACACCTCAAACTTAGCATGCCTAACTGAATTCTTGATTCCTTCTTTACATCCCTTTACATTCCTCTTCTCCTGTTTCTCCGTCTCAGAAATGGCAAATCCACTAGTCTAGTTCCTTAGGTTCAAAACTGTGGGGTCGTCCTTGGTTTTCTCTTTCATACCCCTTATCTAGTGAACCTCCAAATCTTGTCAGCTATTCCTTCAAAGATCTGTCCACAATCTGACCACTCCTCCCCACCCACCCCCATTGCCTCCATCCTGGTCTAAACTACAATCATCTCTTGCCTGGGTTATTGTTACACTCCACTACACATCTTTCTGCTTCTGTTCTTTCTCCCTACAGTAGCCAGAGGGATTCTCTTACAACATAAGTCAGGCCCTGTCATGCCTCTGCTCAAAATTCTCCAATGGTTCCCCATCTCATGCAGGGTGAAGGTCAGAGTCCTTAGCTTGGCCTACAACAAGGCTCTAAGTTTGATTTTCCCCCCTCTGATCTCATCTGCTTCCTTCTCCTTCTTGCTCACTCTGCTCCCAGCCACACTGATCTTTCTGGAACATATCAAGCATTCTTCTACTTCAGAGCATTTGTATTTACTGCTTCTTCTCTCCTTCTTTCCCTGCACCTGGTCCAGATATTCACATGGCTCACACCTTCATTTCATTCAGGTCTTTTCTCAGATGTTCCCTTATTAGAGGGACCTTCCCTGATCACCTTACAGCACACTTCATCACGTTCTCTCCCTCTTGCCCTGGTATATTTTTCTCCACAACACTTACCACCACCAATTTTGTTTATTATCTGTCTCTTTACACTGGAAGTTAAGCTTTTTGAGGGCAACAAGAAATATTTATTGAGGGTCTACTATGCGCCGGGTCCTTTCCTGGGCAATGAGGATGTAAAAGTAAATAAACACGATTATCCTTATGGCATTTTCATTCTAGTATTATAGAAACTGCTGTATTTTCTCAGTAAATATTTGAAGAATGTTTTGAATAAATATACCATACACTCAGCAGAGTAAGAGGAATGGTTCAAAAGTAAAGGAGATTTGGATTGGCTTGTCACCCTCTAAATCACTGGAGCACCCACCACATCTAAAGAAGTGGTGCTATAGCCTCCCAGGTGAAAGGTTGGAAATCTAATCAAATCCCAGAACCCCCAAGCATTCTATTCTCCTAACTCTAAGGGGCTCTTGGATTCCTCCCTGCTATACTGTTTAAAGAAAATATCTGGGATTGTATGAGAAGTTAGGCACTGGCACACAGTGACTAGTGTCTAGTGACTGACAAGAGTATCAGACCAGGAGGAAATTAGATAAGAAGTACTAAAAATTAATGATATGCTTTGGCCTTCAACAGAGGGAAAAACTATTTTGTATCAAAACAGAATAAACACTGTAAGGAAAATCAATAGCAGAGATGCTAGTAGCCAGATCCAGATAAAGTGGTTTGGGAGAGTGAAGGAAGCTGCCTTCTTTACGAGAAAACTTGGAAGGCCAGATGAAGACGTAAACTTTAGAAGCTATTGGACCTCCCCTGTGGAGAGGAAGGGAAGACCATGCCCACTACAGAAGGTGATATTGCTCTTACCACCTCTCTTTTCTCTTCCTTAGCAATCAGGGAATATGAAAGATTTTGTGGTACTGGGGAAGAGTCAAAGGTGGAAAGACCCACATGCATCAAAGAGTAAGATGATAAGGAGAGGAAAGGGACCTTGATTCTCAGTTCTCAGTTTCTACATAGCTTTCTGAAGACTTCCAGGAAACTGGCAGCAAGCAGTATATGAATAATGGGTGCCTATAACTTCATGGACCACATTTCCTAGGCTTGAACTTGGTCATGAATTGTATGCAAAGTATCTGCTCTAGAGAATGGCCCCGCTGGTCCATTTCTCAATTGAAGGGCTCAAAGCTGCCACCTCCATTGACTAAAAACAGCCTACTTATTTCTGACTCTCTTTTATTACAGGTCCTTCTTCTGAGCTCTTTTTCAGACTTCATCCAGTTTTACCTCTTTTTGTTCCAAATGACAAAGTCCTGGTCCCATTGCTTCAATTGCTCATGCGGTCTGGAACTGCTTCCATCGCTGGCCCTTACTTACACTGACAAATGTCAGCTTTAAAAAAATCTGATTTTCACCTTCATAAAGTCATATTGCTTTGTAACCCTCCAGAACATATATCTTTGGCAGATTTAGCCAGCCACGTGCTGTCTTTGAATCCAGATGGCTTTACAACAGCCCATAGCTATGCATTCTACAAACTCCTACTCTAAAGAGGTAGCATTCTGTCAACTGACAGAATGATGTTAAAATAGAGCGATTCAAAGACCCTGCCCAGGAGCTAGCTCAACATTTTGTTATGCCCCACAAAATGCATTGTTAGTTAACTCAAATCTGCTTCACCTTCAATAGGGATGGTTTTCATGGCACATCATAACCCAGCTGAAGGGGCAATCAACATTACCAACTTACATTACAAACACCAACAATTTGCTAGATACTAGGCTAGATTCTGGAGCTTTACAAAGAGAAATGAATCCCTGCCCTCAAGGAACTTACAGATGAGTTCTAGAGGCATGGTAGCTGACACCAACAGTGACATAATTATCACTGGATTTAACATACCATGTAAGTGCCACCATGGCAGAGTACTCTGTCATTCCAAGAATAGGACTGAATTCTCTTGGTGGCCTTAGTTGATATAGGATGTTCCCAGGAGAGATGAAGTCCTTATGGAGGGTGATCTTGAGAGGTACAAATGCTACCATGGCTATCAGACATACTGTGAAAGGACTAAAGGTACTGGGGTTGGAGGAGACAGGATCCTTGTACAGTCAATTCTATGTCAAAAGAGTAGGTTAGGTAGGTTAAGCTAGAAAAACCTTCTGTGACCTTGCGTCTGTGGAAAATATAGGAGATGGTGAAGTACACTTGAAAAGGTAGTTCTCAGAATGGTACTCTCATCAACTGATATGTGATAAAGGATCACCCAAATAGACTTACCATCTGCTCCTTCACTGCTTTTACTTCTTTTATTGCGGCGAACACGCCTACTCTCCTCTTCAGAGTATGACTTTTCTTCAGGGATGAAGAAATTCAGAAGGGCCACCTGAAAAATAACAAGTAGATAAGTCAAAGGTTGACCCCAGTCAACTATAGCCAACATAAAAAACTGGCTTTCTGTAGACAGTCTGCCTTCACCTTAAATTCAGAGTGTTTAAGATGAATGGATAAAGATGTAGTGTGTATATATATATACATACACTATATATATGGAATGGAATATACAATGGAATATTAATCATAAAAAATGAAATGTTGCCATTTGCAGAAACATGGATGGACATAGAGATTATCATACTAAGTGAAGTAAGCTAGACAAAGATAAATATCATATAATATTGCTTATATGTGGAATATAAAAAAAAAGATACAAATGAACTTATTTACAAACCAGAAATAGACCCACAGACATAGAAAACAAATTTATGGTTACCAAAGGGGAAAGAGGGGGAGGGATAAATTAGGAGTTTGGGATTAACATATACTCACTACTGTGTATAGAATAGGTAAACAACACGGACCTACTGTATAGCACAGAGAACTACAAATATCTTTTAATAATCTATAAGGGAAAAGAGTTTGAAAACAAATATGTATATATATATTTTTCCATCTGAATCACTGTGCTGTACACCTGAAACTAACACAACGTTGTAAATCAACTATACTTCCAATAAAAAAAATTCAGAGTGTCTAAATCCTGAGCCCATCCTCCCCTCCACTGCACAAATTCTTTTATTTTTGATAACATTATTATCCCAAAAATGTAGGCACGAAATTTTGGTTAATCTCTTCTGCCCCCCTCATCTGCCCCAAATACCTAATGAGTAATCATTCAGTCCTACTTGTCAGCATAGTTCTGGGGTTCAGAGAGCCCAGTCATAGATTTTTAAGTTCCCTTATATACTACTGATGTCTGCCCAGAATTAGACTTGGGCTTGCTACTCCCTCTTGAACTTCATTATTATACATCCATGATTTTTCCACATTTCTATTTATGCTGAACTTTTGGCTTGTTCCCAGAATGCTGTGTATCCAATTATGATTGGATGGTACCATTTATGCCAACGCTCTTCTGGGAGTTAATAATAATAAAGCACACAATTATTCTCTCCCTTTCCTAGATCCCAACAGAACGCTTACAGCATTTTGGTACTTAGTCCTCTACTGTCAAATGATGGTCTCTCATAATAATACAACATATTTCATATGTGAATGGGCCTGGTATCACTAGTGGTAATCACAGCTTAAATATATACTTGCTGAATTGAATCATAATTTTTCAGCATGAGTGCTTACTTGTGGTTAAAAAAAATGTGCCTGAGGTAAACAGTGGACAGAGTAGTAGGACTGAAAGTGATTCCAAACCCGACTCTGCCACTTATAGCTGTGTAACCTTGGGCAAGGTCCTTAAGCTTTAATTTCCTCATCTGTAAATAGGGACAATAATAGTACTTTGCTCATAAAGTAGCTGGGTTTGCACAGTACCCAGCATGTAATATGCACTCAATAAATGTTAGCTATTATTGTAATTAAAATTAATATTAAAAATAGACTGGTTAGATAGTTTGGAGGTTAAAAAGAAGAAATGAATCTGCATTTTCACCCTATTGTTGGTTCAAAAAATAAACAATTCCAGAATATCCTCATGTCTGTTGCATCTGTGATTAACTGGAAAAAAGATGGGTAGAACTCAAGTAAGCCTTAACATTCTACACAAACTTTCTTAAAAATCCTGTAATTTACTGTTTATGTAAAACAATTATACCCAATAGCCTTAATATACAAAATTAGCATCTTATAGAATATATTCATGTATTAAATACATAATTAACAATCTCCAACTTGCCATAGGGTTGTATTTAAAAATATTTAGGTTGAATCACATGAAACTGCCATTTTAGTATGTCAAAAATGGTTGAATATCAGCAATTTCACATGGTTCAACTGAGCAGTGTTTTTGTCACTTGACTGGAATGTAAAATGCACTTTCCCGTAGAATCAACGTAATAAAGTCTGGCTAGGTTTCCAGATAAAGCCCATAGAAAGTTACTTAACCCACAATATAAATAAGCTATCATACTAGTAATAATATAATACCAAACTGCTATTTACACTAAAATCTCAATCATTTGCAACTATAGAAGAACAAGTAATTCTGGATAGAAGAGTTTTCATGATAAATTTGAGTGCTTAAACTCACTTCAGCTATTTTGGATAGAAATTAAGTCTACAATATATGATTTCACTCAGGGTTTACTGAATATGTAGAAGACTATTTGCCTGTACATTAAATGGCACCAGTCCACTATGGCTTTCAGGGTTTTTTAAAGTTACACTTAACATTACAGAGCAATACATGCTTTGTTAGAGAGAAGCATAAAGTTCTCTGGGAGGAAGAGGGAAAGTACCTAATACAGACTGGGAGTGGAAAAGGCTTTTTGGAGGAGGTGCTACCTCTGTGAGTCCTGAAGGATATTGAGGATTTAGTGATGAATGAGAAAATGAAAAGGAATTCCAGGCAAAGGGAGCATTGTGCTTCAAGGTTCAGAGGAAATAGACAGAGAAGCAGTTTTTGGAAATACAAGTAGCATAAAGTAAGTGGTAGGAGTTGGAGAGGCATGGTAAGGAATGAGCCAAGAGACATTAAACAAAGGCCAGATCATGTTAAGGAGTTAAGATTTTACCCTGTAGCAGGGGGGTCCTCTGAAGGATTTTCTCCCTTTGTAAATTATGTACTTTATGAAAATTTTAGCTAAAATTTACATACAATAAAGTGCACACATTTTAAGCATACAGTTTGAAAAATACACACCTTTGTAACCACCACCCAAATCAAGATATGGAACAATTCCATCACCCCAGAATTTTCCCTTGTGTCCCTTCCAGTCATTCTTCAGTGCTACTCCAACCTCAGGCAGCCACTGTTCTGATTCTATCACCATAGCTTAGTTTTCCCCATTCTAGAACCTCACATAAATGGGATCATACAATATGTTTATATGATTTTTGTGTTGCTTCTTTCCCTCAGCACAATGTCTGTGAGACTCATCCACGTTGTTGTGAGTATCAGTAGTTCATTCCTTTTTCTTCCTGAGTAGTATTTAATTGTATGGATATACTATAACTTTTTAATGCATTTGCGTTTTGAGGGACATTTGGGTTATTTCCAGTTTGGGGCTATTATGAATAAAGCTGATATGAGTATGAGGCTTTGAGGGGATATATGTCTTCATTTTTCTTGGGTAAACACCTAGGAGTGGAACCTCTGGGCTATATGGTAACTATTTACTGTAAGGGAACTGTCAAACTATTTTCCAGTGACTGTACCTTTTCCTACTCCCACTGGTAATGTGTGAGCAATCCACTGCTCTGCATTTTCACTATGTTTGGTGTTGTCGATTTTTCATTTTAGCCATGCTTGTGGATGTGAAGGAGTTTTTTATTGTGGTTGGCTTTTGAGTTCTTAAACTTCTTTTTAATGCTTTTTCGGTCTCTTACCTTGCTGTCAACTATCATATTTCACTTCATCTACTTATAACATTTTTCCAGTCTCTTCGAATTTGCTGCTTATAACCTCCTATAGGCTTGACATCTCACATCTCATTAAAACTAATTAGAATCATGTACAAACAGAATAAATAGGCAATCAGTGGGTTTTTGAATGGCTTTTCCAATAAGTAAGGTGCATATACTCTGGCGGCTGAGAGGCCATTTGTTTACTGCTTATTCTTGGCTGTGGTCAAGTGAGTCAGTCATAAAACTCAGTTTTACATAGGTATGTTATTATAGTATAATGCTATTTCTAGCGGAAAGGAATTTTGAAGCACAAATGGAGAACCTCTCCACCATCACCAACCAGAATTCCAGAATTTTCTTTATACTCTTTGTGTTCCTTCATGGGCTCAGCTCCTATGGGGATTCTTCGCACGGTCACCAGCACCTTCTTGCGTCCTGGCAGCAGCAGTAGGAGAATGTGCTCACATGTTAATTGTTCCAAAAGGTCTGATGGGAGCTTGTGAGAACTCAGGCTCCCAGAAGAGGAGAGCTGAGGGAGAAACCAACTCCTGCAGATGGAAGAAACAACTCCAGCTTCCATGGGTAGTAGGAGTAGCTTAAAGTCCTTTCAGAGAGGACTTTGATGAGTATGGGACATTCATAAGTCAAGTGTACATTAGAAGGGGACTGCCTGTATATGAAAATGCTTTGAACAGAACATAGTTTCTATTTTCTCATTGAAAAAACACAAAACACTGCTTAAACTGAAAGAGGATCCCTACTCACAATGATCTTATTTGTCTCAATTAGAGATAGGAGGGAAAACTAACCTTTGTGTAGTATAACGGTAAAGACAAAAATCAGTGACTGGGGGAGACCTTCAAGATGGTGGAGGAGTAAGACGTAGAGATCACCTTCCTTCCCACAGATACATCAGAAATACATCCACATGTGGAACAACTCCTACAAAACACCTACTGAACGCTGGCAGAAGACTTCAGACTTCCCACAAGATATACATATTTTTTTCCTTTTTCTCTTTTTGTGAGTTTGTATGTGTATGCTTCTTTGTGTGATTTTGTCTGTAGAGCTTTGCTTTTACCATTTGTCCTAGGGTTCCGTCTGACCATTTTTTTCTCCTTTTTAAAAAATTACTTAAAATTATTATTTATTTTTAATAATTTATTTTTTAATAACTTTACCTTATTTTATTTTTTTCTTTCTTTCCTTCTTTTTTTATCCCTTTTCTTCTGAGCCGTGTGGATGACAGGCTGTTGGTGCTCCGGCCGGTGTCAGGCCTGTGCCTCTGAGGTGGAAGAGCTGAGTTCAGGACATTGGTCCATCAGAGACCTCCCGGCTCCACGTAATATCAAAAAGCGAAAGTTCTCCAAGAGATGGAGATGGTCAATGCTAAGACTCAGCTCCACCCAACGACCTATAGTGCTGGACACCCTATGCCAAACAACTAGCAAAACAGGAACACAACCCCACCTATCAGCAGACAGGCTGCCTAAAATCATAATAAGGTCACAGGCACCCCACAACACACCACAAGACGCGGTCCTGCCCATCAGAAAGAAAAGATCTAGCTTTATCCACCAGAACACAGGCACCAGTCCCCTCCACCAGGAAGCCTACACAACCCACTGAACCAACCATACACACTGGAAGCAGACACCAAAAACAACAGGAAACTATGAACCTGAAGCCTGTGAAAAGGAGACCACAAACACAGTAAGTTAAGCAAAGTGAGAAGACAGAGAAACACACAGCAGATGAAAGAGCAATGTAAAAACCCATCAGACCAAACAAATGAAGAGGAAAGAGGCAGTCTACCTGAAAAAGAATTCAGAGTAAGGATAGTAAGATGATACGAACTCTTGGAAATAGACTGGAGAAAATACAAGGGAAGTTTAACAAGGACGTAGAAGAACTAAAGAGCAAACAAACAATGATGAACAACACAATAAATGAAATTAAAATTTCTCTAGAAGAAATCAATAGCAGAATAACTGACGCAGAAGACGGATAAGTGACCTGGAAGATAAAATAGTGGAAATAACTACTGCAGAGCAGAATAAAGAAAAAAGAATGAAAAGAATTGAGGACACTCTTAGAGACCTCTGGGACAACATTAAATGCACCAACACTCGAATTATAGGGGTCCCAGAAGAAGAAGAGAAAAATAAAGGGACTGAAAAAATATTTGAAGAGATTATAGTTGAAAATTTCCCTAATATGGGAAAGGAAATAGTTAATCAAGTCCAGGAAGCACAGAGAGTCCCATACAGGATAAATCCAAGGAGAAACATGCCAAGACACATATTAAACAAACTATGAAAAATTAAATACAAACAAAAAATATTAAAAGCAGCAACGGAAAAACAACAAATAACATACAGGGAATCCCCATAAGGCTAACAGCTGATCTTTCAGCAAAAATTCTGCAAGCCAGAAGGGAGTGGCAGGAAATATTTAAAGCGATGAAAGGGAAAACCTGCAACCAAGATTACTCTACTCAGCAAGGAACTCATGCAGAATCAACAGAGAAATTAAAAACTTTACAGACAAGTAAAAGCTAAGAGAGTTCAGCACCACCAAACCAGCTTTACAACAAATGCTAAAGGAACTTCTCTGGACAGGAAACACAAGAGAAGGAAAAGGAGGACTTCCCTGGTGGTGCAGTGGTTATGAGTCCACCTGCCAGTGCAGGGGACATGGGTCTGAGCCCTGGTCCAGGGAGATCCCACATGGCGTGGAGCAAATAAGCCCATGCACCACAACTATTGAGCCTGCGCTACAGAGCCTGTGAGCCACAACTACAGAAGCTCGAGGGCCTAGGGACCATACTCCACAGCAAGAGAAGGCACCACAATGAGGAGCCTGTGCACTGAATCAAGAGTAGCCCCCATTCACCGCCAATAGAGAAAGCCGGCATGCAGCAACAAAGACCCAATGCAGCCAAAAAAATAAATAAATAAATTTTTTTAAGAAGAGAAGGAAAAGACCTACAATAACAAACCCAAAACAATTAAGAAAACAGTAATAAGAACATATATATCCATAATTACCTTAAATGTAAATGGATTAAATACGCCAACCAAAAGACACAGACTGGCTGAATGCATACAAAAACAAGGCCCATATACATGCTGTCTACAAGAGACCCACTTCAGACTTACGGACACATACAGACTCAAACTGAGGGGATGGAAAAAGATATTCCATGCAAATGGAAATCAAAAGAAAGCTGGAGTAGCAATTCTCATATCAGACAAAATAGATTTTAAAATAAAGACAATTACGAGAGACAAAGAAGGACATTACATGATGATCAACAGATCAATCCAAGAAGAAGACATAAAAATTGTAAATATTTATGCACTCAACATAGGAGCACCTCAATACATAAGGCAAATGCTAACAGCCATAAAAGGGGAAATTGACAGTAACAGAATCATAGTAGGGGACTTTAACAGCGCACTTTCACCAATGGACAGATCACCCAAAATGAAAATAAATAAGGAAACACAAGCTTTAAATGATACATTAAACAAGATGGACTTAATTGATATTTATAGGACATTCCACTCAAAACCAACAGAATACACATTCTTCTCAACTGCTCATGGAACATTCTCCATGATAGATCATATCTTGGGTCACAAATAAAGCCTTGGTAAATTTAAGAAAATTGAAATCGTATCAAGTATCTTTTCCGACCAAAACGCTATGAGACTAGAAATCAATTACAGGAAAAAATCTGTAAAAAACACAAACACAGAGAGGAACCAAGATGGCGGAGTAGAAGGATGTGCTCACACTCCCTCTTGCGATAACACCAGAATCACAACTAGCTGCGGGACAGTCATCGACAGGAAGACACTGGAACTCACCAAATAAGATACCCCACATCCAAAGACAAAGGAGAAGCCACAATAAGACGGTAGGAGGGGTGCAATCACAGTAAAATCAATTCCCATAACTGCTGGTTGGGTGACTCACAGACTGGAGAACACATACCACAGAAGTCCACCCACTGGAGTGAAGGTTCTGAGCCCCACGTCAGGTTTCCCAACCTGGGGGTCCGGCAACGGGAGGAGGAATTCGTAGAGAATCAGACTTTGAAGCCTAGTGGGAATTGATTGCAGAACTTTGGAAGGACTGAGGGAAACAGAGACTCCATTCTTGGAGGGCACACACAAAGTAGTGTGTGTGTCGGGACACAGGGGAAGGAGCAGTAACGCCACAGGAGACTGAACCAGACCTACCTGCTAGTGTTGAAGAGTCTCCTGCAGAGGTGGGGGCTGGCTGTGGCTCACTGTCGAGAAAATGAAACTGGCAGCAGAAGTTCTGTAAAGTACTCCTTGGCGTGAGCCCTCCCAGAGGCTGTCATTAGCCTCAACAAAGAGCCCCGGTAGGCTGCAGTGTCCCATCGGCTCAGGCCAAACAACCAACAGGGAGGGAACCCAGCCCCACCCATCAACAGTCAAGCGGATTAAAGTTTTACTGAGCTCTACCCACCAGAGCAATAGTCAGTTCTACCCACCACCAGTCCCTCACATCAGGAAACTTACACAAGCCTCTTAGACAGCCTCATCCACCAGAGGGCAGACAGCAGAAGCAAGAAGAACTACAATCCGGCAGCCTGTGTAACAAAAACCACATTCACAGAAAGACAGAGAAGATGAAAAGGTAGAGGGCTATGTACCAGATGAAGGAACACAATAAAACCCCAGAAAAACAACTAAATGAAGTGGAGATAGGCAACCTTCTAGAAAAAGAATTCAGAATAATGATAGTGAAGATGATCCAGGACCTGGGAAAAACAATGGAGGCAAAGATCGAGAAGATGCAAAAAATGTTTAACAAAGACCTAGAAGAATTAAAGAACAAACAAACAGAGATGAACAATACAATAACTGAAACGAAAACTAAAATAGAAGGAATTAATAGCAGAATAACTGAGGCAGAAGAACAGATAAATGACCTGGAAGACAGAATGGTGGAATTCACTGCTGCAGAAGAGAATAAAGAAAAAAGAATGAAAAGAAATGAAGACAGACTAAGAGACTTCTGGGACAACATTAAATGCAACAACATATGCATTATAGGGGTCCCAGAAGGAGAAAAGAGAGAAAGGACTAGAGAAAATATTTGAAGAGATTATAGTCAAAAACTTCCCTAACATGGGAAAGGAAATAGCCACCCAAGTCCAGGAAGGGCAGCAAGTCCCATACAGGAGAAACCTAAGGAGAAACACACTGAGACACATAAGTAATCAAATAGGCAAAAATTAAAGACAAAGAAAAATTATTGAAAACAGCAAGTGAAAAACGACAAATAACATACAAGGGAACTCCCATAAGGTTAACAGCTGATTTCTCAGCAGAAACTCTACAAGCCAGAAGGGAGTGTCATGATATACTTAAAGTGATGAAAGAGAAGAACCTACAACCAAGATTACTTTACCCGACAAGGATCTCATTCAGATTCAATGGAGGAATCAAAAGCTTTACAGACAAGCAAAAGCTAAGAGCATTCAGCACCACCAAACCAGCTCTACAACAAATGCTAAAGGAACTTCTCTGAGTGGGAAACACAAGAGAAGAAAAGGACCTACAAACACAAACCCAAAACAATTAAGAAAATGGTCATAGGAACATACATATCGATATTACCTTAACGTGAATGGATTGACTGCTCCAACCAAAAGACACAGGCTTGCTGAATGGATACAAAAACAAGACCCATATATATGCTGTCTACAGGAGACCCACTTCAGACCTAGGGACACATACAGACTGAAAGTAAGGGGATGGAAAAAGATATTCCATGCAAGTGGAAATCAAAAGAAAGCTGGAGTAGCTATACTCATATCAGATAAAATAGACTTTAAAATAAAGAATGTTACAAGAGACAAGGAAGGACACTACATAATGATCAAGGGACCAATCCAAGAAGAAGATATAACAATTATAAATATATATGCACCCAACATAGGAGCACCTCAATATATAAGGCAACTGCTAACAGCTATAAAACAGGAAATCGACAGTAACACAATAATAGTGGGGGACTTTAACACCTCACTTACACCAATGGACAGATCATCCAAAATGAAAATAAATAAGGAAAGAGAAGCTTTAAATGACACAATTGACCAGATAGATTTAATTGATATTTATAGGACATTCCATCTAAAAACAGCAGATTACACTTTCTTCTCAAGTGCACACGGAACATTCTCAAGGATAGATCACATCTTGGGTCACAAATCAAGCCTCAGTAAATTTAAGAAAATTGAAATCATATCAAGCATCTTTTCTGACCACAGCGTTCTGAGATTAGAAATGAATTACAGGGAAAAACACTTAAAAAACACAAACACATGGAGGGTAAACAATACGCTATTAAATAACCAAGAGATCACTGAAGAAATCAAAGAGGGCATCAAATAATACCTAGAGACAAGTGACAATGAAAACACGATGACCCAAAACCTATGGGATGCAGCAAAAGCACTTCTAAGAGGGAAGTTTATACAATAAACTTACAATACAAGCCTACCTCAAGAAACAGGAAAATTCTGAAATAAACAATCTCACCTTACACCTAAAGGAAGTAGAGAAAGAAGAACAAACAAAACCCAAAGTTAGCAGAAAGAAAGAAATCATAAAGATTAGAGCAGAAATAAATCAAAAAGGAGCAAAGAAAACAATAGAGCAAAGATCAATAAAACTAAAAGCTGGTTCTTTGAGAAGATAAACAAAATTGATAAACTATTAGGCAGACTCATCAAGAAAAAGAGCGAGGGGACTCAAATCAATAAAATTAGAAATGAAAAAGAAGAAGTTACAACAGACAACGCAGAAATACAAAGCATCATAAGAGACTACTGCAAGCAACTCTGTGCCAATAAAATGGACAATCTGGAAGAAATGGACAAATTTTTAGAAAGGTATAACCTTCGAAGACTGAACCAGGAAGGAATAGAAAATATGAACAGACCAATCACAAGTAATGAAATTGAAACTGTGATTAAAAATCTTCCAAACAACAAAAGCCCAACACCAGATGGCTTCACAGGTGAATTCTATCAAACATGTAGAGAGGAGCTAACACCGATGCTTCTCAAATTCTTCCAAAAAATGCAGAGGAAGGAACACTCCAAAACTCTTTCTATGAGGCCAGCATCACCCTGATACCAAAACCAGGCAAAGATGCTACAAAAAAAGGAAATTACAGTCCAAGATCACTGATGAATATAGATGCAAAAATCCTCAACAAAATACTAGCAAACAGGATCCAACAAGACATTAAAAGGATCATACACCATGATCAACTGGGATTTATCCCAGGGATACAAGGATTCTTCAATATATACAAATCAATCAATGTGATAACCATATTAATGAACTGAACAATAAAAACCATATGATCATCTCAAGAGATGCAGAAAAAGCTTTTGACAAAATTCAGCACCCATTTATGATAAAAACCCTCCAGATAGTGGGCACAGAGGGAACCTACCTCAACATAATAAAAGCCATAAATGACAAACCCAAAGCAAACATCATTCTCAATGGTGAAAAACTGAAAGCATTTCCTCTAAGATCAGGAACGAGACAAGGATGTGCACTCTCACAACTATTATTCAACATAGTATTCCAAGTTCTAGCCACAGTAATCAGAGAAGAAAAAGAAATAAAAGGAATCCAAATGGGAAAAGAAGAAGTAAAGCTGTCACTGTTTGCAGATGACATGATACTATACATAGAGAATCCTAAAGATGCTACCAGAAAACTACTAGAGCTAATCAATGAATTTGGTAAAGTAGCAGGATACAAAATTAATGCACAGAAATCTCTTGCATTCCTATACACTAATGATGAAAAATCTGAAAGTGAATTTAAGGAAACAGTCCCATTTACCATTGAAACAAAAAGAATAAAATACCCAGGAGTAAACGTACCTAAGGAGACAAAGACCTGTATGCAGAAAACTATAAGACACTGATGAAAGAAATTAAAAATGATACGAACAGATGGAGAGATTACCATGTTCTTGGATTGGAGGAATCAACATAGTGAAAATGACTATACTACCTAAAGAAATCTACAGATTCAATGCAATCCCTATCAAACTAACAATGGCATTTTTCACAAAGTAGAACAAAAAATTTCACAATTTGTATGGAAACACAAAAGACCCCGAATAGCAAAAGCAATCTTGAGAAAGAAAAATGGAGCTGGAGGAATCAGGCTCCCTACCTTCAGACTATACTACAAAGCTACAGTAATCAAGACAGTATGGTACTGGCACAAAAACAGAAATACAGATTAATGGAACAGGATAGAAAGCCCACAGATAAACCCAGGCACATACGGTCACCTTATTTTTGATAAAGGAGGCAAGAATATATGATGGAGGAAGCACAGCCTCTTCCCTAAGTGGTGCTGGTGAAACTGGACAGCTACTTGTAAAAGAATGAAATTAGAACACTTCCTAACACCATACAGAAAAATAAACTCAAAATGGGTTAAAGATCTAAATGTAAGTCTAGACACTATAAAACTCTTAGAGGAAAACATTGGCAGATCACACTGTATGACATACATCACAGCAAGATCATTTTTGACACACCTCCTAGAGAAATGGAAATAAAAACAAAAATAAACAAATGGGAACTAATGAAACTTAAAAGCTTTTGCACAGCAAAGGAAACCATAAACAAGACTACAAGAGAACCCTCAGAATGGGAGAAAATATTTGCAAATAAAGCAACTGACAAAGGACTAATCTCCAAAATTTACAAGCAGCTCATGCAGCTCAATATCAAAATAACAAACAACCCAATCCAAAAATGGGCAGAAGACCTAAATAGACATTTCTCCAAAGAAGATATACAGATTGCCAACAAACACATGAAAGAATGCTCAACATCAGTAATCATTAGAGAAATGCAAATCAGAACTACAATGAGATATCACCTCACACCAGTCAGAATGGCCATCATGAAAAAAATCTGCAAACAATAAATGCTGGAGAGGGTGTAGAGAAAAGGGAACCCTCTTGCACTGTTGGTGGGAATGTAAATTTATACAGCTACTATGGAGGTTCCTTAAAAAACTAAAAATAGAACTACCATACGACCCAGAAATCCCACTACTGGGCATATACCCTGGGAAAACCATAATTCAAAAAGAGTCATGTACCACAATGTTCACTGCATCTCTATTTACAATAGCCAGGGCATGGAAGCAACCTAAGTGTCCATCGACAGATGAATGGATAAAGAAGAAACGAAATTGAGTTATTTGTAGTGAGGTGGATGGACCTAGAGTCTGTCATACAGAGTGAAATAAGTCATAAAGAGAAAAACAAACACCGTATGCTAACATATATATATGGAATCTAAAAAAAAAAATGGTTCTGAAGAACTAAGCGGCAAGACAGGAGTAAACACGCAGATGTAGAGAATGGACTTGAGGACACGGGGAGGGGGAATGGTAAGCTGGGACGAAGTGAGAGAGTGCCATGGACTTATATATACTACCAAATGTAAAATAGATAGCTAGTGGGAAGCAGCTGCATAGCACAGGGAGATCACCTCGGTGCTTTGTGACCACCTAGAGGGGTTGGAGTGGGAGGGTGGGAGGGTGATGCAAGAAGGAGGAGATATGGGGATATATGTATACGTATAGCTGATTCACTTTGTTATAAAGCAGAAACTAACACACCATTGGAAAGCAATTATACTCCAATAAGTATGCTAAATATAAATAAACAAACAATCAAACAAACAAATAAATAATAAAATCATTTAAGGAAAAAAAAATCAGTGGCTGCTGGGACTTCCCTGGTGGTCCAGTGGATAAGACTCTTTGCTCCCCATGCAGGGGGCCCAGGTTCGATCCCTGGTTGGAACTAGATTCCACATGCTGCAACTAAGAGTTTGCATGGAGCAACTAAGAAGTCCGTATGCCACAACTACGAAGTCACATGCCGCAACTATGAACCCACATGCTGCAAGTAAAATATCCCACGTGTCACAACTAAGACCTGGCACAGCCGATTTTAATAATAATAATTAGTAGTAGTAGTAGTAGTATAATAATTAAAATAACTATTAAAAAAACAGTGGCTGCTCACAGAAAATGTCTGGAATTCTAGCTTGAGTGTTGCATTCATTAGCATGGCCTCCAGAGGCAAGCTGCAGAATATGAAGGAAACAGCTTTGTCTCTTCAAATATTCCTTACCTATTGCACAAAGGAAAAGGCATCAGGAATGTTGGCTACAGCCAGGCATTTTGCTCAAGGGGAAAAAAATCTAATTCTTTACACTTTATTAACTGATTACACCGCTGTTTCCTATGGTAAAATTACATGGTAAACAGCACCTGCAGATGACAGGGTTGTCAGCTGGAAAAAATTCGTTAATAGTTAGACATGAGGGATACATCCATTATTTCTAAAGAATCTCCAGATATTGCTACAAAAATATTTTTTGTCTAATATCTCAACCCGCAAAATTATTGGGCACTTTTTTTTCATTTTACCATGACATAGAATAAATCTGATTCATTTTATATTTCATGGTAATGTATGTGATTGTATTAGATGATCCATAGGAAATTACTCATAAGATTTTTGAGGGTAGAGGCCACATTTTGTCCCTTTTTGTAACCTTATTGCCTAGCTCTGTACCTAGCCATAGTAGGCCCCTAATAAGTATCTGTCAAAAGAACTATAGATAGATAGAACTATCAGTAATCCATTGTGTAAAGCCAGGATTTTATTTGACTTGAATTAGACCACATTTCCTAGGATCAACCATGGCTAGGTAGACTAAGGACATGTAACAATACTGGCAGTAATCAAATCAAATAGATCTTAAGAGTGTGAGATTCTGAAGGTCAGTGGCTCTCAAACTTTGGTGTGCATCAGAGTCAGTAGGCATGAGTGTTAAAATATAGAATTCCCGGCCTTCGCTTCCTCAAAGTTAGATTGAGTAAGCTGAAGTGAGACATGAGAATCTGGCTTTTCAACTAGCTCACTATGGGATTCTGATGCAGGTAGCTCTGGAAACACATTTTGAGAAACTGCTATATTATTCATTCCTCAACTGATTCATTATCTGGAGACTAAAAAGACGAAGTCCTCTTTTGCCACTGGTAAAATAGGGCTCTCACATAGATAGTGGTTTTTTTGCCTTTTATTCTGTCACTCCTGGAGTTAATCTGTTTATAGAAATTGGAACTTCATCTCCCTCAAGAGGAAGCATACCAGGCTTTCTGATATTGGCAATTCACCTGCTTTTTTTAAAAAAAGATTTCTCTTTCAATGTTCTTGAATAAATCTATTTTTTCTTATTGCAATCACTACCACCACACATCAGCAATCAGCTGGGACCTTCAAAAAAAATAAAATAAAAACATTTACACCCTGGGATATTTAACAAAATCTCCAAGTGATTCCACCACAGCAATATGTGAGCATCCCAGTACCAATGAGTGAAGTAGGGTTGCCCAAATTAGTTTGAAGGGTATGTCATGGATATAAAATGAATATAGGAGCTGGCATTGAATATACGTTCAATCTTAAAGGAACTCTTAATTTCATATGCTTTGATTTTCAACAAAAGATCTGGAGAGGGTCACTCAGGTGTGTATGCTGAACAAACACTGAGTATTTACCACATAGAGGGCAGTGAACACTATTTTAACATACACGAACAACATCCAAATAATCCTGAGTTGCTTTGCCGTGCCTGATACCACTACATAGCAGGAGGTAGTAAGGTTTTAAAAGCAGTGTGACAAGAAGGGAAGCACAGTATGTGCTGTTGCCAAATGGAGTGTGCCAGCTCCTGAAAGAGAGCAAACAAGAACACTCAACACTGATCACAGCATCCCATTGGAGCTGCCACCACTGGGGTCAGGGTAGAGGTGGCAGCAATCAGCCCAAATGCCAAAGGAAATTGGCAACCTGGACTTCTCTGGTGTGAATGCTGGGGATTACTATCCCCTACTGTAAATATATCTGATGATGACTGAAATTATATAGTAAATTAAACATGGAAACTAAAGAGAAGAAACATTTTTCACATAGAGCTAAAAGCAGTCACTGGATTCTGCTCTCTAGGACATTTGACTTAAAAATTACTGCCCAACAATGCAAGTGACTGCAAAGTAGAAAGCAAAATAAAAAAGAATAGTATCTTAGAATGGAGCCCATATTTCTGCAGAGCTGGAACACCCGGCTTGGGGTATCTTCTCTCCGCCGTCACGGAACTGCCCCGGAGCCCAAGGGGAGGGTGGCCTCACTGAGGCTGCCGGCTCTGGAGGGTCCCCAGCGGCCAAAGCCGCGACAGTCGTGGGGACGGCGGGCCGGTACAATTATACATACATCAGAAATACAACTACATGTGGAACAGCTCCTACAGAACACCCACTAAACGCTGGCAGAAGACCTCACACCTCCCAAAAGGCAAGAAACTCCCCACGTACCTGGGTAGGGCAAAAGAAAAAAGAATAAACAGAGACAAAAGAATAGGGATGGGACCTGCACCAGTGGGAGGGAGCTGTGAAGGAGGAAAGGTTGCCACACACTAGGAAGTCCCTACGTGGGCAGAGACTGTGGGTGGCGGAGGGGGAAAGGTTCGGGGCTGCGGAGGAGAGCACAACAACAGGGGTGCAGAGGCCAAAGCATAGAGATTCCCGCACAGAGGATCGGTGCCGAACGGCACTCAACAGCCCAAGAGGCTTGTCTGCTCACCCGCCGGGGTGGGCAGGGCTGGGAGCTGAGGCTCGGGCTTCAGTGGCAGTCCAGGGAGAGGACTGGGGTTGGTGGCGTGAACACAGCCTGCAGGGGGTTAGTGCACCACAGCTAGCCGGGAGGGAGTCCAGGGAAAAGTCTGGACCTGCCGAAGAGGCAAGAGACTTTTTCTTCTCTCTTTGTTTCCTGGTGCACGAGGAGAGGGGATTAAGAGTGCTGCTTAAATGAGCTCCAGAGACAGGCGCGAGCTGTGGCTATCAGTGCGGATCCCAGAGACGGGCATGAGACGCTAAGGCTGCTGCTGCCGCCAACAAGAAGCATGTGTGCGAGCACAGGTCACTATCCACAACTCCTCTCCAAGGAGCCTGTGCAGCCCGCCAATGCCAGAGTCCCGTGATCCAGGGACAACCTCGCCGGGAGAATGCACGGCGCGCCTCAGGCTGGTGCAATGTCACGCCCGCCTCTGCTGCCGCAGCCTCGCCCCGCACTCCGTGCCCCTCACTCCGTGCCCCTCACTCCCCCCAAGCCTGAGTGAGCCAGAGCCCCCGAAGCAGCTGGTCCTTTAACCCCGTCCTGTCTAAGCGAAGAATAGATGCTCTTAGGCGACCTACATGCAGAGGCGGGGCCAAATCCAAAGCTGAACCACGCGAGCTTTGCAAACAAAGAATGGGAAATTTCTCCCAGCAGCCTCAGGAGCAGCCGATTAAATCTCCACAATCAACTCGATGTACCCTGCATCACTGGAATACCTGAATAGAAAACGAATCATCCCAAATTGAGGAGGTGGACTTTAAGAGCAAGATATATTATTTTCTCCCCTTTTCCTCTTTTTGTGAGTGTGTATGTATATGCTTCTGTATGAGATTTTGTCTGTATAGATTTGCTTTCACCATTTGTCCTAGTGTTCTGTCCGTCCGTTTGTTTTTGTTTGTTTCTCCGTTTGTTTTTAGTATATTTTACTTAAAAAAATAAACTTTTTTTCTTAATAATTCTTTTATATTTTTAATAACTTTATTTTATTTTATCTTACTTTATTTTATTTTATTTTATCCTTTCTTTTTCTCTCCCTCTCTCTCGCTCCCCTTCCTTCCTTCCTTCCTTCCTTCTTTTCTTCTTTCCTTCTTTCTTTCTTTCTTTCTTTCTACTTTTTCTCCCTTTTATTCTGAGCCATGTACATGAAAGCCTCTTGGTGCTGCAGCCAGGAGTCAGTGCTGTGCCTCTGAGGTGGGAGAGCCTACTTCAGGACACTGGTCCACAAGAGACCTCCCAGCTCCACGTAATAAAAAATGGCGAAAATCTCCAAGAGATCTCCATCTCAATACCAACACCCAGCTTCACTCAACGACCAGCAAGCTACAGTACTGGACACGCTATGCCAAACAACTAGCAAGACAGGAACACAACCCCACCCATTAGCAGAGAGGCTGCCTAAAACCATAATAAGGCCACAGACACCCCAAAACACACCACCAGACGTGGACCTGCCCACCAGAAAGACAAGATCCAGCCTCATCTGCCAGAACACAAGCACTAGTCCCCTGCACCAAGAAGCCTACACAACCCACTGCACCAACCTTAGCCACTGGGGGCAGACACCGAAAACAACGGGAACTAAGACACTGCAGCCTGCGAAAAAGAGACCCCAAACACAGTAAGATGAGCAAAATGAGAAGACAGAGAAACACACAGCAGATGAAGGAGCAAGATATAAACTCACCAGACCTAACAAATGAAGAGGAAATAGGCAGTCTACCTGAAAAAGAATTCAGAATAATGATAGTAAGGATGATCCGAAATCTTGGAAATAGAATGGACAAAATGCAAGAAACATTTAACAAGGACCTAGAAGAACTAAAGGTGAAACAAGCAACGATGAACAACACAATAAATGAAATTAAAAACACTCTAGAAGGGATCAATAGCAGAATAACTGAGGCAGAAGAACGGATAAGTGACCTGGAAGATAAAATGGTGGAAATAATTACTGCAGAGAAGAATAATGAAAAAGGAATGAAAAGAACTGAGGACAGTCTCAGAGACCTCTGCGACGACATTAAACACACCAACATTCGAATTATAGGGGTCCCAGGAGAAGAAGAGAAAAAGAAAGGGACTGAGAAAATATTTGAAGAGATTATAGTTGAAAACTTCCCTAATATGGGAAAGGAAACAGTTAATCAAGTCCAGGAAGCACAGAGAGTCCCATACAGGATAAATCTGAGGAGAAACATGCCAAGACACATATTAATCAAACAATCAAAAATTAAATACACAGAAAACAAATTAAAAGCAGCAAGGGGACTTCCCTGGTGGCGCAGTGGTTGAGAGTCCGCCTGCTGAGGCAGGGGACATGGGTTCGTGCCCCGGTCCGGGAGGATCCCACATGCCGTGGAGTGGCTGGGCCCGTGAGCCATGGCCGCTGAGCCCCTGCATCCGGAGCCTGTGCTCCGCGACGGGAGAGGCCACAACAGTGAGAGGCCCGCGTACCGCAAAAAAAAAAAAAAAAGCAGCAAGGGAAAAACAACAAATAACACACAAGGGAATCCCCATAAGGTTAACAGCTGATCTTTCAGCAGAAACTCTGCAAGCCAGTAGGGAGTGGCAGGACATATTTAAAGTGATGAAGGAGAAAAACCTACAACCAAGATTGCTCTACCCAGCAAGGATCTCATTCAGATTTGAAGGAGAAATTAAAACCTTTACAGACAAGCAAAAGCTGAGAGAGTTCAGCACCACCAAACCAGCTTTACAACAAATGCTAAAGGAACTTCTCTAGGCAAGAAACACAAGAGAAGGAAAAGACCTAGAATAACAAACAATTAAGAAAATGGCAATAGGAACATACATATCGATAATTACCTTAAATGTAAATGCATTAAATGCTCCCACAGAAAGACAGAGACTGGCTGAACGGATACAAAAACAAGACCCATATATATGCTGTCTACAAGAGACCCACTTCAGACCTAGGGACACATACAGACTGAAAGTGAGGGGATGGAAAAATATATTCCATGCAAATGGAAATCAAAAGAAAGCTGGAGTACCAATTCTCATATCAGACAAAATAGACTTTAAAATAAAGACTATTAGAAGAGATAAAGAAGGACACTACATAATGATCAAGGGATCGAACCAAGAAGAAGATATAACAATTGTAAATATTTATGCACCCCACATAGAAGCACCTCAGTACATAAGGCAGATACTAACAGCCATAAAAGGGGAAATCGAGAGTAATACATTCATAGTAGGAGACGTTAACACCCCACTTTCACCAATGGACAGATCATCAAAAATGAAAATAAATAAGGAAACAGAAGTTTTAAATGATACATTAAACAAGATGAACTTAATTGATCTTTATAGGACATTCCATCCAACAACAGCAGAATACACATTTTTCTCAAGTGCTCATGGAACATTCTCCAGGATAGATCATATCTTGGGTCACAAATCTAGCCTTGGTAAATTTAAGAAAATTGAAATTGCATCATGTATCTTTTCCTACCACAATGCTATGAGACTAGATATCAATTACAGGAAAAGATCTGTAAAAAATACAAACACATGGAGGCTAAACAATACACTGCTTAATAAAGAAGTGATCACTTAAGAAGTCAAAGACGAAATCAAAAAATACCTAGAAACAAATGAAATGGAGACATGATGACCCAAAACCTATGGGATGCAGCAAAAGCAGTTCTAAGAGGGAAGTTTATAGCAATACAATCCTACCTTAAGAAACAAGAAATATCTCGAATAAACAACCTAACCTTGCACCTAAAGCAATTAGAGAAGGAAGAACAAAAAACCCCCAAAGTTAGCAGAAGGAAAGAAATCATAAATATCAGATCAGAAATAAATGAAAAAGAAATGAAGGAAATGATAGTAAAGATCAATAAAACTAAAAGTTGGTTCTTTGAGAAGATAAACAAAATTGATAAACCATTACCCAGACTCATCAAGAATAAAAGGGAGAAGAGTCAAATGAATAGAATTAGAAATGAAAAAAGAGAAGTAACAATTGACACTGCAGAAATACAGAAGATCATGAGAGATTACTACAAGCAACTCTATGCCAATAAAATGAACAACCTGGAAGAAATGGACAAATTCTTAGAAATGCACAACCTGCCAAGACAGAATCAGGAAGAAATAGAAAATATGAACAGACCAATCACAAGCACTGAAATTGAAACTGTGATTAAAAATCTACCAACAAACAAAAGCCCAGGACCAGATGGCTTCACAGGCGAATTCTATCAAACATTTAGAGAAGAGCTAACACCTATCCTTCTCAAGCTCTTCCAAAGTATAGCAGAGGGAGGAACACTCCCAAACTCATTCTACGAGGCCACCATTATCCTGATACTAAAACCAGAGAAAGATGTCACAAAGAAAGAAAACTACAGGCCAATATCACTGATGAACATAGATGCAAAAATCCTCAAAAAAATACTAGCAAACAGAATCCAGCACATTGAAAGGATCATACACGATGATCAAGTGGTGTTTATTCCAGGAATGCAAGGATTCTTCAATATATGCAAATCAATCAACGTGATACACCATATTAACAAATAGAAGGAGAAAAACCATATGATCATCTCAAGAGTTGCAGAGAAAGCTTTTGACAGAATTCAACACCCATTTATGATAGAAATCCTGCAGAAAGTATGCATAGAGGGAACTTTCCTCAACATAATGAAGGCCATATATCACAAACCCACAGCCAACATTGTCCTCAATGGTGAAAAACTGAAAGCATTTCCACTAAGATCAGGAACAAGACAAGGTTGCCCACTCTCACCACTCCTATTCAACATAGTTTTGGAAGTTTTAGCCACAGCAATCAGAGAAGAACAGGAAATAAAAGGAATCCAAATTGGAAAAGAAGAAGTAAAGCTGTCATTGTTTGCAGATGACATGATACTATACATAGAGAATCCTAAAGATGCTACCAGAAAACTACTAGAGCTAATCAATGAATTTGGTAAAGTAGCAGGATACCAAATTAATGCACAGAAATCGTTGGCCGTCTTATACACTAATGATGAAAAATTTGTAAGTAAAATTAAGAAAACACTTCCATTTACCATTGCAACAAGAAGAATAAAATATCTCGGAATAAACCTACCTAAGGAGGCAAAAAATTAATGCACAGGGCTTCCCTGGTGGCGCAGTGGTTGAGAGTCCGCCTGCCAATGCAGGGGACACGGGTTCGTACCCCGGTCTGGGAAGATCCCACATGCCATGGAGCGGCTGGGCCCGTGAGCCATGGCCGCTGACCCTGCGCGTCCGGAGCCTGTGCTCCGCAATGGGAGAGGCCACAACAGTGAGAGGCCCGCGTACCGCAAAAACAAAAGAAAACAAAACAAATCAAAACAAAACAAAATTAATGCACAGAAATCTCTGGCATTCCTATACACTATTGATAAAAAATCTGATAGTGAAATCAAGAAAACACTCCAATTTACCATTGCAAGAAAAAGAATAAAATATCTAGGAATAAACCTACCTAAGGAGACAAAAGACCTGTATGCAAAAAATTATAAGACACTGATGAAAGAAATTAAAGATGATACAAATAGATGGAGAGATATACCATGTTCTTGGATTGGAAGAATCAACATTGTGAAAATGACTCTACTACTCAAAGCAATCTACAGATTCAATGCAATCCCTACCAAACTACCAGTGGCATTTTTCACAGAACTAGAACAAAAACATTCACAATTTGTATGGAAACACAAAAGAGCCCGAATAGCAAAAGCAATCTTGAGAAAGAAAAATGGAGCTGGAGGAATCAGGCTCCCTGACTTCACATTATACTACAAAGCTACAGTAACCAAGACAGTATGGTACAGGCACAAAAACAGAAAGATAGATCAATGGAACAAGATAGAAAGCCCAGAGATAAACCCATGCACATATATGGTCACCTTATCTTTGATAAAGGAGGCAGGAATGTACAGTGGAGAAAGGACAGCCTCTTAAATGAGTGGTGCTGGGAAAACTGGACAGGTACATATAAAAGTATGAGATTAGATCACTCCCTAACACCATACACAAAAATAAGTTCAAAATGGATTAAAGACCTAAATGTAAGGTTAGAAACTATCAAACTCTTAGAGGAAAACATAGGCAGAACACTATGACATAAATCACAGCAAGGTCCTTTTTGACCCACTTCCTAGAGAAATGGAAATAAAAACAAAAATAAACAAATGGGAACTAATGAAACTTCGAATCTTTTGCACAGCAAAGGAAACCATAAACAAGACCAAAAGACAACCCTTAGAATGGGAGAAAATATTTGCAAAGAAAGCAATTGACAAAGGATTAATCTCCAAAATTTACATGCAGCTCAACAACAAAAAACCAAACAACCCAATCCGAAAATGGGCAGAAGACCTAAATAGACATTTCTCCAAAGAAGACATACAGATTGCCAAGAAACACATGAAAGAATGCTCAACATCATTAATCATTAGAGAAATTCAAATCAAAACTACAATGAGATATCACCTCACACCAGTCAGAATGGCCATCATCAAAAAATCTAGAAATAATAAATGCTGGAGAGGGTGTGGAGAAAAGGGAACCCTCTTGCACTGCTGATGGGAATGTGAATTGGTACAGCCACTATGGAGAACAGTATGGAGGTTCCTTAAAAAACTACAAATAGAACTACCATATGACCCAGCAATCCCACTACTGGGCATATACCCTGAGAAAACCATAATTCAAAGAGTCATGTACCAAAATGTTCATCGCAGCTCTATTTACAATAGCCAGGAGATGGAAACAACCTAAATGTCCATCATTGGATGAATGGATAAAGAAGATGTGGCACATATATACAATGGAATATTACTCACCCATAAAAAGAAACGAAATTGATGTACTTGGAATGATGTGGATGGACCTAGAAACTGTCATACAGAGTGAAGTAAGGCAGAAAGAGAAAGATAAATACCGTATGCTAACACATATATATGGAATTCAAGAAAAAAAGTCATGAAGAACCTAGGGGTAAGACAGGAATAAAGACACAGACCTATTAGAGAATGGACTTGAGGATATGGGGAGGGGGAAGGGTAAGCTGTGACAAAGTGAGAGAGTGGCATGGACATATATACACTACCAAACGTAAAGTGGATAGCTAGTGGGAAGCAGCTGCATAGCGCAGGGAGATCATCTTGGTGCTTTGTGACTGCCTGGAGGGGTGGGATGGGGAGGGTGGGAGGGAGGGAGATGCAAGAGGGAAGAGATATGGGAACATATGTGTATGTAGAGCTGATTCACTTTGTTATAAAGCAGAAACTAACACACCATTGTAAAGCAATTATACTCCAATAAAGATGAAAAAAAAAAAAAAAAGAAAAGGGAACACTCTTGCACTGCTGGTGGGAATGTGAATTCGTACAGCCACTATGGAGAACAGTATGGAGGTTCCTTAAAAATCTACAAATAGAACTACCATATGACCCAGCAATCCCACTACTGGGCATATACGCTGAGAAAACCATAATTCACAAATAGTCATGTACCAAAATGTTCACTGCAGCTCTATTTACAATAGCCAGGACATGGAAGCAACCTAAGTGTCCATCATCAGATGAATCGATAAAGAAGATGTGGCACATATATACAATGGAATATTACTCAGCCATAAAATAAACGAAATTTAGTTATTTGTAGTGAGGTGGATGGACCTAGTGTCTGTCATACAGAGTGAAGTAAGTCAGAAAGAGAAAGACAAATACCATATGCTAACACATGTATATGGAATCTAAGGAAAAAAATGTGTTGAAGAACCTAGGGGTAAGACGGGAATAAAGACACAGTCCTACTATAGCATGAACTTGGGGATATGGGGAGGGGGAAGTGTAAGCTGTGACAAAGTGAGAGAGTGGCATGGACATATATACACTAACAAACGTAAAATAGATAGCTAGTGGGAAGTAGCTGCATAGCATAGGGAGATCAACTCGGTGCTTTGTGACCACCTAGAGGGGTGGGATAGGGAGTGTGGGAGGGAGGGAGAGGCAAGAGGGAAGAGATATGGGAACACATGTATATGTATAACTGATTCACTTTGTTATAAAATAGAAACTAACACACCATTGTAAAGCAATTATACTCTAATAAAGATGTAAAAAACATAAAGTACAATTATAATTAAAAAAAAAGAGTAGTATCTTTTTTTGAAGAGATTGCCATAGTGTGGCAATGGAAAATTATACTAAAGACCTGTTCAGTCTCTGGCTTTTCTCACCTCCCATTTTTAGGCTCTAAAGATTATTTAACACATCAAATAATGCCTTATATATTTTTAATACAAAATTTTCTTTCCCCCATTGGTAGTAAACTCCTCAAAGTAGCTATACTTGTAGGTTCAGAGCCTGTGTGGACTTGTCCTCTGGATAAGATGAAATCAAAGATGAGTTATTTTAAACATAATACTACTAATGCAAAGGGGGAAAATGGACTCCTGCTCTGATCATGTGTTTCCTAGGTTTGGCCCTATTCCTAACATTCAGAACAGAGCTGAAGAACAGACTATTATGGAATTGATTCTCATCAATGGACAATGCAAGTTGTGTCTAGCTTTTGTATGACTTTGAAATTCACACCTGCCAAAGATGGCACATCTACTTCGTTGAACTCTTTTATTGTCAGAGTTGGAGTCATGCTTAATGTGAAATAGCAAGAGAGGACCACCACTACTGAGATTCTGTAAGTCAGCTAGTCTATGAGCATTAAAACAATGTTCACTGCTGACATGTGCAGAGATGCAAAGACAGAATATGCAAAGCATATTCGGTATGGTGAGCTTTATGGCATACCCATAAGCAGGACTGGCATAAGAAATACTCTAAAGGATGCACTGAACCATAGCTTCGAATAACATGACATAGTTGTGGGCTGCTTGGGAAAACAGCAGCCGAGACCAGCTTGGAATGCAATAGTACGGAATTTGGAAACTTTCTGAGCAAAGTCTTTTTTTAGCTGAACACAAGTTGAACACAGAAATACAGACAGTGACAGGCTCTACAAATAGCAGCTGCAGCCACAAATCAAAAAGCAGTGTGTATGTATGTCATATAGAAAGGACTTTTGGTTGAAGATTTAGTCTTTGCTCCCTACAAGTGTGGGTGAAATCAGAAGTGACATGTTTGAATAAGAAGGAAAGCAAAATATATTGGATGTGACTGCCTTCCCTTGGGAGAATCTGCTTATTTAATATGTATAATGATTCCCCATACTTCTAAAGTGAAAGGCACTTAGACACATAAGGAGAAAAACATACACTTCCACTTGTAATATCTGGAAATCACTTAAGGCTATCATTTGTGAATAGGATCAGTTTATACATTAGAATGTACCTATAGAACTTATTATATAAGCACCAGGATAAAACCATCTCAGCCAATACTGAGCTTGGGATTCAGAAAATATTAGCTTTAATACATTCTCTTAATTATGAATTCTTAAATGGCTCTTGAAAATTTTATAACAATGTTGCAATTTATCTTTACAAAACTGGACTAACGTAGGATAGAGGCACATTATGACTAAAAGGAGACTGCCTGTGCAAGTGTGAACTAGGATTTTTTCCCTTGTCCAAAATTTCACTATGAAATCGCTTCTCATTCCCAGTGGAGACCTAAACGTCATAAACTACCTCTAAATTATGTTGTCCACAACATTCAAGATCAAGTATGGAGGAAGGGTAAGAGTGAGGTAGCTAGTGAAAAGAGAGTTGTAACGGTCCGAACTTGAGGGGGAGGGGAATAGGACACAGGTAAGGAGCAAATTAAGAAACAGATGGCTATCATTTCTAAGAGGGCAAAAATGTTCTAACCATTGTGGAAAAACTAAGCTGTGAGAAGGATTTTAGGGAAAGATGAATCATATTCTGTTTAAGCTGATGCTGAAATACGTTTTATACAAAAGTTCAACTATTATAGGTAGGACTCATAATGAAAGAAAGGCTAGAAACAATGATCCAAACATACCCATGGGGTTGGGCAGATACCAAGGATATGAACATAGGTATGTGGCCAGTGGACCATTAATCTAGGACTGGCTCACAAGAATTTGAGTACAGTAAGCGAATCTCAAAGGGAAAAGTTCAGGCAGGATAGGGTGTAAGTACTGTAAAACTGAATTCAATACAAGTATATTAGGGGCAAGGAGGTAATCAGTGGTGACACAATCAGCAGAGATTCAGCCTGCAATAAATATGCGTGAAGCACAAACCTGAGGATTGGGGAAAAAAGGAAAGGACTGGGACACAAGTCCAGAACTTTAAACAATGTAAAACTCAATCACCAAGGGCAGAAAAGGACTGGTAATAAAACTGCAAGGCCAGGAAGACCATTGCACTGTGAGATTAGATAAATCTAAAGTTGTAATGCTGTCCTTAGATAACTTGTCATTTTAGTACCTCCTATATCCAAGTGTGGACAGGGCCTCGCTAGAAGTAAATACAAAACTGGTCATGTGACATAATGGTAGACCAATACTGCTTCAGTAGCTGTAAAACTGAGGGAAAAAAACAAAAAAATTTAAAATATGGATGTTGATTAGAATTCAGCATTAGGGTGTTTCTATGAAAATCTTCTTTTCTCAGAGGAAAATTCCTGACTCTTGCTTACGATCATGACAGTGAGTGAAGGAAACCTCATGCTGAGTATTATCTCATAAATCACTTCTACAGCATCTCAACAGAGCTACCCACTCAAAAAGAAATTAGGATAAAATATAAACAAATGAAATGAAGTATAGCAAAATACTCTATTCATTAAAGTAAATTTTATGCATATCCATTAACTGTTAGTTTAGGGACTAAAGTCTTTTTTCCATGGAGCAATGGAGAATTAGATTTCATTGCTATCTACTGGTCTCTCTCACAGAGCTTTAACCCCAGTGAGTCCTCTAATTTCTATTAATGGGTAAACAATACAGGCCTGTACAATTTAGAGCTAATTGCTCCTAATTACAAGTATCTCCTCAATCATTAAAAGCTTATAAACTTTAAAATTTGACAAGCACATAGACATCTGGATCAAGGTGGCTGACTGACCGAACAATTTTAGCTCCTCTCTTTCCCAAGATCCTATTAAGCAAGTAAAAAAATGATATAATGAAAAGACTAAAAGGGGGAATCAGCAGTAAAGAGATTTCAATATGTTTCAGAAGGACAGAAAGTGGATAGTATGTTGACTGATAAAGAAGGGCCGAGAAAGTGACAGAGGGGGCTTACAGCCTGGAGGATGCTGATCTGCCCTGTAGGACCACAGAGAAATCTGAAACTTGGAAATGGCAAGTAAGGGAAAGGGTGAGAATGAAATGTGAGAAATTCACTGAAAGTGTGTGTACTGAATAATCATCTCCTGCCCCAGAGTATAGATACCCTAGTATTCAGGCATTTATCCTCAAGACAAAAAAAAAAAAAATTAAATCAGAACATTCTTCTCTAAAGATATTGTCATCTAAGAACAATTGAACAATTGAAGTACCTAGTATGGGCATTTGCTCTGGGAAGCAAAGACATCCACATTCTGGGATTTAGAGGTCCCCCCCTAACATAATGGCTCTGTGTACATGGGTGGGGCTTACAGGCTTCATATTTGGAGCATCCAGCCATTTTGCTCAACCCCTAGACACATTATGATATTTCAGAACATCAAAGATTAAAAAATAAGAAACCGAAAGCTCCCAGAGATAAAAAACATTAACAGTTAAAGGAAGAAGAATTGGAATAGATTGGTAACCTCAACAGCAATTTGAGGGTGCAATTTTCGAACACCCATTTCCTGAGTGTTCGAAAAAACAATGGAGAAATGCCTTCAAGGCTCTTAGGGAAACTTATTTCGAACCTACAGTTTTATTTGTAGCCAACTATAAATTGACCATGATAGTTAAAAAAAAAAAGACATTTCCAGATTGCAAAGGTTCAAATTTCACCTCTCACCCCTTTCTTAGGAAGTTCCTTAGGCATATACTTCAGCAACATGAGAAAGACAAATAAGTAAAGAAAGACAGAGATACACACTGGATTCTGGAAACAGTGAACTTAAAACTAGAGACTAACAGGGGAGACCTTCAAGATGGCGGAGGAGTAAGACGTAGAGATCACCGTCCTCCCCACAAATACATCAGAAATACATCTACATGTGGAACAACTCTTACAGAACACCTACTGAATGCTGGCAGAAGACTTTAGACTTCCCAAAAGGCAAGAAACTCCCCATGTACCTGGGTAGAGCAAAAGAAAAAATAGAGACAAAAGAATAGGGATGGGACCTGCACCAGTGGGAGGGAGCTGAGAAGGAGGAAAAGTTTCCACAAACTAGGAAACTCCTTCACTGGCGGAGACCGGGGTGGGTGGGTGGGGGGGGAATTTCGGAGACACGGAGGAGAGCTCAGCAACAAGGGTATAGAGGGCAAAGCAGAGAGGTTCCCTCACAGATGATCGGTGTCAACCAGCACTCACCAACCTGAGGGGCTTGTCTGCTCACCTGCTGGGACGGGTGGGGGCTGGGAGCTGAGGCTGGGGAGTCAGAGGTCAGATCCCAGGGAGAGGACTGGGGTTGGCTGCGTGAACACAGCCTGAAGGGGTCTAGTGCACGACAGCTAGCCAGGAGGGAGTACGGGAAAAAGTCTGGACCTGCCTAAGAGGCAAGAGACCATTGTTTTGGGGTGCATGAGGAGAGGGGATTCAGAGCACTGTCTAAACGAACTGCAGACAGGCATGGGCTGCAGCTATCAGTGTGGACACCAGAGACAGGCATGGAATGCTAAGGCTGCTGCTGCAGCCACCAAGAAGCCTGTGTGCAAGCACAGGTCACTATCCACACCTCCCCTCCCGGGAGCCTGTGCAGCCCGCCACTGCCAGGGTTCCGATATCCAGGGACAACTTCCCTGGGAGAACACATGGCATGCCTCAGGCTGGTGCAATGTCATGTTGGCCTCTGCCGCCAAAGGACTTGCCCCGAATTCCACACCCCTCCCTCCCCCCGGCCTGAGTGTGCCAGAGCCCCCTAATCAGCTGCTCCTTTAACCCTGTCCTGTCTGAGCGAAGAACAGATGCCCTCAGGCGACCTACACCCAGAGGTGGGGCCAAATCCAAAGCTGAACCCCAGGAGTTGTGCGAACAAAGAAGAGAAAGGAAAATTTCTCCCAACAGCCTCAGGAACAGCAGATTAAATCTCCACAATCAACTTGATGTACCCTGTATCTGTGGAATACCTGAATAAAAAACGAAACATCCCAAAATTGAGGCAGTGGACTTTGGGAGCAATTGTAGACATGGGGTTTGCTTTCAGCATCCAATTTGCTTCCTGTTTTACGTTTATCTTAGTTTAGTATTTAGAGTTCATTATCATTGGTAGATTTGTTTATTGATTTGGTTGCTCTCTTCCTCCAATTTTTTTGTATATATATATACATATATATATATTTTTTCGTTTTTATCTTTAGGTGAATGTGTATGTGTTTGCTTCTTTGTGTGATTTTGTCTGCACAGCTTTGCTTTTACCATTTGTCCTAGGGTTCTGTTTTTTTCTTTTTTTTTAGTGTAGTTTTTAGCACTTGTTATCATGGGTGGATTTGTTTTTTAGTTTGCTTGCTCTCGTTTTTCTTTGTATCCTTTTTTTTAAACTTTTTTGTTTTTGATAATTATATTTTATTATAATTATTTTATTTATTTATTTATTTATTTATATCTCCCTTTTCTTCTGAGCCGTGTGGCTGACAGGGTCTTTGTGCTCCGGCCGGGTGTCAGGCCTGTGCCTCTGAGGTGGGAGAGCTGATTTCAGGACATTGGTCCACCAGAGACCTCCCGGTTCCATGTAATATCAAACAGCAAAAGCTCTCCCAGAAATCTCCATCTCAATGCTAAGACCGAGCTCCACTCAATGACCAGCAATCCACAGTGCTGGAAACCCTACGCCAAACAACTAGCAAGACAGGAACACAACCCCATGCATTAGCAGACAGGCTGTCTAAAATCATAATAAGGTCACAGACACTGCAAAACACACCACCAGATGCAATCCTGTCCAACAGAAAGACAAAATCCAGCCTCATCCACCAGAACACAAGCACTAGTCCCATCCACCAAGAAGCCCACACAACCCACTGAACCAACCTTACCCACTGGGGGCAGACATCAAAAACAATGGGAACTACAAAGCTGTAGCCTGTGAAAAGGAGACCCAAACACAGTAAATTAAGCAAAATGAGAAGACAGAGAAACACACAGCAGATGAAGGAGCAAGGTAAAAACCAACCAGACCAAACAAATGAAGAGGAAATAGGCAGTCTACCTGAAAAAGAATTCAGAGTAAGGATAGTAAAGATGATACAAACTCTTGGAAATAGAATGGAAAAAATACAAGGGAAGTTTAACAAGGATGTAGAAGAACTAAAGAGCAAACAAACAATGATGAACAACACAATAAATGAAATTAAAAATTCTCCAGAAGGGATCAATAGCAGAATAACTGAGGCAGAAGAACGGATAAGTGACCTGGAAGATAAAGTAGTGGAAATAACTACTGCAGAGCAGAATAATGAAAAAAGAATGAAAAGAATTGAGGACACTCTTAGAGACCTCTGGGACAAGATTAAATGTAACAACATTTGAATTATAGGGGTCCCAGGAGAAGAAGAGAAAAAGAAAGGGACTGAGAAATTATCAGAAGGGATTATACTTGAAAATTTCCCTAATATGGGAAAGGAAACAGTAAATCAAGTCCAGGAAGCACAGAGAGTCCCATACAGGATAAATCAAAGGAGAAACATGCCAAGACACATATTAATCAAACTAACAAAAATTAAAAACAGAGACAAAATATTAAAAGCAGCAAGGGACATTTAGAGAAGAGCTATCACCTATCCTTCTCAAACTCTTCCAAAATATAGCAGAGGGAGGAACACTCCCCAACTCATTCTACGAGGCCACCATCACCCTGATACCAAAACCAGACAAGGATGTCACAAAGAAAGAAAACTACAGGCCAATATCACTGATGAACGTAGATGCAAAAATCCTCAACAAAATACTAGCAAACAGATTCCAACAGCACATTAAACGGATCATACACCATGATCAAGTGGGGTTTAGTCCACGAATGCAAGGATTCTTCAGTATACGCAAATCAATCAACGTGATACACCATATTAACAAATTGAAGGAGAAAAACCATATGATCATCTCAATAGATGCAGAGAAAGCTTTTGACAAAATTCAACACCCATTTATGATAAAAACCCTGCAGAAAGTAGGCATAGAGGGAACTTTCCTCAACATAATAAAGGCCGTATATATATATAAAAAAAACCAGAATACACTTTCTTCTCAAGTGCTCATGGAACATATTCCAGGATAGATCATATCTTGGGTCACAAATCAAGCCTTGGTAAATTTAAGAAAATTGAAATTGTATCAAGTATCTTTTCTGACCACAATGCTAAGACACTATATATCAATTACAGGGAAAATCTGTAAAAAAAAATACAAACAAATAGAGGCTAAACAATACACTACTTAATAACCAAGAGATCACTGGAGAAATGAAAGAGGAAATCAAAAAATACCTAGAATCAAATAACAATGAAAACACGACGACCCAAAATCTCTGGGATGCAGCAAAAGCATTCTAAGAGGGAAGTTTATAGCAATACAATCCTACCTCAAGAAACGAAAAACATCTCAAAGAAACAACCTAACCTCACAACTAAAGCAATTAGAGAAAGAAGATTAAAAAAACCCCACGTAAGCAGAAGGAAAGAAATCGTAAAGATCAGATCAGAAATAAATGAAAAAGAAATGAAGGAAACAATACCAAAGATCAATTAAATTAAAAGCTGGTTCTTTCAGAAGATAAACAAAACTGATAAACCATTAGCCAGACTCATCAAGAAAAAAAGGGAGAAGACTCAAATCAATAGAACTAGAAATGAAGAAGGAGAAGTACCAACTCACACTGCAGAAATACAAAGGATCATGAGAGGTTACTACAAGCAACTATATGCCAATAAAATGGACAATCTGGAAGAAATGGGCAAATTCTTAGAAAAGCACAACCTTCCGAGACTGAACCAGGAAGAAATACAAAACATAAACAGACCAATTGCAAGAACTGAAATTGAAACTGTGATTAAAAATCTTCCAACAAACAAAAGCCCAGGACCAGATGGCTTCACAGGCAAATTCTATCAAACGTTTAGAGAAGACCTAACATTTATCTTTCTCAAACTCTTCCAAAATATAGCAGAGTGAGGAACACTTCCAAACTCATTCTACGAGGCCATCATCACCCTGATACCAAAACCAGACAATGATGTCACCAAGAAATAAAACTACAGGCCAATACCGTTGAAGAACATAGATGCAAAAATCCTCAACAAAATACTAGCAAACAGAAACCAACATCACATTAAAAGGATCATACACCATGATTAAGTGCAGTTTATCCCAGGAATGCAAGAATTCTTCAATATATGCAAATCAATCAATGTGATAAAACATATTAACAAATTGAAGGAGAGAACATATGATTATCTCAATAGAGGTAGAAAAAGCTTTCAACAAAATTCAACACCCATTTATGATAAAAACCCCGCAGAAAGTAGGCATAGAGGGAACTTACCTCAACATAATAAAGGCCATATATGACAAACCCACAGCCAACATCATTCTCATGGTGAAAAAAATGAAACCATATCCTCTAAGACCAGGAACAGGACAAGGTTTTCCACTCTCACCACTATTATTCAACATAGTATTGAAAGTTTTAGCCACAGCAACCAGAGAAGAAAAAGAAATAACAGGAAACCAAATCGCAAAAGAAGAAGTAAAGCTGTCACTCTTTGCAGATGACATGAAACTATACATAGAGAATCCTAAGATGCTACCGGAAAACTACTAGAGATAATGAATTTGGTAAAGTAGCAGGATACAAAAGTAATGCACAGAAATACCTTGCATTCCTATATACAAATGATGAAAAATCTGAAATAGAAATTAAGGAAACACTCCCATTGCAAGAAAAAGAATAAAATACCTAGGAATAAACCTACCTAAGGAGAAAAAAGATCTGTATGCAGAAAACTATAAGACACTGATGAAAGAAATTAAAGATGATACAAACAGAGGGAGAGATATACCACATTCTTGGATTAGAAGAATCAACATTGTGAAAATGACTATACTACCCAAAGCAATCTACAGATTCAATGCAATCACTATCAAACTACCAATGGCATTTTTCACAGAACTAGAACAAAAAATTCCACAATTTGTATGGAAACACAAAAGACCCCGAATAGCCAAAGCAATCTTGAGAAAGAAAAACGGAGCTTGAGGAATCAGGCTCCCGGACTTCAGACTATAGTACAAGGTACAGTAATCTAGACAGTATGGTACTGGCACAGAAACAGAAAATAAAGATCCATGGAACAGTATTGAAAGCCCAGAGATAAACCGACGTACATACGGTCATCTTATTTTTGATAAAGGAGGCAAGAATATACAATGGAGAAAGGACAGCCTCTTCAGTAACTGGTGCTGGGAAAACTGGACAGCTACATGGAAAAGAACGAAATTAGAACATTTCTTAACACCATACACAAAAGTAAACTCAAAATGGAAAAAAAAACCTAAATGTAAGGCCAGACACTATAAAACTGTTAGAGGAAAATATAGGAAGAACACTGTATGACATACGTCACAGCAAGATCGTTTTTGACCCACCTCCTACAGAAATGGAAATAAAAACAAAAATAAAGAAATGGGACCTAATGAAACTTAAAAGCTTTTGCACAGCAAAGGAAACCATAAACAAGACGAAAGACAACCCTCAGAATGGGAGGAAATATTTGCAAATGAAGCAACTGACAAAGGATTAATCTCTAAACTTTACAAGCAGCTCATGCAGCTCAATATTAAAAAAATACCCCAATCCAAAAATGGGTAGAAGACCTAAGTAGACATTTCTCCAAAGAAGATATATAGATTGCCAACAAACACATGAAAGGATGCTCTACATCACTAATCATTAGAGAAATTCAAATCAAAACTACAGTGAGCTATCACCTCATACCAGTCAGATTGGACATCATCAAAAAATCCACAAACAATAAATGCTGGAGACGGTGTGGAGAAAAGGGAACCCTCTTTCACTGTTGGTGGGAATGTAGATTAATAGAGCCACTATGGAGAACAGTATGGAGGTTCCTTAAAAAACTAAAAATAGAACTACCATATGACCCAGCAATCCCACTACTGGGCATATACCCTGAGAAAACCATAATTCAAAGAGTCATGTATCAAAATGTTCATTGCAGCTCTATTTACAATAGCCCGGAGATGGAAACAACCTAAGTGTCCATGATCGGATGAATGGATAAAGAAGATGTGGCACATATATACAATGGAATATTATTCAGCCATAAAAATAAACGAAATTGAGCTATTTGTAATGAGGTGGATGGACCTAGAGTCTGTCATACAGAGTGAAGTAAGTCAGAAAGAGAAAGACAAATACCGTATGCTAACACATATATTTGGAATTTAAGGAAAAAAAATGTCATGAAGAACCTAGGGGTAAGACAGGAATAAAGACACAGACCTACTAGAGAATGGACTTGAGGATATGGGGAGGGGGAAGGGTAAGCTGTGACAAAGCAAGAGAGTGGCATGGATATATGTACACTACCAAATGTAAAATAGATAGCTAGTGGGAAGCAGCCACATAGCACAGGGAGATCAGCTCGGTGGTTTGTGACAAACTAGAGGGGTGGGATAGGGCGGGTGAGAGGGAGGGATTCACAAGAGGGGAGAGATATGGGAACATATGTATATGTATAACTGATTCACTCTGTTATAAAGCAGAAACTAACACACCGTTGTAAAGCAGTTATACTCCAATAAAGACGTAAAAAAAACAACTAAAAACTAAAAATAGAACTACCATACTACCCAGCAATCCCACTACTGGGTTATACCCTGAGAAAACCATAATTCAAAAAGAGTCATGTACCACAATGTTCATTGCAGCACTATTTACAATAGCCAGGACATGGAAGCAACCTAAGTGCCCATTGACCAATGTTGGATAAAGAAGATGTGGCACACATATACAATGGAATATTACCTAGTCATAAGAAGAAACGAAATTGAGTTATTTGTAGTGAGGTGGATGGACCTAGAGTCTGTCATACAGAGTTAAGTAAGTCTGAGAGAAAAACAAATACCATTTGCTAACACATATATATGGTATAAAAAAAAATGATTTTGAAGAACCTAGGGGCAGGACAGGAATAAAGAGGCAGACGCAGAGAATGGACCTGAGGACACGGGGAGCAGGACGGGTAGGCTTGGAGAAAGTGAGAGTGGCATGGACTTATATGTACTACCAAATGTAAAATAGGTAGCTAGTGGGAAGCAGCCACATAGCACAGGGAGATCACCTCGGTGCTTTGTGACCACCTAGATGGGTGGGATAGGAAGTGTAGGAGGGAGACGCAAGAGGGAAGAGATATGGTGATATAGGTATATGTATAGCTGATTCACTTTGTTATAAAGCAAAAACTAACATACCATTGTAAAGCAAGTATACTCCAATAAAGATGTTAACAAAATAAATTTAAAAATACCCCACAAAACAAAAAAAAACTAGAGACTAATAAAAGTAAGACCAAGGATGACAGCTACACAACAGGCCTAAGGAGCATTCATTCAGAATGGAAGTAAGGAGGCCTCCAGGAGGGAAGAATCCAGAAAATAAGAGGAGGGAGGTGCTCAAGATACTACTCACCTTTTAGAAATTAGAGAAGCTGTGGATGCTGCAGATAATGTGGTAAAAAATAAAGGCAATTTAAAAATCCAGAAAAAATAAAACATCATATGGATTAAGAAATGTTAAATCTCTCATAACCCTTGACAGAAAAGAGGAAAATTTTAAATAGCCACAATAGTATAAACACTGCATACTGATTTTCAACTTTCACAAGTAACCAATTACAAAAGCACAGGATAACTTAATTATAGAGATACTTAATTATAGATAAAGAACAAAACATATATGTTACCCCTCTTGGCAATGTGAAAAGTAAAAGTACAAATGGCAAGAATTAGTAGATAGAAAAGATGAGAGATAAAGGGAAGAACTAATGGCTTCATCTTACAAATAAGAGTTAAATACTGTCCACAGTTTATGGAACAAGAAATAAAGGTCTAAGTATATTTCTCTAACAAACAAACAGAGGGACTAAAAGGCACGGTAACTACATTAGGACGAGAGGTAGAATAATTGAGGTAAAGACTCATTTATCACTGTAGAAAATTAATAAAGTCTAAAAGAGGTAAATCAAGTAGTACAGCTGTATATATGGAGGCAATCACAGAAGAACTAAACAAACAGTTAATAGAGTTAAAAGTAATAATCTCAGAGGACTGGAACTGGGAGTACAGAGGGTTAGAACAGTGAAATGTTGCTTACATTATAAGCCTTTATGTACAAAGTTCATATTTTTAAAAACCACATGCATGTACTACGTGGCTACTCCAAAACCAACCAGGAAGTTTGAAACAGGAAACTTTTGCCACTACTAAACTCAAACCAGCCTCTGAGACTCCTCACCTGAAAAAGAGTGCTGGCAAGGGGCCATCTAAGCATAGCTCCTGTCTCTCATTCCATCTGTCTCTTTCCCCCAACCCCTGCCCCAAAGCCTATGTTCCTTCTCTCAACACGAACTATAGATTAAGTTACAACCAGCTTCATTCTCGGCCACGGAGATTACTTTTGTTTTATAGGGATACAATAAACTGTACATATTTAAGGGTACAACTTAAGTTTTGACATATGTATGTACATATGTATACCTGTGAAACCATCATCACAATCAAAAGAATGAAGATATCCACCCGCCCCCTCCCCCAGATTTTCCCCATACCCCTTGGTATTCCCTTCCCACTAAGCCACATCTCTGATGCCCCTGTTCATTCCCAGGCAACCACTGATAAGCTTTCTGGCACTATTGACTAGTTTTCATCTTCTAGAATTTTATATAAATAGAATCATACAATGTGTACTTTTTTGGAGGTCTGATTTCTTTCACTCAGCTTAATTATTTTAAGATGCATCCATGTAATAACATATATCAAATATATATCAGCAGTTCATTCCTTTTTATTGATAAGTAGTATTCCACGGTATGGATGTAACAGAATTTGTTTATGCATTCACCTGCTCATGGACATCATGGGTTGTTTCCAGTTTTTAGTTACTACAAATAAAACTGTTACATACATTGGTGTGCAAGTCTTCGTATGGACATATGCTTTCCTTTCTCATAGGACATCAGAGTGGAACTCTTTGTTTTCTTATAAGCATATGTTATAAGAAACTATCAAACTGTTTTCTAAAGTGAATGTGCCATTTTATATTCCCACCAACAATGTATGAAGAGTTGCAGTTTCTCACATCCTCATCAAAATTTGGTATGGTCAGTCTTTTTAAGTTTAGTTATTCTAATATGTGTGTAGTACCCTTTCACTGTGGTTTTAATCTGCTTATCCCGAATGACTAATGATGTTGGGCATCTTTTCATATATCTTCTTTGAAATATGTGTTCATATCTTTCACCCATTAAAAAGATTGAGTCGTCATTAGTTTTAGAATTGAGTCTGATAGTTTTAGAATTTACATTTAAGTCTATGACCCATTTTGACTTATTTTTTTGTAGAGTGTGAGATATTAATCAAGGTTTTTAAAAATAATGATGTCCAAATGTTCCAGCATGATTATAATTAGAAAGACTATCTATGCTTTCTCCACTGAATTGCTTTACACCTTTGTTAAAGATTAATTGACCATATATGTGCGGGTCTATTTCTGGGCTCAGTATTCTGCTCCTTGATCTACCATCTATCGTCATATGAAAAACACTGTGTCTTGATAACTGCTGGTTTCTAATGAGCTTTGAGATCAGGTAGTCCTCCAAGTTTGTTTTTTCCAAAGTTGTTTTGTTTCAAAGTCCTTTGCCTTTCCAAAAAAGTTTAGAATCGAAGTGTCAATTTCTACAAATAAAAATAGGATAGATGAAGTTGGGGAAAACTTGACATCTTAACATTATTTCATATATTTGATGCCATTATGAAATATATATTTTTAAAGTGTCAATTTCTGATTGTTTATTGCTGGTATACATGAATATAATTGATTTTTCAAATAGTAAGTCTGTGTCCTGTGAACTTGTTATATTCACTTACTAGTTTCTAGTGGTTGTTTTGTAGATTTTGTATGATTTTCTACAAAGATGATCACATTGCATATAAAGACAGTTGAATTTTCTTTCAAAACTGGTTGCTTGTTATTTTTTTCTTTCCTTATTGCACTGGTTAGAACCTCCAGCACAGTGCTGACTAGAAATGATGTGAGTAAACATCCTTACCTTGTTCTTAATCTTAGAAGGAAAGCATTCATTCTTTCACCATAAAGTATGATGTTAGCTCTAGGGTTTTTGAGGAAGGTCCCCTCTACTCCTAGTTTTTTGAGAATTTTTATCATGGATTTGTATTGGATTTTGGTAACCATTTTATCTGCATTGATTGATATGATGATACGATTTTCCTTCCTGAGTCTTTTAATAGGGTTAATCACATTGATTTTCCCCCCATTTAAAAAAAATTAAAGTGTAACTGACATACAAGTTGAAAACTACCCAGTGGAAATCTGGTTCTATATTCAGAGGCCTCAACTAAAACATTAGGAGAGGAGCTCAAGATCTTGTTCAGGTGGGCAGACATTCGTGAATGGACATTTTCCTGTCTGTCTGGCGTATCATCCATCCATCCATTCACCCATCCATCTATCCATCCACTGTTTGCTAGGCACTTGTTCTAGTCAAAGAGTGTGCAAGGCACTGGAGATATAATGAACCTTGTAGACCTTGTTCTTCTGAGGCTTACAATCTACCTAGTGAGGAAATAAACAGCTAATCACATTCATGGGATGAATGCCATAGTAAGGTCATGGAGGAAAGTCAATGAAATCATAGAGGAGGGAGTTATTCTGCTTGGGGTAAGGAAGCTGGGGCGGATGCCTTTTGAGCTGGCATTTGAAAAGTAAGCAGGAGATTTCTAGACTGAGATGAGTGAGAAGGGCATTCCAGAGAAGTGGCTATAATTAGGGCAGTGCTTTAGAAATTTTTCCATACTTCCAATGCCTTCCCTACTCATTTTAGAGAAGTTTTGCATTCTTTTACTATATATACATATATATATATATATATATCCAATATATATTTGTTTAAATATAATGAAGTGCTTTTCTATAAACGAGAGTAGAATCTATGCTCCAGGAAGACACATGTTGGACCCTGGCAGATCACTGCCAGTTTGTGAGGCCTAGCTCTGTGTGAAGGAGCTGAGGGTCACTGGTAAACAATCAGAAACTAGGAGCAGCTTCTTGGAGTAGTCGTCTAACCTCAATCATGCCAATCAAACATTAGGCATGCAATTAGGCAAACATACAAGCTTTGAAGCTAGAGTATTTCTAAGGACCTAAATTACCATTTGCTCACTCTCTGATTACCCCAGCTCCATGATGAGCCAAGCTCTACCTAGCACTGACAAAAAATAGCAAGAATGCTTTTAGTTGCTTTAAACAAGTCTTCAAATTTCTTTGGCAAATCAAGTCAGCAGTACAGTGTCTTGCTGGGGTCTTCAGTTGACATTGAACTGGGGTTGTGCAGAGCCCAGTTCTAAGAAATAAATAATGTGATGAATTATGTTAGTACTGAGATCTCTGAGCACCCGACAGTCACAATTTTTGACTTGTACTAATAGTATCTGTTGAAATAGTAATCAGAGACCTCATCTCTCATCAGCTGATACCTAGATGTATGGAAAGTGTTGCCATATCCTGCTTGAGAGTTGATCAGAAATGTTTTGCATTACTTCTTGCCAATAAAGGTCAAATTCTGTTAAAACACATACCTTTAACATATAATGGAAGGTTTTGTAGAATGAAGAAACTTCAAAGTGTAAGTTGGTGGCACATTTATTTCCAGCAGCATTCAGTACAATAGAGCTCAAGATAACCAAAGATTTGAATCACCAAGGAGTTTCCTTTTTGTAAAGAATATTAGGCTACCAAAACTTTTCTGAGTTCCTACTGTAGCATTTTTCAACTATTTAAAAATTTAATCTATGCCCACTTTAATAAGTGTTTAATACTTTATGTAGTTCCTGTTTCTGATGGCAACCAGTTTCCCAAGGAAGTATCCCTGATTTACAATTATCTGCTGTGTATCTGCACCAGCTAAATAGAATTAATCAGACTACTTTTTATACTAGACAGTTATTTTGATTGATTCTTGGAAACAAAAATGATAAGCATCCTCTTCATTCCAAAAATCATTGCCACAGTGTTTACATGGTTTACACCATGTGTTTACACAGTTATCACCACCTTGTACTTCAGCTACTCCCCAAAGATTAAGCAGTTATCTGAATAAATTTGCTCAAACGGTTCTAAATCTACCCACCCAGTGAAACACAAAAAACCCCTGCATTTCCATAAAACCCCAACTCATTCATTTAATAAACACTTATTGATAAAATACGGTGGAATGCAAGATACTATGCAATGTAATAGGGATACAAATAAAGTAAGATATGGCCTTTGCTTTCTACATAGTCACTGGTTAGCATGATGGATCTTTTTTTTTTTTTTTTTGATTTGAGCAATAAGAATTTATTTTAAAAATCCTTTGTACAACTTTACCACATTATGGTTCTGTGAAGGTATTTCGAGATTTTGTAGTTATAGTATGAATAAGCTAAAATGGGAGAGGAAATATTCTCATATAGCATGATGGACCTTAACCAGGGCCAAGTATCAGAATTACTTGGAGAGTCTTTCCAAAATTGACCTGGGCAGTGCTGAGACCACCACCTAGGGAAGAAAGATCTGAAGTGCCTTCTGAAGGTTTGGTAGTTTGATAAATAGAAATAGAACTAAAGGGGCATCCTAGGTAGAGGGAATAGCATGTATAAACCTATTAAAGCATGCTACTTAGCTCTAAATTTTCTTATCTACAAAATGGGATAATAATCACCTCATGGGATTGTTACGGGAATGAAATGAGAACACGTATGAAAGTGCCTGGTGTATTGTAGATGTTCAATCAACATTGTGTTCTTTGCCCTAACATTTAAAATAAAATTGATTTAAGAAATTAATTTTTCCTCCTCCCCGTGTCCTCAAGTCCTTTCTCTATGTCTGCATCTTTATTCCTGTCCTGCCCCTAGGTTCATCAGAACCATTTTTTTTTATATTCCATATATATGTGTTAGCATATGGTATTTGTTTTCCTCTTTCTGACTTACTTCACTCTGTATAACAGTCTCTAGGTCCATCCACCTCATTACAAATAACTCAATTTCGTTTCTTTTTATGGCTGAGTAATATTCCATTGTATATATGTGCCACATCTTCTTTATCCATTCATCTGTTGATGGAAACTTAGTTTGCTTCCATGTCCTGGCTATTGTAAATAGTGCTGCAATGAACACTGTGGTACATGACTCTTTTTTTTTTTTTTTTTTTGCGGTACGCGGGCCTCTCACTGTTGTGGCCTCTCCCGTTGCAGAGCACAGTCTCCGGACGCGCAGGCCCAGTGGCCATGGCTCACGGGCCCAGCCACTCCGCGGCATGTGGGATCTTCCTGGACCAGGGCATGAACCCATGTCCCCTGCATCGGCAGGTGGACTCTCAACCACTGTGCCACCAGGGAAGCCCCGTGACTCTTTTTGAATTATGGTTTTCTCAGGGTATATACCCAGTAGTGGGATTGCTGGGTCATATGGTAGTTCTATTTTTGGTTTTTTAAGGAGCCTCCATACTGTTCTCCATCGTAGCTGTATCAATTTACATATTATTCAGCCATAAAAAGAAACGAAATTGAGTTATTTTTAGTGAGGTGGATGGACCTAGAGTCTGTTATACAGAGTGAAGTAAGTCAGAAAGAGAAAGACAAATACTGTATGCTGACACATATATATGGAATCTAAAAAAAAAAAAAAAAGGTTCTGACGAACCTAGGGGCAGGACAGGAATAAAGACGCAGACGTAGAGAATGGACTTGAGGACACGGGGAGCGGGAAGGGTAAGCTGGGACGGAGTGAGAGAGTAGCATTGACGTATATACACTACCAAATATAAAATAGATAGCTAGTGGGAAGCAGCTGCATCGCACAGGGAGATCAGGTCGGTGCTTTGTGACCACCTAGAGGGGTGGGATAGGGAGGGTGGGAGGGAGATGCAAGAGGGAGGGCATATGGGGATATATGTATACATATAGTTGATTCACTTTGTTATACAGCAGAAATTAACACAACACTGTAAAGCAATTATACTCCAATAAAGATGTTTAAAAAATAAATAAATAAAATCAGAAAAAAAAGAAATTAATTTTTTCCACCAAGTGTGACCCTGAAGAAATGACACATAGAATGGATAAGATGTAATCACGATTAAAAGGGGAAAGACAAGTTTGCAGCTTGGAAGAGATAGGGGCAACATGGCAGTACTGGCTGGGCATAACCAGAGAGGGAGGCTAAGTTAGGGTTACAGGGTAATCAAAATCAGATGCATCTAAGAGTTTTAGAAGAAATTATATATCTGCGAGTCATACTGTAATGGGAAAATGAACTAAAGTCACTCTGGTTAGCTGGTCCTAAAGCGAGAAATTATGCTTCATATGTATTCTGAGTACATTTTAGTCTTTCCTGCTACTATTTCCATGTTCAGGAGGCGAGGATAAAAAGTAGAGTGTGTGTGTGTGTGTGTGTGTGTATGTGTGTGTGGGCGCACGCACGCGTGTGCGTGGGCGCGTGTGTGGTAATGGTAGTGAGGGAAGGGAGAATAAAGGGAAGCTCTGGATATATCCAGAAATACAATTATCTTATAGGCATCTTGCTTACCAATAAAACGCCTCTACTTTCGGCACAATTATCACATTGGATTGATTCTCTGCCACCAGTAACTTAACATTCACTTTAGCAGATGCTTCCTTTGCCTATGTTGTAGCTAATTAATACAGAAGCACAAAATCTACACATTTATAAAATGGTAGTAGCTTGAATTTTAAACACTTTTTTCCAATATTAATAAAGCCTAACATTTTATAAGCATTTGTTCCCTCAATTCCAATAAAGGGAGAATTGGTCAGTAAAACAGAAACTATTGTTTAAAACATTCATAGATTGTAACCAATCAAAAGTGGGTAAGTTTGTCACTAGTGAAATGCAAATTAAAGCAACAATTAGGTACAACTACACACCAATTTGAAAAGATAAAAATTTTAAAAAGGGGGCTTCCCTGGTGGCGCAGTGTTTGAGAGTCCGCCTGCCGATGCAGGGGACATGGGTTCGTGCTCCGGTCCGGGAAGATACCACATGCCGCAGAGTGGCTGGGCCCGTGAGCCATGGCCGCTGAGCCTGCGCGTCCGGAGCCTGTGCTCCACAACGGGAGAGGCCACAGCAGTGAGAGGCCCGCATACCGCAAAAACACACAAAACACACACACACACAAATAAATAAATAAATAAAAAGAACTGACAATACCAGTTGCGGGCAAGGATGCAAAGCAATAGGGACTCTCGTTCATTGCCAGTGAGAAGGCAAAATGGTACAGCTGCTTTAGAAGACAGTTTAGAAGTTTCTTACAAAACTCTTAACATACAACACAGCAACTGCACTGCTAAAGATTTACCCAACTGATTTCAAACTTATTTTCACACAAAAAGTAGCATTCGGATATTTATAGCAGCTTTGTTCACAATCACAAAACACTAGAAAAAAATCAAGATTTCCTTCAATACATAAATGGATAAACAAACTTTATACATACATATAGTGGAATACTATTCCGCGATAAAAAAAGGAATAAGCTATTAAGCCACACAAAGATGTGGATGAATCTAAAATATATATTGCTAAGTGAAAGAAACCAGTTGGAAAGGCTACATACTGCATGATTCCGTTTATATAACACTTTGGAAAAGACGAAACTATAGAGATCTTAGGTAAGTAAATGACTGGTGGTTGGTTGCCAGAGGTTTGAGGAGGAGGCAAGGCTGAATACGTGAAGCACAGGTTTTTTGTTTGTTTGTTTTTGTTTTTAAGGGTGTGAAACTATTTTGTATGACACTGTAATGGTAGATGCATGACACTATGCATTTTTCAAAACCCCTAGGACCTTACAGCACAAAGAGTGAATCTTATGTATGCAAAAGTAAAAAAGTCATTTAAGAAGTCATCAGGAGATTGATCTCAGGATGGAATGGAGAATGTGACAAAAAACTAATTATATTACATAGGTATGAAACAATCTCACTGAAGGGCGTGGGGAGAAAAAGAGCTGACCTAAGTAACTTTGGAAATCAGTAGCTTTGTCAGACTAAGGACAAAAGGAAATATAGATAAGCATGTACTCCATTTGATAAAGTTGTCCCCATGGAGGTGTGGGTTAACAATTCTGAAACCACTGTTGGGTACTGGAATTGGATGATGAAGTGGATGGTGGATGGGAGTGGGAGGTTATAGGCAAGCAGGAGAGAAGGCTAGAATAACCCATATGGTAATGGATTAGAGTTGGAGACATCAGTATGAACTCACGTTTAGCTTAATATAGGTAAAAATGGTTACGTATAGAAATGTTTATAGATATGTGCGTAAATACTGGCTAGTATATACACGTTTCTTTCTTCTGTCAGCTGAGAAGTCCTAGAAATAATGACACCTCAGTAGGAACAAGCACTCAGATCTTGTTTTTTAACACCATTTTTCAGTAAGAAGAACCAGAGATCCTTGGAGAATTGGTTAATGACAGGACTGCCAGAAGTAGGAAATATACATATGAGCCTTTAGCATCTTGTAGTTCCATAAAGAAATATTTAGTAAAAGTCCACATGGATGGTGGCACGTCAGATGGACATAGGAGCCAACTGAAAGAGCTCTCGGTAGCCAAAGCTTGAACAGTTTGAGCAACAAAATAAAGTAGTATTAGGGCTTCCCTGGTGGCACAGTGGTTAAGAATCCGCCTGCCAATGCAGGGGACACGGGTTCGAGCCCTGGTCCCAGAAGATGCCACATGCCGCGGAACAACTAAGCCCGTGCGCCACAACTACTGAGCCCGCGTGCTGCAACTACTAAAGCCCACCCGCCTAGAGCCCGTGCTCTGCAACGAGAGAAGCCACCGCAGTGAGAAGCCTGTGCACTGCAACAAAAAGTAGCCCCTGCTCAGCAAAACTAGAGAAAGCCCATGTGCAGCAATGAAGACCCAACACAGCCAAAAATAAATGAATAAAATAATTAAAAAAATAATTAAGTAGTATTAGAATATTACCCAAAGTATAAAATAAATATCCTTATGTCTATATTTATATAAACTAATGATGAAGCAAACAAATAGCTGGGTGACAAATCGACCATATACAAGATTCCCAAATAATTTATGTAGATCTTTCACCCTCAAGAAGGTGGAGCATAACTCTCCACTCCTTAAGCTGGGCTGCACACCATGACTTTCAAAGGGTACCGCATGAAAAGGGGGAAAGTAATAATTTTACAGTGGAGAAACCCAGTGAACACAAGCTCAGCCAGGTGACCAAGATTAACATCAACGGTGATGTCATGTTAATAGTATCTACCTTTAATATAAGTTGAGAAGGGTATTTTATCTCTGTGGTCTTCCTCCAAACCTTATAACCCCAATCTAATCATGAGAAAAACATCAGACAAACTCCAGTTGAGGGAGATTCTACAAAATAGCTGACCAGTGCCCCTCAAAACTGTTAAGGTCATTGAAAACAAGGGAAGTCTGAGAAATTGCCATTGGCAAGAGAAGACTCATGGTGTACATTATGACATCCTGTATGGGACCTTGTAAGAGAAAAAGGACATTAGATAGAAACTAAGGAAATGTGTATAAACTATGAATTTTAGTTAATAGTAACATATTGGTATTAGTTCATTTGTTGTGACAAATGTACCATACTAATGTAATAGGGGATACTGGGATACAGTATACAGGAAATCTGTACTATCTTTGCAATGTTTCTGTAAATCTAAAGCTACTTTAAAATAGAAAGTTTATTTTAAAAACTTTATTTAAAATACTGCATTAAGGGACTTCCCTAGTGGTCCAGAGGTTAGGACTCTGCTCTTCCAGTGCAGGGGGCACGGGCTGGATCCCTGGTCAGGGAACTAAGATCCTACATGCCGCAGCGTGACCAAAAAGTAAAAAATAAAATAAAATAAAATATTGCATTAAGATATTATTTATCTAGGAAAAAACTGGACAAATATATAACCTAAAATAAACAGAAGACCTTGTCAAAGCAACGGGTGAAGAAGAAGGAAAAGATATTTCCAGAGTGGGATCACCCTACGAAGATTCCCAGCACAAAGGAAAAGAAGGAGAAAAGTATGCATACAAAAAAAGCTGCTTTCACTGCAGTGACATGCAAAATCTCACCTGGCAAGGTTAAATAGCAGTGCTCTGGAATGTCATGATAGCACAATAGGAATTAGCCAAAGAACTTAGCCTGCAGTTACCCACAGACTAATTTGTTTTCTGAAGAACCACATTCCAAAGTTTACACAAATCATGAAGCCTACAAAGATTTATTTTGTGTCTGTTTTTTTCTTTCAGATAATGATAAAATTGAACTTTTTTAAGACATGGAATACAATTTGAAAGTTCGTTATTCGAGATTCCAAACAAAAACACTATGACTTCTGATTTGTTTACAATTCCAAGCAGAATCCAAGATTTTCTCACCTCCAGATTTGATCTTTACCAGTGAATTCACGGTACGTCCAAAAAGAAGGGCTCTTCTATGGCTACTATTAGAATTGAACTTTGAAAGAACCACCAGCACCAATACAGACAAAATTGTGTAGACCTGTGTACTACACTGGACTTGAAGTAACCATAATATAATGGAAAAAGCAAGGCCGTTGGAGAGGGTGAGGAGAGGCAGGAGCTCAATGGCATCAGATGATTATTTCACATCACATATACTTGTTAATCTGGATGAGACTAGGGTTGTAAGTGTTTGCGACTGTCTCCTTGAGAAACAAGTTGGCAGTCTTATGGTTCTGAGTTTCCCTGAAATATTTATTCTATTATTCCTTTGGGTAATTATAGCTTATTAGCCCTAGTTACATTCTCATGTTGCATAGTAAATTATTCTCGTCTCTCCTTGGTGTTTTCACCCTTCAGACAGTTGTGTTCCCACCCCTTTCCCCCTTAGTCATCACTCAGCTAAATTGTAGAGATAAAATTCTTTTAATCTTTTCTCATAAATCAATCCCTCTGGCCCCTTAATCATTTCTGTTACTCTTCTCTGAACTCTCTCCAATTAATCTATATCTTTTCAGTTAATGAGTTTTGAGAAGCTGAAGAGCCCAGGTGTGATCCTAGTTATGTTTGGTGTCTATGTATTTGTAAATGCACCCAAGGGTCTTTTGTAATAGGGACAAAAAATGTAATAAATTAACAGTGGCTTTTTTGCTTTTTATAGTACTCAGAAATGGTTAATTATCTTTCAGCTATGGGTTTTTATCATCAATGGCCATTTTTCAAGTTCAACTTCTGTTAGACTATTATAGTCCTGCTGTTAACCAGTCACAAATACTTCAAGTATCTGTCAAAAATAAATCTATTTAGATTGACTCCAACCAGTTATTTTCAAAAGAACCTTATGTTTAATTCTTCCAGAGATTATTTGGCAAGCCAGTCTGTGTATACAGACACCACCAGAGTTGAGTGCCTTCATTGAAGAAAACTAAGATGAAGTTTAGAGATGGTTTTGAAAAAATGGAAAGGAAATTAACCTACTGGACTGCTAAAGGAATGAAGGTTATTTTTGTAGGAAAAAGGTAATACTTTTAGAGAACTGTCACTTCATGGTAAAAGCAGACTATTTCAGAATAATGATTTCTTTCCAGAGAGTTCAACTTACCTTCCACTTTCAATAGGTATTCAGCTCCCTTTAGCAGAAGTGATGGGTTAGTCTACTCTTAATTTCAGGAAATAATTCAGTTTGGGGGTAATTCATCCCCATGAGTACTTACCATCGTTAATTCCCTTCCATTTCCTTCCTGCTGACATTTCTTCGCCTTTTTTAGTGTATTTACACCCACAAGAAGGTATATAGTTAGTTAACAGATGGTTACTAAGCCTCTACATTGTGCAAAAATTTTAAATTACCAGAGGTTACAGAAGAGGATATATATGAAAAGAGAACCTCAAAATACATTTCATATTTGCATAGGGGTTGGTGCTCTTTTGGGGGTAGTAAAACACAAGGCATATAAAAACCTGACACTGACTTAAAACATTGCATCAAAAATGCTATTATTAAAAAATAGAAAACTAAAGTGGCAGGGGAATTAGGAGTAAAGGAGTGATTAGCATAAAATAGAGTTAATCTGGGATGACTTGATGGAGAAAATGAAAGTGAAATTAGATAATTTTCCTCCTCTGGCATGTAGTTTCTTTTTTTCTCTTTTTTTTTCTTTTTTTTTTTTGGCGGTACGCGGGCTTCTCACTGTTGTGGCCTCTCCCGTTGCGGAGCGCAGGCTCAGCGGCCATGGCTCATGGGCCCAGCCACTCCGCGGCATGTGGGATCCTCCCAGGGGGCACGAACCCGTGTCCCCTGCATTGGCAGGCAGACTCTCAACCACTGCACCACCAGGAAAGCCCTGGCATGTAGTTTCTGATGAGAAAATGTGTACAAACAATAGCTAAAGGAAGGTTTGAGGATTATCTGTGGATCATATTTATCCATGATATGATATTCCTTTGCCTATTAGCACAAACACTAGAAATTGGGCTTTATAAGCTTACTGTGGTTCTGAAATATTCTTTTAGTTTGGAGTTCAAACACCTTAATCTATACGAGATCAAATATACAAATGGAAATATAGCCCAGTGGGGAAAAGGCAACACATTTTCTGTAAGTAGAAATCATATCTTGATTCATTTACAAGAGTTCTTTGAGGAGGCAAATAAGGATGTGGCCATTGGGAAACCAATGGATGCCATTTACTTGGGTTTTCAATACTTTTTTTTCAAGATCATACACCAAAGATTGCATAAAAATATAAATGAGTTCACACAGAAGTTGTGGGAGGACAACTTTAAGGATATTAAACAAAGGGGACTGCTTTAGAAAAAATGTAAATGATGAGCACTCTCCAGATCTGTACTGACTCTGATGACCATCATTTATTGAGTTCTCATTATGCACCAGGCACCATTCTAGGTATTTTCACAAAGTGCTTCTCAAAATTTTTCTATGAAAGTAGGCTTAAGAGCAGAAGAGATTAATGCTACTAATGTCTGGGAGTATGTACTAAAATAGAAAATTCCTTTGGTTTATCTTATAAATTCACATAAACTTTGTACTCTACTTCATAATGAATATGTTTTACTAGAAAAATAATGCTTTAAACTATTTACCATTAATTAAAACAGTCACAGAAGGAAAATGGTGCATGTTTATCCTATAACCTTTCTGTAATCCCAGACTTGTATGTCTGATTTCATTTAATTCTCACATTAGCTTCCTGAAGTAGTTGTTATTCCCATTTTGTAGATGTGGAACTTGGGTCTCAGAAAGATTATTAAACTCAGGTGTATCTGCCTTCAAAGTCTACTTATGGGATCGTACATCACTTGAGATTGAAGAATTAACTAATTAGAAAAGATGATGAAGACTCTCTTGCCCAACAACTTTATTTTACTCACAGGAAAACTGAGGCCAAAAGAGGAGATATGACAAGGAAGCCACACAAGTTAGAACTGAGATCAGAATCTAAGTCGTCACTTTATCTGCCCTCCCCCAACCCAGCCAGGTAAGGTGCTACTATTATGAGCTCCCATAGCACCCATCACGACTACACTTCTCCAGCACTCAGCAAAGTGACAAGTGCAGAGTAGGCACTCAGAAAATAGTTGTTACATGTACATACACTTGCTGTAATGCTTTTTTTACTCATTACACCACACAGTCTATTTTAACATTTTTGCTAGTGATCTGGAAGAGTGTGGGTTTAAGACTGTAGATGACTCAAAGTTCCCTCCATATAAGATGCTTTAACAACAGGGAAATATTACAAAAAGAAAGACCTAACAAGACTCATGAGAGGGTATAAAAGGTAAAATTTCCCATTAGGGTGAGTAGAGTAACATATTTAGGAGGAAGAAGAATAATTTGAATCATGTAAGATGACAGTCACTGAGCTTCTACTTTTAACACAGAAGTGATATTTAAGAGCCCCGTAAACTATTCCATGAAGACGTTGCTAAGACATCATTCAGAAAAGTCACTAGAAAGGCAAAAGTAACTTTCTTCCTCTTATGCAATGAAACTTACTGATGGAGTATGGTAGGAACGTAAAAGAGATTAGCAGGAAGCTGGAAAATGTTTAATGGACATCTACAGGAAAAATTAATTAAGGTGATGGGAACATTAGGTATTATGTGAAGAGGCAAGAGACAGGATTCACCCATCTGGGAGTAACAGTAGTGCTGATATTTAAAAGTAACATATAGAGATGCTCTGGATTTGGATCCAGAAAACCTATATTTAAGCTGTAGTTTTATTACTTTCTAGCCAGGTAATGTTGGGAAGGTCACTTATCTTTTCTGAGTCTCAGAGTCTCAGTCTCCTCTTCTAAAATGTCTGAGTAGATACACTGCAGGATGGTTCCACTGCTGGTAATAACCAAGTAAGCTCCTGTCAGACCAACCCTCCTGCAGATAGGTTGGTTTACAAGTATAAACTCTGGATAAAATAGAAAACGGAAACCACCTGAAAGCACTGGGGAATAAAATAAAAAGCAGGTAGATGGCAGATATGGGGAGTATTGATATTTAAAAAGAGAGAAATGCAGTGAGCTTCTCATTTTGAAAAATGGTTTTTAGCACCTTATGGGGTGGTTACAACTCATATGGCTTGAAGAACTAGAGGACCAAGTTCAAGGGCAACCACAGCCACTGGGAAATGAGACGAAATCCTGCAAAGGAGAGAGACAGAGGGGTACCCTGAATTCTGCTTAATAATTCTCTCTGAATCTCTTGCAGACCCCTGAATTGTATATGTGCAGAGCAGACTACAAACAGCCCAGCAAAACCTAAAAGTATGGGACTTAGGCTTGAGCTATATCTCATTGCAGAGGAGATAGGGTTTACAGTTTGAATTCAGCCAAGTTAAATGCTTACTTAAAAAAAAATACTCTTGTAGAGGAACATAACAGAATCCAAAGCCTCTATAATGTAATCTTCCCTAATATCCAGCATACAATCCAAAATTATTTAACATATTATAAAAACTAGAAAATGTGATCCATTCTCAAGAGAAAAGACAATCAAAAGAGACCAACTCTGAAATGATACACACATTTGAAATCAGGAAACAAGATTTTTAAAGCAGCTATTTTAACTATGCTTTGGGATATAAAGGAAAATATACTTGTCATGAATGAAGATAGAAAATCTCAACAAAGAAATAGTAACATATAAAAAATAACCAAATGACAATTGCAAAACAGAAAAATTCAACAGCTGAAATAAAAATTCACTCTATGCACTTAACAGCAGTCAATGAAAATGACAAAATAGTCAGTGATCTTGATGATAGACTCAGAAAAATTGTCCAATCTGAACAATATAGAGAAAAAAGATTGGAAAAAATAAGCAGAGCCTCACTGACCTGTGAGATACCAAATAGCCTAACATATATGTAATTGGAATCCTAGGAGAGGAGAGAAAATTGAGGGAGAAAAAATTTGAAGAAATGGTCACAATTTTCACAAATTTGGGCAGATATAAATTTATAGATTTAAAGATTCAAGAGTACAGTAAACCCCTAGCAAGATTCTCTCTCTCTCGCGCTCTCTCACACACACACATGCATACACACAAACTACCTAGGCACATCATAGACAACCTGCTGAAAAAACAAAGTTAAAACTAATGCCATCTGGGCCCTGAACCAAGATGGCGCAGTAGAAGGAGGTGCTCTCACTCCTTGTGAGAAAACCAGAATCACAACTAACTGCTGAACAATCATCGACAGGAAGACACTGGAACTCACCAAGAAAGATACCGCACATCGAAAGACAAAGGAGAAGCCACAGTGAGACAGTAGGAGGGGCGCAATCACAATAAAATCTAATACCATAACTGTGCGGTGGGTGACTCACAAACTGGAGAACACGTATACCACAGAAGTCCACCCACTGGAGTGAAGATTCTGAGACCCACGTCAGGCTTCCAAACCTGGGGGTCTGGCAGTGGGAGGAGGAATTCCTAGAGAATCAGACTTTGAAGGCTGGCCGGATTTGATTGCAGGACTCTGACAGGACTGGGGGAAACAGAGACTCCACTCTTGCAGGGCACACACAAAGTAGTGTGTGCATCGGGACCCAGGGGAAGGAGCCGTGACCCCATAGGAGACTGAATCAGACCTACCTGCTAGTGTTGGAGGGTCTCCGGAAGAGGCGGGAGGCAGCTGTGGATCACCAAGGGACAAGGACACTGGCAGTAGAAGTTCACCGTGGCGTGAGCCCTCCCAGAGTCCGCTATTAGCCCCACCAAAGAGCACTGGTAGGCTCCAGTGTTGGGTTGCCTCACGCCAAACAACCAACAAGGAGGGAAACTAGCCCCACCCATTAGCAGACAAGTGGATTAAAGTTTTACTGACATCTGCCAACCAGAGCAACAGCCAGCTCTACCCTCCACCAGTCCCTCATATCAGGAAACTTACACAAGCCTATTAGATAGCCTCATCCACAAGAGGGCAGATAGCAGAAGCAAGAAGAACTGCAGCCTGTGGAACAAAAACCACATTCACAGAAAGACAGACAAGATGAAAAGGCAGAGGGCTATGTACCAGATGAAGGAACAAGATAAAACCCCAGAAAAACAACTAAATGAAGTGGAGATAGGCAACCTTCTAGAAAAAGAATTCAGAATAATGATAGTGAAGATGATCCAGGACCTCGGAAAAAGAATGGAGGCAAAAATCAAGAAGATGCAAAAAATATTTTAAAAAGATGTAGAAGAATTAAAGAACAAACAAACAGAGATGAACAATACAATAAGTGAAATGAAAATGACACTACAAGGAATCAGCAGCAAAATAACTGAGGCAGAAGAAAGGATAAGTGACCTGGAAGACAGAATGGTGGAACTGACTGCTGCAGAACAGAATTAAAAAAAAGAATGAAAACAAATGAAGACAGCCTAAGAGACCTATGGGACAACATTAAACACAACAACATTCGCATCATAGGGGTCCCAGAAGGAGAATAGAGAGAGAAAGGACTCAAGAAAATATTTGAAGAGATTATGGTTGAAAAGTTCCCTAACATGGGACAGGAAATAGCCACCCAAGTCCAAGAAGCACAGCGAGTCCCAGACAGGATAAACACAAAGAAAAACACGCCAAGACAAATAGTAATCAAATTGGTAAATTAAAGACAAAGAAAAATTATTGAAAGCAGCAAGTGAAAAACGACAAATAACATACAAGGGAACTCCCATAAGGTTAACAGCTGATTTCTCAGCAGAAACTCTACAAGCCAGAAGGGAGTGGCATGATATACTTAAAGTGATGAAAGGGAAGAACCTACAACCAAGATTACTCTACCCGACAAGGATCTCATTCAGATTCGATGGAGAAATCAAAAGCTTTACAGACAAGCAAAAGCTAAGACCATGCAGCACCACCAAACCAGCTCTACAACAAATGCTAAAGGAACTTCTCTAAGTGGGAATCACAAGAGAAGAAAAGGACCTACAAAAACAAATGCAAAACAATTAAGAAAATGGTCATAGGAATACACATATCAATAATTACCTTAAACATAAATGGATTAAATGCTCCAACCAAAAGACACAGGGTTGCTGAATGGATACAAAAACAAGACTCATATATATGCTGTCTACAAGAGACACACCTCAGACCTAGGGACACATAGAGACTGCAAGTGAGGGGATGGAGAACGATATTCCATGAAAATGGAAATCAAAAGGAACACAGAGTAGCAATACTCATATCAAATAAAATAGACTTTAAAATAAAGAATGTTACAAGAGACAAGGAAGGACACTACATAACGATCAAGGGACCAATCCAAGAAGATGTAACAATTATAAATATATATGCACACCACATAGGAGCACCACAATATTTAAGGCAACTGTTAACAGCTATAAAAGAGGAAATTGACAGTAACACAAAAACAGTGGGGGACCTTAACACCTCACTTACACCAATGGACAGATCATCCAAAATGAAAATAAAAAAGGAAACAGAAGCCTTAAATGACAAAATTGACCAGATAGATTTAATTGATATTTATAGGACCGTTCACCCAAAACCAGCAGATTACACTTTCTTCGCACATGCGCACGGAACATTCTCCAGGATAGATCACATCTTGAGTCACAAATCTAGCCTCAGTAAATTTAAGAAAACTGAAATTATACCAAGCATCTTTTCTGACCACAACGTTATGAGGTTAGAAATGAATTACAGGGGAAAAAAACGTAAAAAACACAAACACATGGAAGCAAAACAATATGCTACTAAATAACCAAGAGATCACTGAATAAATCAAAAAGGAAATTTAAAAATACCTAGATACAAATGGCAATGAAAACACAATGATCCAAAACCTATGGGCTGCAGCAAAAGCAGTTCTAAGAGGGAAGTTTATAGCTATATAAGCCTACCTCACGAAACAAGAAAAATCTCAAATAAACAATCTAACCTTACACCTAAAGGAACTAGAGAAAGAACAACAAACAAAACCCAAAGTTAGCAGAAGGAAAGGAAACATAAAGATCAGGGCAGAAATAAATGAAATAGAAAGAAAGCAATAGCAAAGATCAATAAAATTAAAAGCTGGTTCTTTGAGAAGATAAACAAAATTGATAAACCATTAGCCAGAGTCATCAAGAAAAAGAGGGAGAGGACTCAAATTAATAAAATTAGAAATGGAAAGGGAGATGTTACAACAGGCACTGCAGAAATACAAAGCATCTTAAGAGACTACTTGTCCAATAAAATGGACAACCTGGAAGAAATGGACACATTCTTAGAAAGGTATAACCTTCCAAGACTGAACCAGGAAGAAATAGAAAATATGAACAGACCAATCAGAAGTAATGAAATTGAAACTGTGATTAAGAATCTTCCAACAAACAAAAGTTCAGGAGCAGATGGCTTCACAGGTGATTTCTATCAAACATTTAGAGAAGAGCTAACACCCATCCTTCTCAAACTCTTACAAAAAATTGCAGAGGAAGGAACAGTCCCAAACTCATTCTATGAGGCCACCATCACCCTGATACCAAAACCAGACAAAGATACTACAAAAAACAGAAAATTACAGACCAATAGCGCTCATGAATATAGATGCAAAAATCCTCGACAAAATACTAGCAAAGAGAATCCAACAACACATTAAAAAGATCATACACCATGATCTACTGGGATTTGTCCCAGGGATGCAAGCATTCTTCAATATATGTAAATCAATCAATGTGATACACCATATTAAGAAATTGAAGAATAAAACCCATATGATCATCTCAACAGATGCAGAAAAAGCTTTTGACAAAATTCAACACCCATTTATGATAAAAACTCTCCAGAAAGTGGGCATAGAGGGAACCTACCTCAACATAATAAAGGCCATATACAAAAAACCCACAGCAAACATCATTCTCAACGGTGAAAAACTGAAAGCATTTCCTCTAAGATCAGGAACAAGACAAGGTTGCCCACTCTCACCACTATTATTCAACATAGTTTTGGAAGTCCTAGCCATGGCAATCAGAGAAGAAAAAGAAATAAAATAAAACAAATTGGAAAAGAAGAAGTAAAACTGTCACTGTTTGCAGATGACATAATACTATACTTAGAGAATCCTAAAGATGCCACCAGAAGACTACTAGAGTTAATCAATGAATTTGGTGAAGTTGCAGGGTACAAAATTAATGAACAGAAATCTCTTGCATTCCTATACACTAATGATGAAATATCTGAAAGAGAAATTAAGGAAACACTCCCATTTACCACTGCAACAAAAAGAATAAAATACCTAGGAATAAATCTACCTAGAGAGACAGGAGACCTGCATACAGAAAACTATAGAACACTGATGAAAGAAATTAAAGATGGTACCAAGAGATGGAGAGATATACCATGTTCTTGGATTGGAAGAATCAATCTTGTGAAAATGACTATACTACCCAAAGCAATCTACAGATTCAATGGAATCCCTAACAAATTACCCGTGGCATTTTTTACGGAATTAGAAGAAAAAATCGTAAAATTTGTATAGACACACAAAAGACCCCGAATAGCCAAAGCAGTCTTGAGGGAAAAAAATGGATTTGGAGGAATCAGACACCCTGACTTCAGACTATACCACAAAGCTACAGTAATCAAGGCAATGTGGTATTGGCACAAAAACAGAAACATAGATCAATGGAACAAGTTAGAAAGCCCAGAGATAAACCCACGCACCTATGGTCAACTAATCTATGACAAAGGAGGCAAGGATATACAATGGAGAAAAGACAGCCTCTTCATAAGTGGTGCTGGGAAAACTGGGCAGCTACATGTAAAAGAATGAAATTAAAACACTCCCTAACACCATACACAAAAATAAACTCAAAATGGATTAGAGACCTATATGTAAGACCAGACACTATAAAACTCTTAGAGGAAAACATAGGAAGAACACTCTGACATAAATCACAGCAAGATCAGTTTTGATCTACCTCCTAGAGTAATGGAAATATAAACAAAAATAAACAAATGGGACCTAATGAAACTTAAAAGCTTTTGCACAGCAAAGGAAACCATAAACAAGATGAAAAGACAACCCTCAGGATGGGAGAATATATTTGCAAATGAATCAACGGACAAAGGATTAATCTCCAAAATATATAAACAGCTCATGTAGCTCGATATTAAAAAAAACAAACAACCCAATCCAAAAATTGGCAGAAGATCTAAATAGACATGTCTCCAAAGAAGACATACAGAGGCCAAGAAGCACATGAAAAGCTGCTCAACATCACTAATTATTAGAGAAATGCAAGTCAAAACTACAATGAGGTATCAAATGACACCAGTTAGAATGGGCATCATCAGAAAATCTACAAACAACAAATGCTACAGAGGGTGTGGAGAAAAGGGAACCCTCTTGCACTGTTGGTGGGAATGTAAATTGATACAGCCACTGTGGAGAACAGTATGGAGGTTCCTTAAAAAACTAAACATAGAATTACCATATGATCCAGCATTCCCACTAGTGGGTGTATACCAAGAGAAAACCATAATTCAAAAAGACACATGCACCCCAATGTTCATTGCAGCACTATTTACAATAGCCAGGTCATGGAAGCAACCTAAATGCCCAGTGACAGATGAATGGATAAAGAAGGTGCGGTACATATATACAATGGAATATTACTCAGCCATAGAAAGGAATGAAATTGGGTCATTTGTTTAGACGTGGATGGACCTAGAGACTGTCATACAGAGTGAAGTAAGTCAGAAAGAGAAAAACGAATATATGTGGAACCTAGAAAAATGGTAAAGATGAACCAGTTTGCAGGGCAGAATTTGAGACACAGATGTAGAGGACAAATGTATGGACACTAAGGGGAGAAAGCGACGGGGTGGGCGTGGTGGTGTGATGAATTGGGCGATTAGGGTTGAAATGTATACACTGATGTGTATAAAATTGATGACTAATAAGAATATGCTGTATAAAAAATAAATAAAATAAAATTCAAAACTTCAAAATTTTTTTTCTAAAAAAAAAAAACTAATGCCATCTACATCACAAGCACTTTCTAAAAGGAACTAAGATAATGGGTATGAAACTGCCTAGCACATGGGCAATAACTGGCACATAGCTCAATACTGTTGAACTACTCACCTGAGAGAGATATGCAACAATACTAAACATTTGTGCCAAATAAGATACATCCTACTTAACCCAAGGCTTGTGAATTTATTATCATTATTATACTAAAAATGATTTATACTGACAATAGAAGTGTGCTTAGAAAAGGTTCAAGAGAAGTTATATACATTTGTAGACAAGAGGTAATCCATAGTGGTTTAATAGGGGATTCTAGAATGCTTGCACTGTATCCTTAATCTTCTCAGGTAATATTCTAAATTACAGAACAGTGCTTGATACATCTCTAAGATAGAATACTTTACTGTATTGATGGTGGAGACACTTCTACAAAATAATTATCGACTTATTCCTTTAAAAGTGTAGTTGTGACTGTTTTTTTCCTCAAACACATACATACAAAAGACAAGAGCAAGCACATTTATAGTTTGTTTTGATGACACAAACAATCTTTTGTACAAATCAGCAGGGTTCTGATTATCACTATGAGTTTGTTACTAATTTAGTGTATCTTTAAGTTGGTATATGGGAAGGAAAGAAAGGAGGAAAGATATGAGAAGAGGGAAAATATTCAGGGAAAAAAAGTTTTATAGAGATCTGTAACATGGCTTTCGGAATGACTGAGTTTCCCCTTAAAAATTACGATAGAAGCAGTTGTTCACAAAGAAAACTGCTAATACAGACAGTATCATAGGACCTCAGAGTTGGGACTTTAGAACTCATCTTGTGTAAATTTTCTTCCAATGAAAGAATTATCTTACCAGTCCAAAAGATAGTCATCTAGTTTCTGCTTGAGTTCCTATATTGACAGAGAGGGAGCTCACTACCTTACTAGACAGACCATTGCAATGTTAAATAGGTAAAACTGTTAGAAAATTTGTCTTAAGCTAAGCTAAAATCTTCCTTCCTATACTTCCTCCAATTGGTCTCAATTGTTTCCTCATTCTTCTAATTTCTCCTACGTACAACAGTTTTTCAAATATTTAAAGACCACTACCATGTCCAACTAAAGTCTCATTCTCCAGACTGAAAAAAAAAGACCAAAATTATTCTTCATTGGACATGTTTTCCAGACTCTAAGTAAATCATCCTCCAGATGCAATATTTTCCAATGATTCTTGAAGAATGGTACCCAGACTTGGTTAACACCAGACTAGCCAATGAAGAGTAGAGTTGACCCTTTGCATGGGTCCACTCGTACATGGGACTTTTTCAATAAATGCATACTACGGTACTACACCATCCATGGTTGGTTGAATCCACAGATGTGGAACCGCGGATACAAAGGGCCAACTGTAAAGTTATATGTGGATCTTTGGCTCCATGGAGGGTCGGCATCTCTAACCCCTGTGTTGATCAAGAGTCAACTGTACATGGCAACTGTGACTTTAATCTTGTTGGCTAAAATTGAAGCCTTTCTTAATCCTCTGAGTCCTGATTTTGTCATGCACATATTAGCTATTGATTCTAGCTTTATGTGATCCAAAAATTTAATATGTATACCTTCTATATCTTTGTCCAAGTTATTGATAAAATGTCAAAAAGGATAGAGCTCTACAGTAAGCCATCGCATAATAATCTCAAGGTTGAAATCATTAACATGGAGCTCAACTAACTATAAATTCCCCTAACTGCTATTAAACTTCTCTTATGCCCTCTTTTTCACAAAGATAACACAAGATATAGGGTTAATTGTCTTACTGGATCCCTATTTTATGATGTCTTTCCTTTAAAGTCTAATTTTGCAATACTATCAAGAAATGACACATAAATATTCTTTTCTTAGCAAAACAACTTGGAGATCTTGATGACCATTATTTTCTTTAATGAATGTCTGATAAACTTCAGACTTTAATAAACTATTTGATTGAAAATCAACTTTAGAATTATGCTGGGAATAATTGTTAGATTTCCAGATGCATAGTTTCAGCAAATCACTCCCACCACCACCACTCCCACCACCCCCCTTTTGAGAAAATCAGAGCGTTTATTTGTCCATCTCTAGTCTTATGAAACTTGCCCTCTATGATGCCTCAAAAACTGGTAATAGTAGTTTTGTGATTACTTCTGCAGATGTTTTCAGTGCCCATAGATCCAGTTTTTCTGGGACTGGAGACTTAAACTACTCAAAGGGAATAGATGCATATTTTCCAATTTTTCATCTACCTTGAGATTCAAATTCCTTCTTAACCATGTTCCATCCACGTTTTTTTTTTTTGTTTGAACATCATTCCCATTGACAGAGAAGTCTGAGTGAATAGTTCTGTCAGCTGTTACTTTTCATAGCATGCCAAGCAGGCCTAGCTCTTGGCCTTGTACTTGCTCTAAATAAAACTAAATATATGCACACATTTAGGGGTCCTTAGCATATTTTACAAGGCTCTGGCCTTCCTGACACTGTTCTTAAAATTGCCTTTCTCTGCAATGTGTACTTGGATCTATGCTCTTCCAATTATCATGTCACATCTGATCTTATCCAAGAACTTCCTCCATACTGTTTTCCACAGTAGCTGCACCAATTTACATTCCCACCAACAGTGCACACGTGCTCCCTTTCTTTTACATACTTGCCAACATTTGTTCCAAGGATGTATTGTACAACGTGGGGAATATAGGCAATATTTTGTAACAACCATAAATGGAAAGTAACCTTTAAAAATTGTATAGGGCTTCCCTGGTGGCGCAGTGGTTGAGAATCTGCCTGCCAATGCAGGGGATATGGGTTCGAGCCCTGGTCTGGGAAGATCCCACATGCCGCGGAGCAACTGGGCCCGTGAGCCACAACTACTGAGCCTGTGCATCTGGAGCCTGTGCTCCGCAACAAGAGAGGCCGCGATAGTGAGAAGCCCGCGCACCACGATGAAGAGTGGCCCCTGCTTGCCACAACTAGAGAAAGCCCTCGCACAGAAACGAAGACCCAACACAGCCATAAATAAAGAAATTAATTAATTAATTTTTAAAAATTGAATAAAAAAAGAAAAAAAGAACCTTCTGTGTGGTCACACAGATCAATGGTGCTGTGTAGGAACTAGGGAAGGGAGAATGCCCTTTTGGGTGGGGTTTCAAACTACAGGCTGGCCTCTGTATCCACGGGTTCCACATCCATAGATTTAACCAACCACGGATCAAAAAATATATAAAAAAACAAATTCCAGAGAGTTCTAAAAAGCGAAAGTTGAATTTGCCATCTGCTGGCAACTACATACCATTTACATTGTATTAGGTATTATAAGTAAGCTAGAGATGATTTGAAGTATATAGGAGGGTGTGCCTAGGTTATATAAAAATACTAAGCTATTTTATATAAGGGACTTGAGCATTGTGGATTTCACTACTAGAGGGGGTCCTAAAACCAATCCCCTGTGGATACCGAAGGATGACTGTATACATTCTTCTCTACAAATTGTGATGTATGTTCTTGTAGCTTCTGGAGTGAGCACTATTACTAGCTATATGTCATGTCCCTTCCGGTGTGTGTCCCTTTTGTTGCATTGAGGCATAATGAAGGTTGAGCATGACTGTTTTAGGTATTTCTTTCCCTTCTTTATTGCCCAGAAATTGGGAGTTTCTGATTTTGAGAATCTCTCATCATTTAAAAAATGTAGTATGTCACGACAATGGGGACATATGTATCTTTTATTCCCCTAATTTTTGAAATATGATTTTCTAAAGCCTATAATAGATGTGGGACCATAAACAACATTTCCTTCCTTCATTACTACAAATTCTAAGATGAGAAATTCACTTTATCCCAAGATTCCTATCACCACTATGTTACCAGCCAGCTCTTCCTTCCCGTTCAGAATTATGACCACAGTAGCAATTCCTTGCTTGAATTATTCTACAACCTGAGAAATGGAAGTGTTATCAAGGCAACAATTTTAACTTTGCCATATACTTACTGAATACCTTCTATGTTCTCAGCTATGTGTTGTAATACAGAAATGACAAGACATAATTAGCTAAAAGTACTTCTTTTTTCTTCTACATAAATGCTGTAGAACTCATACTCTAGCAATCTGTGGGATTTGTTTTTTTCCCCCAGTAAGCCTGACTTCACGGTACTGCTGTCAATTTGCATCGATGATTGGGAATACAGACAGAACCTCTGTAATATCATCCCATCATCCTGGCTCTCAGGAGGGAACAACAGAAAGACATTCTGAATGCCACAGCATTCCATGTCACCATTCCCAATTTGACAGCTTCATAAAATCCCATTTGAATGGCAGACGTGTCAGTATGATATCCAGAGAAGAGAAGAGGAAGGCAGACACTTGAAAATTTAACTTTGGGAAAGTACTTTAACACCATCACTTCAATGTGATATTTTAAAAATTGCCTTAAAAGAATGGAATTACCCTGCTTCTATGTGTCTTTGTGCTCAAAAGATACCCCCCCACTGTTTGTGAGTTGGGGTAGCCCTTCTTCAGGGTAGAAAGGAGTAGGCCCTTTTTATGCGAATAAAAGTATAAATGTACATTTGTGCTCTGTAGGACATCAAGCAGGAGACTGTGAGGATGGCACACTGCATGAAATGTTTTGAGTCCAGGCAATCTTCAAAAAACAGTGCACAATAAAAAAAAAAGGAAAGAATGAGTCGAAAGGAAAGTGGATAGTTAGTTAGGAGAGAAATTTGTTGTGAGAAAGGGGCACTTTAAGAGTTTCAAGAGTGGGTGATCAGAGAAATATTGCCATTAGAACTAAGAAGGTAGTTGAGGGTTGCTGGGGTGTAGTCTATACTCAAAGATAAACAGAGAGCCATAAAGGACCTTGTTTCAATAACTAGGCAGAGTTCAGCCAGAAGACTCTATCTAGGCTGGTGGTAGAAGCAAATACAAGAACTAAGATAACACTATTGGCCTCAGTTCAGTCAATAAATATTTATTGAGTGTTCTATGTGCCATGTATTATGTTAGTCATACGACATATACAGACTTATACCCGTGAATCAGACAGACTGGGTAGTCTCCTCCTTCATGTAGTTTACAGTCTGGTGAAGTCAAGAGAAAAGAAATGGGCTGGGAATGGTGAAGATGGGTGAACACTAGCAGAAAGGGGCAGACTCAGTAAAACTGATCCAGGCAAGAACAGGTTCTAACATTATACTGTGTACATCTGATTTTCCAACTACCATAATTCATATTTTGAAATTCCTCACATGGTAGCAGTCTCTGAAATTTTCAATGACTGAGTGTTAGCTATTGAAAATGGATGCCAAGAATAAAATAGTCCAGAAAGCCCAAAGAAGAGACTGACCTTAAGCCCAGTGAAGTGGCACAAAAAATGACCAGTAGACAAACTTGTGAGCTTCATTTGGAAATTTCTGGATTTTAAGCACTTTTTTTAAATTTCAGAAGAGGAACCAGACAGTTGAATTAGTAGTTGGTTCCGTTTCTCAAAAAATGTTTTTGATAGTAATATACAAGTATAAAGTATATATGTATAAAGGCTTAAGTATAAGGTCTTATATTCCTAGTGTTTGGAAGAGAGGGTAAAGGCAAGAAAAGATAATGGGTAGCTGAATAATACACCTAGTTGCTTAAGTCCACTTCTCCCCAACCATCTTAGCCAGTGCCCCCTTTGTCAAGCAGTTGGCTGGTCCTTTCATTTAACCTTTGATTATCCCTGTCAAGGGTAAAGCATGTCCTGCAAAAGGAAGCCTCTTCTTGCAGTGCTGCTTCAAAGCAGGAAAATAAATGTTTAGGAGATTTGTTTTCATCTCCTCAAAATGTATGCTATGGGGTGGGTGGTGGTGGTGAGGGAGTGTAAAGAAAGTTTAGAAGAGAAAATGTAAAAGTCAGTGCCATTGGTTTTAGCGTGTAGGATACAAAACTCCAAGAACCATGCCTCCTGAAGCAAATTACTTTGGACTGCGTTCACCATGTAAGCATTTAATAAACATTTCTTAATGGGAAAAATTCAAAGGATATATAACAAAAGAGCAAAGACGTGGGCTCAACCAGCCCCCCTTTTATTAATGAATACAAGTTAAAACATTTAGAAGGGGCTAGATTAGATGATCTCAGAAGACACTTTCATCTTTGAATATAAGTAGTTTGGTTCAGAGAATTCAAATGGCTAGATGCATACATATAAGTAGCATGCCAACAAAGTATTCTATTTGATCCTGGAAGAATATGAATAGACAAAAATGAAGTAATACCCTAGGAGATTGTGAGTTGACTGAGTTTTTCTTGTTAACACATCTTATAATTGCACATTTATCTGAGTTAAGAGGGACTTAAAAATAACACCCAGGGGCTTCCCTGGTGGCGCAGTGGTTGAGAGTCCGCCTGCCAATGCAGGGGACACAGGTTCGTGCCCCGGTCTGGGAAGATCCCACGTGCTGCGGAGTGGCTGGGCCCGTAAGCCATGGCCGCTGAGCCTGCGAGTCCGGAGCCTGTGCTCCGCAACGGGAGAGGCCACAACAGTGAGAGGCCTGCGTACTGCAAAAACAAACAAACAAACAAAAAAAACACCCAGAATAGAATGACCTCAATCTCTTCCAAAGGAACATAGAAAGCTGATCTTGAAGGTACAACAATTATTTAAAACTGATTCAGAGGGGCTTCCCTGGTGGTCCAGTGGTTAAGACTTCGCCTTCCAATGCAGGGGGTGTGGGTTTGATCCCTGGTCCAGGAGCTGGAATCCCACATGCCCCACGGCCAAAAAACCAAAACATAAAACAGAAGCAATATTGTAACAATTTCAATAAAAGACTTTAAAATTGGTTCACATCAAAAAAACCCATAAAAGATAAAACAAAATAAAATAGATTCAGAACAAAACAATAAAACTACTTATGAATTAAATTTAACTAAGGAGGTGAAAGATCTCTATTCTTAAAACTATAGGACATTGATGAAAGAAATTGAAGAAGACACAAATAAATGGAAAAGTATCCTGTGTATATGGATTGGAAGAACTAATATTGTTGAAATATCAACACCATCAAAAGTCATCTATAGATTCAATGCAAACCCCATCAAGACTCCAATGGCATTTTTTTATGGAAATAGAGAAAAAAACACTCCTAAAGTTTATATGGAGCCACAAAAGACCCCAAATAGCCAAAGAGATCATGAGAAAGAAGAACAAAGTAGTGGCATCACACTTCCTGATTTCAAGCTATACTCTACAGCTATAGTCATCAAAACAGTATGGTACTGGCATAAAAACAGACAAATAGACCAATGGAACAGGATTGAGAGTCTAGAAATAAACCCAAGCATATATGGTCAACTATTATTTAACCAGGGAGCCAGGAAGACTCAATGGGGAAAAGATAGTCTTCAATAAATGGTGGTAGGATAATTGGATATTTATATGTAAAATAATGAAACTGGAGCCATATCTTAACACCAGTCACAAAAATAAACTCAAAATGGGTTTCAGACTTAAATGTAAGACCTGAAACCATGAAACTCCTAGAAGAAAACAGGAACAAAGCTCCTTGATATGGGTCTTGGTAATGATTACTTGGATACAACACATAAAGCACAAGCAACAAAATAAAAAAATAAACAAGTAGGACTACATCAAACTAGATAGCTTCTGCACAGCAAAAAAAAGCCATCAACAAAGTGAAAAGAAAACCTACAGAATGGGGAAAACATTTGCAAACCACATATCTGATAAGGGGTTAAATATCCAAAATATATGAAGAAACCATACAACTCAATACCACTCCCACAAAAAATAGCCCAATTAAAAAAATGGGCAAAGGACCTGAATACACATTTCTCCAAAGAAGATATATGAAAGGCCAAGAGGTATATAAAAAGATGCTCAACATCACTAGTCATTAGGGAAATGTAAAATAAAACCACAATGAGATATCACCTCACATCTGTTAGAATGACCATCATCAAAAAAACAAGAAGACTCACAGACATAGAGAACAGACTTGTAGTTGCCAAGGGGGAGGGGTGTGGGGGAGGTATGGAATGAGAGTTTGGGATTAGCAGATGCAAACTATTATGTATAGAATGGATAAACAACAAGGTCCTACTGTATAGCACAGGGGAAAAGAATATGAAACAGAATGTATATATATTATGTATAACTGAATCACTTTGCTGTACAGCTGAAATTAACACAACATTGTAAATCAACTATACTTCAATAAAATAAATTTTCAAAAAAGACAGATAACAAATGCTGGCATGGATGTGAAGAAAAGGGAACCCTTGTGCACTGTTGATGTGATTGTTAATTAGTACAGCCACTATGGAAAACAGTACGGAGGATCCTCAAAAAATTAAAAATACAATTGCGATATGATCCAGCAATTCCACATCTGAGAATATATATAAAGGAAACAAAAACACTAACTTGAAAAGATATCTGCACCCTCATGTTCATAGCAGCATTATTTACAATAGCCAAGACATGGAAACAACTTAAATGTCGATCAATAAATGAATGTATAAAGAAGTTGTGGTGTATATATACAATGGAATATTAGCCATAAAAACAAGGAAATACTACCATTTGCGACAACATGGACGGAAATTAAAGGCATTATGCTAAGTGAAATAAGTCAGAGAAAGACAAATACTGTATGATCTCGTATATGTGGGTATGTGGGATCTAAAACAAAAACAAAAACAAAACAAAACAAAACAAAAAAAAACTCCTAGATAAAAAGACCAGACTTGTGGTTACCAAATGCTGAGGGGAAATTGGAGGAAGGTTGTCAAAAGGTACATATATATCTTAGTTATAAGATAAATAGTTATATATCTTGGTTGTAAGATAAATAAGTACTAGGCATGTAATATACAACACGATGACTATAGGTAATACTGCTGTATAATATATTTGAAAGTTGCTGACAGTAAATCTTATGAGTTCTCCCCAGAAGGAGAAAAATATTTTTGTTTTCTTTTTTCTTTCTTTTCTATATGAGAAGATGGATGTTAGCTGAACCTATTGATAATCATTTCACAATACATGTAAATCAAACCATCATGCTATATGCCTTAATCTTATACAGTGGTGTATGTCAATTATTTCTCAATAAACTGGGGGAAAAATTGATTCAGAACCATAAATGATTGCTAGCCCCATGGGAAAAGATGTCTCCTCAGCAAAAGGGAAATTGCCAAGTTTCTCAGCAGGGTCTTAAATTACCAGCTCCAGTAATTACTGGATTTTACTCCAAGATCCTGCAATGGTAACTTACTGGGCAAAGTGATGGCTAATATTGACATTCCTTCAGAGTAAAATAAAAATAAACCTAGAAATGTAGATGAAATCCTTTAAAGAAGCAATTAAAACATCAAGAGTTGTTAAACTGCCAGATCAAATAACTCTGAATATCAAACAGAATTTTTTTTAATGTTATAGCTTTAGAGGAAAAGGAAATCTGCCTTTGCCCCAACATGCAATATTTAAAATTGGGAGCAGCTTATTTTTTCATTACAGACTGTTCTCCATGGTTCAGCATGTGGTTTGTCTCCAGCAGGAATGAATCAGGGAAGGGGTCAGATGAACAAAAGCAAAGAGGAAGACAAAGAATCAATAGTCAAACCTCTTCGGAACGAGCATGATGCTTTGTGTTCCTGAGGGAAGCTATAAAGTAAAATGTGTGTCTCCAAAGAGCTTTGTCAATCAGGGAGCCTCCAAAGTTCCATGTACAGAGTGTTTGCAAATTCCGTTTGGCCAGATTCTGCTCCAAGGGAGGGAGATTAGAGAAATAAAGGCTGAATAAAGGTGTCACCCATGAAATGGAGAGAAGAGGATATGTCTATAACCAAACAGAGATGATTTATGTGTGAATTCTCAGTTCTCTATTTGGAATATTGCAAGTCAGAATTCAGCTCTGGCAAATACTAGTATTATGTACCACCTGCAAGTTGAGGGTAGAGTTTTACAGCCTTTTAATGCCCTGGTCAAATAAAAACGAAACAGTTTCAGCTTTGAGATCACATCTAATTTCATTTCAACATACAATGTGTTATACACCTACTACGTGCTAGGTATTATTGGCAGCAGAGTGATGGATAAGAAATCATTTCTCCCTCCAAGAGGTGGTCTAGCAGAGGAGAGAGGACATATATGAAGAACTACAGTATAGGAAGAATGTTTGAGTAGAAATTTAAAAGGTGCTGGGGTATCATGGAAAGCATCTCACTTCTTTCTTTCCATTGGGATCCTGTGTACGAGCTGAGCTCCCACTTCTCTTCTTCCATCATTCATAGTGGTTCATCAACTCCATCTTACAATCACGTTCTCTCATGGACCAAAAATGCCCCTTTAAATCTTTCTTCCTTCCCCTCTCTTTTGCCCAGTTACTTCAAGATAACCTCTCTCTCAGTAAATTTGTTCTATTTGTGAACCCCAAATGACCATAATCATGGCTGGATAGTTGTAAGAGCACTGTTAGTAAGATACCTGTATCAAGGAAAAGGAAAGCCATCTTTTCTGAAGTGAAATTACACATAAAACCTATGCCATCAACTTCCAATGTCCATTGAAAGTACCCAGAAGTGCTCTTCAGAAACAATCTCCCAAAGCCTCCATCTATCTCCTCAACCTGTAGTTAACTCTGCTATTCTCATGCTTTAGCATTCAAGGTGCTACTTCTTACTCAATTATATTTTTGCTTTAATTACTAGTACTGAGACAGCACTCTTGCACATGATTTATGAACTGCATGTACAATATTTCAACCATATCACAGGTTAAATCCAATTTTGTGGGCTAATCTGGGATCTTCCCCACCATAATATCATTATTTTTTTACAAGAAAACATGCAATTGCCCAACAACCTACCTAAAAATGATCTTTTAGAATAAAATCATCCCATAAACTGAGGGTTTACTTGTGAAGCTGTGCATAGGAACCCTCTGAGTGCTTAACAAATGGGGTCTAGCAAAGTTACTTCTCAAGAAACTGCTAAGTATGTCTCATTTTCCAATTGACTTGTAGTATAGTACTGGAAAAAAATTCAACCTAGAAACATTTTTTGTCCCTAAATATAATAATACCACACTGCCTTCCCAGTATAGGCTCATTCAACTATAAGCTGGAAACTATAGATCACAGCTAAGCAGCAGACAGAAAAGAGGGTGATGGGGAAGTTATTTCTTACTCTTGCTAAAATAATTTCTCTAGGCTCTAGAATTTCACTTGGAAGGCCACTCAGTAATAGAACCAGATCTCCAGTGAATGCTCATTTCACCACACCACACTGATTGACCAAAAATAACTTTTATATGACAAATACATTCCTACTGAAGAACTGCCATGACAACCAAACCACTGGCTTGTGTGATTAGACTATAGAGAACTGATGAATTACATATGCCACATACAATACACAACTGCCATACAGACACTTTGTGGGGTTGAGTTTGCAGCCAAGATATTAAGAATAAGGCAAGTGGGGGTTCTATGCATCGAGCATTGGGCTAAGCATGTTACATGGATTAACTCATTTAATAGTCATAGCAGCCTTCCTTGTGTGACTAGCATTTTATGTATGAAGAAACTGAAAATTATTTGAGGACACAGGGCGGAAAGGGGAAGCTGGGACGAAGTGAGAGTAGCATTGACACATATACACTACCAAATGTAAAATGGATGGCTAGTGGGAAGCTGCTGCATAGCACAGGGAGATCAGCTCAGTGCTTTGTGACCACTAGAGGGGTGGGATAGGGAGGGTGGGAGGGAGATACCAGAGGGAGGGCATATGGGGATATATGTATACATATAGCTGATTCACTTTGTTATACAGCAGAAACTAACACAACATTGTAATGCAATTATACTCCAATAAAGATATAAAAAAAAGAAACTGAGGCACAGAGCACTGAAGTAACTTGTCCAAAGTCACACAGTTGGTCAGTGGTGGAGTCTGGATTTGAATCCAGGAAGTCTGTGTTAAACGAATGAGATCTTAACCACCATGCTATGCAATAATGCTGTTGCTGCTCATAACAAGGATGATAATAATAAAAGTAATGATGGCAAAAAATGCTAATATAACATTGACTATTCAAATCACTGTTCTAAGTACTTTCCACATCTCAACTCATTTAATCCTCACAACAGTCCTATGAGGTAGGTACCATTATCACTCCCATTTATCAAATGAGAAAAGTTTAGCACAGAGAGGTTTAATGACTTATCTAAGGTCACATCACTAGGAAGTAAATGACATGCAATTCAAATGCAGGCAGTCTGGCTCTATTATAACACACTACCTCTGTAACAAAGATAGGTGGGGTGTAATAGACAAAAGTAGTAGGCTAGGAATTTAGAAAAAGAATTCAGGACCAATTATTTCCTAGCTCTGAAATCTTACAACATATGTTACCTCTCTTAACCTCACTTCTTTTATCTATAAAATAGAGAGTAATTTTAAACTCACAGATATAGTGTAAAGATTAAACAAGAATGTATGGGAAACTATTTTGGAGAATGTAAAGTGCTATATAATTGTATGGAATTAATGAATAGAGTACATAGGAACAGTTAAGAAATTTTATGTGTATATATGTAAACTGTAATAATTGGAACATCAAATACTCAGAAATTATGACTTCCCTCCTATTAGCAACATGGTTTCTTAGAATTTTAGGCCACACTACTCGAAATAATGTATTTCTGACAATCTCTCAGGTCTGCTAAACAGATCTGAGGTCTGCACTTAGGCAAAGGACAGTTCACTACCAAACAAAGACGGCTGCAAACGGCAAACTGGAGCAATGGTAAAGCCACGGATGGTTGCTACGATTAATATGAACCAGTTGATGAGGCCACTGCAGCAAATCTAGCCCACCAGATGTCCCCACATTGTGTGTCTTTCACAGAACTAGTTCTATCCCTGTGAATGAGCAGTAGTGCTGGAGAAGAATAGAAGTGGTTCTCAAATATTTCCCTCCAATACATTCCTCTGTGGCTTGCTCAAAGGTATGCTCTCACAAAAGAACCATCCACTAGAGCTCAACACTTCTATTCCCACTACACAATATCTCTTCTTCAGGACCATACTTAATAACAGAGGAAAAGGTTTTTTGGCCTGAGGCAACCCAGCACTGGAAGCTACAGGCTCTCTGGTGGGGCTACTGGTGGACTCTGGGAGGGCTCATGCCAAGGAGTGCTTCCCAGACTTCTGCTGCCAGTGTCCTTCTCTCCATGATGAGCCACAGATGCCCCCTGCCTCTGCAGGAGACCCTGCAACACTAGCAGCCGTGTAGATGACAAAGTCCTGGTGCTCTGGCCGGGTGTCAGGCTTGTGCCTCTGAGAGGGGAGAGCAGAGTTCAGGACATTGGTCCACAAGAGACCTCGCAGCTCCACATAATATCAACTGGCGGAAATCTCCCAGAGATCTCCATCTCAATGCCAAGACCCAGCTCCAATCAATGATGAGCAACCTACAGTGCTGGACACCCCAAGCCAAACAACTAGCAAGACAGAAAGACAACACCACCGACTAGCAGAAAGGCTGCCTAAAATCAAAATAAGGTCACAGACACATGAAAACACACCACTGGATGCAGAATTGCCCACCAAAAAGACAAGATCCAGCCTCATCCACCAGAACACAGGCACTAGTCCCCTCCACCAAGAAGCCTACACAACCCACTGAACCAACCGTACCCACTGGGGGCAGACACCAAAAACAACGGGAACTACAAACATGCAGCCTGCAGAAAGGAGACCCTCGAAACACAGAAAGTTAAGCAAAATGCAAAGACAGAGAAACAAACAGCAGATGAAGGAGCAAGGTAAAAACCCACAAGACCAAACAAATGAAGAGGAAATAGGCAGTCTACCTGAAAAACAAATCAGGTAATGATAGTAAAAATGATCAAAAATCTTGGAAATAAAATGGAGAAAATACAAGAAACGTTTAACAAGGACCTACAAGAACTAAAGAGCAAACAAACAATGATGAACAACACAATAAATGAAATTAAAAACTTTCTAGAAGGAATCAATAGCAGAATAACTGAGGCAGAAGAGCGGATAAGTGACCTGGAAGATAAAATAGTGGAAATAACTACTGCAGAGCAGAATAAAGAAAAAAGAAGGAAAAGTATTGATGACAGTCTCACAGACCTCTAGGACAACATTAAAAGCACCAACATTCGAATTATAGGGGTCCCAGAAGAAGAAGAGAAAAAGAAAGGGACTGAGAAAATATTTGAAGAGATTATAGTTGAAAAATTCCCTAATATGGGAAAGGAAATAGTTAATCAAGTCCAGGAAGCACAGAGAGTCCCATATAGGATAAATCCAAGGAGAAACATGCCAAGACATATATTAATCAAACTATCAAAAATTAAATACAAAGAAAAAATATTAAAAGCAGCAAGGGAAAGCCCACAAATAACATACAAGGGAATCCCCACATAAGGTTAACAGCTGATCTTTCAGCAGAAACTGCAAGCCAGAAGGGAGTGGCAGGACATATTTAAAGTGATGAAAGGGAAAAACCTACAACAAACATTACTCTACCCAGCAAGGATCTCATTCAGATTCGATGGAGAAATTAAAACCTTTACAGACAAGCAAAAGCTAAGAGAACTCAGCACCACCAAACCAGCTTTACAACAAATACTAAAGGAACTTCTCTGGGCAGGAAACACAAGAGAAGGAAAAGACCTACAATAACAAACCCAAAACAATTAATAAAATGGCAATAGGAGCATACATATCAATAATTACCTTAAATGTAAATGGATTAAATGCTCCAACCAAAAGACACAAACTGGCAGGATGGATACAAAAACAAGACCCATATATATGCTGTCTACAAGAGACCCACTTCAGACCAAGGGACACATACAGACTGAAAGTGAGGGGATGGAAAAAGACATTCCATGCAAATGGAAATTGAAAGAAAGCTGGAATAGCAGTTCTCGTATCAGACAAAATTGACTTTAAAACAAAGACTATTACAAGAGACAAGAAGAACACTACATAATGATCATGAGATCAATCAAAGAAGAAGATATAACGATTGGAAATATTTATGCACCCAACATAGGAGAACCCCAATACATAAGGCAAATGCTAACAGACATAATAGGGGAAATCCACAGTAACACAATCATAGTAGGGGACTTTAACACCCCACATTCAACAATGGACAGATCATCCAAAATGAAAATAAAAAAGGAAACACAAGTTTTAAGTGATACATTAAAAAGATGGACTTCGGGACTTCCCTGGTGGCGCAGTGGTTAAGACTCTAGGCTCCCAACGCAGGAGGCCCAGGTTCGCTCCCTGGTCAGGGAACTAGATCCCACATGCATGCCGCAAATAAGAGTTTGCATGCCATAACTAAGGACCCTGCCTGCCGCAACCAAGACCTGGTGCAACCAAATAAATAAGTAAATATTTTTTTTAAAAAAGATGGACTTAATTGATATTTATAGGACTTTCCATCAAAAAACAACAGAATACACTTTCTTCTCAAGTGCTCATGGAACATCAAGGATAGATCATATCTTGGGTCACAAATCAAGCCTCAATAAATTTAAGAAAATTGAAATCATATCAAGTATCTTTTCCGAACACAATGCTATAAGATTAGATATCAATTACAGGGAAAATCTGTAAAAAAAATACAAACACACAGAGGCTAAACAATACACTAATTAATAATGAAGGGATCACAGAACAACTCAAAGAGGAAATCAAAAAATACCTAGAAACAAATGACAATGAAAACACGACAACACAAAGCCTATGGGATACATCAAAAGCAGTTCTAAGAGGGAAGTTTATAGCAATACAATCCTACCATAAGAAACAAGAAACATCTCAAATAAACAACCTAACCTTATATCTAAAGCAATTAGAGAAATAAGAACACAAAACCCCCAGTGTAAGCAGAAGGAAAGAAATGATAAAGATCAGATCAGAAATAAATGAAAAAGAAATGAAGGAAACAATAGCAAAGGTCAATAAAACTAAAAGCTGGTTCTTTGAGAAGATAAACAAAATTGATAAACCATTAGTCACACTCATCAAGAAAAAAGGGAGAGGACTCAAATCAATAGAATTAGAAAAGAAAAAGGAGAAGTACCAACTGACACTGCAGAAATACAAAGGATCATGAGCGGTTACTACAAGCAACTATATGCGAATAAAATGGACAACCTGGAAGAAATCGACAAATTCTTAGAAAAGCACAACCTTCTGAGACTGAACCAGGAAGAAATAGAAAATATAAAGAGACCAATTACAAGTACTGAAAATGAAACTGTGATTAAAAATCTTCCAACAAACAAAAGCCCAGGATCAGATGGCTTCACAGGCGAATTCTATCAAACATTTAGAGAAGAGTTAACACCCATCCTTCTCAAACCCTTCCAAAATATACCAGAGGAAGGAACACTTCCAAACTCATTCTACAAGGCCACCATCACCCTGATACCAAAACCAGACAAAGATGTCACAAAGAAAGAAAACTAAGGACAATATCACTGATGAACGTAGATGCAAAACTCCTCAACAAAATACTAGCAAAGAGAATCCAACAGCACGGTAAAAGGATCATATAACAGGATCAAGTGGGGTTTATCCTAAGAATGCAGGGATTCTTCAATATATGCAAATAAATCAATGTGATACACCATATTAACAAGCTGAAGAAGAAAAACCATATGATCATCTCAATAGATGCAGAATAAGCTTTTGACAAAATTCAACACCCATTTATGATTAAAAAAACCCTCCAGAAAGTAGACTTACAGGGAACTTACCACAATATAATAAAGGCCATATATGACAAACCCACAGCCAACATCATTCTCAATGGTGAAAAACTGAAACCATTCCCTCTAAGATCAGGAACAAGACAAGGTTGTCCACTCTCACCACTAATGTTCAACATAGTTTTGGAAGTTTTAGCCACAGCAATCAGAGAAAAAAAAGAAATAAAAGGAATCCAAATCATAAAAGAAGAAGTAAAGCTGTCACTGTTTGCAGCTGACATGATACCATACATGGAGAATTCTAAAGATGCTACCAGAAAACTACTAGAGCTAATCAATGAATTTGGTAAAGTAGCGGGATACAAAAGTAATGCATAGAAATCTCTTACATTCCTATACACTAATAATGAAAAATCTGAAAGAGAAATTAAGGAAACACTCCCATTTACCATTGCAACAAAAAGAATAAAATACCGAGGAATAAACCTACCTAAGGAGACAAAAGACCTGTATGCAGAAAACTATAAGACACTGATGAAAGAAATTAAAAATGATACGAACAGATGGAGAGATATACCATGTTTTTGGATTGGATGAATCAACATTGTGAAAATGACTATACTACTAAAGCAATCTACAGATTCAATGCAATCCCTTTCAAACTACCACTGGCATTTTTCACAGAACTAGAACAAAAAATTTCACAATTTGTATGGAAACATAAAAGACCCTGAATAGCCAAAGCAGTCTTGAGAAAGGAGAACAGAGCTGGAGGAATCAGGCTCCCTGACTTCAGACTATACCACAAAGCTACAGTAATCAAGACAGTATGGTACTGGAACAAAAACAGAAACATCGATCAATGGAACAGGATAGAAAGCCCAGAGATAAACCCACACACATATGGTCACCTTATTTTTGATAAAGGAGGCAAAAATATACAATGGAGAAAAGACAGCCTCTTCAATTAGTGTTGCTGGAAAAACTGGACAGCTACATGGAAAAGAATGAAATTAGAACACTCCCTAACACCATACACAAAAATAAACTCAAAATGGATTAAATACCTAAATGCAAGGCCAGACAGTATAAAACTCTTAGAGGAAAACATAGGCAGAACACTCTATGACATAAATCACAGCAAGATCCTTTTTGACCCACGTCCTACAGAAATGGAAATTAAAACCAAAATAAAGAAATGGGACCTAATGAAACTTAAAAGCTTTTTCACAGCAAAGGAAACCATAAACAAGACGAAACGACAACCTTCAAAGTGGGAGAAAATATTTGCAAATGAAGCAACTGACAAAGGACTAATCTCCAAAATTTACAAGCAGCTCATGCAGCTCAATATCAAAAAAATAAACAACCCAATCCAAAAATGGGCAGAAGACCTAAATAGACATTCCTCCAAAGAAGATATAGAGATTGCCAACAAACACATGAAATGATGCTCAACATCACAAATCATTAGACAAACGCAAATCAAAACTACACAGAGGTATCACCTCAAACCAGTCAGAAAGGCCATCATCAAAAAATCTACAAGCAGTAAATGCTGGAGTGGGTGTGGGGAAAAGGGAACCCTCTTGCACTGTTGGTGGGAATGTAAATTGATACAGCCACTATGGAGAACAGTATGGAGGTTCCTTAGAAAACTAAAAATAGAACTACCATGCGACCCAGCAATCCCACTACTGGGCATATACCCGAGAAAACCATAATTCAAAAAGAGTTATGTACCACAATGTTCACTGCAGCACTATTTACAATAGCCAGGTCATGGAAGCAACCTAAGTGTCCTTTGACAGATGAATGGATAAAGAAGATGTGGCACATATATACGATGGAATATTATTCAGCCATAAAAGGAAACCAGTTGAGTTATTTGTAGTGAGGTGGATGGACCTAGAGACTGTTATACAGAATGAAGTAAGTCAGAATGAGAAAAACAAATACCATATGCTAACATGTATATATGGAATCTAAAAAAAAAATGTTCATGAAGAATCTAGGGGCAGGACGGGAATAAAGACGCAGACCTACTAGAGAATGGACTTGAGGACAGAGGGAGGGAGAAGGGTAAGCTGGGACAAAGTGGGAGTGGCATGGACATATATACACTACCAAATGTAAAAGAGATAGCTAGTGGGAAGCAGCCGCATAGCACAGGGAGTTCAGCTCGGTGCTTTGTGACCACCTGGAAGGGTGGGATAGGGAGGGTGGGAGGGAGGGAGATGCAACAGGGAAGAGATATGGGATATATGTATATGTATAGCTGATTCACTTTGTTATAAAGCAGAAACTAACACACCATTGTAAAGCAATTATACTCCAATAAGATGTTAGAAAAGTAATAATAATAGAGGAAAACACTTAAAAATCACAGTAAGAGTGGCAGCCACTAAAGTACATGGGTGCAAATGTCTGCTGAAAGCCTTAATAATTGCAAAGAGAAGAAAGCAAGAGAACTCTGTTTCTGTCAGAGCCTGGCTCCAGATACATCAGACATCATAATGGCACTTGTTATTCCGACTGCTGAAAATAAGAACGGGGAAAGGCTGATGATGAATGTGAATTGTCACTCTGGGAAGGAAACTTGTTCAATAGGTACAGCAAAAGCAGGGCAGTTCCAATTTTATTGTTTTCAGTAAAAAAATATTTAAGGATATAACATTACTCAGTTTTGTTTTATATACCTAAGATTTTTAATATAAATATATTAAAAAATCGGGAAGAAATTGTCTCCCATAGTACACTAGAACATTTTTTAGAGGGTGAGAAATTTTTGTTCAAATGAACTATTAAACAGAAACTAAAATTTTAAAACATAAAATGTGGAACTTTATATTAAATATTTTTTGAACCACACCCACTTTATACACACACACACACACACACACACACATAAAATGGAAAAGTCCAGTTGAAATGACTTCAATAGGGGAAGGACTAGAGCCATGTAGCCAAACCCCACCCCCCCAAATCAGGAATTTCTAGAATACTGTTTGAAAAAGAAATTGCTGCTCTATTATCTCATGTTGTCCACATTGTTTATTAAATAATATGATCCTGTGCTTATTTTCACCCCAACATTCATGTCCAGTCTGAGAACATGCCAGTCCAATTTAATCTATGTTCCTACCTCCTGGAGAGTCAAAATCATTAAGGCTGTGGTACCACACATATCTGCTTGGAAGACGTGGATTTAATTTTTTTTGTACCTCAATGGCACAGGCATCTATACTGTCTTAGTGCCTTCCAGTGTTTCCGTCTATACTAAGTGGGCAATAGGATCAAGCTCTGACACATCGCAGTAGAGGCAATAAGGGATGAATCCCTGCCCTCTAATGTCTTCACAGGGGATGACTTAACCAGATGAGTCCTTTAGTAATCTGCAGGGCAAGAGAGGGGCAGCATGGGGGCTATGTTACCCCAAGGGACTCATGTGAAGAAAGGCTTTTTGTCATTAAACACCTATCTCTCAAGAAGCAAATAACTGGGGATTTAGAGACAGTAAAGTGTTCTCTGGTCCACTGAGGTAACTAACTGACCATTGAGAACAAATAGTTTCTGCCAGTAATTTAAGTAAAATTAAACCCCTCAAGGATTAAATGGAAGAGTACACCTAACTTTAATAAATCTTTGAAAGCTCAGATCCTGCACTTTATAACTCAAATTTTCTCTTATTTCTCTCTTGATATTTCATTCTCAAAAGGCAGAGTGGAGAAGATTTACAAGTGAAGAAAAGGTACATTTGCATTCAGAATTTTCTTTCCTATCAGGTTCTGAGGTTTGAACTTAATTACCTCGGGCTAAAGGAAGAACAACTGGGCAGTTTTTACAACACCAGTTCAATGTTGATATTTATTGTCTTGGAAGGGGTAGGGGTATGAATGCGAGTGGAGAAGAGGGATGTATATATATATATCAAGGTTTCTAGAATCCTTGACTTCCTGCTGTAAGGAATAAGGACAGGTAAACAGAAAAGGGAGAAGCAGAGGTTTATGCTAATCTTCTTTCTCTACCTCAGATCTCAGAAGGTAGAAAAAAGCTGAGGCCGCTTTGATTTTAGTCCTTTGTCTAACCAGGCTAGGACAAGTTCATTTACCTTGAAAAAAATCCAGTTATTTCAAAGCAAGGATGAAAAATGTACATATAAAATGAAAAAGTGATAAGAAATTAAGCAGAAAATTCCTTAATTTTTTTTCTTTTCCAAAGGTGAGCTGTAGAGGGTAGAAAGTATAGGAAAATAAAAGTAACATTGTAAAAACAACTATACCCCAATTTAAAAAAAAGTAAACATAGTTTTGAAAACAACTAATTATATATTTTTGTCAAGTCTATCACAGATAGTCAGGGGAGAGAGAGAGAGACAGAGAGAGGTTAAAGGCAACATGGTATGGTGGAAAGGGCATGGAACTTGGAGCCAGGAGACCTGATTTCTAGTCCTGCCTCTGCCATTAACTCCATGTGGCTTGTCATAGGCAAGTGTTGTAACCTCCCTGTGCCCCAGTCTCCACCCACTGCAAAATGAGGGGACCATACTAAAGTTTCTAAATTCCCTTCTAACTATAATATTTCAAAATGTGTGAAATAATATCGTATATGTTATGGGTTGAATTGTGCCTCCCTTCCCTCCCCCGCAAATTCATGTGTTGAAGCCCTAAACCCCTCTAGTACCTCAGAATGTGACTTTACTTGGAGATAGGGTCTTTAAAGAGGTAATTAAATTAAAATAAGGCTGTCAGCATAGGCCAAAATCCAATATGACTGGTGTCCTTATAAAAAGAGGAGATTATGACACATAGAGAGACACTAGGGATGAGTGCACAGAGAAAAGACCATGTGAAACGGCAGCAAGAAGGTGGCCATCCACATTAATACAATGGAATATTACTCAGCCATAAAAAGAAATGAAATTGAGTTGTTTTTAGTGAGATGGATGGACCTAGAGTCAGTCATACAGAGTGAAGGAAGTCAGAAGGAGAAAAACAAATACCATATGCTAACACATATATATGAAATCTAAAAAAAAAAAAAAAGGTTCTGATGAACCTAGGGGCAGGACAGGAATAAAGACGCAAATGTAGAGAATGGACTTGAGCACACGGGGAAGGGGAAGGGGAAGCTGGGACAAAGTGAGAGAGTGGCATGGACATATATACACTACCAAATGTAAAAGAGATAGCTAGTGGGAAGCAGCCGCATAGCACAGGGAGATCAGCTCTGTGTTTGTGACCACCTAGAGGGGTGGGATAGGGAGGGTGGGTGGGAGATGCAAGATGGAGGTGATATGGGGATATATGTATACATATAGCTGATTCTCTTTGTTATACAGCAGAAACTAACACACCATTGTAAAGGAATTATACTCCAATAAAGATGTTAAAAAAAAAAAGAAGGTGGCCGTCTCCAAGCCAAGGAGAGAGACCTCAAAAAAACCCATGTGGCTGACACCTTGATCTCAGACTTCCAGTCTCTAAAACTGTAAGAATATTAACCTCTGTTTTTAAGCAACCCAGTTTGTAGTAGCTTGTATAGCAGCCCTAGCAAACTAACACACTGCATCATTTGAGTAAAAACTCAAGTAATTTATTCCAAAAGGAATAAACTTCTACATCTCAGGTAATGAATTGTAAAGGGTGATTTTGCTGGAGGTTCAAATTTCTTAGCTCCTCATCCCAGAACTTGTAGGTTTCCCAAACTAGACACAGAACAAATGATAATTGTCATTGTGGAAGGTTGTAGCCTATAAAGTCAAGTGTCAAGGGGACAGAAACCTTAGAGTACAATGAAGAGAAACCAGGGTGAGAACAGTTTATCATAACAACATTTTATTTTTACTCTTTTACCGAACTTACAATGAAAATGGCATTTATTTTTGGCTTCAAGATAGTGTTAATGTGTCTAAAATCAGGGTTTGATACCTTGGTCTGCCAGTCGGCTTGTTCTTCAATGGCTATACTGGGGCAGGAAGACGATGATAGGGCTTGTGCATCAGTGTGTCTCTGTGTGTGTAGGTCAGAGAGGGCTACAAAGAGAGGGTGGGCGGAGGATATGGAAGGTTCAGTCCAAATCCACTCTCACCACTGAAAACTAAACTTAAGGTACCCCCAGCAAAATAGGGGTGGCAGTAGAATAGATTTTATCTACTGGAAACTACTCTTACCACTAGCTTAGCCAGATAATTGAACCTCAAAGTGGCTGACTAACCACATTCAGAATAATTCCACAAAAACAGAATTCCACAGGAATATAGTCAATAACTCCATAATATCTTTGTATGGTGACATATCATAACTAGACTTACCGTGGTGATCATTTTGAAATCTATATGTGACTTCTAAAGGTCTCCATCAGGCAAAATAACAAACAAAATGGCAAAGCAATAGAGATAGAGGCAACTTATTATTTCTGTTTATTCTCTATTTATTTGGAAGATAAACTGATGAGAAGTAAAGCAGCAGCATAGGATGGAAGAAAGGACTTTTTAGAGTCAGTAGACTAGGGTTCTTGAATCAACTCTGCATCATAAACTAGCTGTATGATTTTGAATGAGTTACTTAACCTATCTTGGATTCAGTTTTCTTATCTGTACCATGGGGGTGTGGTGGGTTGAACAGTAGCCCTCAAAAGAGTCCTAACCCCTGGAACAAGAGAATATGGCCTTATTTGGAGAAAGGGTCTTTACAGATGTAATTAAGAATCTTGAGATTAGATCATCTTGGATTTAGGGTGGGTTCCCCAAATCTAATGACAGGTATTTTTATAGAAAAAAGGCAGAGGGAGATTTGAGACAATCAAACACAGATAAGAAAGTGATGCGAAGACAGATGTAGAGATTGGAATGATGGGTCTACAAGCCAAGGAATGCCAAGAATTGCCTGTAGCCACCAGAGGCTAAGAGAGAGGCATGGAACAGATACTCTCTCAGAGCCTCCAGAAAGAGCCAAACCTGCTAACATCTTGATTTTGGACTTCTAGTCTCCTGAAGTATGAGAAAATAAGTTTTTGTTATTTTAAGCCACCAAGTTTATGGTAATTTGTTATGACAGGCTTAGGAAAATACACTTGGGTGAGTATGGATCAGGTGTAAAGGTCCAGGCAGGTAACATAAATGACTGAAATGGGCTGCTACATGAAACACAAGTGTAAGTGTAATAATTAATAGAAATGAAACAAGCATCTTAGTGTCAGAGAGACCTATCATTACTACTGGGGAATGCAGACCCAGTATTGCCAGAGGGTTTAGATTTCAAGGAAAATTTAAAGTTCAATCTTTTATACGAAATCTCTCTATTTAAAAAAAAAAGAAGGGGGCTTCCCTGGTGGCGCAGTGGTTGAGAGTCCGCCTGCTGATGCAGGGGACATGGGTTCGTGCCCCGGTCCGGGAAGATCCCACATGCCACGGAGCAGCTGGGCCTGTGAGCCATGGCCGCTGAGCCTGCGCCCCGCAATGGGAGAGGCCACAACAGTGAGAGGCCCGCGTACCGCCAAAAAAAAAAAAAAAAAGTAAACTAATTTTAATTTTTAAAACACTATGTGTCAAACAAACTAAATTTGAGGGTTAAATATTAGATGGTCTTTAATGATCTTATGGCTTTGGTCTTCTATGTTTCAATTGGTTCATCCTAGCATTGTAATACGTTATGAGAGCGGGAAAATTTTTTGTTCACTAGCATTGTTGGGACAATAGTAGCTGTGATCAGAGCATAAGTATGACATTTTTGTCAGTTCATGTGTAAAAGAGAAGTCGTGGTAAACACTTCTTTTCTGGGATTATTTAAAATTGATGGGTCAGAAACTTTTCCCATTAAAACACACCACAGGAAGTGTGATATATAGCTGCATCATTTCCATTTACTAAAAGCCTTATTGGGTATGAACAAAAATTGAAAGAGAATGTAATATTAATTTATATTTGGCAAAAGACATTTATACCTGAATCTATCCTGTTCAGCAGAAAATGCATTTAAAAACTCAGTTAACTTTCTGTATACTCATATTTGCAAGTACTTATCCAAGAAGCATACATGTGGCTTATACTTGCAAATGAAAAAGTTAAACCCATTCTGAAAATGTGAAATGCACCCTCCAAGACTTTGTTGTGAAACAGTATCTTATTAAGTTCATTATCAGACTGTACTCAAAAGAAACGTGAATATTTAACTTGCTTAAAGTTTAGCTTCTGAAGACCACCACATACAAATTTTTCCTCCCTCACCTTTTCTAACAACCCATACACCTTGTGCACTCACTTTGAATTAAATAAAAGGGAAGAGAATGCCTAGACAGGTCAATGAGGAAAGAACAGTCTTTTGAAAAAATGGTACTGGGGGACTTCCCTGGCGGTCCTTGAACAGTTTCAAAAGAACAGTCTTTTGAAAAAATGGTACTGGGGGGCTTCCCCTGCAGTGGAAGCTCAATTTGGAGCTTCCACTGCAGGGGCCGTGGGTTCGATTGCTGATTGGGGAACTAAGATCCTGGCATGCCATGTAGCGCGGCCGAAAAAAAAAAAAAGAAGAGATATTGGGACAACTGAATATCCACATGCAAAAGAATGAAGTTGGACCCCTATGTCATACAATAAACAAAAATTAACTCGAAGTAGATCAGAGACCTAAATGAAAGAGCTATATATAAAACTGCTAAAACAAAACAGAAATAACTCTTCATGGCTTTGGGCTAGGGATGGATTTTTAGATACAATACTAAAAGCACAAACAACAGCAAAAAGAGAGATAAATTAGACTTCGTCAGAAGTAAAATCTTTTGTGCATCAAGAACACAATAAGAAAGTAAACTGAAAACCCACAGAATGGGAGAAAATATTTACAGTCACATACTTGATAGGGGGCTTGTATCCAAAATATACAAAGTACTTTTACAAATCAGTAATAAAAAACACGAAATTAAAGATTGGACAAAGGATCTGAGTAGATGTTTCTCCAAAGAATATACACAAACAGCCAATAAAAGCACATGAAAAGATGCTGAATATCACTAATCATTAGGGAGATGCAAATCAAAACTACAATGAGATACCACTTCAGATCCATTAGGTTAACTATTATTAAAACAAAATGAAACAAAAGAAGAAAATAACAACTGTTGGCAAAGATGTGGAGAAATTGGATATTAATACACGCATGTTTATATCAATATTATTCATAATAGCCAAAAGGTGAAAGCAATCATCAGTGGATGAATGGATAAACAAATGTGGTATATATATATATAAGGGAATATTATTCAGCTTTAAAAAGGAAGGATATTTTGATATATGCTACATTAATGAACTTTGAAGACAGTATGCAAAGTGAAATAAACCAGTCGCAAAAGGACAAATATTTTAAGGTTCCATTAATATGAGGTACATAGAGTAGTCAAATATAGAGAGACAGAAAGTAGAACTGTAATTGTCAAGGGCTGAGGTGAAGGAGGACAGAGAGTTAGTGTTTAATGGGTATAGAGTTTCAGTTTGGGAAGGTGAAAAAGTTCTGGAGATGGGTAGTGGTGATGGGTGTACAACAATGTGAACGTACTTACTGTACTTTAAAGTCTCAGAACTATTTAAAAAGGTTAAAATAGTAACTTTTATGTTGTATATATTTTGCCATAATAAAAAAGACAAGTAAACCAATTAAAATTGGGCAAAGGATTTGAACAGATGTTTCTTCAAAGATATACAAGGAGCAAATGTGTACCTGAAATGATGCTTAACATCATTAGTCATTAGGAGAATGCAAGTCAAAACCACAAGGAGGTATCACTTTACACCCATTAGGATAGCTTTAATAGAAAAGAGAGAAAAAAATAAATCTTGGTGATGATGTGGAGAAATTAGAATCTTCAAACATTGCTGGTGGGAAAGGAAGATGTTGCAACCACTTTGGAAAACAGCTTGACAGTTCCTCAAAAAGTTAAACATAGAGCAATCACAAAAACCAGAAATTCTACTCCTAGATATATACCCAAGAAAATTGAAAACAGATATTCAAACAAAAACTTGTACACAAATGTTCATAGCATCACTATTCACAACAGCCAAAAGGTGAAAACAACCCAGATGTCTATCAACTAATGAATGGATAAACAAAAGGTGGAATGCCCATACACTGGATTATTTTTAGGCAATACAATTGAATGAAGTACTGATACATGCTATGACCTGGATAAACCTTGAAGATACTATGCTAAATGAAAGAAGCCAATCACAAAAGACAACATTTTATATGATTCCATTTATAGGAAATATCCAGAACAGGCAAATCTACTGAATAGATTAATGGTTGCCTACAGTTGGGGGGAGGGAGGTGTGGGAATGTGGAATGACAACTAATAGGCACGGAGTTTCCTGTTGGGGAGATAAAAATGTTTTAAAATTAGATTTTAGTGATGGCTGCACAACTCAGTGAACATACAAAAAAACAATGAACAGTATACTTTTAATGGATGAATTATTTCTCAATTCTGAAAGAGCAAAGAGAAAATTCATGTATGTATCTCTCAACTTAGCATTTTTTGAATTTATTCTGTTTCAAATATTAAGTATAACAGCTAAGGCCAAGAAATTATCTCGCAAAGATGTCACTTTGCAATTAGTTATTCCTCACCACAGCTACCATTATCTTTACTACCATATATAAACAATTTACTTTGACACTGTAAGTTCTGTGGTCAAGTTATATTGAAGTAAAATAAATGTGAAACAGTCATGATTCTTTAAGATTAGCCAAGCAAAGTACAGAAACGCAAGCCTTCAACAAAAGTAGTTCTATATAATTTCACAATGCCTGTGGCAAAAATTTAAATCTTTAATTATACTAAGTGAAATAGTGAACATAAAGATGACTGTCATTTTTTAAGATGATGATTGTTTATGTCAATATCTATTGCCCTACAGACAAGTCTGCCATCAATCAAAGATTATGAGATGTGCACACACACACACACACACACACACACACACACAGAGAGAAGAAAACAACCCATTGTTAAGAGACAAAACAATTAATAGAACCAGGCTCTGACAGGGAATTTAAAACAATTACAATAAATATGTTAAAGACTTTACTGAAAAAGGTGGACAGCATGCAAAGACACATGGGTAATTTCAGCAAAGATGGAAACTATAAGAACGAATGAAATTGATATGTAATTTAAAACACAGTAAAATATCTGTCCTACAATATGTTGAGATAAATTCCTTCTATAAATAGTTTGAGAGTTTTTATCACAAAAGGGTGGTAAATTTTGTGAAATGCTTTCTTTCCATCTATTGAGAGGATCATGTTGATTTTTATCCTTCATTTTGTTAGTGTGGTGGATCACATTAATTGATTTGGGTATGTTAAATCATCTTTTCATTCCAGGGATAAATCTTACTTGGTCATGATGTATGATCCTTTTAATGTGCTATTGAATTTGGTTTGTTAGTATTTTGCTGAGGATTTTTGCATCTATGATTAAGTCCTAGAGATCTGTGAAACCTGTGTCTATAGTTAATAATACTGTATTGTGCACTTAAACATTTAAGAGGGTAGATCTCTTGGTAAGTGTCTTACCACAATCGAAAAAGGAAATATTTTTTCACCTTTGTAAATTAACCTATCTTACCATAGTATTAAAATTGTATGTAAAATTTTAAATGATATCTCAGGCATTAAGAAAAAAACCCCATAGTAACAGAAATGAAGAATGCCTTTAACTGACCCATCAGTGAACTTGAAGATAAATCAGTAGTAATTGCACATAGAGAAAAAAAGACAAACCAGAATGGAGCATCCAAGAGCTGAGGGACAATATCAAATGGTCTTTTATATGTGTAACTGGTATCAAGACTAAAAAGAGAGAGAATTGGGCAAAAGAAATAATTTTTTAAAATAATGGGGACTCCCCTGGTGGTCCAGTGGGTAAGACTCCACACTCCAATGCAGGGTGGTGGGTTCAATCCCTATTCGGGGAACTAGATCCTGCATGCATGCCACAGCTGAGAGTTTGCATGCCGCAACTAAGACCCAGCACAGCCTAAATAAATAAATATTTTTAAAAAGATGTTAAATAAAAATAATGGCTGACATTTTTGGAAAAATAATAAAAGAAAATTTATCACACATCCAAGAAGTTTGGAAAGTGCCAAGCAGGATAAATACCATTTAAAAACACATAAACATATCATATTAAAACTGTTTAAAATCACAAATAAAGAGAAAATCTTGAAGGCAGCCAGAGGAAAAAGACACAATCCTAGAGAAATCAAAGATAATAATTACAGCTTAGTTCTCCTTTGAAACTGTGTTAAGCCAGAAGTGACATCTTTAAAGTGCTGAAAGAAACAAACAAAAAGAAAAAACCGTCATCTAGAAGTTTATGCCCAACAAAGCATATCTTTCAAAATTAAGGTGAAATAATAAATTTTTAGACAATAAAAACTTAAAGAAGTAATTACAAGAAGACCTGCACTACACTCGATGTTAAAAAAATTCTTCAGGCAGAGGTATATGCTCAGATAGTAACCCAGATACACGAAGAAATGAAGATCTCTGAAAATGGTTAAAATGAAGGTCAACATAAAGGATATATTTTTTCCTATTTTAAAATATTGTAAAAGATCAACTGTCTAAAGCAGAAATAGATGGGTTCTGGTTTCAGATCAAATACTGTAACTATACTGCTGGAGGAATCATTTCAAATAACTTGAAATTGACATTCGTGTTTAAGAGTACTTTGTTACATTTTCACAGCTGAGCTTTGCAACCAGTGTCAGGCTTTATGAAACAACATTATGTATCTAACTAAAACAAATTTTTTAAAAAAAGGTATTTAACAGTAATCAGACACATCCATGCATCAATTAAAACTGATTTCCATATGGTATTTGTTTTTCTCTTTCTGACTTGTTTCACTCTGTATGACAGACTCTAGGTCCCTCCACCTCACTACAAATAACTCAATTTCATTTCTTTTTATGGCTGAGTAATATTCCATTGTATACATGTGCCACATCTTCTTGGAACAGAGTGAGAGAGTGGCATGGACATATATACACTACCAAATATAAAATAGCTAGTGGGAAGCAGCCGCATAGCACAGGGAGATCAGTTTGGTGCTTTGTGACCACCTAGAGGGGTGGGATAGGGAGGGTGGGAGGGAGGGAGACACAAGAGGGAAGAGATATGGGGATATATGTATCTGTATACCTGACTCACTTTGTTATAAAGCAGAAACTAACACAACACTGTAAAGCAATTATACTCCAATAAAGATGTTAAAAAAACCAAAAAAAACTGATTTCCATAGCTGATTTATATATTATCTAGTTTTTTTAAAAATTGCAATCAGTATCCCAACATCTTTTTAAAAGAACAATGATCAAAGATTAAAGAAACAGACAAAATAATAATATAATAAATTACAGCATGTAATATATCCAATGGGAATTGCCAAATCAACATTATTTTCCATTGGGGGGTTATAATATTTCTGGTTTCATCTATCTTTTCTGTTGTTATTCTTTTTTTTTTTTTTTTTTTTGCGGTACGCGGGCCTCTCACTGTTGTGGCCTATCCCGTTGCGGAGCACAGGCTCCGGACGCGCAGGCTCAGCGGCCATGGCTCACGGGCCCAGCTGCTCCGCGGCATGTGGGATCTTCCCAGACTGGGGCACAAACCCGTGTCCCCTGCATCAGCAGGCAGACTCTCAACCACTGCACCACCAGGGAATCCCCTGTTTTTATTCTTTTCTTTGCTTGATAAATGGGGCTCATTCTCAGAGCCAGCTTGCTGGAACCCTCATATGAAAAGCTCACTTGTTCCTTTTTTACTTCCAAGAACACTCGGGAACACATGGTCCCCAATAGCCTGGGCTAGGAGTTTTTATGTAAGTGAAATGCACATAGATGAGTACACACAGACACACACACACACACACACAGAAAATCACACTCTGTAAATATATTTTCCCCCAAAGAAATGGCTCCCATTTCCTGAGACATTCCTTACAGAGTGATAAGCTTCTTTGAAAGAGGATTTGGGGGCAAGGGCTGGCCTGGGGTGCTCTCTGGATTTCATGAAGAGAAACACTGAAAATGTCTCACTACCCTGAAAAATGGAGTTGGAGAGTCAGTCAGGACAGCTATCCTCTTGTGCCTGTCACTGGGATGACTGCACTGCACCATAATTTATCACCATGGATAATCCTCTGTTCTGAGAACTGAAGGTGGTGACGGCACCAGAAAAATGATTGTGAGGAGTAAAAGAAAAATAAAAGAAATTCTGTGCACAGAACCGAGATTTCCTTAAAACATCAAGTTGGTAATTAAACTAGAAATATGTGGAGTACACAGTCACGTTTCTCTATGTAAGCTGACCAACAAACAAATGCTAGAGTGGGTTTCCTGATTGCTATTTGAGGAAATATGCCAACTATTATCATCTAGATCCAGGGAAACTACTATTTTGAATAAAATAGAGAAACCTATTATTTTGCACAGAGTAACCTGCAAAAGTAATTAGGAAAAACACATTTTGAAGACTGCTTAGTTGATCAAATACTTCCAAAATTACTTATTTCTGGCTAAACACTACTTGGTACTCTACAAAGCCTTAGAAGGGCCATGGTTCCCTCTTCTTCTTCTTATCAGAAACAAAATCACCTCCCCTCACTCCCAATAAAAAAATTAAATCAAAGGAATCCCAATTTGATTCCTACTAACTCATCATGAAGAAGATTGGGAGTCACTGGCCACCAACCTCTAGATGGGGCTTTCATGGAGCCCTGAAGTCTGCAAAATCGAGAACCTGAGACGAGTGCCTGTTGCCCACATGGCCAATACAGATGTGGTTCCCGATTATCCAGTCTCCCTAAGGGTTTCTGGAATGCATCTGCTCCCCATGGGGCAATGGTGTGGGGACGGTGGCAGTAGCCAGCCAAAGGCAATGTTGGTTGTAGGGCACTGCAATCTCCCAATCTGAGAACTTCTAGTCCTAATGCGGCTCTGACATTGGAGACAACATTCACTGGGAATGGATGACTGGTTTAAATATGAAAATGGAAGAGTTGGCTGGGACATTGGAGACGTGGGCTTGGAAGAGATGTATCATAATTAATATCAAGTTCCTCTGAGGAGATGCTTTCTAGGTAGCCATGGAATTACTTATTTTTGAGAAATGCAGGCCATGCTTGCTAAGTGGAAGAGGGGAAAAGGTTATATCTTTTACATTAAAAAAGTGCTGAGGCATTTTAGTAACCACTTTGACATGATGATACCATTATTGCATATTCCTAGCATTAAAGGTGTTACTGACTATCAACACTGATTTTGCACAGTCAGTGTACATTTCCACTGAAGTAACCTGTAAGTTACTTTAAGGCAATGGACACCTCTACTAGGTAATGGGCAGGGGATGTTTCTAAGTACTTGGAGTTCACTGAAATAAATAGGTGATCAACACTTCTACTGGAAAGACTGGGATGCTTCTGTCTCCTGTGGCCCCTTCATTTCAAAGTAAATTGGAACTTTAACTAGAGTTCAACCTACTCACCTGACTCATACCTTCTTAGACCTGTTTATTCCTAGACAGACCCTGGAGAACGTTAATTAAGGCAGTCCTGAATGCATACTGGCTGCTGGGATGCTCTGCACAGTACTGCAGAGCTGGCTGGAGTAAGATCTCTGAGCAGTATCAGAATGTGTAGAGCAAGTGATCAATCAAATTTTACATGCTTAGACTGTGCAGCCACATGTCATGCTCTGGTCATGAGGGAAGGACCCTTTATGCCTTGGTAATTACTGCCCTTCTTGCCTCAATCTGCTCAGGATGCAATGCCTATATGGCTTGGGAGAACTCCAAATGGTATATTAAGGGTTTTAAAAAATGAATAGATGCTGAGTTAGTTTTAAGGAGAAACAACTGCATCAATGCCAAAGAAAAAGACCCTCAGGCATCATGGTTGTGAAATGGAGAAAGCTGAAAAACTATATTTGGGGGGTGCCCAAATGCAAGAATCTGGTAGAGGCATACAGCTAAGCAACTGTAGCAAAAGGGCTAAAAGGGAGCCCAGGTGTGCTGGTGGGGATAACTCATCCTTCCTTGCCTCAGTTTCCAGATGTATAAAAGGGAAAAAGAGAAGTTTCCAGAATTAGCCAAACAAGTGGAAAGACGTTAGTGAAGATTTAATATTGTAAAAATATCCATGCTATTCAAAGCAATCTACAGAATCAATGAAATTCCTATCAAAATTCCAATGGCATTATTTTTACAGAAATTTAAAAAAAGAATCCTAAAATACATAAAAAACAGCAAAGGACCCCAAACAGCCATAGCAATATTGAGACAGAAGAACAAACATGAATGCATCACATTTCCTGATTTCACAAACAATATATTACAAGGCTACAGTAATTAAAACAGCATGATACTTGTATAAAAACAGACATATAGACCAATGGAACAGAATAGAGAGCCCAGAAATAAACCCATACATATATGGTCAACTCATCTTCAACAAAGGTGCCAAGAATACACAATGGGGAAAGGATAGTCTCTTCAAAAAATGGTGCTGCCACTCAGAATGGCCATCATCAAAAAATCTACAAAGAGTAAATGCTGGAGAGGGTGTGGAGAAAAGGGAACCCTCTTGCACTGTTGGTGGGAATGTAAATTGATACAGCCACTATGGAGAACTGTATGGAGGTTCCTTAGAAAACTGAAAATAGAACCACCATACGACCCAGCAATCCCACTACTGGGCACATACCCTGAGAAAACCATAATTCAAAAAGAGTCATGTACCACAATATTCATTGCAGCTCTATTTACAATAGCCAGGACGTGGAAGCAACCTAAGTGTCCATCGACAGATGAATGGAAAAAGAAGATGTGGCACATATATACAATGGAATATTACTCAGCCATAAAAGGAAACAAAATTGAGTTATTTGTAGTGAGGTGGATGGACCTAGAGTCTGTCATACAGAGTCAAGTAAGTCAGAAAGAGAAAAACAAATACTGTATACTAATACATATATATGGAATCTAAAAATTAAAAAATGTATCTGACGAACCTAGGGGCAGGACAGGAATAAAGACGCAGATGTAGAGAATGGACTTGAGGACACGGGGAGGGGGAAGGGTAAGCTGGGATGAAGTGAGAGAGTGGCATGGACATATATATACTACCCAATGTAAAATCGATAGCTAGTGGGAAGCAACCGCATAACACAGGGAGATCAGCTCGGTGCTTTGTGACCACCTAGAGGGGTGGAATAGGGAGGGTGGGAGGGAGATGCAAGAGGAAGGAGATATGAGGATATATGTATATGTATAGCTGATTCACTTTGTTATAAAGCAGAAACTAACACACCATTGTAAAGCAATTATACTCCAATAAAGGTGTTAAAAAAAACGGTTCTGGCAAAACTGGATGAAATTGGATCCTTATCTTACAACTGTACACAAAAATAAACTAAAAATGGATTAAGGACTTAAATGTAAGATGAGAAACTGTAAAAGTTTTCTAGAAGAAAATATAGGGGGAAATCTTAAAGACACTGGCCTAAAGCAATGCTTTCACAGATACACCACCAAAACCACAAGCAACAAAAGCAAAATAGACAAGTGGGACTATATCAAGCTAAATGGCTTCTGCACAGCAATGGAAACAATAGAGTGAAAAGCAACCTATGGAATGGGAGAAAGTATTTGCAATCATATATTTTGTAAGGAATTAGTATTCATAATATACAAGGAATTCCTACAATGCAATAGCAAAAACACAAAAGACCCAAATTTTAAATGGGCAATGGACTTGAATAGATAGACATTTCTGAAAGAAGACATACAAATGATCAACAGGTATATGAAAAGATGCCTGACATCACTTATCATCAGGGAAATGTAAATCAAAACCAAAGTAAGATGTCACCTCACACTTGTTAGGATGGCTATTATTAAACAAAACAAAAGAAGAAATAAGTGTTGACGAGGTTGTGGAGAAACTGGAACCCTGTACACTGTTGGTGGGCATGTAAAATGGTGCAACTGCTATGGAAAACAGTATGGAGGTGCCCCCCAAAATTAAAAATGAAACTACCATCTGATCCAGTAATCCTAGTTCTGGGTAGATATCTGAAAGAATTAAAATCAGGATCTTGAAGAGATATCTGCACACCCATGTTTATTGCAGCATTATTATAGCCAAGATGTGGAAACAACCTAAATGTCCATCAACAAAAGAATAGGTAAAGAAAATATGGTATATACACACAATGGAATATTATCCTGCCATAAAAAAGAAATTCTGCCATATGTGACAACATGGATAAACCTGGAGGACTTTATGCTAAGTGAAATAAGCCAATTACAGAAGGACAAATACTGCACAATTCCACTTATATGAGATATCTAAAATAGTAAACACATACAAGCAGGGAATAAAATGGTGGTTGTTGGGTTCTGGGGGAAGGGGGAAGTTAGGGTTGCTTTTAAACAGGTATAAAGTTTCCATTAGGCAAGATGACTAATTTCTAGAAATCTGCTGTATATCATTGTGCCTACAGTTAACAGACTTAAAATTTTGTTAAGAGGGTAGATCACACATTAAGTGGTCTTACCACAATTAAAAAAAATAGGTAGTCAAAAATACATAGTGAAAGCATTATAGAAGTGTGTTGACCTGTTAATGATATATATAATATATATACATAACCTTATGTGTGTATATACATATACAAAACAGCTCCAGTTTTTGTGATGTTTTGGTGTCAGCTTCTGAAAATTTGTAAATTTTTGTAATTTCTTTTCTCATTCTAAATAAATGTTTACTTTTATACCCCCCAAAAGTTTATAAACTAATTGGGTAACTCAGACATGTAAACAATTAATAACGATTTTACAGATGCAAAGATGGAAGTGTGGGGATTTCCCTGGCAGTCCAGTGGTTAAGACACTGAGCTTCCACTACAAGGAGCATGGGTTCAATCCCTGATTGGAGAACTAAGATCCCACCTGCTGTGAGGTATGGCCAAAAGAAAAAAAAAAAGATGGAAGTGTGTATGGGATGAAGTGGGTGCACAGACGACAGAGTAGTGGTTAGGAAAAGCTTCAGCTTGGAAATAGTACTTGCTCAGAGCCTTTACGGGGTGAAATGGCAGGGTAGGGAAGGGCATTCCAATTATAAAGAGCAGTGTGTGCAAAGGCATGGAGGAATGAAACCACATTATTCATCCAGGGAACTCTAATTCAATGTGGCTAGAGAATACAAATGGAATCTTCCATAGACGGGGACCAGATAACCAAAGGCTTTGTGTGCCATCCTAGAGACCAGATTCTTTTTTAGTCGAAATATAGTTGATGTACAATATTATATTAGTTTCAGGTGTACTACATAATGATTTTCCATTTGCATACATTATAAAATGAACACCATGATAAGTCTAGTAACCATGTCCCCATACTAAGTTATTAGAGTATTACTGACCATACTCCTTATGCTGTATATCACATACCCATGACTTATTTATTATACAACTGGAGGATTTTACCTCTTAATCACTTTCACCTATTTTTCCCACCCCCCTCCCTTCTGGCAACCACTTGTTTGTTCTTTATGTTTGACCCCATTTTCATTTTGTTTTGCTTGTTTGTTTTGCTTTTTAGAGTCCACATATAAGTGACATCAGGCAGTATTTGTTATACTTAGCATAATATCCCCTAGATCCATCCATGTTGTTGCAAATGACAAGATTTCGTTTTTTAATGCTGAGTAGTATTCCATTGTATATATATACCACATCTTCTTTATCCATTTGACTATTGATGAACACATAGGTTGCTTCCGTATCTGGGCTATGGTAAATAATGTTGCAATGAACATTGGAGTAAATACATCTTTCCGAATTAGTGTTTTTGTTTTCTTTGTATATATACCTGAAAGTGGACTCACCGGATCATGTGGCAGTTCTATTTATAATTTTGTGAGGAACTGCCATACTGTTTTCCATAATGACCACATCAATTTACATTCCCACCAACAGTGAACGAGGGTTCTCTTTTCTGTTATTTGTTGTCTTTTTAATGATAGCCATTCTGACATGCGTGAGGTGGTACCTCTTTGTGGTTTTGATTTGTATTCCTCTAATAATTAGCAACATGGAGCATCTTTTCATGTGACTGATAGCCATCTGTATGTCTTGTTTGGAAAAATGTCTATTCAGGTCTTCTGCCCATTTTTTTTTTTGTGTGGTACGCGGGCGTCTCACTGTTGTGGCCTCTCCCGTTGCGGAGTACAGGCTCCGGACACGCAGGCCCAGCGGCCACAGCTCACGGGCCCAGCCGCTCCGTGGCATGTGGGATCCCCCCGGACCGGGGCACGAACCCGTGTCCCCTGTATCGGCAGGCAGACTCTCAACCACTGCGCCACCAGGGAAGCCCTACCTTAAACTCTTAACTGGGTAGATTGCTTATATCCAATCTGTTTATTTCTTTTTCAGAGGTTTAGTTTTGTTCCTTCGTTTGGAATATATTCTTCTGTCTCCTCATTTTACCTAATTCTCTGTGTTTATTTCTATATATTAGGTAGGCAGGTTACATTTTATGATCCTGGAGAATTGGCCTTATGTAGGAGATATCCTATGGGGCCCAGCAACACACTCCTCTCTGGTCACCAGAGGTATATGCTCTAGGGGTGCCCCCATGTGGACTGTGAGGGCCTTTCTGTTGTGGTGGGGTCAACTACTGTGGGTAGGCTTTTAGGTGGGGCTGGCCTCTGGCCCAGTTTGCTGCTAGGTCCTGCTTCAGTGCAGTGGCTGCTGGCATGCTGATGGGGAGAACTGGGTCTCATGGTGGCTGGCTGACGGACCAGTGGGGGCCAGCTAAAGATTTTATCATTTAAGCAATGAGAGTCATGGAAGTATTTTAGGCAGGAATAACATGATACCCCTACAATGACAATATGAAAGATGTATTAGAAAGGCAGATGAGACTGTAGGCAGGGAAAAAGTTAATCTTGATGAAATAGGAAGCTGAAATAAGCTAAGCCAGTAGCAGTAAGAATGGGCATAGAGCATTGACTCCAGAGATGCCATAGGGCTAGACTGCATAGGACCTGCTTTCTGATTGGAATAAATTAGTCAGAGAAAGGGAAGAGCTATGGGTGACTCTTAGGTTTCTGGGTTGGATAAGCAGCCTCTGAAGCAAAGAGAATTTCAGAAGATGACACGGATTCAAGCCTTTCCTACTCCTTTGGAGGTACCCTTTGAAGCAGATCAACTTTACTAACAAGACACAGCAGTGTTGTGCACTACTGTCTTGTCCTTCAGAACATAAGGCCACATCCATGTGTGTGGAACCAACAGACCAATGCACCAGCCATCTGTTTTCTAGAATTGTCTTAACAACCAATGGGACTCATCACATGATGGATTCAGCCACAGCAATTAATATTGATTAGAAAGATGGCAAAAATGAGCAGTTTGGCCATGCCTGTCATGGATCAGTATGCAGATCAAATATAGATATGGCCTCAATCACACCCTCACATCATTAATCATCATCCACTGCAAATTGTGAACATATTTACAAGCAAGAAATGAAAAATACACATGTTTTAAAGTTGTGTGTCATGTCCCAGTAGATCTGCCTATATAAATTTGTCTTTGCACAGGTTGTCTCTTTAAGAAACTGGCATTGCAGCATTCTCTACCAGTTCTTACCAACAGGTATCTTTACAAAGGTCAGTGTATTGCTACAACTACCTAACAACTACCTGTACAATTACAACTACCTAATTCTTCATTCATTCATTTCTTTAGCGCTAGAAAAGTATTTTTTTAAAAAAGATCCCTAACATCAAGGACCTTTGGCTAGCTTTCAAATTAAGACACTCACCTATGGCAAACTAAACAGTGAAAGAGTTAAACAATACTACCAGAAAATTTATATATTAGGTGTCAAATGAGAGCTAAAGACAGGAAGTACTAGGAGTTCACAGGAGGGAGAAATCCTCATGGGCTTGAGAGGTAATAGTACGTTTCATGGAGGAGGTGGAAATTGCTGTGGGACTTGAATAATGGGAAAGATTTGGGTAGGAAGTGAGGATAGCATACAAAATTTTGGTGGTATGAGTAAAACACTGGGGAAGCAAGTGGAACGAACATGGTATGTTTCAGGACAATCACGCTTGGCTAGTAAATACACTACAAAAGCAGTGAGATACAGCTACCCTTTCATATCACAAATACTTAAGATATTTTAAAGTGTCAATAGGATATTCAAAGGCTTAAATCAATTTAGCAGTGCGAGAAGAAAATGTCTCAAATCAAAGGCAAGATTCCCAAAGCTTTACATCATCATTGTTCACAAAGTAACTATGCCTTTGAAAAAATGACAGAAACAATTGCTGTTCTCCTTGGATTTCAGAACTTCAGTATAAGAAAGGATAAAAATATGTCCATATTTAGATGTCTATAAGTGAAGGTTAGTGTATTTTCATATTTCACCAAGTTCCTGACACATTTAAAGTACCTAGATGGCAAAAGAAAGTGTGTGGGCCCCTCTCCCAGAAGGATGTACTAGTTTCATTTACTATACATAAAATGATCTTTTCTATCTACTCTGTATGTGCATGCGACTTTTATTTTCCTAAAGGGTCAGGAGGGTAGAAAAAAAGACAAATTCAAAGAATGAGTGCTGGAACAGGAAAAAGCATACATAGGAATTCAGTATACAAACAGGAAATTGTGTGTGTGCACGCATGAACATGTGTACACATGCTTACACTTTTTCTCTTGCACTGTCTTTTCTCCTCTATCACTCTCACTTTCTCTTTTTGACTTACTTTCTTTAGCTCAATTCAATCAACATATATATTAAGACTCTGTGCGCATTATATCATGCTATATTATGTTATGTGTTAAAGAGAGTATGAAAAGAATCCCTATCCTTCAGTGGATTATAAACTAAATCATACTTAATATTTAAATCACAATATAACATAATAGAGGAAATGCCAAAACGAGTGCCACTGACAAACTGAAATAGGAAGTGAGTTCAACAGTCTTTTGGAAGAAAGTGAAATCACTGTGGACTTGGAGTCACATATGATAGCTTCACCAAGGTAACATTTGAGCATCTAGATTCTAAATCATACTCAGTTGTACCTAAAGATCATATATGGAACATTTGTTTAAAATGCAGATTTCCCATCCCCAGAAAGTCTAATCTAGTAAGTCCAGAGCAGGGCCCAGAGGTCTGCATATTTAATAATTTCAGATGATTCCAATGAAGGTGTTCCTCAGAATACACTGTGAAACATTAACAGCTTGAAGAATAAATAGAATTTGAATAGGCTTGATAGACATTCTAGATGAGGGATGAAACTGGGATTCCGTGGGTGTCAGTAAAGTAAGTGAGGTTGCTGGAAGCAAAGTAGTGGGCAAAATGGTAGAATATAAAGCTAAAAAAGGCAGTGGGGGGACTTTCCTGGTGGTCCAGGGGTTAAGAATCCGCCTTCCAACGCAGGGGACGCGTGTTCGATCCCTGGTCAGGGAACTAAGATCCCACGTGCCGGGGATGGCGGTGCGGGGCAACTAAGCCTTCGCACCACAACTACTGAGCCCACATGCTCTGGAGCCCACGCACCACGACTAGAGAGCCTGCGCGCTGCAACTACTGAGCCCGTGTGCTCTGGAGCCTGCATACCACAACCAGAGAGAAGCCTTCATGTCACAACTAGAGAAGCCTATGTGCCACACTGAAGAGCCCGTGCGCCACAGCGAAAGATCCCATATGCTGCAACGAAGATCCTGCATGCTGCAACTAAGACCTGATGCGGCCTAAATAACTAAATAAATAAAAGGGAGCGGGGGGCTTCCCTGGTGGTGCAGTGGTTGGGAGTCCGCCTGCCAATGCAGGGGACACGGGTTCGTGCCCCGGTCCGGGAAGATCCCACATGCCGAGGAGCGGCTGGGCCCGTGAGCCATGGCCGCTTAGCCTGCGCGTCCGGAGCCTGTGCTCTGCAATGGGAGAGGCCACAGCGGTGAGAGGCCCGCGTACCGCAAAAAAAAAAAAAAAAAAAAAAAGGGAGCGGGAAGAAAAATTATGAAGTAGCTCAACTGTCGTGCGAGAAAGTTTACATGTGACCCTTTAAATGGTGTAGAGCTAATGAAGGTTTATCTAGTAGGACCTTTTAGTAAGGGGAATTGACTACACTGATCCATGCATGCTTACAATAATGCCAATGCCAAAAGAACAACCCTGGACTGTAGGGCTCCCAAAGGCTTGTCAGTAGACCAATATGCGATCACAATCAAATTTCAACTGGCCTGAGTTAAAATGAAAATAATCAAGACAATGTGGTGAGCTACAATTATTTACTTTTTTTTGGTGTTAACATATCCTCTTATGCTTAATATATTAAATGTCCTTTGCAAAATATAAACTGGCAGTTGAGCATATGAAAAGATATTCAACATCATTAGCCATTAGGAAAATGTAAAATTAAAATTACTATGAATATTCAACCATACACCTATTAAAATGGCTAAAATTAGAAAAAGTAGTGACAGTACCAAGTGATGGCAAAGATGTGGACAAAGTGGTACTCTCATACATTGCTGATGGAAAACAGTTTGGCAGTTTGCTACAAAGCAAAACATACACTTACCATATAAACCAGCAATCATACTCTTAGGTATTTATCCCAGAGACATGAAAACTTATGTTCACACAAAAACTTGTACATGCATGTTTATAGTAGCTCTATTCATAATCACCAAAACCCAGAAACAAACAAACATCCTTTGGTGTGTGTAGATAAACTGTGGTATATCCATACCAAAGAATACTATTCAGCAAAAATGGAATGAGCTATTGATATAAGCAAAAAATAGATGAATCCCAAAGGCATTATACTGAATGAAAGAAGCCAGTCTCGGAAGGCTACATGCTGTATTTATGCATTTACATATATTTATATAATATTCTCGAAAAGACAAAACTAGAGTGACAGAACAGATCAGTGATTGCTAGGGATAAGTGGAGAGAGATGAGTTATGACTACAAATAAGTAGTACAAAAGAGTTTTTTGGGGGCTTCCCTGGTGGCACAGTGGTTGAGAGTCCGCCTGCCGATGCAGGGGACATGGGTTCATGCCCCGGTCCGGGAAGATCCCACATGCCACGGAGCGGCTGGGCCCGTGAGCCATGGCCGCTGAGCCTGCGCGTCCGGAGCCTGTGCTCCGCAACGGGAGAGGCCACAACAGTGAGAGGCCCGCGTACCGCAAAAAAATAAAATAAAATAAAAGGTTAAAAAAAAAAAGTTTTTTTGAGGGAATGGAACTGTTCTGTATCTTGATTATGGTGATAGGTAAATTAATCTATACATGTATTAAAACTCATTGAATGGTCCAACCCCTCCCTACAAGAAAATTTTACTGTATGTTAATTTAAAAAAATTAAATAGTATGCATTCATTCATCAGTTCCCCCAATATTTTGTAAATCATGCTTGTCCAACTGTCTGGTATGTCTGGCATAAGTCACTGAGGGGCAGATGTCTTTAAGAACCTTGCTCATTGGTGCTAGAAATGTACTTGTGTACTAAAAAGAGAAAGAACTCACATATGCAGCTGAGGACTTTTGTGCTCAAAGAAGAACCTAGAACAGCTCACTCTATAAGGATGGAGATGGAGCTCTACTTACAAATGTTCATGGTGAGCAAACACATGCAAGCACCTCACGGACTTAAAACCGTTCAGAAGAAAACAAGCTTCCTATCTAGATTTTAGTGGCTAGAAAGCAAAAGAATGAGCTGAGGAAACTTGTTTGGCCTTATCTAACAAGGGTAATACTGTAGTTGCCAAATGAGCAGACTGCATTGTTAGATGTGGATGGCATTATGTTTGTTTTTTTCCATAAGTGTCATAAGATACTAAGAACAGATGATACTGATAAAGACTATGATGTTTTAAAGGCAAAAAAAAAAAAGAAATGTTACTCCTGTCTTGGATGTTGCAATAAGCACCAATAACTCTTATCACAATCCTGAGTTCCACTTCATTCTTCCAAATTCCATACACGTGACTTAGGAATGGAAGGCTGATTCTCATATCAATCAAAACTCAGAGGTACCCAGTCCTCTTACTCTCATCAGCACCTGAACAAGCTACTTTAGTCTCTGCCACTCTCACATACTCAAAACTTTCTGCATTCTTCCTTCAATTTTGCAGTGAAGATTATAGGTCAAAATGAGGGAGCAATAACATTTGGGGCTGGTATCAATGGGTTCCAAAGCACTCTTTTTGCCTGGAATCTGAAGAGATCAAGATTTCCTTTCAGTACATTCAAGCAATTAATTAGACAAATGTTTCTGAGAACCTCTCGGATGCCCAGAATCTCCCAAATATTCTTGAGAGTCATATATTTAGTAAAATGGGGACAAACCTATATTCCTGTTCTCAACATTAACAAGTCAAGTGGGGGCAGGGGAATCACATTTTTGTTGTTTTCTAACATGGCAGTCCCTTCTCAACTTTTTAATTTTTCTTTCTGGTGACTGATGGAATTAACACAAACAATAACATTAAGAAAAAGTGGAACTTTCATGAATTATTTTTCCCTTTAGCCCTCTGTTTTCAAGAAAAGCTGCTCATTTAAATACTGTTTATTTGAAAACCTCTTCATTGAGCCTAGCTATTAATAAAGCAGACCATGTTTGAATTTCACAGACCTCGTCTCCTATATTAGTTATCTATTGCTGCTCAACCAATGACTTCAAAACTTGTGTCCTAAAACAACATTTATTATCACATACAGTTTCTGGGTTCCAAAATTCAGGAGCAGCTTAGCTAAGTAGTTCTGGCCTTGGGGTCCCTTTAAGGTTACAATCAAGACGTCAGCTGGGACTGCAGTCATCTGAAGACCTAACTGGGGCTGAAGGATTCTTCTAAGATGGTGTACTCACATGGCTATTGGCAGAAAGCCTCAGCTGTTTGCTGGCTATTCATAGGAAACCTCAATTCTAGGCGCTCCATGGAATGCTTGAATACCCTCATGCCATGGCACTGGTTTCCTCCAGTCCAAAAGGGAGCAAGGTGGAAGTCTCAATGTTTTTTATGACCTCACCTTGAAAGTCACACTCCATCATTTCTACAATGTCCTCACAGATCAGCTCTATTCCTTGTGTGAAGGAACAAAAACAAATGCATTAATATACCAGGAAATAGGGCTAAATAGGGGCCATCTTGGAAGCTGGCTAATACTACTCCAGACCAAGAAAAGAGTTTTATAACTTCTCAAACTAAATAATATAATATCAAGGCCAAAGTCTATCCAATTAACCCTGGCAAAAGAAGACTAACATGGATACGACACCTAAGGTTGCTAATTGTTCTTTCTCATTAGTGTGTCAAGTATTTGACAGATAAAGCCTTGTACAGGTAAGGTTGATGCTATAATTAGGCACCAGGAGACAAAAGCATGTCAAAGAGAAAAGTGAAGAATACGTATCCTGAAAATCCACAAATGAGCAGAGACCAATTTCACTGGTTTTCCAATTAGCCAAATGTATGAAAAATGTATACAAAAATGACAGATCTCTGTGTTAAAAAGACCATCACTAAAACCAACAGTAACAAAACTAGATGTGAAAGGTTATCCACAATTAAATGGTCATATAAGCAAAGTCTCTGTTTCAAATTAAAGGGGTAAACTGAAAATGTATTTTCCTATTCAACTGTGTTTGAACTAGAGCTACTCTAATATATGAACATGCTTGAGTATATCTGGAGTTTCTGGAAAAATAACTATAGGTGAATATGCTCTGCATGCTATTTTATGAGACCCATGAAAAGCCAAGTTTATGAGGTTACCAACTGGTGATAATTAGTTATTTTCCTTTCCCTCATTTCCTTCTTCTCAACTCATCAAGACTTTAATTACACATTCCATGAGAATCAAATTTAGGCCTGAAGAGGAGAAATGTACTTATGCTGAGGTCACTCCTGGGAAACAATGAGTGGAACTAGGCTGTAGCTGATGCCAATTATGTCAGGTGGCAGTGGGAAAGAACTCACTGGTCATCATTACAGCAGGTTTCATCATCCTCATTTCATGCCATTTTTATATAGGATTGTATGAATTGTGCTTGTGGGACTTGGGAGACAAAAGCAGATGTGGAGTGTTCTAAGCAAATGTCTGCAAAGGGAAAATATATGCAAGTGGTGGCCAAAGTTTGCAGAGATCCAGCCTAAAACCTTTGAGAGATGGGGCCCCACACTACAGAATTTGTTCTGCTGCGTCTAGGAGGTCTGGGCTTGTGACAGTTAGGTAGGCTGATACATTTTTTCCAATGTACCTTAAAGCTGAGGTATAAGGGATAGGCACACAACACTTAAAGAGTACTGGGTGGTTCTGCCAAAGCAGAGAAAACTCACCAGGATTGGGAGCATAACTCTGCACCAGAAACTCAAACACCTTGATTTCTATTAGAAGATCAACACAACAGCAGACTTAGGAAAGCTCCTTTATTTCCTGGCACTTATATAAAAGAGGCTAATCAAAAGTCCATTTGAATTTTTCAGAAGTCAGAAAATAGTGATACTAATCAATAAGTTTTTTCAGAGTCTATCTTTCAAAGACATGAGAATATTTGAGGTTTTCTCATCCTCTCTTCAAATTTGCCATCTTGACTGGGCCAAAACCGGACCAGAGATCTGTTCTTGGTGCCTAAGAACCATAAAAGGCTAGGTTAAAAATTCACTATAAATTACATTTCTTTCTCATTTTATTTTATTCTCCCCCCCCATTTTTAAGGGTATTATCTCATTTATACTCTGCTTCATTTTAATGAAGTCTTCATAATCCCATTCCATATATATGATACTTTTTGGCTTACAAAGTATTTATCTGAGGTAAGGAAGGCAAGTCTCATCATCCCCATTTTACAGATAAGGCAACTGACTTCCCAGCTAATAGAGAGCAAAGTCAGGATGGAAAAATAATGATCCATTAACTCCAAATCTAGTGTTCTTTCCACTCTACTGCACTGACTGAGAAATATTTTATATAATAAAATAAAAGGTATAGTGAATATCCCTCAAGAGGGAAATGGTCAAATAGAAGAGAATGAAGACAACCTATTTAAAATTCAAGTGTCTGTGAAAGTGTTAAATTAGCGAAGTTGGACTGTTGAAGGATTGCCAGGATGGTGTGAAGAGATTTTATCTTAATTTTTTAGAGGAAATTATATTATTTTTGTTCATTTAGTTTTATCAAATGTATTTTACTACTCCATAAGCTCCTTTAAGGCACTTTTCTCATTATATGTATCTTTGTATCCTTCACCTTACAATCTCCACCCTTGAACAAGATAGATGCTTAGTAAACAAGCTGTTCAAAGAAATTAATTCATCTACATAGGGATGGTAAAAAATTTTTTCTTCTTCTCATAGTCAGAGAAGCAGAATAACAAGACTGAAAGAATCTTGTGGAAAACCTGTTCTTTTCATTGCCTTTAGGTGGGATTACACTCAGCACAGTCCAGACTAAAAAGCAATCATCTAGGTCTCTTGTTACTATGAGCTCTCATGGGTAAGAGATGCTACAGCTCTTTTTGTCACAAATTCATTGCTTTTAAAACTGTCATTTCCAAAAGTTGATTTCTATAATTCTATAATTTACTATAATTTAGATTCCTTAATTCTTATTCAGCTTCCAATGGAGACAATAAAGTAGAATTATTCTACCTGAGAAAGAAAATGAGTTTCCTTAGTGTTTCTCCACTAATACTGTATCCCAGCTCTCCTAAACCTCTCCAAATACTCCATGTTCAAGACAAAATTTGGAGCACAAATCTTGGCATGCTAACAAGGATTTTTGAAATTCCTATTGCTGTTTTTTAGCGCTATTATCCACAGTAATAAGGCTAATCCATTGACATTTCTTGTAGTCAACTAGACTCCTAACATACATTATTTGTTTTTATTTGGAAAATAATACAAACATGTTAAAATTCAGGAAAAACTAGCTGAGCCCACCATGTCTGTAGAAAATTCCTTTTATTGTGCGCATATATATATATATATATATACACACACACATTTCACCATAGCATACACACCTTTCTCACTTATCCTAACAAAAATATCTATGTTTTGGCATAATATTCCTGCTATCTACAATAACTGTAAAATACTATATTGAATTTAATAAAACAATCCATGTTATTGTTTTTCCTATTTTTGGACATCTTAGGTTATTTTCTACATTTTTTTGACAATGTTTCACTCGTTTTGTTCATTCATTCATTTATTTAACAAATATTTATTGGGTTCCACCATATGCCAGGCACTGTTCTATGTTCTGGACACACTAAGGTAAACAAGATAAGCAGGAACCCTGCTTTCATTCTAGTACAGGAAGACTGACAGAAAATAAACAAGAAAATTAATTAAACATGATAATTTCTATGAGGGAAATAAGCAGAAATGAATAGGTTTGTTCTGAGGAGGTATTCTGTGAGCCAAGACCTATAAGAGGAGTGATCTCTCCCACCAGTCATGAATAAGTTTGGTAAAGAGTTTTCCAGGCAGGAAGATCATGTGCAAAGCCTGAATTAGGAACAAGCTTGGCGAGTTTAAGGAAAAGAGAGAAAAGGCCAGTGTGACTGGAGCATAGTTAAATTCAGAGGAGCATAGCACCCCATGAGATTCTAGAGGCAGATGGGAACCTAAAGTTGACGCTAGGGAGGTTGAAAATTATTCCAACTGCAGAGAGTAGCTACTGAAAAATTTTAGGCAAGGGATAGATAAGTAAACACAGCAGATTAAATGTTATCATATCTCCCTTGTTTTTTTTATAATACTTGTTAACATACTGCAGCAGAGTTTGGGAAACATTGATATAGAGGGTTGGCACATTCTAACATTGAAATACTAGTTTTAGGCTCATAACCAGTTAGATCACATGTTGCTCCCCAACCCTAGCTAATAATGCCATTCTTCAACTAATTCATCATCTGACTGATGAACTCTTCTTGATGCCAGAGTTGACTTCCCCTCATAGAGTTCTTTGTCAGTAGCAAATATTCGTGGGATACTCTCTAAAAAGTAAAGGGAAAACTTACATAGATGGTCATGAAGAGCATATAGACAACTGAGTATTGAACAGAATATCTTCAAAAGGAAATACATACTATTCTTCTGACTAGGCAAAGGAATAAATTCATATTGTGATGTGACAAGTTAAAGCCAAGTAGCCTAGTACTTTTAGGCAAAGGGTGCATGATCTTTGTCTCAATTAGTTAGGTGATGCCATGTGATAAAATGAGCATATAGGATTTCAGGAGCTTCCTGGATGAATGAATGGAAGAGGCTGGGGTATTTAGGGTAGTAAGTTCCAAGCCCAAGTTATAGTTTTTGGAAAGGTTCAACAGTGGATGTAGATTTAAAAGATGAAGGGGATAAATAGATCCATTCACTAAGAGGGGTGGACAGATGATGAATAGAAGCAAAAGGAAATGAACATGTCTGAAGTGGCCTGGTGAGTAGCTTTGAGGCCATTTGGACCTAATCTCTATAAACGAAAAGTAACTTTCTGCCTGTTTGTACCCATACTATTGAAAACAGCTGGATAGAAATTCAACAATTTAACAAAATTGATATAGTCTGACTTAAAATATAGGCCAGGATGCATCTCATTTAAAATGTTGATGTACAACACATGGAATATAGCCAATATTTTATAATAACTATAAATGGAGTATAACCTGTAAAAATTGTGAGTCACTATATTGCACACCTGTAACTTTTATAATATTATACATCAACTATACTTTAATAAAAAAATAAAATGCTGACTAGTTGGATTCATAAATTTACATTTTGTGTATCTGTCATAATATGGATAGGAGGGGGTTTCTAAATATTTACAATATAGGACAATTTTTTTATTGTGGAGACTCAAGAAATTAGACGAAGAAAATGCCATTTTTAAATGAACAAATCTGGATTGGCAAACACTAAAAGCAAATGAGAATTTTGAGAATCTGAAAGTTAGTCTAAAAAGAATAATCATTTAATGGCCAAACATGAGAGACAGGCAGTTTTGAGGGAAAATGAAAGAGATGTACGATGTGAAGATCATTTGGTAGTTGACTGGAAAAGTAGTATGCTCTTTCAAGGGCAACTGATGTGTAAGGAATGTTTGATCACCCAAAGTGCAAGAGAGCATCCTCTACTAGAGTAGATAAAACAGAGTTCCACTAAGAGGTTTACTGAAAGGGAAACCCTATCTTTTACCATAAAGTAGACTCTGAAGTTCAACATGAGGAGATACGTGGCTATCAAAGGCTATCCTCGGGCTTCCCTGGTGGCGCAGTGGTTGAGGGTCTGCCTGCTGATGCAGGGGACGCGGGTTCGTGCCCTGGTCCGGGAGGATTCCACATGCCGCAGAGCGGCTGGGCCCGTGAGCCATGGCCGCTGAGCCTGCACGTCCGGAGCCTGTGCTCTGCAACGGGAGAGGCCACAACAGTGAGAGGCCCGCATACCGCAAAAAAGAAAAAAAAAAAAAAAAAAAGAAAAAGGCTATCCTCCTTACAGTGTTGAGATACTACAGCAGAGAAAGCAAACAGTGATTTCAAAGAGGAGCCCCAAAGGAATCCAACATCTGTTTAATGTCTGAATGTGTCACCATTGTTAAGCTCTAAAATAAAAAGGTCAGCTTAAACATGAAATAGTAAGATCAGATTGGGATCTGTTCCTGAGTTCTCAGGTCCCCTTGAAAGCTTAATTCGAAGAACAACATATGGAATTCACACAGCACTGGGTTCTACCAAAGCACATTTCAACAGGGTAAGGTGCCATAGACACAATTCCCTTTGATGACCCCTTTGTTTTCAAAAATCGGCATTTCCTGGTGAGTGGGTATCTCCATGACTATTCATAAATCACAAGGGCAGGCACTTTGAATTGTAGCAATTGACTTTCAATTGAGCTACTTGTCACACAGACAACTCTCTGTAGCATGTCATAGAGTGAGTAGAAACAGGGATTTATTCGTATGTGCCTTGTGGAATAGAAAGAGAAACATGGTCTTTTAAAAAGCTGTGTTACAATTATAGAAAATTATTACAACTCCATTTTTTAAATTGTTTTCTATGAGGCTTCATTTGATTCTGGTTTGTGAGTCTTTTAAGCAGTGCCAGATAGTTCAGCTAGTCTTTAACACAATGAAAAGTCATCATCCCATGGAACAATGAAAACAAAAGGATCTGGGACAAAAACAAGAAGATAGGTTTTGTGTCAGTGACACAGGGTTGTGTTGCAGCACCATGGACTGACTAGAAATAAGGAATGGAGAATTGGAGTGGGCCATAAATCTGATTGTAGTCTTTGATTCAACTGTGCACACTTACCTTTAGACTGTTATCCAGACTTTATTTTTCCAGTTTGCTGATGAGGTATATCAGACACATTATCAAACTTGCTAAAGAAAAGATGGCAGGTATCCAATTAGAGCACTAAGAAAATAGCTTATCTAGCCAGTTAATTTTGGAGGGTATTCTAAAACAGAATTTTCCAAACTGTGCTCTGAGAAAAACTAGTGTCTCATAAGATACTAATAGTTGACATATAATAAAAGAACTCCTCATCAAGGAAGTTTGAAAATAATGGGTAAAATAAAGGTAAACAACAGGTATTTTTACTGTTTTTAATATGTTAATGTGGTGTTCTCCAAACTTCTTTGGCTATGAGATCATCTATTCCTTTCAAGCAAATTATTCATATCTTATGTTACACTGGGGTTTAGGACCCCAGTTTGAGTAAAGCTACTCTACATATGTATGCATTCAAGGCCTCAGAATATTTCACCAAAGGCTGGCATTTAGGAAACAAATACCCAGTTAGCCACCTGATCATTTCTGCAAGCTTATTTCATATCAATACTGTCCTACTCAGTATTTTAAGCAAAATTTCCATGGGATACACAAAAGATACACTATCAGTTGTCATACTTTTAATATTTTTAGTGGTTAAAATTCACTTATGATGTTACACAAGTATTACTTTTCCCTAAATTCATTTCTTCCTTCCTTTCTTTTTGATTTTCAAAGGCAATCTTACATGGCAGTTATGCAAATAATTTTTATGAAACTTTAATATTTTGAGGTTTTTGCATAATTGGGTTATTTTTGTCAGCTTCTAGGATTTCTCATACTTGGAGCTAACAGCCACAATTACAACATATACAACATGTGGCTAAGTTGCCTAATAAATCATTACCTCATCAGCAGCCAGTATTCTGGAATTTAGAAGAAAACCACAAATTTTGCTGAATACTGCTTTGTGGCTTTCAAAGGATTAGAATTCAAGGCTCATATTAGCAGGTGTGTACATGAACAGCTTTTTGTCTTTGGGAGGAAACAAGGAGCCATTCTGGCTTTGAATAATTCACTTAAAATTGAAGTAAATTCAAGAAGTCATTTATTGATAGAAACCATTTTGTCCAAGGCAATTTATGCCATATCACTCAAGAAAAATATTTTTAATAGGAAAAAAATGTATTGGGAAGAAGCAAAATGAAAAGATAGGAATAAAGAACACAGAGGTAATAGGAGCAGGAAGTCTAGGACTAATAGAAAAATATGCATCTTACTGTCAGTAAAAAACTGATCAAAACGTCTGCCCAAAATACATTAGGTCATACTGTCGAATATAGAAAATAAAGTAGTGGCAAACTATAACACACGGTCATTGCAAACTGAAATGTTTTGATAAAAAGATGTACTTTTGGAGAATTTATGAAAAGAGAAATGTGGCTTGATGCTAGTAGCACCCACATATAACATATTTAAACATATTTAAAGATATAATGACATTATCTTCAAGGATCATTAAAATTAAGAGGAGAAACTGAAAGAAACAGGACTAGTGAGCACTGTAGTAAGGACAGGCCAAGGCAAGGAGGTGTAGCTTCACTAGACTCTGGGGAAGAAAGTGCCATAAAGATCATTTCCATAGTGGTTTGACAAGCAGGTGCTACTATAATGTATCAGGTGTTTCTATTTCTGATTCCATCAGTTAAGTAATTAAGTTATGGCAAATCACTGGATAAAGCCCAAGTAAGCAAGCACTCACATATACCTTTGCAAACAACCATCTGTTATGGTCATGATTTATTCTTAAATATAGCACACAAAATTTTAATTGCAATAACATTTGTTCCCATGAATGTTCGAATTCTTGCATTTACATTTTAGAAAACCTATCATCGAAAGCAGTGTCAGAAAATAGATCACTTTTTGACACATAATAAAAATTGAAAAATTATCAATCCTGGACATCCAAATACCTGATTTTGGGTGGTGGAGAAGGGCAGAATATCTCAGAGCAAGGACCTTCGAGCCCCAGAACAGTGTTAACATAACACAAAACCCAACCTGTGAGAGAGGGTCTTCTTCTATCCACATAACAAAGATTGACCAAGTTCTTACTTTATGTTATGCAAGGTGCGGTGCTGGGAACTAGGGATTTACCTATGAATAAGAAGACAAGGTTCGTGCCTTCATGGGGCTTATATTTGAGCAGAGAAAGACAGAAAAAAGCAAGCAAGGAAATTACAGAGTATAATCATTTCTCTGAAGGAAATAAACATGGTGATATGATAGAGAGTAATGGGGGATGGTGATGTAGGGGTAGGGATGGAATTTTAAATAGAATGGTCTGGGAAGGCGTTTCTAAAGTGATGGCATTTGAGCTGAGATATGAGTGATAAAAATGGCACTGTTATTTGAAGCTCTATCTAGGGGAAGAATACTCTAGGCAGAGCAAACAGAAAGAGCTAAAGAGAACACTGGCTGTCAGTGAATAACATGGTATAACAATCTAAAAAGGTAAAGAAGACTTTCATTGATGGGTTAATGAAAATTTTGATATAACAGGTAACATGGCTACCATTCAATGCCTTTCCATTTTTAACTGAATCACAGAAGGATGTTATGTGGTGCTCCAAGGACAATGGTGCTTCAAGGACAAAAGATGACCCTGTCTGAAAAAGTTTCAGCGTTACAACCCCTACCGGATGCTTAATCTCCCTCCTCACCATGTTGAGATGGTTACGAAATTCCTGAGCCCACCTGGGCGGTGCCCACCTGGGCAACGGGACCTGTCCCAAATAAGGCAACGCATATGCCCTGCCCCACTCCCACCCTATAGAAGGAAGGTATATGTGCCTCGACCAATCCATAAACAAAATTTCCACCTCGGACCATTCTTTTGTTTTCTGGCTATAAAAACTGATCATTGCACATGTTCGGGCTCTACTCTCCCAGACTACTAGAAGTCGGCCCGCTGTTCTGGCAGCAACGCTTTCCTCTAATAAATTCTATCTTCTTTACATTCTGCCTTGTGTCTGGAAATTCTTTTCCAACCCGTGCTCGGACCACAACATGTTAGAACTCATTTACCCTAATTTCCCACACAGTGTATTGCACACAGATAGTCATTGCTCTACTGCTTAAACACCTTCAGTGTTCAGGGCATCCCACTAAATTGTGAGGCATCTCAGATACTAGGAAGTTTTTTCTTAATCTGAACTGAAATTGGCTTTTTGTCAATCTCTCACTGACTCTATCTAATTCTGCCCTTTCAAATATTCAAAGGCAAGTAGTATATTTCCCCACAGTGCTCTGCTCTAGGACAGTGGTCCTTCAACCACTGTTTAGAGATTGCAGATCATCTAGATATTATGATTCCTCTGGACACACTATAGTTTTTTTGTAAATAAGTATAGTTGATTTATAATATACTATATTAGTTTCAGGTATGCATAATGATTCAATATTTCCATTTAAAATTATTACAAAATAATGGTTATACTTCCCTTTGTTACTTACCTATTTTATACATAGTAGTTTGTATCTCTTAATCCCATACCTCTATCTTGCCCCTCCCCCATCCCTCTCTGTAATGGTAACCACTAGTTTGTTCTCTATACCTATGAATCTGTTTCTGTTTTGTTATATACATTTGTTTTATTTTTTAGATTCCACACATAAGTGATAATATAGAGTATCTGAATTTGTCTGATCTCCACTAAGCATAATAATCTCTAGGGCCATCCACATTGTTGCAAGTGGCAGAATTTCATTCTTTTTTATTACTGAGTAATATACCACATCTTTTTGATCCATTCATCTGTTGATAAACACTACTGTAAATAATGCTGCTATGAACAGTGGGGTCCATGTAGCTTTTCAAATTAGTATTTTCATTTTCTTTGGATATATATGAGCCAGTAGAATTTCTGGATCATATGGTAATTCTATTTTTAATTTTTTGAGGAACCTCCATACTGTTTTCCATAGTGGCTACACCAATTTACAATCCCATCAACAGTGTACTAGGGTTCCCTTTTCTCCACATCCTTGCCAACATTTGTTATTTGTGTTCTTTTTGATGATAGCTATTTTGACAGATGTGAAGCGATATCTCATTGTGGGTTTGGTTTTTTTTTTTTTTTTTTTTTTTTACTGTACGCAGGCCTCTCACTGTTGTGGCCTCTCCCATTGTGGAGCACAGGCTCCGGACGCGCAGGCTCAGCGGCCATGGCTCACGGGCCCAGCTGCTCCGCGGCATGTGGGATCTTCCCGGACTGGGGCACGAACCCGTGTCCCCTGCATTGGCAGGCGGAATCTCAACCACTGTGCCACCAGGGAAGCCCCCTCATTGTGGTTTTGATTTGCATTTCTCTGATGATTAGTGATGTTGAGCATTTTTTCATGTGCCCGTTGGCCACCTGTATATCTTCTTTGGAAAAATATCTATTCAGGTCGTTGGCCCATTTTTTAATTGGGTTGTTTGTTTTTTGATATTGAATTGTTTATATATTTCGGATATTAACCCCTTATTGGTCATATCATTTGCAAATACTTTTTCCCATTCAGTAGGTTATCTTTTCAATTTGTCTATGGTTTCCTTTGCTGTGCAAAGGCTTTAAGTTTAATTAGGTCCCATTTGTTTACTTTTGCTTTTATTTCTTTTGCCTTAAGAGACCGATCCAAAAAATATTGCTATGGTTTATGTCAAAGAGGGTTCTGCCCATGTTCTCTTCTAGGAACTTTATGGTTTCAGGTCTTACATTTAGGTCTCTAATCCATTTTGAGTTTATTTTTGTATATGGTGTGAGGGAATGTTCTAATGTCATTCTTTTATATGTAGCTGTTCAGTTTTCCCAGCACCTCTTATTGAAGAGACTGGCTTTTCTCCATTGTAATTCTTGCCTCCTTTATTGTAGATTAATTGACCCTAACTGCATGGGTTTATTTCTGGGCTCTTTATTCTGTTCAACTGACCTATGTGTCTGTTTTTGTGCCAGTACCATGCTGTTTTGATACCAAAACCAGTCAAAGACACTACAAAAAAAGAAAATCACAGGCCAATAACTCTGACAAATATAGATGCAAAAATCCTCAACAAAATATTTTCAAATCAAATTCAACAATATATAAAGAGAATCAAACACCATGATCAAGTGGGATTTATTCCAGGGATGCAAGGATTATTCAATATTTGCAAATCAATCAATGTGATACACCACATTAACAAAAAGGAAGGATAAAAAGCAAATGATCATCTCAATAGACACACACAAAAAAGCATTTGACAAAATTCGACATCCATTCATGATAAAAATGCTCATCAAAGATGGTATAGAGGGAACATATCTGAAAGTAATAAAGGCCATTTATGACAAACCCACACCTAACACCTAACATCATACTCAATGGTGAAAAGCTGAAAGCCTTTCCTCTAAAATCAGGAACAAGACAAGGATGCCCACTTTTGTCACTTCTATTTAACATAGTATTAGAAGTCCTAGCCACAGCAATCAGAGAAGAAAAAGAAATAAAAGGCATCTAAATTGGAAGGAAAGAAGTAAAACTGTCACTATTTGCAGATGACATGATATTGTATATAGAAAACCCTGAAGTCTCCATCAAAAAACTATTAGAACTAATAAATGAATGAATTCAGTAAAGTTGTAGGATATAAGATTAATATACAGATATCTGTTGCTTTTCTATACAGTAAAAATGAACTATCAGAAAGAGAAAGCAAGGCAACAATCTTGTTTAAAATTGCATCAAAAAGAATAATATACTTAGGAATAAACTTAATCAAGGAGGTGTAAGACCTATATGCTGAAAACTATAAACATTGATGAAGGAATTTGAAAATGAAACAAAGAAATGGAAAGATATTCTATGCTTTAAGATTGGAAGAGTTAATATTGTTAAAATGTCCATACTACCCAAAGCAATCTACAGATATAATGCAACCCCTATCAAAATGTTCATGACATTTTTCATAGAGCTAGAACAAAGAAATTTATATGGAACCACAAAAGACCCCAAACTGCCAAAGCAATTTTGAGGAAAAAAATGGACATGCTATAGTTTCTTGGTAAATTATTTTAAAGCCATACTGCCTCTAGACACACCTACAAATTTTGTAAGGTAAGGACTTGGGCCCCAACCCTCAAAAACAGAATTGTAGCACTTTCACTAAGTATGTTCAACAATCATCTGTTGATCACTTGATATATGCAGAGCATGATGTTAGGTGCTAGGAAGATTTAAGATTGAATTAAAAATGGTCCTTCTCTCAAGAAACTTGCACTCTAGTGGGAGCAAGAGTCATGGACTTAGTGCCCTAAAATGAGTATAGATACATTTGTCTTGCAAATGGTCTAGGCACCACTGCCATGCTACCTAATTTTATTAACCACTTGCTGGAATATCAGACTTCCATCTGTATGCTTACTCCTATCTTTACATACACACACACACACACGTCAGAATTGTGTCACTAAAATTTGAAGTGTTGTCAATTCCGTACTAATTTTAAAGTTAAGCTAATGAAGAGTAATTACCAAATTAATAAATTCAGTTTCCTTTTAAATTATTAGTGAGACTAATCACTTAAGATGTATTTTACTCCTTCATTACAGAATGTAACATAAATTATATTGGATGAATCTGGATCACTGTTGTGAAATCTGAGAGACATGGTATTTGAACACAATTTTGGAAATTGAAACACTACCATTACTGATAGCTACTCATGGCTTTATTAAAAGCAGAACATTTGAAATAGACTCTTTCTTTCTCTCTGTGTATGTGTGTGTGTGTGATGCTAACGGTGATTAATAAGGTACTTTTCAGAACCGGTCTGTACAAGCAAGTTAGAGGAGGCTGATGAAGGAGGGTTAAGTATAGCTAGAAAGCATTGCAAATATTTTGACATAAGGAACCAGATCTTTTATATTTCATTTATTCCCAGTCTTTTTGAATGGAAATAGTCTCTGAGGTAGTTCTAAATCAGGGAAATAAAGAAAGGGGTGTTTGAAATTTAGTTTGATTATTTTGTTTGAAAAGAAATTTCTATACAGCATAAGTTGTTGCCTAACAGCATAAGTATGTGGGTATACATGTACACACTTCTCTGGATTAATCACGTACTGTATTGTGATGTCTTTTACTATAAAAGCAATTTTTATGAGCAAAATGTAGCAACATGCTAATATCTTTTTTTCTTTTTTTACTTTCATGGACCTGCACAAGCAAAAAGAAACTTTGTAATTTAGAGGGACAAGTTGTATACATTATCATGTCAAAGGGAGAGAATGCAAGGGATATTTGTAGAATACTAATCACCACCAGCCTGGGAAACTCCTTTAGTACAGAGCTTCTATTCTCAAGTAGCCAGATGTTTTTATCCAGGCCTGAAAGCACAGATGGTGTACAGCTGTCAAACAGCTGTCTTTGTTGAAGCTCTTTAAAAGAAAATTTCAGCAGCTATTAAATGGAAAGAAATTTTCCTAAAGGTTGAGAGAAAAGGGAAACAGGAATATACCATTGAAAATTAACTTGAAAGTTGAGAGTAATAAAACAGTGGTTTTGTGCTCTCAAAGAAGCTGTATATTTCTAATATTTATGTTGCTTCCTTCCCTTTTCTCCCTCAATAAATATTTATGTTTGTGCCAGGCACTATACTAGGAGCTGGGGATTCAAAGATAAATGAGGTAGTACCTGATCTCTAGGACTTCAGAGTTTATTAGAGGAGATAGTTATAAAATTAAACAAGTGCAATACCATATAATATATTCTATAGTAGCAAAAAATATTATATCTAGTGATAGTGCAAAGGAAGGAGTGGCCAGTATGCTTGGGCTGTCAAAGAAGGCCTCACAGAGTGGAGATTCATGAGCTGAGTCTTGAAAACAGTAGATGTTAGTTAAGTTTAGTGTCAGGGTGTTTATTCCAGGCAGAGGACTAGCATGTACAAAGGTACTTAAAGCAACATTGCCCACTCAATAGTTAGACAGGGATGGAGAATAACTGTGTCTTAGAGAATGATGGGAGAAAAGACTGATGAGGCTGGCAAGGGTTATATCAAGGTGAATGCATGAAGCAGTGGTCATGAGAAAAGTGGTAAAGGTTTGCAATGGCAGCCACTGCCAACAGGAGAGGGGAATAATTAAGGATCCATACAGGATCGCTAAATGGTGTGCAAAGGGCCCAGTTGTCTTTGCAAACCATAATTTTATAGCATTAGCAATCTCCACGGTTGTGTCATTTGCTCCAGTAGCATTCAACCATTATGATAAGAGGAACACACAGTTCCATAATCTGGAGAATAAGACCATTAGAAATGAAAATTGAATCTTAATTAGAAATATATCAAATACTCTCCCAAAAGTAATTCAAATTTTAAAAATAATTTTAAGAGTACTGAAAGTTCTAAGTACTTAAGCTCAAAATGAATAAATTAGACTAAAGGAGGCAGGGTATCTATTTGTGCCTTTGTTTTGCTTTGTACATCTCAAAGTACTTTAATACGGTTGTTCTCAATTTATTCCCTTCTTCGTGAGGAAGATAGTAAAGGTATTATCCATATAATTATTATTCCCAGCACCATATGCATACTTCTAATATGGCAATTACCATACCAGATTGCAATTGCAGACATATATGTAACCCACCATTATTGTGAGCTCTTTACAGGGACTATGCCCCACTCAGCTTTGTACCCTCAGCAACTTGTTCAATATCTATCTTATAGAAGACACTTAAAAACCTTTTGTTGGATGGATCAATTTATAGAACAAATGGTTTCCCCAAGACAGCACAACTAGTTTGTGTTATAGAATGCAGTCCACTGACGCAGACCAGAGGTCTCAGTTTCTGTGAGGCAATATTTGGCTTTACTTTAAGATAGATAAAGACATGGAAGCAACCTAAATGTCCATCGACAGAGAAATGGATAAAGAAGATGTGATATATAGATATATACAGATACACACACACAAACACACACACAAACACACAATGGACTATTACTCAGCCATAAAAAAGAATGAAATAATGCCATTTGCAGCAACATGGATGGACCTAGAGATTATCATACTAAGTGAAGTAAGTCAGATAAAGACAAATATCATATGATATCACTCATGTGTGGAAGCTAACTTTTTAAAAATAATATAAGTGAACTTATTTACAAAACAGAAACATACTCACAGATTTCAAAAACAAACTTGTGGTTACCAAAGGGGAAACGTGGGGCAGGGGATAAATTAGGAGCTTGGGATTGACATACACACGCTATTATATATAAAATAAATAACCAACAAGAACCTACTGTATAGCACAGGGAATTCTGCTCAATATTCTGTAATAACCTATATGGGAAAAGAATCTGAAAAAGAATAAATATGTGTATATGTATAACTGAATCACTATGCTGTACACCCGAAACTAACACAATATTGTAAATCAACTATAAAATAAAATTTTTAAAATAATCCTTTAGAAATAAAACCATGTATTTTCAAAATAAAGTACAAAATTAATGCTATATATGACTCCTAAAAATAGAAATTACATAGTGGAAGGGAAATAAATATCACTATTACATTCTAATTTTCAGTATAATGGCAAAAAGGAGGCAGATGAATTGACAAGAAGAAATCTGAGATTATTAATATCAATACCTTAAAAACACTAGTAGTAAAAAAAATTAAACATGTTTTCCTTTTCACTCTAGTGTTGTTTAGCTGGCAGGCTTCTTCTTTGCCTTCTACTGATGGCAATGGAATTTGTTTTTAGAGATGAAAATTATAATAGAGTCTGATTCCATTTTTGATGTATAACCAATGATAGCTTTCAAGCCCCACCCCTCTTTTCTTTCCCTTTTTTGCCCTGCATCAGGGCAAGCTGATAAGAAAGGCCTGGGCACTCCTTCTCATAGTGCTGACAAGTAAGTTCAAACCATGCAAGTCACAGCCAGCATAGTAAACCCTACCACCTAACCACCATAAAAACCAAAGCCACTTGCCTTTCCCTTCACTCAAGCCATTTCAGACCAGCTGGGAAGCCAGCTCTACTGTCTCCCAGAAAACCTCATTATGTCATTAATAAACCTTTTCATAGCCTCTTAGTACATGTATGGCATCATCAGACATCAACATTTTTGGCGGGGGGGATTGATTCCACCACTTGCAGGGCAACTACAACACAATCGGCACTGTGAGTAGGATGTTGAAGCAACAGCCATCACCACCTGGGGGTCTTCATTCTCTTGCTTTTGGTTTGCCGTTTGCTGGCTAGGGTACACTTTGAGCTGTGCTGCTGCCTGCTGGCCAGCTTGTGCTATGAGCTGTGCTGCGCTATACTGTATTTGCCAAGTCTTACTGAGCCTCTGCTATGGATTTAACCAACTTAATTCAGAAGTTTCAATAAATGACATTTAAGGATCAGAGTATGGGATTGGGGCCCTCATTAAAGAATCCCTGGGTTGTGTGTATTAGCAGGGGCCTATTTGTGTGTTTCATATTGAATCACATGTTTTGATTCTAGCATAAGGCATGGCTGATGCTAGGCTCAGGAAAATGACTGTTATCCTATGACTGTTGGGTCTATCTGTTAACGAGGCCTTGGTCCTCATTTTATAGAGTGTTCAGGGGAAAGACTGTATCCTGTACAATATATGGGTCCATTGGGTGGTTGGTTATATGACAAATAGTAGTTACCATGTGGCATGCTGAAGTCCACACTCTTAAAAATCAGATGGCTCACGAGAACCTTATGAAATGCCTTTGCTACTACTGCTGCTTACATTACAAAAAATGATCCTGAGCCTCAGGGTTATAGAAAGACACCCATGGCACCCAGTGGCTGCTTATGAAAAGCAGCCTTGAATGCTTTACTCCCATCCATTTTAAAGGTCCAGAATATACCATCACCTTATTGGACAACTGTAAAAAGGACCAACAAAGACTCTGGGTTCATTTGAGTGCCATGGCTTGTCAACATGCCAAGAGGATAAGTCAAACTTGATTTAAGCCCATGGTTCTTAAACTCAATCAAGCAACAATCACCATGGGAGATTAACCTTAATCCTGAGGGTACTGAATTGGGACTCTCTGCAGGAAGAAACTTATAAATATGAGCAGGGTAGAGAGAACATCCTTCCATCAAAGTATGTCCAGTAACCACAAAAACAAAAAGAAAAACCTTGATGGAGAGAAAGGATATGAAAACTAAAGCAGAGGTCCATTATTTTGCCCCAATTAGAAATCCAAAAATTACTAAACAATTTTATGTATTAGAAAGATAAACAGGGTGCCAACTGGCTTTTACTCTACAATATAGATTCTAAATTAATTTTAACATTTACCACGATGCACCAGCTGGCCAATCTTCATGGTCTCCAGTTATAATTATACTTGAAGATTCCACTAAATTTAAACAAGGTACCCCTTATACTTTTAGGGAAATTACCAAACACAAAATAGAGGACAAACAGGTATGCCTCACCTTAACAAGTGGAACTATTGCCTTGCCTAAATTCCCCAAAGTCATAGTGCTCATTGACCTAAAATATCCCATAATGGGCATTGATGCTCTGACTCAAAGAGTAATAGGTTGAAATAAAATTAAGCATTTGGCACTCACTATAAGCTTGACAAATGGTACCCCAAGGACCTCCCCTCCACATACACAGTTAAAATAGTTAATATGGCCCAATATGATTAAAACAAAGCCTACTGAAGAAAGAGAACATTATTCCCACAATCTTCCCCTTGAACAGCCAAATTTGGCCAATGCCTAAATCTGATAAAAATGAGTGACATCTAACAGTGGATTACCGCCCTTAATGTCATGGTACTCCTGATTAAGACCCCCATACCCAATAATATTTAAATTACTGACTCCAATCAACAATTGGAAAATATTTTGTTTTCATAGATTTGGTTAATATTCAGTTAATATTCAATAACCTCTCAGCTGCATTTTGCCTTCACCTTCAAATTGATACAATACATATTCACCTGGCTACTCATGGGGCATACCTCAACAGCCCAGTTATCAAACACAGTATTTGCCAGCAAGATCTAACTGCATCCAACTTTTTCCAGAAGTGCAGGTATGATATTACACACCTGAGAATCTTAGGGTAGGGGCTGGTCATGCCAGAATGACCAACCATATCACGTAGGATGGGGACTTTGGGTCATGCAGTACCAGTTGACCTAAAGACTGAGTTCAGCTACATGGGCAATCAATCAATCAATCAATCATGTCTACATAATGAAGCCTCAATAAGTAGTCTGGACATCAAGCCTTGTTTTAGCTTCCTGGATTGGCAATACTCTGTGTGTAACTGGGAGCGTTACTCATCCTAAGGACAGTGGAAGCTTCATGTTTGGAATCCTCCCTGACTCTGCTCTATGGGTCTCTTCCTTTGGTTGGTTATAATTTGTAACCTTTCCCTGTAATAAATCACATACAATAAATATACAAATAATAAAAATAATAAAATTAACAAAATACGGATGAGAAAAAAGAGGAAGCCAAAATACAACTCTAAGGTCAGTACAGTTGCTGTCACTGGTTAAACAATTTGGTTTGGTGCATCGTGTCAAGACAGTGATTTATATTTGCATAAAGTCTCATAATTTACAGAGTATTTTTTATCATAAAAATTTTACTTATAATCGTATTTACCCCTTATATCTACTTGTAGAGGAAGTATTTTTCCTAGCCCCATTCTATACCTGAGGAAATTTAAGTTCAGAGATAGTGAGTGATTTATTTAAGGTTCCTGGTAGTACCAGGGATGGGAAGCCAAGTCTTCTGATTAAAGTTCACATTAATTATACTAACACACTCGGGTTTTCTCCTGCCCCTGCTTCTATCTTTAAATGATATCTCTGAGTATTCCTTTTTTTTCTTTTAAACATCTTTATTGGAGTATAATTGCTTTACAATGGTGTGTTAGTTTCTGCTTTATTACAAAGTGAATCAGCTATATATATACATATATCCCCATATCTCCTCCCTCTTGCGTCTCCCTCCCACCCTCCCTATCCCACCCCTCTAGAGTCTGTCATACAGAGTGAAGTAAGTCAGAAAGAGAAAAACAAATACCGTATGCTAACACATATATATGGAATCTTAAAAAAAAAATGGTTCTGAAGAACCTAGGGGCAGGACGGGAATAAACTTTGAGTATTCCTTTTTAATAATCAGATGGGTGGAAACTGATAGCTCTGATTCAATGCATGACAGGAACCTATTTCCCGATCTATTCAATAAAGGAAGTAGACCAGATGGTCTCTAAGGTACTGTTATACATTGAAAGTGAATGGCATTAGAAGTGGTTGCTACGTGGTCACACACAGGATCTGGTCTAGGAAATAACTCCCCAATTTGTCTTTAGATGATCTGCTCTAAATGGGAGCATTGTGGTAGCAGAAGCAAAGACTAAGAAATCAATTTCCTCTCGTCTGTGCTCCAAAATCTGAAATTATTATTTGTGTTTTTGACACACGGTAACAGGTATCTAGTGTGCCCTCCTCCAGTATTCCATATCCTGCCCAGTAACCAGAGATGAATTCAATTCTAATTATCTTCATAATGCTTTCCCAGACCATGCTAGTCCACAGCCATTTCTTCTTTCTCTCACTTCCATCAGTACTTACCCATTCCACTCATTTTAGCTCTTACTCATATACAGCACTGTTTTTCTTATTTAGCAGTATCTCATACAATAGCTGGTCAAAAAATACATGTTGTACTTTGCCTACTTAGTGGATCGAATCCTCTTAAGATACTATGTGTCGGAGTTTTAATTCTCCTTATCTATAGAATTTTCTTCCTAGTTCCCATTCATAACTGCATGCCATTCATTACTCAGTCACATTTCCAACTATTGTTTACTCTTCTTAATTGGTTGAGGTGTGGAAGGCATATAACCATACAACTTCTCCGTAAAAACGCTGGTTAAACATAAGCAATACAATATAAATTACATCGTTCTGTTTTCATAAAGTCCAAAGCAAGCTGCATTTAACCAGCACTTAACCAAGTTCTCAACATGACCTATGAGCCCTGGTATGGTTTAGTCTCTACCTACTCTTTAAGCCTCTTCTTGCTTCATTCTCTCCCTCTTCCTCTCTCTGCTCCAGCTATACCTGAATCCTTGAATCCTTTCATCTGTTCAGACTTGCCATGCTCCCTCCAGCACAGCACTTTGTACATCTCATTCCTTCTGCTTGGAATTCTCTTACCAGTTCCCTCCTCTATCTAACTAACTCCTACTCTTCCTGCAGATCTCTGCCTTATCATCGCTCCCTCAGGAAAGCTTCCCTCATTGTCACGACTGAGTTAAGGCATCCTATCATATGCATTCATGCCATCATATTTCTTTCTTTTGTAGCATGTAACACAGCTGTAAAATTTACATTTATTGGTGATTTCTGATATCTCTCTCTCCCACTAAATCACTGTAAGCTCCACAAGTGTGGGATTCCTTGTCTTTTTGGCTCCCCCACACCACCGTATCTCCAAATCATAGCACAGTGCCCTGCATTTTCTAAGTCCTCAACAAATACTTGTTGGATGAATAAACATGTACTTCCAACGAAATACAAATGGGCCTTAGCTTTGTTGATAATCCCAATATTAAATACTCTCTCCTGCTCACAGAACCAGTCAATACTATTCATTTAGGAAATACTGTCACCACAGGCATGCCCTAACATTGATAATAAATGATCCTTCTCCATTATACAAAGAGAAAAACTGAAGTCTAGAGTGATTAGGTGACTTCCTCAAGGCAGAACAAGGTTTAAAATTCAGATATCTTGATTACTTATCCAGTGTTCCTTCTACTACATCACAAAAAGTAGATGGTACAAGAAGAAAATCATGGATTATCAATTCAGGTAACCTGGCCTTGAATTGTTTTATTTACTATGGGACAATGGGTAAAATACTTAACTTACCGAAGCCTGTTTCGGTCAATGTATTGAGGATAATATCTATCACATGGGTTTTTTTGTGAGAATGAGAAAAAATACAAAGAGCCACCAGCATCATGCCTGGAACATGGTAGGTAGTCAATACATGGTAGATATGCTGTAACCTAAATCTCAGTTTGTCCATCTTAAAATTCAAGCTTTTGTGCATTGTGTTTTCCTATATCAGAGCATATTATACACCAAGGCAAACACATGCATATAAATAATTTAGAACACCTATTTGTCATTTATATAGTTTTTAGTCCTTTTACACATACAGCATGTCCTGATCAGTCCGGAGTTAGAGTACAAGCAGGGACCACAGTTGCTTACTTTCAACCAGCATCTAGGGCACATGGTTGCTTAATTAAACCATTTTGTGTTGGTGCTGAGTTTAATAGCACAATGTGTTGTTAATTGCTGCAGTGAGTTTGACTTTACCCCAAGAGGCAAACCAACATGGAAGCTCCTACCTGGGAAATAGTAAAAAGTTTTTTTAGTTTAGTGTAGCTTTGTCTCACCTTTCTAAGAAGAGAGGGCAGAAAGTTAAAGAAATTTATCCTGGAAAGAAATTTTGAAAAATAGAAGATAAGATGCACCCAGTTTTAAAAATAGCCAGTGGCTCAATGCAACAATATATGTCTAGTTGATAATAAAGAAGGTTAACTTCATTCATACCTAGTCACACATTTAACAGATATTTGAGTACCTTCTCTGTGTCAAGCACTGTAGATTCAGTAGTAAGCAAAATCAGACATGATTCCTTTGAATGCAGTGGGGGAGACTGACTACACCTAACTACCCAAGGCCCCTCCAGAGGCAGAAAAGGCCAGAGAGTTTCTTAATTTCAAGGTTGCCGAAGCTCCTACACTTCCTGTGGCTCTGATATAGAACAGAATTTGACATAAAGTAAGTTGGTCCAGGACATATCTCAGGAGAATTAGTTAGGATGTTTCAGAAAGCCCTTGTTAAAGAAATCCTCACCTCCAAGCAGTTCCAGAACAGACAGCCAAAGGTCACTAGGGTGATGAGATAGAAAGCTCTGAAAAACCAGGAGCAGAAATAAGGAGCTAGGTTCTAGTCTTGGGCCACTTTATGACTCTAGGCAAGTTAGTTACCACTGATCCTCAGTTTCCTCATCTATTAGATAATATTCCAGCTCAAACAATAACAACAATATCAATAACAAAGATTCCATAACAACATTATAATGAGCAGCAGGGTATTCTAGATTTCTATACCAATTTGGTAGATACTTACTGTAAACTTTTAAACCATTCTACATAGTATTAAAAACTACACATTTATTTTGGTAATAAATATTAATTAAATTATTTTTATAAAATCCAAAGTTTAGAAGTGATACTTAGAGACCATTTAGTTACATGAAGGTCATTGCCACTAGCCAATCATGTTAGATGATTGCCTATCCTAATTCATAAGGCTTTTCTCAGGAGTGAGATTCAGCCATCTCCTTTGGTTGACCAATAAAGTAATTAATAAACCTCATTACTGAGCATTTCTTCCTCACATGTAACCTAAAACTCCCAAAATAGTTTAAGCCTGTTTCTTTTAGCTTTGTCCTTGGGAGAGAAGGAGAATTGGTGGTTGACATTCTCTTGTAATAATACCTCGTAGATATGGAGACAATGATTAAATAACAACCTCAGCCTTCTCAGCAAACTAAATAACTCTTTGCTTCCAACTCTGATTTCTATGATGCTTTGAGTTGTACATCTCAAAAATATAATCAGAAATCTTGTCTATTTTACATAAATTAAATATTAAAAAGTAAAGCACATCCTCTCTCAAATAAAAGTTAGAATAGTGATGATTAAGAGCAACATAATTCAATGATGTTAGGTATCATGCATGGTAGGTGAACCATTTTTCTAAAACAAGTTTTGAAAAAAGTCATCCTTCGAATAATCTTTTTCAAACGTTAAAAAGCCAAAGTGCATTTTAATACTGAGAGTTCACAGAAAGGTTGGTATGGATTCATCTCAGAAATCTTAGTGTCTATATCAGCTATATATAACTATTTCAGTCACCCACAAAAATGTTAACATACCTAAGGGAAAAAACAGCAACTACTGAATCTTCTCTTTGATCACTTAGGTTTCCTTGCTTTGGGTTTTTAATATAGGTGGTTTGTTCTCAATCATGTAGAAACTTCTATTTGTAGGCCTAGCACCTGTCTACAAGATATCATGATAGTCAGGGATAGAATAAAGAACTCAAAACAATTTAAACACAGTGTGGCCAGGTAGGTGTTAGACCAAAGGCAAGGTTTCTGACATTGCAAAGGTTTTTTTATTTAGTATTCTATGCCCTTTATGAATGATATTCTTTTTTATTTCAATGAATTTAGGTGAAACTGAGAAAACCAGCACAGATATTGCCAGACAGTCATTGGCAAGTGCTTGTTATAGACTGACAGTGAGTTTAAATAGGCCCAACATTTGCAGTCATAAAAGTTCCAAATATCTCTGGGAAGTGACTTGCCTAAGGTCATACAGTTGGTTAGTTGCAAGCTAGGGTGTCCTCCTGACTCTAAATTCAATCTAATACTCTTAAAAAAACTTTTTAATGTTTAAAATTTATAAAACATCACAAAGGGTGTTTTATACCACACCAAAACATCACCCATATCCCTATCAGCTTAAGAAATAAAACAGTTGAATTCCTATTGTGTGCGTCATCCATGACCACCCTGCCCTTCTTTGCCCCAAAGTTAAATGCCATCTTGAAGTTCCTGTTTACCATTTTCATGCCTTCCTTTGTACACTTCTAAGTAAATATATATATATATACACACAAATATATGTGTACATATATATATATATTTCTAAGTAATATATAGAATTATTTGGGATATTTTTAAACTTTATATAAACTGTTGCATTATATACATATATTATTCTGCAACTTGCTTTTTTTGTTCAGCACCTTTTGTGATGTTCATCTATATTGATTCATGTAGCTCTAGTTCATTCATTTTCTTCTACTGTGTAGTATTCCACTGTGTAAATATACTCTATTTATCCATTCTCCTGCTCACTGAGATTTAAGTTGTCTCTAATTTCTTGCTATTATAAATAATGTTCCTTTAAAAATACAGTTGATGGGGGCTTCCCTGGTGGCGCAGTGGTTGAGAGTCCGCCTGCCGATGCAGGGGACGTGGGTTCGTGCCCCGGTCTGGGAGGATCCCATATGCCGCGGAGCGGCTAGGCCCATGAGCCATGGCCGCTGAGCCTGCGCGTCTGGAGCCTGTGCTCCGCAACGGGAGAGGCCACAACAGTGAGAGGCCCGCGTACCGCAAAATAAATAAATAAATAAAAATAAAAATACAGTTGACCCTTGAACAATGCAGGGGTTAGGGGCACCTCCTCGGATACAAGCAACCACAGATTGTATTGTACTTTAGTATGTATTGATATTTAATGGAAAAAATCCGTGTATAAGTGGACCCATGCAGTTCAAACCCATGTGTTCAAGGGTCAGGTGTATATTCATGTGCATGTCTTTGCACTTATCATGAAAGAATCTCTCCAGGAATTCACCTAGAAGTAGAAGTGCTGGGTCATAGGTTATACACATATTCAACTTTAATAAATATTTCCATACTGTTCTCCAAAAGGGTTGACCGATTTACTCTCCCTCCAGCAGCGTAGAAAATGTCTCAGTGTTCTATATCTTGGCCAAAACATGGTAACTTTTGCAAATTTGATGGCATGAAATGTTAACTTGGTGTTAAATTGTATTTTCCTGATTACTAGTAAGAATGATCATACACGCTTTCTCTTAATAATACAGGTTTTCTCTTCTGTGAACTGCCTATTCAAACCATTTTCTTCTATTTTTGTTTTTATTTTTTTAATTATCATACATTAAAATTAATCTTTTTTGATGGACAGTTTCATAAATTCTAATACATGTATAGATTTGTGTAACCATCACCATAATCTGATACAGAACAGTTCCATCACTCCCAAAACACCTTCTCAGGCTACCCATTTGTACTCACATCCTCCCCCACTCCAACCCCTGGCAACCACTGATCTGTTCTCCATCACTATGGTCAAACCAGTTTTCCTTTTCTTTTTTTCTTAAATTTGTTTATTTTTTATTTATTTATTTTTGGCTGCATTGGGTCTTTGTTGCTGCATGTGGGCTTTCTCTAGTTGGAGCGAGCGGGGGCTACTCTTCATTGCGGTGCACGGGCTTCTCATTGCAGTGGCTTCTCTTGCTGTGGAGCACGGGCTCTAGGTGCATGGGCTTCAGTAGTTGTGACATGTGGGCTCTAGAGCACAGGCTCAGTAGTTGTGCCACACAAGCTCAGTTGCTCCACGGCATGTGGGATCTTCCCGAACCAGGAATCGAACTGGTGTCCCCTGCACTGGCAGGTGGATTCTTAACCATTGCACCACGAGGGAAGTCCCGGTCAAACCATTTTTCTAATGGGTGTCTTTTATTTTTAACTGATTTGAGAAATTCTTTATGTATTCTGGGTAACAATCCTTTGTTGCATGTGTCACAAGTATCTTTTCTCAGTTTGTAGGCTATCTTTTCACATTATAGTGGTGTCTTTTGATGAACAAAAATTTAAAATTTTAATGTGTCACATTTATCAACTTTTTATGTTATAGTTGATCACTGGTTTATCTCAAGAATTTCCCTACTCCAAGGTCATAAATACATTTTCCTATATTTTTATCTAATTTTCTTGAAGTATTGTTTTAATGCACTGCAGTTTTAATTGCACTGAAGTTATTTGTTTCAAAGAATGTTCTGAACGCAGGAAACACTCTTCATTCTACTGAGGTGTCAGGCTCTGCTCTGCCAACAAGGGACAGATCATAAAAGCGGCTAAACAAGGCACTCCCTGGATCTAATTTGGAACTATGCATGACCTTTTAAGTGATAAAAAAGAGTCTCCACAATACTCTCAGGTGCAACATGGTTCTGGCATTGGTAAATATGCAGAGGTCATGGAAAGTATGAGACTTTATGAATCTCTTTAAGAGTAACTTCTCAGGGCTTCCCTGGTGGCGCAGTGGTTGGGAATCTGCCTGCCGATGCAGGGGACGCGGGTTCGTGCCCTGGTCCTGGAAGATCCCACATGCCGCGGAGCGGCTGGGCCCGTGAGCCATGGCCACTAAGCCTGCGCGTCCAGAGCCTGTGCTCCGCAACAGGAGAAGCCACAACAGTGAGAGGCTCACGTACCGCAAAAAAAAAAAAAAAAAAAAATAAGGAAGAGTAACTTCTCAAATATGCTTTGCTTCAAGGAACAGCAAAAGTTTGATACCAAATGAATTCTATCAACAAAATTTACTTTCCTAAAAAGTACAGAAATTCCCTAATATTTTAAATTAAAAATATGTAGTGAGGAATGGATTAAGGTGGTTAATATCATAACATACTGTATCGGTAGAACTTCAGACACTGCTTTTCCTTTGTGTAATTTTCTCAATTCCTTTCCATTATTGACCAGCCTCTAGCCTCTCTTAGAACACTGAACTTTTCTCCATGCCTGGGAACCCACTGATTCCACAGACAGCACCACGAACTTTTTTGATTTGTTATGATGTCTTTTGGTGCTTAACAACAATATTACAGTCTACCAGAGATCTTTCCACATCAAGTAGTGTAGCTTAATAACTGCTAGTGAGATATCAGGTTGTTTTTAATGATTCAGAGAATAGTAATAAAAATAAAATATACACGTTCTTTGGCCCAGAACTTGCACTTCTGGGAATTTATCCTGAGGAAATAATTAAGGATTTACACCAAGATATAGCTACAATTATGTTTACTGCACCATTGTTTGTAAGATGAGAAACTTGGAAACAATTCTGATATCTAACAGGAATGAGTTATTAAATATGTCAGGGCACATCCATTTGATAGAATACTAAGTAGCCCCCTTTTGAGCTTCAGAGTTTCATATCCAACTGTCTATTCAACAGTTCCACCTGTCTATCCAAGGGTGAGCTTCTGATCATCCCCTCACAAACCTAGGCCTTATTTCAGAGTTGGGTTTTCTGTTACTTGTAGCCAAAAAGATCTTAACTGATGATATGGTGTGGTAAGCTGCAGACTACAGAATAAAACTTTTATCAGCGGGTTTCTGCCATCTTAATTGGATTCCCTTTCAAAATACAGGTATGTCTTTACTTTATGGACCAGATGTAGCCCTGAAAAGTTGAGTTAATCAAATTTTTATAAAATTAGAATTTGCCTATTGGCATACATTATAATTTCATACAATGCAGTTTTCATTGATGACTGACCTTCAAATGGATACCACCGTTATTGTCTGCATCTTATCCCTCTTGTGGTGGTTAAGAAGATAGATTTTTAGAGTCTGGTTTCCTGAGATCAAGTCCCAATTCTGTCACTTACAAGCTGGGTACCTTAGACACATTACCTTTGTGTACCTCATTATTTTTTTACTTAAAAACTGTAACAATATAGCTCCCATAAAATGGGGTTTTGTGAAAATTAAGGCTTTAATACAAATAAAGCACTTAAAAAGGGCTTGGCACCAATAAGCATTTAATTTTGTTACTATTCTATTATTTTTACCTCCAGAACATCCCAAATTATTTCTAAATTCTATCCAGTTCTTAGATGTAAATACAGAATCCATAATTAAATTTCCAATTTTGTAAATTGAAGCTTTGTTTTTATTTTTTTATTTTTTATTTATTTTATTTTTTTTGCGGTACGCGGGCCTCTCACTGTTGTGGCCTCTCCCGTTGCGGAGCACAGGCTCCGGACGCACAGGCTCAGCAGCCATGGCTCACGGGCCCAGCCGCTCCACGGCATGTGGGATCTTCCTGGACCGGGGCACGAACCCGCGTCCCCTGCATCAGCAGGCGGACTCTCAACCACTGCGCCACCAGGGAAGCCCGAAGCTTTGCTTTTAAAAAATGATTGTTTTATAGTTTTTGAAGCTGGGTGATATATACATACGGGGGAGTCCATTTTACTAGTCTATCTGTGTATATGTCTGAATTTTCCATAATACAAAGTAAAAAGGCTTAAAGGAAGCACTCTTCCCTGTCATAAATTAAGTACAAGCATATGTACCCTTCAAAGGGCAATATTTTATTCAAATGAAAATCAAAGGGGCTTCCCTAGTGGTGCAGTGGTTAAGAATCCACCTGCCAATGCAGAGGACAGGGGTTCGAGCCCTGGTCTGGGAAGATCCCACATGCCGCAGAGCAACTAAGCCCGTGCGCCACAACTACTGAGCCTGCGCTCTAGAGCCCGCAAGCCACAACTACTGAGCCCACGTGCCACAACTACTGAAGGCCGCGTGTTTAAAGCCCGTGTTCCGCAACAAGAGAAGCCACCACAGTAAGAAGCCTGCACACCACAACAAAGAGTAGCCCCCGCTTGCATCAACTAGAAAAAGCCCACGCGCAGCAAGGAAAACCCAACACAGCCAAAAATAAATAAATAACTAAATTTATTTTAAAAAGAAATGAAAATCAAAGCACTGTATTTCACTTACTATACTACTTCAATTGCCTGTTTGGGGGTGGGGGTGGTGGTATGTGTGCACAAATTTAGAGCATTTGCTAAGTAAATAAGCAACAAGAAAATTCCTGGCTGCCAAAATTTATAATTCATCCAAGAAATTCTTTGAGGCACCCTGGACTACAGGTGGACAGTTGGCACCAATGGTATATTTAAATATTATACTGTAGAGCAGACCATCTAGAAGCTTTGCTCCACTTACTCCAAGAAGACAGTCAGACACTGGTTCATGTTTAACGTATTATTCAATAACATCACACAAATTTGAGAACAACAACAACAAAAGTTGGTTGCCAAGTGATTCATCCTTTGTTCTGCTGTACTTTCAGGCCCAAACAGTTTTGCTAAATATACAAGGCATGCTACACATATTAAGGGACTCCTGGCAGCAAGCTATTTCAGTCATTAAGTTGATCATGCACTGGATATGCTGTCTTGATTAATGTGCTATCAACAGAACTAGGATTAAATAAACTATGTAGCTAAGCAACTTACTGGGCAAAAGTACGATCTGAGCACCCCCCACCCACCACCCCGTCTCTCTCTGTGTGTCTCTTGCTTGCGCTCTCTCTCTCTCTCTCTCTCTCTCCCCCACACACACACACACACCCCTTAACAAAGAGGACATAAAAATGCCTTCTCATGGCACCCCTTCTCAAAGAGGGCTTAAAATTCCTTCTCCTATTGACTTCCTAGGTTTCCTTTATATATTTTCACCAAACTTGTGTGAATACTCCTGAATCAGAGCTATTAGGGTTTGTTAAGGATTGGATAGTTGAGTAAAGCAGCCATGAGACTGATAATCAAAAAGTGCTCAAGATGCTCAAGATGGGCTAATTGAATAAGCCTAGAGAAACATCTTCTAAAGGGCTCTAAAATAAGCCTGGGAATCAGTAACCTTATGTTCAAGCTAGCAACATTAATACGTTATTTTAACACTTACCAAATTACAAAGCATCTTTCTGCTTCGATTTCCCCTCTTCATTTAGGAAAGCTTTGCCATCAGCCCCTTGATATGTTAAACTATTTTAACAGATCACCTGTCTATTTTCTGAGTCTATAACAAGAGACTATATAACTGCAACCTGAAAAGTAGATAGTCTTATAAGAGAATGAATACAGAAAAGGAGGGAAAAAAGGATAAGGAGGGATGCAAAAGGAACACTTTTTAAAAAGCAGAAGGAAAGCTAGGTTGAAACAGTATTACCAAGATCAATGAATAGTTTTGAGAAGGTATATCAAATATGGCAAAAAGATCAAGAATGAGGACTGAGTAAAGGCCAATGGGTTTGGGAATTTAGCCTGGAATCACATTGACACTGGTTTTAATATAATGGTGAGAGTGGATGAGAGCTATACCGTAAGGTTATTAAGGAAGGAGGGTAGAGAGGAAACGGGATAGCCAGTCCAGAGCATTCATTTGGAATGAATTTGCCCCAAGAAATCTGAGATGACTTCTTCACCCAATATCTCTGTTAATTTTCATAAATCCTTTCATTTGGTCATGCTGCTGCTACCTCTGGTTCTGCTCAGAAGTAAGATCAGATTGTGTTCCCCACCATGGCCCACGAAACATCTCTTTCATTCAGACTGTTCTAAGATTTTCATCTCCTCCAGGAAACCATCCTTATTTTGTCCAATGAAAACTATTTCATTGCTTTGCTTAAACTTTTAACTCCAATGACATTACTGTACTCTCCCCAGGCCCCACTATGTTAAATTTTAACTGAACTTATTTCTGACATATAATGATGTTAATTCCTTATTCTATAATTCTTTATTGATCTACAGATACATTTATACTTCATACCTAGCAAAGTAAGACTCAGATTCTGAAGAATATGACTACTTCTATGACCTGGTGAATGATCCACAGAAAATAATTTGTTGATGGGGCCTCAATTCATTATATACAAGAAGTAATTCTGCAGTACAAGTGAAGGAAGGAGAAAATATCCCATATCAGTTACTCAAAACTCTTTTCATTTCAAGTGTATGTACATGTTGTTTTGGTCCACTAATAGTCTGAGAGTTCAGACAGGTTATATTTTAGATGTTATGTCAAGTCTTCCACTCCTGGGTTGGTTTCAAAGATCTTTTCTTTTTGACAACAGAGAAACCAGGCATTGTATGCTTTATTGGCTTGCTCCCTAGCCTAGGCCTGTAATTTCTTACAATATATTTAAAACTATATTACTGGGACAATTCAATTAACAAATCTTCCAGGAATAAAGCTCCTCTACAATAAAATTGGCTCTGTTTAAAATAAGCACCACTTCATAATCACACAAAGCAGCACTAGTATGCCTCATAGTCAAACACAGTTGCTAACCTACACATTTGTGTGGCCATAGAAGAGCAAATTAACTTCTGGGCAAAGCTCCTTAAACCCTCCCCTTCCTTTCAGTCCAAGGCTCCTTAATGGCTGTTTAATGTTTTCTATCACATTTAATGTTATTTGTCTACACACAATTGAAAGTAGACAAAACTGTTCAAGGGCCAAGAAATCAAATTTTTTGTGTGACTGACTCACCTTTCTATTCCTCCCCACCCCGCCCCTCCCCCATTCCCATCTTGGTGGTGCTTCTAATTTGTCATCTTTTTTCCCTTATCAAAAAAAGGGTAAGATCTTGATAGAAGCTTTCCACATCTCTAGCCAACACAGCCTGTATTCAGTTCCCTTAGTGGAAAACAAACCAGGGAGTGACTTGGCTGTAGCTGCTTCTGGGAACAAAATGAGCACTGAAGATTTTTCTAAGATTTAGCACCTGCCTTATCCTCCAAAGCCTTTTCCCTGAAAATTCCCTCCCTAATCCAATCCTGTCTTAAGAGCTCCCCATTCTGTGATATTCCAAGATATATATTTTACATGTCTGGGACATCATGTTTATTGTTATTTAATGTTTTGATACTATACTTATCTTTTCTGGTATTTTTACCATTTATCACAAGGCTTTTGATAATCAACTATGACAATAAATTGTCTTCTCTTTTTTAATCATCGAGCTTCTGTCTAACAGATGTAATTGGGCATCTTGGATACTGGTCATACAGGTATACTTCGTTTTAAGCAACTATAGGTTTATTAGACCACTTCAGAAAGTCATACAAAGCAATGTACTAGAAATTCCTCTAATTAGCAAACTCCACTAAGATATTCAAAACATGATTAACTTCAACTTCATGAGAATACCTCTATAGCAGCAGCTGGCAAATTTTTTCTGTAAAGGGCCAGATGGTAAATATTTGGGGCTTTGTGAGTCATATAGTATCTTTCACAACTACTCAACTCTGCCATTGCACTGTGAAAGTAGTCATAAACAATATGTAAATGAATGAGCATGGTGGTGTTCCAATAAAACCTTATTTACAGACAGATAATAATAAGTGTTGACGAGAGTGTGGAGAAATTGGAGCCCTTGTAAACTACTGGTGGTAATGTAAAGCAGTGCAGCCACCTTGGAAAACTATCTGGCAGTTTCTCAAAAGGTTAAGCACAGAGTTGACATATAATCCAGTAATTCTACTCCTAGGTAAATATACAAGAGAAGCAAATATTTAAGTCTACACAAGAACTTGTACACAAATTTTCTTAGAAGCATTATTGCTAATAGCCCAAAGACGGAAACAACCCAAATGTTCATGAACTGATGAGTAAATAAAATGTGTTGCTTTCATACAATGGACTGTTCTTCAGCCATAGAGAGAAATTATGTACTGATACATACTACAACATGGGTGAACCTTGTAAACACATGCTAAGTGACAGAAGTCAGCCGCAAAGGACCATGAATTGTATGATTTCGTTTATATGAAATCTCCATCATCGACAAATTCATAGAAATAGAAGGTAGAATAGTGGTTGTCAGGGGCTGGGGGCATTAGGGGGAATGGGGAGTGACTACTAGTGGGTATGGGGTTTCTTCTTGGCGTGATGAAAATGTTCTAAAATTGATTGTGATACTGGGTTGCACAACACTGTGAGTATACTAAAAATCATTGAACCATAAATTTAAATGAGTGAACTATATCTCAATAAAGCTGCTATTTAAAAAACATTGATTTACAAAAATAAGCAGTGGTTTGGATATGGCATGAGAACCACAGTTTGCCAACCCCTACTCTATAAGGATACAGATGTAAAAAACCTCTTGGAGATACTCTTTACATTACATACATAAAACTTTTATGTACATATACAGGATTTCACCTGCATATGCTCTATTAATGTTTGTGTCTTCCATCATAAATGCATTTATATACACAAATACACATATACATAAACATATATAGGTAGCTTAATATATATTTTTTGTTAAGACCAGTAGCCACAAGTTTTGTTTCTGTCTTTAAATCACAAACACTAAAGTGACTGATAAAGTCCTCAGAGAAAATTTTGGTGTTCCATGCTTTGTCAGTTCTGGGTAGTCAAGTTGCACCATGGCCATGAAACCTTCTCTGCTGCTTCACAACATATTCATGAGTAACGAAAATGACATCAGAGAAGGAGAGAGTTCACAGAGATAGAAAATAGAAGGTATTCATGTATTAGGTAGAGCAGAGGTCAGAAAACTATGGTCAATCAGTCACTGCCTGTTTTAAATTCGTTACTGATGGGAAATTCATATAACATAAAATTTACCATTTTAAAGTGCACAATTCAGTGGCATTTAGTACATTCACAGTGTCATGCAACCATCACTTTTATCCACTTCTGAAATATTTTTATCACCCCCAAAGGAGACCCCACACCTCATTAAGCAGTCGTGCCCCATTCCTGTCTCCCCACAGTTCCTAGCAACCACTAATTTGCTTTCTGCCTTTATGAATTTATCTCTTCTGGGTATTGCATATAAATCAAATAATATAATATATGGCCTTTTGTGTCTGGCTTCTTTCACTTGGCATAATGCTTTGGAGGTTCATTCCATTTTATGGCTGAATAATATTCCTTTGTATGGACACACCATTATTTAATTATCCATTCATCCACTGATAGACATTTGGGTTGTTTCCACCTTTCGGCTATTGCAAATAGCAATTCTATGAACATTTGTGTAACAGTATTTGACTATCTGTTTTCAACTCTTTTGGGTATATACCTAGGAGTAGAATTGTTGGGTCATATGGTAACCCTATGGTTAACTTTCTGAGGAGCTGCTAAACTGTTTTCCACAGTGGCTGTACCATTTTACACTCTAACCAGCAACATACGAGGGTTCCAATGCCTCCAGATCATCATCAGCACTTATTATTTTCCATTTTTCTTAAATTATAGCCATGCTAGTGAGGTACAAAGTGATTTTGACTTGCATTTCCCTAATGACTAATAATGTTCAACATCTTTTCACGTGTTGTTGGCCATTTGTATATACTCTTCGGGGAAATGTTGCTGCTTGTTTTTGTAAATGCAGTTTTATAGGAACACAGCTACGTTTATTTACTTATGTATTGTCTATAGCTACTTATGCACTGAACAGACTTGAGTAGTTGTTACAGAGACCAGATGGCTCAACAAAGCCCAAAATATTTACTATCTGGTCCTTTACAGAAGCGTTTACCTACTCCGAGGTAGAAGCTTGGACTAAAAAATTGTAGGAAGTGTTTTTACTGCACCATTGTAAAGGTTCAGGGGTCATTCACTGGTTTGCTCAATTTCATCACTAAGAAAACTTGGAGTGGCAAGATTCAAGCTCACACTGGAGGTTGCCTTAACAGCCAATTCAAAAGTAAAGGGAGCTAGAGAGCCAGACCTCTT